>NC_086171.1:25622043-26249293 GCF_023053635.1 Elgaria multicarinata webbii
GGTCCAAAATGGATCAGCAAGCATGTTAGAAGGGACTGGCTGAATTGAGTAACTAAACAAATACATAAACACAATCAAATCAAACACGCAGTGCTCAAATTATGGAGGGGTGGGGTAATGGTGGGACAGCCTTAATGTTATCCATAAGTCCCAACCTGTAAAGGAGTGGTGATAGTAAGGTAGACTTGCCCTGTCTCCTGGTTTCTGCAGGTGTTAGGGTTAGAAGTTTGAATTAGAAGTTTTAGATTATAGTTAGACATTTTAGTTAGACTTTTAATGTTTTATGGTGAGAGGAGATCTGGACAGAAGGTTTTCAACCCCGGACCCCTGGAGGGAGGATGAGTGGCGATATCTCTGGACCGTGGCACAAATTGAGACTCTTATCTAGCTTCAAGACCATAAACCAGCTTGGCCTGCCAGAAAGGTGAGGTGGGGGGCTACAGTTGGAGAAGTGTGAAAAGTCTATCTCCTTATCCCTGAGAGAAGGGAGGGGGGAATTAGGCTAATTTGATGGGCTGAGGTGTATAAAGTTGAGGGACAACTGCCTGTCTTTTGTCTTTGGTTTCCATGTGGTTTGGTGGAAAGTGTCTGGTTGCTGGCTAGATCTCAAAGATCGTGTCTACATTAAGGAAAAAGACCCACACTCTAACCATTTCTTCTTCTTCTGGGGTCTTTCTGTATTGACTATGGCTCTTTTAAATGGTGACCATGTGATTTGCAATTGAAAACTTCCCCTCTTGGCAATGCTCCATAAAGTTCAATGAAACAATACCATCTAAGTGGCCCGTGTTAGCAGGCAATAATTTTAAACACTGCATTATCTCTGATCTTTTTAAAAGCGAGATTACTGGGAGAAGGCAGGGGAGATGTCCTGGAGGTTGACAGTGTCATGTAAAGGACCCAAAAACTCCTATGAGTGGCCAATCATGAGCGTGCAATAAATCGCTCATGTAGAGAAGCTCAAAGACGCTATTTGGAATAAGTAGATAGATTAGTTATGTTTTATTATTTTATCCTTTTGGGTTTCCATGCAGTAGAATGGTTCTGGTTATTTCTTTTGTGATGCTTTTATTCTTCCTAAATCCCTTAGCTTTACTTTGTAAATGACCTCTACCTCACTTATTTTGTGCAGCTAATTTCTCTCTTTGGGTCAAGTGCTAAATTCTGGGGCTACTGCTCCAGAATACCTGGTGATTTCCCCTCTAAGTCTCAGGTGCCAGGAGGCATACAAGGTTGCTGGCAGCGTGAAGGGGTAGCAGATTTAGGCCACCTACCCTTGGGCTACCCTTACACACACACCCCAGAACTGTTCTCACATATGGTGTTGCAATATGATAAGACAAAGATTTTTTTGGGAGAAGGAAGACTTTCCAAAGATTCAGTGAAAAAGCTAACACATTGCCTCCCCTGTAAATGAATTTTAGTTACCAGATGCTATAAACATTAGGCAATAAAGACAGATTAAAATGGTGAAATCAAAGAAACAAGTTGAAACAGAATTGGCTGTGATGCAGGAAATTCAGTGGAGTGCCTGAAGCAGCAGCACAGAACTCTATACCACTCTCCAATTCTCTTGCTTGCAATAATCCTATTCAAATTCCTGTCCCAGAAGGACATCTTTTCCTTTTATTGTATTGTAGCTATTGAATTATATCATCATGAGAAGGTGGGGGGAAGGCTGTTTACTGCAATAGTTTAACCAACGTCTATCCCATTTAGGTGCCAGGTCTCTCTCTCTCTCTCTCTCTCTCTTACACCCCCCCACACCCCCACCCACATTTAGAGCAGGAGCCAAGATGGCTGTTGGCTCTGATACTCACAGCCTAACTAGAAATTACATGGGATGACTCTTGCCTTCCACATACATCTTAGTAGTGTCTAGTAAAAGGTCTTCACTTGGTGCCAAAACGATCACAACATATGCCCCAGAGAAGTTCACCTGGTGCCTACGTTGTGCTCATTTTGGGGCCAGGTGAAGACCTTTTTATTCTCCCAGGCATTTTTTTCCAGTTTAGTTTTTTTAAAAAAATCTGGTACTGAATTTTAAATCTTTTGCTGCTAGCTTCTGTTTGATTATTTTATTTTTATATTGTTGTTTTAAATTTTTATATTGTATTTCAGCATCTGTACTTTATTGTCTCTTATTTCACGGTTTTAACTGTTGTGAACTACCCAGAGAGCTTCAGCTATTAGGCGGTATAAAAATGCAATCAATAAAGAAATAAAAGAAATCCCTGATGTGCCATCAACACCCCATCCTGCCTTTCCCTGATGCTTGCAATTGGCAGCCATGAATCGTATGTCACTGTCATGCAGTTCCTTTCCTAGACGTTGGCAGGGAAATGGTGGGGGGGCAGCTCAGTGACAGACAGCATAAATCTAGTGGGCCTCTCAGCCATTCTAGAAGACATGGGGTAGGCAGAGCATGGATATGTGCTGCTATGATCATCATGGCAGCAGAGAGAACATTTGCCATGTTTCATCTTAGACCAGAGGGTGCTTTGTTCTTGGAACACCTGTGACTGAATGAGGATTCTCTCCTCCGCTCGACCTGCAGTCCTTTAAATAGCTTCTTCTACGGATGGCACCTCCTAGGTTAGTGGTTGTCCTTCTCTCATTGGGTTGGATCCAGATTTAGGCCTGTGCAACTGGGCTGATGGAAGCAGACTTGCCCCTACTCCACACAACAGCCCCTCCAGCCCCCTGAAAATGCCACACAGTGAATCAGGGGACCCTGCTAAATAAAGTGGGATGGGACCCCTGAAAATCAGGAAGGGGCACCCTGCATGAGCAGAGCTCTTCCATCTACAGAAGGCAAATCCTGGATCCTTATGCTAGTAAGGAATGATGAATGAATGGTTTTGAAACTGAGATTTAATCATCATCATCATCATCATCATCTATATAAATAAAAATGTAAACGTTCGTTTGTTCCTAATCTAAAATCTCCGAAAGTTCTTCACCGATTGCTTTGAAATTTTGACACAACGTTGCATTCGAATACGCACGTGTTTTTATGTAACTATATTATAGATGGGGACAAGTGTGTCTTAGAATCGAAGAAATAGGGTATATAAAAGCCCAGAGGCCTCCTCCAAGCCACTTATGCAAATAGGAGAGAAGTTATTGTGACATCACCAACCAGTAGGCCAATCCACTGCCTCTGCCTTCTCTCCTATTTCCATGTTCTCTCCTATTTGGCGCCATCTAGCGATGTTTCTCGGAACTGCAGCCTTCTGTGGAAGTTCCAAGTTCTGAAGAAAGGTAACTGCCAGGAGATTCCGGCCTAGCAGAGGGGCCAAAACCCACTAACCTCCTCACCACACCTGTGACAGGTAAAAACATTCTTTTTAATCTAAAATCTCCGACAGTTCTTCACCGATTGCTTTGAAATTTTGACACAATGTTGCATTCAAATATGCGCGTGTTTTTATATACCTATATTATATAGATGTCACACCTGTGACAGGTAAAAACATGCTTTTTTTGAAAAACAGCGCCATCTGTTGGAAGTAAAAGGAACACATGCTGGTCAGGCTGGAAGATACATAAGCAGCAATGAAGCTGCATGGCGAATTCTTTCATTTCCCATACATGAACGAAGTCCAGCTGTTGTTCACTTAGCAGTACATCTAGAAAATGGACAACGCGTTTATTTCACAACTGCAAATGTGCAACAAATAGCCCTGAATCCACTGGCTACAACGTTAACTGCTTTCTTCACGTTATGTCAAAATGACGCGTGCTTCATTCCATGTAGAATTGCATCGTGAACAAAATTACAACACGGGTGATCTTTTGTCGTATGTGCAATCAAATATTCCTAAGCTAACGCTTCAGCAAAATGGCATTTACGATCAAATAATGCAAACTGTCAATAACAGGGCTGGAGAAATCTTCTTAGATACGCCAGGAGGAACTAGTAAAACGTTCCTAATTACATTCATTCTGGCAGCAATTCGATCCCAAAATGACATAGCCTTAGCTCTTGCGACGTCCGGATTAGCTGCGACATTGCTACCAGGTGGAAGAACTGCTCATTCCGCTTTGAAATTGCCATTGAACATGCAATTCATTGAAACTCCCACGTGCAACATTTCCAAAGCATCCGGCATGGGAAAAGTATTGCAAAAATGCAAACTTATTGTTTGGGATGAATGCACAATGGCGCACAAAAAATCGCTCGAGGCTCTTGATCGATCATTGCAAGATTTGCGTGGAAACATCAGACCATTTTGGAACGCATTAATATTGCTTGCAGGAGATTTCAGGCAAACATTACCTGTAATTCCTCGATCAACACCAGCGGACGAAATAAATGCTTGCCTGAAATACTCTACTTTGTGGCGACACGTAAAGACGTTAAAATTAACTACAAATATGCGTGTCCAGCTGCAAAACAATCGATCAGCTGAGATATTCTCACGTCAATTGCTGGAAATTGGGAACGGAAAGGTGCCGGTTGATCTGACCTCAGGATGAATTTCATTGCCTCATAACTTTTGCAATTTAGTGACGTCAAAAGAAGAATTGGTTGAAAAAGTATTTCCCAATATTCAAACCAATTATAAGAATCACGATTGGCTGAGTGAACGAGCTATTCTTGCGGCCAAGAACAAAAACGTCTACGAACTTAACAATATTATTCATAGAATCATAGAATAGCAGAGTTGGAAGGGGCCTACAAGGCCATCAAGTCCAACCCCCTGCTCAATGCAGGAATCCACCCTAAAGCATCCCTGACAGATGCTTGTCCAGCTGCCTCTTGAATGCCTCTAGTGTGGGAGAGCCCACAACCTCCCTAGGTAACTGATTCCACCGTCGCACTGCTCTAACAGTCAGGAAGTTTTTCCTGATGTCCAGCTGGAATCTGGCTTCCTGTAACTTGAGCCCGTTATTCTGTGTCCTGCACTCTGGGAGGATCGAGAAGAGATCCTGGCCCTCCTCTGTGTGACAACCTTTTAAGTATTTGAAGAGTGCTATCATGTCTCCCCTCAATCTTCTCTTCTCCAGGCTAAACATGCCCAGTTCTTTCAGTCTCTCTTTATAGGGCTTTGTTTCTAGACCTCTGATCATCCTGGTTGCCCTCTTCTGAACACGCTCCAGCTTGTCTGCATCCTTCTTGAATTGTGGAGCCCAGTCTAACTTCCTGTTCAGTCTAACATTCAAAGCGAGGCAGTCACATACAAGTCTGTCGACACTGTTGTGGAAGCAGATGAAGCGGTTAATTATCCAACAGAATTTTTGAATTCACTCGATCTGCCAGGGATGCCACCGCACGTACTGCAATTGAAAATCGGCGTGCTAATTATCATGTTGCGAAATATCAACCAGCCAAAGCTTTGCAATGGCACACGGCTTGCAGTAAAAAAATTACTGAGCAACGTTGTAGAAGCAACAATCTTAACAGGACCTTTCAAAGGTGAAGATGTCCTCATTCCTCGCATTTCTATGATTCCAACGGATATGCCATTACAATTTAAGAGATTGCAATTCCCAATTCAATTGGCATTTGCAATCACCATCAACAAAGCTCAGGGCTAATCTTTAGAATTGTGCGGTTTAGATCTAGACACAGATTGCTTCTCACATGGACAATTATATGTTGCGTGTTCTAGAGTCGGCAAACCAGACCATCTCTATATCTACACAGACAATGGAACAACAAAAAATATTGTATATCCACAAGCATTGTGAAATTAAACATATTAGAAACGTCTGCTTTGTCTTTTCTTTCTTTTCCATTTAACCACACTGAGCCACAGCAACACGTGGCCGGGTACAGCTAGTAATAATAATAATAATGATGATGTATCTGTTATGAAACTGTTTTAAATTGTCTTTCATACGGAGATGCTATGGATAATATATTGTTGACCATAAGAACATAGGAAGCTTCTTTATAATGAGTCAGATCATTGGTCCATCTAGCCCTGCATTGTCAATACTGATTGGCTGAGACCCTCCATTGTTTCAGGTAGGAGTTTTTCCAGCTCTTAACTGGAGATGCTGGGGATCAAACCTGGAGCCTACTGCATGCAAAGCGAGTGCTTCACTACTAAGTTATTGCCCCTCCCCTTTTATTTATATGTACATAGGTTTTATGCTTCATTGTGAACCACTTTTGAGTGTTGTGTATACGGAAAAGTGGTATACGAATGTGGCAACTGTAACTAGGCTTGGCAATGTTGGATTGTACCTACTGGTTTTGCTCCAGCAGTGGAGGTGGTGGAACCACAGTCCCCTAATATGCTGCCCAAACCTCTAGAGTAGAGTAGGGCCATGCATGGAGGGCTGCAGGGGAAGAAAGTCTTGTTACACAGATTTCTGCTTGCATTGGATCTCTACCACATATCTAAAATACATATCAGAAACTTCTTTTGATGTTCCTTTAGATTTCAATTTTTTATTTTATTGTTGCATTTATATCCCGCTTTTTTTCCTCTGAGGAACCCAAGGCAGTGTACATAATCCTCCTCCTCTCCATTTTATCCTCACAACAACAACCCTGTGAGGTAGGCTGGGCATCTGTGACTGGCCCAAAGTCACCCAGTGGGTTTTCGTGGCCGAGTGGGGACTAGAACCCAGATCTCCTGACTCCCAGTGCAACACTTTAGCCACTACACCACACTGGCTCCACACTTTGATTCATCCTTTCTTGTAAGTCTTAGGGAAAGGGTTTCTACGTTGGGGAAAAGGTGTACACAGTCACACCCTTCTCTGGATTGAGACCCCTAAAAGTTAGGGCTCTGGATATTGATTGTGTAATTTTTTATGAACATTCATATCCAAATGTTATCACCCATTTGTAGATATAAGAGTGAACGAGGTTGACAATCAATAAACCAACACATCTACCTATCCTAAAAAGACCCCAACGCAATGCATGGTGCATATTACTATATTTATATTCTGTTACTGTAACTTAATATGTGAGCCAACGTGAGAAAGATGATCTCGAAGGTTTCATAAATAGTTATTTTTTCCTTTTTTGTATTTATCTCACGCATGATAGCATCTTTAGCTTTGTTTAAGTCCTTCAACTTCTAGTTGTTATTGTCATGGGATTTACTATTACAGAATTAACATTATTATGGGATGTATCATTGTTGCATTAACCTTGTTTCACGACTTGCTATTGGTGCATGTTTAAACATGTACGTGTCTCCATTATTTCTCATGACATAATTATTGTTATTGTGCTTAGGCCGTGCAGCCATTGGTAATTACATTCCTTGAGGGAAACAAGGCTGAGCTTCATCACAGAGGAGAGGCTTCAGGAAGTGCTATTAATCAACACCCATAGATGTTCACACAGAGCAAGTCATTGTGTTTTTCCTACTGATCCCTAGACTCTATGCCATACAAGGTTTTCAAGAAAAATTGAGTTGTTTCCCTGAGAGGATTCACTGCGAGGAACTCTTTTTGATGTGGGCAAAGGAATGAATTTTCTTACCCTTCTCTGACTTTCGGCAAACATGCCAGATGTCATTCATTAGATCTGTCAACAAACGAACAACTGAAAGCCTTAGATTTTTGACACATGTTGCCATGTGAGAGTCCAGACATGAAAGGAGACTGTTAAGTGAGCCAGGGAACTCTAGCATGAGTCTGAGAGCCAAATCTATGCCTGAAATATGCGGGTGCAATCTCAACTATGTGCACTTCCTTTTAGGAGGCCACTGTGTAAAACCTGTAGAGAGAGTATTTCAATGTAGTGAAATTAATTAGATTCTGTATTGTGAAATGTAATTTTTACCTGCCCTAGCTTGCCACTTTATCACTAAAACACACTTTGCCACTAAACACACACACACACATACACAGTCAGTCAGGCAAACTTTTGTTGCTTATGCAATAAAGGCCTTTGAAAAAAATTGAACACACTAAAAAAAAATACAGCAAATATAATTACCAGAAATGCTATAGCTATAAAACACAAATTTGCAAATATGAATAAAAACTAAAGTGAAAAAGTCAAATGAGAAGTAAAACAAAAACTAAAATTTTTTTATATCAGCTTGAGGCTGATATACCAACTGCGCCCTTATCTGGACAGTGATAGCCTAGCTACAGTTATCCATGCTCTGATAACCTCTCGTTTGGATTACTGCAATGCGTTATACGTGGGGCTGCCTTTGAAAACGGTCCGGAAGCTTCAGCTGGTACAAAACAGGGCAGCCCGTTTACTAACAGGGACTGGCTGGCGAGATCACATTACGCCAGTCTTTTTACAACTTCATTGGCTGCCAGTCCAGGTCCGGGCCCGATTCAAAGTGCTGGTATTGACATTTAAAGCCCTAAACGGTTTGGGGCCAGGTTATTTGAAGGAACGCCTCCTCCCATATGTACCTACCCGGACCTTAAGATCATCTACAGGGGCCCTTCTCCGTGAGCCCCTGCCAAAGGAAGTGAGGCAGGTGGCTACTAGGAGGAGGGCTTTCTCCGCTGTGGCACCCCGGTTGTGGAATGAGCTCCCCAGAGAGGTCCGCCTGGCGCCTACACTGTACTCCTTTCGTCGCCAGCTGAAGACCTTTTTATTCACTCAGTATTTTAACACTTAATTTTAACTTAAATTTAAATTATACTGTTTTAACTCTGTATTTTAACCTTATATCAATTTTGCTGCGTGGTTTTATCCTGGTTGTGCTTTTTATATTGTATTTTGTATTTGTATTTTTAACTTGTTGGTTGTTTTATGATGATTTTAATTTTTGTGAACCGCCCAGAGAGCTTCGGCTATTGGGCGGTATAAAAATGTAATAAATAAATAAATAAAATAAATAAATAAAAGAAAACAATAATATAAGTAATAAAATCATTATTAAATCAAGGCATCACCATGACAATTGAAGACAATTTCTCATTACACTTTTGCACGGATGCTTGCAAAAGTCAGTGCAAAAGGAGACACCCTAAGTCGCAAAGGAGTCAAAATCTAACAGCAGATAACATATATTTTCTGTAGTTTTCTAATGTAGTCCCAATAGAATAGCATAAAAACTTAGGACAATTTCTGAAGTACATAAAACACACAAACACACATGCACACACACACACACACACACACAAAACAGCAACATTCATTCAATAAATGCATATACCACCTCTCTAAAATTGTTCAAGGTGATTTACACCACCTCCCTTCCCCAATAAGCATAAAAGCTAAAATATCACAGCTGGGCAGATATATAGCCTGGAAAAAATAAAACTATTTTTAAAAAAGCAATAATGAAACCCCATGTGCTGAAATAAGTTAATGAATTAAAATAATCACCAAGTTTTGACCTGGGACCAAAGGGATGCAATAGGCACCAAGCTCATAGAACTAAGGAGGGCATTTCAGAAATGGGTGCCACTACTGAGAAAGCCCATTTATTGGTAACTACCCACTCTCAGTAGACAGAGGAAGCCAGAAAAGAGCCTCACCAAACGACTTAAGACATAGAATCATAGAATAGTAGAGTTGGAAGGGGCCTAAAAGGCCATCGAGTCCAACCCCCTGCTCAATGCAGGAATCCACCTTAAAGCATCCCTGACAGATGGTTGCAAAGAGATGAGCCAATACAGAAAGTGCCCTTCTCCTCTTTGCCTAAGGTCAGGTTATGATCCAGTAACAAAGGGGGCTGGGAGCTTGAGGCTGAAGCAGAGTGAAGGAGGAGGAGGAATTTTCTGTACTAGAAATCCACTCCCACTCACCAGTCTTCTTTGTCCACTTTTTGCCACCGCTTCACTCCCGTTTCTCCTATCCTCCACCATGGGCTCATGCCCTTGTCCTCTACCTGTGGAAAAGGTGTTTTGGATTTTTCCTTCAGTTTTTAATATCCATATTTCTTAAATAAAAAGTAAGCAGGTGCCAATTACATGATTCTATATACTAAGTTGCATCATTTTGCAAAATACATATTTTTGTTTGACCTAGATACCTTAAGTGATTCTGGTTTCTGGCTCACAGGGTCATGGATGTCACTACAAGAGATGTGAAAATTCAATGTGCAGTGAAGCTCTGCTTTGACAACTTTAATAAACTCTGAATATTATGGCTCCTGCAAGACACATGTTACACTTCATTCATTGCCAAAGTGACACTGTGAGATCAAGGCTTCAGATCCAGTTTTGAAGTGGCAGCATTCTTACAATGCAGCCCAGCTGACGGGAGCAGGGCCCTTTCTTGGTGGGTGGGAAGGAAATGATGGCCTTTTATCCACTGTAAGGCACCAAGCTGGGAATCCAGCAACATGGTCCAGACACTTTATCCTCTGTACCACTGAATCAGCTGTCAGGCAGAGGGAACTACTGACGTGATTCTTGCTGCTCTGCAGCAGCATCCGGATAATGGCCAGAAATGAGTACTTCAGCTCATCGGTTCAACATAGAGCAGGTGATCTTTTGGGATGGCCTGTGGCACCTCTGAATCCAAACCATGGCCTCCCTTCTTTGGATCTGTTGCCTGATGAGGCAATTAGGCTTGGCCGGGGGGGGGGGGGGGGGGGGGAGTTCAATTTGCACACATGGGATCTTTCCCCCTAAAAGTAATTACCAAGGGGGTGGGGATTTTCAGGGAGATGGCTGCAAATGGGACTTCTTTTTTTAAAGCCTAATTGCTATGTGGGAGGATTTTCAGGGGGATGGCCACTGAGGAGGAAACCAGTGTTTATTTCATTGGGTCTACTCTAGGTATGATTAAATTTGGATCCAAGAAAAAGGGAGGCTCAGAGAGTGGCAACAAGGAAGAGGTCATTCTCAGTAATGCCCTCCCGCCTATGGAACGAGCTCCCCACTGAGGCCCGCCAGATGCCAACACTCTTGTCTTTTCGATGCCAGTTTAAGACTGCCCTCTACACCCAGGCATTTGATGGAATGTGATGGGGCATTTACAAGAGTTGTCTAAACAGGTCTAATATTTTAGTGAGGCTGTTCTTAGCTGTCTAAGTTGTTTTAAATTTTGTATGTTTAAATTTTTTATGCTGTATTCTATGCTGTACTTTATTATCTTTGTTGAAAACCATCCAGAGAGCTTCAGCTGCTGGGCAGTAAAGAAATGAAATGATATTATTATTATTATTATTATTATTATTATTATTATTATTATTATTATTATTATTATTATTATTACTACAATACAAAAACTTCAAGAACCAAAGTTATTTCTTTAAAACAAGGTTGGACAAACAAGGATGCTGTTGGACCACAACTCCCATATTATTTAACCTTTGGCCATGCTGATTGGTGCTGATGGGGGTTGGAGTTCAACAATATCTAGAGGGCTACAAATTGTCCGCACCTGGCTCAAAGGCTACCCTGCTCACATCATAATGGATACAAATGACTATACACTGTGTGCTGTGCTCTAAGCCAGGGGTGGGCAGTTAAGTTATGATCTACTGGGGGATCTTTGGGTGAGAGCTGGTGTGGTATAGTGGTTAGCGTGTTGGATTGGGACTTAGGAGATCCAGGTTCTAAGTCCCATCACATGGCCATGGAAGCTCACTTGGATGGCTTTGGGCCAGTCATAGACTCTCAGCTCAATCTACCTCACAGGGTTGTTGTGAGGATAAAATGGAGAGGACTATGTAAGCTGCCTTGAGTTCCTTAAGGAGGAAAAAAAGACGGGATATAAATGTAATAAATAAATTGTAAATATCTGTAATTATCAGAAAGGATTTCTGTACCCTCGTTTTGTAACACAAGCAGCAATGAGATGACTCCCTGCATCTTGGATGAGGGCCAACAAACTGAAGCGGAATCCTGATAAGACAGAGGCCTTGTGGGTTGGTGGTTCCCAGGTCCAGGAATTGAGGTATTTGCCTGTTCTTGATGGGGTTGCATTTCCCTCTGAAGGAGCAGGTCCATAGTTTGGGGCTGTGCCTGGAACTATCTTTGTCACTGGAGGCCCAGGTGGCCTGAAGCGCCCGTTATCAACTTCAGTTGGTACTCCAACTACGTCAGTTTCTGGATAGGGATAGCCTAGCCATGGTCATTCATGCACTGGTAACCGCACGATTAGCCTACTGTAATGCACTCTATGTGGGGCTACCCATGTACGTGTTTTGAAAGCTGCAGCTAGTGCAGAAGGCAGCAGCTAGGGTGCTCACGGGGACACCTAGCACTTCTCACATAAAACTTGTATTAAAAGAACTGCACTGGCTGCCTCTTCACTACTGAGCCATATACAAGATTATGCTGTTACTCTACAAAGACCTAAACAGCTTGGGACCAGCATACCTAGCAGACCACCTTCCCTTATATACACCCGGATGACAACTACGATCTTCAGAAGAGGTCCTACTGGCCATTCCAAAGCAAACGGAATGCTGCCATGAAGAACCTGAGTGGCGGGCCTTCTCTGTGGTGGCACCCACCCTCTGGAAAACCCTCCCTTGTGCAATACGGGAGGCAGAAAAATTAACATCTTTTAAACGCCTCCTGAAAACATAGCTTTTTACACAACCTTTCCCTGGTTTTTAACTTAGCTGTTTTTTATATTGCTTTTTTAAACTTCTAATGTTTAAATTTATCTATATTTGTTTTATGGTTTTTAATTGTGCACTACCCAGAGCTTCAGCTGATGGGCAGTATAAAAATGTAATAATAAATAAAATAAATCAATAAATCTTATGCTCTAAATTATACAGCAGAAGTGAAGCAATCTTGGGGTAACCAAGGGAAATCTTGGTTTTTGTGTGTAAATACTGTGAGCTGTTTAGTTCTGCGAAGTCAAAATCAATTCTTGGATTTAGAATTTTTTCATTCTGGCTGGCGGATCTAGAGAAGCCTTCTCCAAATGTGTTAGCTGGGGATGATGGGGGTTGTAGCCCAATACCTTTGGGGACAGCTGATCTAGGAGTTCTAACAAAAAGCAGATCCCGGGCAGCTGAAGTCTGCCCACCCCGGTCTAAGCATTCACAACTTAACAACAACAATCCCTCGGACAGAAGCAAAATCAACTAGAGAAAATGCTTTTTAAAAATAAAAATCTGAATAATTGATGGTTTTATTTTTCAGGCTATACACCAAGTGCTTGCATGATACATAGCTGCTTTTAATTGCTGCCTTCGGTGCTCCATGACTCAGGACAATGTTGGAAACCTGCTTACTCAGAAGGAAATCCCGCGGAGTTCTAACGGGACTTACACCCAATTGCCACCCTGCTGATGCGGCTTCGCTGGCTGCCACTCGCATTCTCTCTCGCTCACGCGCCCGGGGAGGGGGATCCAGAAGAGGCCGGTGTGCGCCTGCGCCAGCCCCGGCAGTCGACCGGCTCGCGACACAACACCTGAGAAGGGGCGGAATTAAGATCCGGACGCGGAAGGCCTCCCGGGCGCATGTGCCGAAGGACGCCTGGGACGGAGCAAAGCGGCCGGAGAAGGGAGGGATGCGCATGCGCAGAAGATGTGGCACTCTGCGTAGGGGTTGAGCAACTGCCTGTGTTGGGTCGGCCGGGCCTCTTGGTTGTCGGGATGGACGAGGATATTTTGACCACGCTCAAGATCCTCATCATCGGGGAGAGCGGCGTCGGCAAGTCCAGGTAGGTGTCCCCCTCCGCGGCCGGGGGCTTGTCACGGCCGCGCCTGCTCTCTTTTTGACTCCTGGCCTCTCTCGCCCCACCCCGGGAAGGCCTTGTCCGGCAGCCCCCCTCGGCCTTGGAGGCGGCCCCGCTTCCTTTCCGCCCTCGCGGAGCGGGAGTGGGGGGTTGCTGCCGGCCCAGGAACCAGTTGCAACGTCATCCTGTCTCTGTTTACTCGGGAGTAAGTTCCACTGACTGCAGTGGGGTTACTCTCGGCTGAGTATGGGCCGGATCGGGGCCTTAATTCTGGCAGTGGGCATCGGGGTTCAAGCCTTGCCTGGGAGCCACGCCCCCTAACTTCGAAACCTATCCCCGAATCCTCCTCTTCCCGGTGGATCGGGTCGGTGGGTGGGTTTTGAAGCTGCTTTTTTCTATTGTTTAGCAGGGAGGGAGTGGCACCCCTTTGTACATGCTCAGAGGCACTGCGTCCTTTGTCGTTACGTGGCTTGATTAAGTAGGCGGGGGTTGAGCCTTGCTTCGAATTAATTGCCTCTGGTTCTGGGCTGGGGCAAAAAAGAAAAGAAAAAAGGAACAACTTTTGCTGTTTCCTCTAAAGTTGCCCTTGTGATATCTGAGAGGGGTGGGTCACTGCTAGGCTTGCCTTTATAGGTGGGGAGCTGGAGCGACTTGCCCAGGGCCACATGCTAAGCTTATGGTAGAGGTTATTTTGATCCTGGTTTCTTTCTTATCTTCTTAGTAAGTAAGTAATTTTCCCAAGTAATTTTCCAGCCTTGAGTTTGTTGTCGGAAGTGAATGACTGCCCTTGCTCCCTGTTCTGAAGTGCCTTTTCTGTCTTCCTTATCTTCTCTTCCTATGTGAAAACAACAAACAATCTTCTGGCAGCTTATAAAGGCAAACATATTTATTTTGGCATAAGCTTTCATGAGTTATATCTCCCTTCATGTGATGTATGGAGTGTCACCGAGAGTTTCTGGTTTTATATGGTACATATGGTGGTTGGTTGAGGGAATTGTAAACAGTAAGGTCAGAAGTAAATAAAATACAGAAAGGCCAAAATAAACTTGTCAGTCTTTAAGGTGCCGCAATGTTCTTTCTGCTACAATAGATTTAAGACAGCTGCTCTTTGGAAATTGTTCATTTGTGGGTGCCTTCTCATTTCTTACTCACAGTAACCTTTGCCTTGTCCACAGGGTGCCACATAATCCCCTTGATATCACTGAAGAAATTTGGTAATGGAGTAATTTCCGTAGCGGAATGACATAATGTGGCCTAGACTTTCTACTGTAGGTTATAAATTGAACTCGTTCCTTCATAATATGAGTTCATACACTATCTGGACACACTCTAGGATGCTAAGTAAAACATATAGTAAAGGTGTGCAATGGGGGGATCCTATGTTTTAAAGTATTATTCATGTTTTGAAACAGCACTTCCATAACTGATTTGTCTGACTCGTACATTTGAGCTATTTCCCATGTTGGCAAGGCAAGAGTCCAAAATAATGCTTTGTGTAACCCTGGGCAGGTGTACTTTTATATGCCACTTGAGTATTTTAATAATTACATCTGCTAATTTGAATATACAAAATTGGAGAGGAGATATGACAAAACATATGTTTCCACACACTTGTACTCCTCCCCTGCACTCGCTGCCTCTTAGTCTGTGAATCTGGAAAATGTTGCAAGCGCTCAGTGCTGGTAGGCATGATGACTTGATAATTTTTCCCCTATTAGGTCATCTCTATCTATATGATCTTAGAAAGCTTCATGTTTTTACAGTTGGCTGCTTACCTCTCCTTCCTTTATTTATTCATTCATGTATTGCCAATATTTATATACCGCTTCTCATTTGAAACAAATCCTGAAGCAGCTTACAAAAGAATGAAAAAAACAAAGGAAAAAAAACACACACACACACAGTCTATTTGTTCTTAGGCTTCAAACTAACTATCAAGCCACTGGAATAATTCCAGTTTGGGAGGCAAGTTAAGGCTGTGTGAACTTCATAGCCAAGATACATTCTCAAACCTTTGGTAGGGCTCAAGATGTGAGACCGGCAGGAAGGAAAGGGGAGCAGCAAGAGTTATGCATTGTATGTAGTCTTGCCTGCATGTGTGCAAACATTCTTGAGGGGTTCTTGGTGAGAGAGCTTGGGCAAGTTGAAAAATACCTTTTACTGGCTCAACTACTTGTTTAGAAAGGCTTTCAGATTACTACTTCCTGAATTTTGTTACTGTTGGAGCCTGGATGTTTTGTGGTGCAAGTTTTGTGTTTAATCAGTTTCCCAGTGGATCCAGTGATAGGCAATCTGAAACCCTCCATATCTTTTGTACTCTAACTCCCAGTCCCAGCAGGCATAGCCAGTGGTGATGAGAGTTGTAGTCCAAAACATCTGGAGGGCACCGAATTGCCTACCCCCACTTAACTTTCCATTCATACAGTGCGAGAATATGTTCAGTATTTCAATAATGTCTACAGCAGTCCTATAAAGTTGGCCGGTATTAGCCACCTATCTGCAAAATTGGGGGGTTGAGAGAGTAGTGATTTGCTTAAGGCAAATTGGTTTGTAGTTCAAATTTCAAACAGGGAGTTCCCAGCTCATTCTTAGCCACTATATTACACAGCAAATTCACAGTTCCCAAGGGTACCTACAAACATGATGTTGATATCTTTCATTTAACATTATTGCAGCTCTGCAGTATGTAAGTTATATTTTTTAGAATGGTTGCCACCCAGCTTGAATTCAGCAGTGTGTATCAGAAATTCAGTAGATACATCAAGTGTGTCAGAGCTAAAGACAAAAACTTAAATTACAGGATCCATGCACTGAGATCCAGTTATTGAGGATGTTCGTTCACATGTCAGCTTGCTTAGTTTCATGGCCTGAGATATACAGATCTGTTCAAAAGTGGGATGTCTGTGTAGCAGGTGCCTGTTGGTAAATTTGCAATTCAATCAATTTTTGTTGCACCTGTTATGGATCCATTAATTTATTTCAGTGAGTTTTTAAAACGATAACTCGTTTCAAGATTACAATCTAAAGATGAGCTAAATTGGACTGATCTGGTTATTTATAAACAAGTATACATTGGTCATGTTCAGACACCACGATAGTCAACAGCAGGTTAATAGTCAACTCAGTTTTGCAAGTACTCTCCACCTGATCAGAGAAATAACCAACTGTGAGCTGGTTATAAGCAACTGTGAATGGATTATTAATCCATGGTATGTTGACTAACTTGTACCCCGCCCTGCTTCCTCCTCTCAGCCCTCATCCCTTGCTGCCCAAAACAGGGTTCTGCCGCCTCAAGTAAAGTGGCAGCCGCAATTTTGACCGCTCTGTAGCCAACAAAAATAACAGTGCCTTCCACATGACATGATAACCAACGACAGTTTAAAAAACCCAGTTGGTTACTTGTGTGGGTTATTTTGGCAAAATAACCCACCCGTGGATTAAAAAATATCTCACCACATGACACAATAACCTATGGTGGGTTATTTAACCCAACATGGGTTATCGTGTCATCCGAACACAGTCAGCTTGTAAAGAAGGAAGGTAAGAGATAATAAGACTAAAATGAATTCACTTTTGTATTATAAACTTAAGTTTGGGTAGCAGTTGGAATATTTTGTCCCTGTCTAGTTTGTTAATAGGGATTTATTTTCCTTTGTCTCAGTGACCGAGTTTCATGATTGCTGCAGCTCATTGCAGCTTATTTGATTGTGCAACTTTGTCATTGCTTATGGTCATTCTGTCTTTTTTTTTTTTTTAAAGACTTGTGAGATAGGAGAATGACTATTTAATTCTGAAACTTACAAAACTCTTTGTAATTTCTAGTTCATATTTTTCCCTGCAAATTTTAAAATAATCCTGCTCATGGAAAGCTTACCTTGATATGGACCACGTTACATATAAACTTTACTAAGTCCCAGGAAATTAATTCCATTATAATGTTTTGGTCAGTACTAAAGGAAACAGTAAGTTCTGTAGAGAGGAGATTAAGTTCCCTCTTATAACCATGTATTTTGGCAAATCTGAAAACTGTAACAAATGTCACTGGTAGGATAACTACATTTCTGAAATAACTCATAAAATGCTAATTTCTCCCCTCCCATTCCCCTTTGTACAGCCTTCTGTTACGCTTTACAGATGATACGTTTGATCCAGAACTTGCAGCAACAATTGGTAAGTTTGCGTTGCCTATACTACTTCGATGAAATATAGAATGTCTAGTAGTGATGCTGTTCTGACCTTTACCCTACTGGTCGATAAAAGTGAAGTCATGCAGTGGAGAAAGTTTATCCCGATCCAAGTAAAGTTGCAGTATTGGCAAGAAAATCAGATGGGACATGAGGGAAGACATATACTAAAATTGAAAGTGTAGAATCCAACTGGATTATATAAAGGAAGCTGCTTTCATGTGAATTGTCATTGAATCGTGGATTGTTGTTGAAATGTGAATTGTTGTGTTGTCTGAACACAGCTGTGGTAACAAACCATGATTTGTTAACCACAAGCAGCCCACAATTCAGAACCCAGCAAGAAACCATGCAGCTATAACAAACCATGGTTTGTTAATGTAGCTTATTCAGACAACACAACAACCCACATTTCAACAACAACCCACACTCAACCTTGTGTTGTGTGAACCCACCTGTGTCAGTGTTGCAGCTATATCTCAATTTGCCAATAACTGAGGTTCTACATATACGAATAAAGTAACTTTTAGCAATCTTCAACTTACTAGGATCAGACTGTTTGAAACATACTTATAGACCCATTGAAATCAATGTGAAGTTAGTCATGAATTAAGTCATGACAAATGTTTGGATCTAATCCGTAATGTTATAAATTGGTTTTTAACTCGTTTGCTTCTGAAGAGGGCAAAACATTTGAAGTATGTCAGGTTAAGTGTATCAGCTACACACCTTGAGCTATTAGAAATAAACTGTGTGCATGAGACTTCATATTAGGAAAAATATTTGGCTGTTTGACATAAGCCTGGCATAGCTGAATGATGGTAAGAATTTTGTGAAATATGTACCATGTGCTTAGTTAGGAAGCACACAAATAGTAAATAGTACTGGCTTTATCAGCAGTTTGACCCTTAAGCGTAAGGTCATAAAACGAGTATTTGCAAAAACTGTATTAGCTCTTGCCCTTTGCTAATAGCCTACAGAAGTACTACCTGCATTTTTTCTGGAAATTGTCTAATCTGGTATACCAGTATGATTGTGTGTAAATGTTTTGTGGTGTTATAGTTATATATTAACTTGAAGGTAGGTCTGCTTGCTTAGTCGACTTTCATATCTGATGTTTACCTTTTTTATGCTGGAGGGATAATAGGTTGTTAATACAGTATTCAATAAGCAAAACACTTGAGAAGCCCAACTCATATATCTTTTCGACCGCTCAGTGGAATGAGATCTAAATGAATATGGTCTGCTATCTTAAGCTCTCATGAAGAGGTTTTGGAGCCCATCCCCCATCCCCCTGTTTACAATGTGAATGGATCCATGACTCTGAGTTCCTGCCTTATTCCATAGTTTCAAGGCAGTACCAGATTTTCTGGAAGAACTGTTAAAACTCTGAACTCAACTTATCCTTTGAACATAGTGAATAAATGCAAATTGCGTACCTCGCTCTTAGATCACTTTACGAAGCATACAATCATTTTATGATCAACTCCTGTTCCTGTTTACTTGGAAGTAAATACCTTCACATTCAGTGAAGCTTACTCAGAAGTAAATGACCATAGAATTGCAGTCTTTATGGCCATAAAATGAGAAGAGGAAAAATCTGACCCTAAGACAAATGAATGGGGTCAATTTTCCCACGTCTGAGTGTGCTATGTTACTCTGGTAGTGGGAAACACATTGAAATGAGATTAATTTGACACATACAGTATTGCCGTCTTAAAGATACCGTTTATATGCAAGATGTTCCATAGCAGCTAAAATAAGAGAAGTTTTTGTTTAGTAAATGTTTCATGCTTGGAATAGAGAGTTTTAAAAAGGTACTAGCCAGGAGGTACTGGTCTTCACCTTCCTTCTTTCCAGAGTCAATACTGTCTTGTATGTTTTTAGCATTTTCTTAAAGTGGCCATTCCTCCAGAAGCAATGGAATGGTCTCTATTTTTGTGTTGGCATGCATGTTATTCATACGTCGCTAGGACAGTGCAAATGCAATGACTATATTTAGCACATGGGTTTGTTTGGGAGAAGATGTTAATAGCTTTGAATTGTCAGCCTTGGGTGGTTTAGCTGTGCTAATAGATCAAGGTCTAATAGATCAAAGGAGGAACTCTTAAGGGGAAAAGGTGACACGAAGGGAATTCCATCACAGTTGCTCAGCAGACAAGGTTGACAGCTGCCACATAACACGTTTTGATGAGGAGGAATAGCAGGTCCACATTCAGTCAGCTTGCACACGAAAGAAGTTGGTGAAGAAAGGAGCTTAAACTTTTCTGTATGGTGACTCCCTTACACCCTAAGAACTGGTTCTATAATTGATTCTCAGTGTGAAGAAAGGTTCTTTAAGTCGATGCATACTTACCTGAGTAGTTGCTAGGGATGCAGCTCCCTGTTGCCGTTCTTAATCAGTTTGAATGCAGCTACTAAATGGACCTGGATACCCTCTTTCCCTTAGCTGAGTACTATGGGGGACAGCAGCACAGCTACAACTTCGTACCTCTGCATTCATGTGGCTCTTACTTATTTATTTATTTTATTATTACATTTATATCCCGCCTTTTTTCCTCCAAGGAACCCAAGGTGGCATACATAATCCTCCTCCTCTCAATTTTATCCTCACAACAACCCTGTGAGGTGGGTTAGGCTGAATGTCTGTGACTGGCCCAAAGTCACCTAGTGAGCTTCCATGGCCGAGTGTGGACTAGAACCTGGATCTCCCGACTCCCAGTCTGACACTTTAGCCACTACACCACACTGACCCTTAGACCCTTCATCTATCTACTGTCACATAGATAACAAAATGAACAGAGATCCATTTGTCAGATTCCTGCCACCTCTGTTTTGTGAATGAACTTTGCTAGCCAGGCAGTACAGAGATAGGAAGTTTATTATAGAGGCTGTCTTAGGTTCATTCTTCAGGCAGCATCTCTCAAAATTCATTTGCTACACAGAGGCCACATATCTATTGGAAGCTCATGAATCCCGCATGCATTTCATCATATCTGAGAAATGTACTCCTGTTCATTTCCTCACCTATGTCTTTTATGTGACAAAGTACATGCACCATTCAGGTGTCCTATCGGGAATTGATATATGTAGAAATTATAATCCTCTGTGAGATGTGTCCCTTGGTTCTGGATCTCCTTGTAATAGCTCACTTTCAAATTGAATTTCTCTTGTGTCAGTATATTATTAAGCTACATTTCATGGCACAGCCAACCTTCTCCCACCAACATCTTCCCATATCTGGATGCATAAAATGTTGTGTAAACACTGAATATTTGTATCTTCCCAAATTATTGCACTAGTGTAAGGGAGTAGAAAGAAGTAACATGCTCCAGAAAGAGCTTATTTTTCAGAATTAATATGTAACAAGTCCTCTGTCTTTCACTTGGCAGGGTTGTGCTCTGTTGTTCTAAATGTAATATTTTATCTACTAATCTACTGTATCTACTTTGCTAAACTGTAGTTTAGGATTAGTTTTAGTGCCAGCATTCCCTTCATTATAGCTGTAACCACAGTTAGATATTTCAGATTTTATTATTTTACCTGTATTTTAGGAATTATTGTTTTTATGCATGATGTATATCTCTTCTATTATTTCTCTTTGTCTTTTAGGTGTTGACTTCAAAGTGAAAACAATCTCAGTTGATGGGAATAAGGCTAAGCTAGCAATCTGGGTAAGTCCTAATAACAAATCATGGACTCTTTTCATTATTGTTGGATGATGCTGAAATTTGTGTTGGTCTTTGGAGGCTTTTTCAATGTTGATCAAAGGCTGTGCTGGCAAGTGACAATGTATTTTTGTGTTGGGTAAGTGAGATTTCGGTAGGCTGCAGATGAGGAAGTATGGCTGGAGTTACTATTGCTCATGTAGAGGCTTAGCCAAAAATATAGGGGTTTAAAACTTCTGTCATTTTCCCACTTTCCAAACTTAAAAATGCAACTGCGTTAAGTGGTGTGGATAATTCCAAATGTCATACTTTAAGCTTTTAATTGATTTTGCTCTTTGCTTCTACACCTGTCTGTAATAGAAAGTTTAAACAAAATGGTGGCATAAGAGGAAGAATATTTATATACAGGGAAGATAATTACGGTAGCACTTTGTTCTAAGCCTGGAGTAGAATGATACTTCTAAATTGTTCATAGTTAACATGTATTGAGTTGAAAAGTCTTTGGGATTGCCTGGGGTTCATGTTTTTCACCTAATGAAAACCTAGTAATGTGACTTGGAGTTCCTGCTTTTGACTTGAATAAGCCTTGTATAGTATTTAACACAGTATCAAAAAGAGTGTGCTAGAGGAAATGGGCAGGTGTTAAATTCTTTAGTGGTTAATTTCCTCAGCTCGATTTTGAAGTTAACTAGAAGGAAGAAAAGAATGGAAAATTGCTAATTTGGGACCTTCCAATATATACTAAGTCTGGGGCGCAATCCTATTCACGTTTAGACAGAAAAAAAAGTCCTACAACTCTCAGCATCGCTCACCCAGTTATTCCCTTCAGAATTAAAAGAAAATATTCTGTAGTTTTACCAAGGGAACAAACTGGATGAACTATATAGAGCCAATCCTAGTTAGAGGAAGAACACATTTTCTTGCATACAGTGATGTGGCGTGGGTTTGAGACGAGTGATTTTTTTCTCACTCTATCCGACTAACTTCCCAAACTTGAACGGGTGTGTCTGAGATTCACCAGATCTATAGAGAATAGAGAGAAAATTTTCAGGGAGTGATCAAATTTACTATATTTATTTTACTTGTATTTAGTAAACAACAGATCTTTAAAAACTACCGCATTTTAATTTGCTTGTCCCAATACACTACAAGTATTTTACCTAAAACATATGAGTGGGAAATTCAAGTACACGTAGACTAGGTTTGGATGACATGATAACGGTGGGTCAAATAGTCAATGTTGGGTTAAATAGTCAATGGTTGGTTATTGTGTCATCTGTCGGGACTTTTTCACACCACGGTTGGTTATTCAGCCAAAATAACCAACGCAAATAACCAATGCTGTGCAGAGTTGGTTATTTTTGAACAAACGCTGGTTATTGTGTCATCTGTCAGGCACTGTTGACTATTTCGCCACACACTGTTGATTATTTTTGGTGATTACAGAATCCTGCTGCCGCTCTAGTCCAGCCAGCCAAACCCACAATGGCTGATGGAATAGCAGCAGGAGGACTGAGGGTGGGAGAGAGGGCAGGGTATGTATCAATCAAACACACCTTCTAAAGTTTATGAACTTCGAAGTTACAGGTACTGAAACCTTTGTAAGTGTAGTAGTGCCATTGAGTTGGAATCTCAGCAAGTCAATACCGTCTGGTTTGCAGACCTGAGCCATCCTGTCAGACTTCTTTCTCTGAGGACAATACCTGGGCATGGTTCCATCATTGACTAATACTCAACTCCACGCTGCCTTAATCTACACCACGGTTGATTATTATCATGTTGTGTGGGGAGTACCCCCTTGATAATCAACCGTGGAGTTGACTATTAACCCACCATTGACTAGTGTGTTGTCCAAACGCAGCCTTAATGTGATTTAAATTTTAAATTATGTGGAAATTATTGGAATACTTGTAAAACTTTAAAGATAATACCATGCATTTCCCTCACACTGTTTACATTTAAGATGAAAACAAAAGATACTGAAAAGTGTTGACACACTAATTTTAGTAACCTAAAGAACAGGGCATGATATGCTGACACCCACTCATTGTTTCAACAGAGTTCAGCTCTTTTCCACTAAGATTACTGGAGCACTTTCAGTTTTGCTATCCCTACTTATTAGTTCCATTTCACACTGAGACATACATGTATTTCAATGACATATGTGTGTTTTCTCACATACTTGCTAGGGGTAAGCAGCTGAAAAACATTAATTTCAACCTTGGAACTGCCATGCTTGCATAAAATTGTTTTTGTTATTGGCATCTGTTCCTTGTTATTAATGTACTTATGAAATGGAATTTTTTTCTGCGAAAAGTTAAGGACCGGAAAAATTTCCATCCCGCATCATTGCTTGCATATTCGTTTGCAGTGGGCAGACTCCTATCTCTATTGCCATCTCAAACAGTCATTCTCTTTCCTACAAAAATGAACGAATGAACTCAGTACATGGTACCTGGCCTTGGCCTAAAAGAGTCGGTATTAAAGGCGCCAATCAGGAAGCTCTTGCAATACAAAAAATGCCTAATATTAGGACATGTACTGCCTGTTCTGAGGGGTGACCTCACTCAGTAAGGGAAGGAGCAGGAAAATGTTTTAACTATGTCAAAGTACAGACGCTGAAAACTTTCTGAATTCTCTAGGACACTGCAGGTCAGGAACGGTTCAGAACGCTAACACCCAGCTATTACAGAGGAGCTCAGGGTGTTATATTAGGTAAGCGTGCAGCTGGTTACTGCTTGTCTGAAAATATTCCCGTTTGTATAGAAACAAAGTTTTGAACTTGTCTGGCTCGGCTTAATGATGAAACTGCTGGTCTGAGTATCTGTCACAAGTCTGACTGCAGTTACTTCGTTTTAAGAAATATTTTGACAAATCAGGGTGAGCAGTTAGAAACGAGCACCTTGGGAATTGCCAGAGGGTGAAACTACATGTTATATGTAGTTCGTGATTCTTCTTTCTCTTCCCTACCCTTCTTTTATTAGGTAAAGCAGCTTCAGGTGATTTCAGACTGAGCACGGGGGGCATTGTTTTCCAGCTGTTGGCCTGCTCAAAATCCCTTCCCCATCTGCTTTTCTCTCCAAGAGACAAAAGATGGAAGTTCTTGTGTCTCTTCTTATGGAAGAAAAGGGGATTTTCAGATGGAGAAAGGGGATTTTGTTCATGCCAACAGTTAGAAAGGGAAGGGGTAAGAAAAAAAACCTGGTTCCTGATGGTTAACTACTTAATGTGACGCTGCAGGTGACTTCTTTAATATGAGAACCACCAGGCAGGAGGGAAATTGCAACCACACTAACATGTAGTACCATTTGGAGTGCATTTGAAGTTATCTATTTAAGAAGTGCTTGCTTGCGAATCATGTCCAGATTGGTGTAATAGACATTTTAATAGGTCACTCAGTGTCCCCTTCATTTGTCTTCCCTGACCGTCTAAAGTTTATGAACCTCAAAGTTACAGGCACTGAAACCTTTGTAAGTCTAGTAGTGCCGTTGAGTTGGAATCTCAGCAAGTCAAAACCGTCTGGTTTGCAGACCTGAGCCATCCTGTCAGACTTCTTTCTCTGAAGACAATACCTAGGCACGGCTCCATGTTATGAGACAATGCAGATGGCTTGTCAACAGCTATTTAGCTTTGCTCAGTCAGCACCTAGCAATTGGGAGGAATCTCAGATGTGCAAGTCGGACTTTTTGACAGTTATAATAACTAATTGCAGAAGAGTTTTGGGTGCTCTAGTATCGAATGAATCAAGCACCACAGTGCACTGTGTTAACTTTATTCAGTATGACTGCTACTGTGGCTTTGACTGATGGCTGTCTGTTTCCTAAACTTTATTGCTATAACTCAGGGTGGGAAACATGTGGGTAGTATATGGCCCTTGATAGTGTTTTGTGTGGCTCACTGTGTGTCCCCTTGGCGGTGAATTGCCACTGAAAAATGCCGCAGTGGTGTTTACTGAGCAAAGCCATGGCTGTTATTACCACTGAAATCACAGCTGCTACTATACTTCCTCTCCAGTGCTCCCCCCCCACAAGCAAAACTGCGCTGTTTTCCAAGTGCTTCTCCCTCCCATCTGACCTCAAGCAAGCTGCCAGAGTTCAGCTGTGAAGGGCCCCTTCTTTTCCATGCTCTGGAACAGCAATAGTGAGAGTGGAATAGCGGTCTTTGTGCTCCATATGTGCCCTCCTCTCTTGTTGTAAAACATCAATTAAAATTTGGGTTAAAGGCACTATAGCAGCCTTCTACAACCTGACACCCTCCAGATGTGTTGGACTATAACTCCCAGAACCCCCCAGCCAGCATAGGGGATGAGCTGGTATGGGGATTATGGGAGTTGTAGTCCAATGCATCTGGATGATGCCAGGTTGAGGAAGGCTGCCCTGTAGAGTACTGAAGATGACCGAAAGTAATAATCAGTTCTACTTATTTTTTCTTCTGGGTAGTCATGGGGGGTTGGTATTTGGGGTGCTATATGGAAGTGGTGCATAGTGATCCACTCCTGTTTACTTCTATGTAGACATGCAGACGCTCCCCCTTTTGCTCTGGCCCCATCCCCTTTGGGATGTGGTTGCCCGGTGTCTAACATGGCCCTTGACCCAAAGGAAGTTGCCCACCGCTGCTATAACTAAATGCCCCCTTGGGGTATAGGGGCAAGGTGATGGTATCACAGCAGAAATTTGGAAGTGATAGGCTTATTGTGTTCATAATCCTAAAATGCATGCATCACTGACTATTGCTAATCTCAATTTCAGTTTATGATGTCACAAGAAGAGACACTTTTGCTAAACTAGACAACTGGCTAACGGAGTTGGAAACGTACTGCACAAGAAATGATATAGTTAAAATGTTAGTTGGGAACAAAATTGATAAGGTAGGTCACTCTAAACGTACCAATTTCCTGTGGCTTCTAAACCTGTTAGTGGTTTTTTGTGTGTGAGCAACTAATAATTCTGATCCTTATTATAGGAAAACAGGGAAGTTGACAGAAACGAGGGTCTCAAGTTTGCCCGAAAACATTCCATGTTGTTCATAGGTAAGTTCTTGAGCAGAGATGTAAATGTATGTTGGAGCGATCTCTCATGCAGCTCAATTTCTTCTTAAACATTGAGGTATATCTAGGAGCAGTGGCTCAGTGTGTGGTGTTGCATGGTAGAATTTTACAGTACCACTATTAATGCAAGCTAAGTAGAATTATAGAATCGAATTTGTAAAATGTATTTCGCCACAAGGTGCCCAAGAAGACGTACAGCTTCTAAAATGTCATTTTACTCTGTGCAGCCAAAGTAAATCTTACAGTGTTTTGGAATTTTGTTTCCTATTTAATTTCCATGAATGCAGTCCTCTAGAATAGTGTTCCCCAATTTGGTGCCCTCCAGTTGTTTTGGACTACAACTCCCAGCCTTACTGACTATTGGCCTTGTTGGGGCTAATGTTCCTGGTGGTTCCACATGGGCCTATGGTCCAATTGGAGTCCACCAAGAGAAGACTCTTCAGTGTGGTGACCCCCTTCTTATGGAATTCCCTGACTCTAGTGGTCAAGCATACACCGATGTTGCGTTGGTTCTGGCGCCTCCTGAAAATGTTGTTTCCGAAAGCTTTCCCCAGCCACGGTTTTATGAGCTCAAGTTTTATCAGAACTCTTGTTTCGTTTAAAAATAGTGAGTATTTTTTTTAAAATGGTGTTTTTATTCGTTTGCCCGATCTGTTGTCCACCGCTCTGAAATCTTTGCAAGTATAGAAACGTTGCAAATAAATGTTGTAAGTAAATAAATAAGTTGAAATTCAAAATGTTTGGAAAGCACCAGGTTGGGGAAGGCGGCACTAGATGTGCGGTGAGCGTTCCTTTTATTTTAGTGAGGATGGTGCTCAATCCTTCTGCACTGGACCCACAACAATGGCCCTGTTCAGAAGACACCTTAAACCATGGCTTTAACCTTGGTGGTTAAGCCAGAAAGCTTGGCTGTGTTCAGAAGACACCTTAAACCACCTTCTGTGTTCAGAAGACACCTTAAAATCTTTATTCACTGTGAATAAAGCCGTGGATTAAGGTGTCTTCTGAACATGGCCTGGCTTTCTGGCTTAACCACTGTGGTTAAAGTCATGGTTTAAGGTGTCTTCCGAACGGGCCCAGTGTGCGGAGATGGAGAAGCCACTCCTTTGATTGAAATACAGTTGAATTATGTGTGCGGCTTGATATGAAGGTTTTTCCATTTCACACAAAGCCCTTGTGCTAGCAGAGTCAAAAGCAGTCCTGCTTCTCTCTGCCTCCCCCCAGCCCCCGAGAAGAGAGAATGCAGTTTCAAAGAAGAAGCTGCCAGGTGCTAATATAGCTGCTGTTGGGGTTTCGGTGTGCTTTGCAGCAGAACGTGTCTTCCTGCTCTTGCCTCCTCCAGGCACTGGCTTGCTCCTTTCTTCTGACGGGACTTCAATAAGCAATCTGTTTCTCTTCCAGAAGGCATGAGATCATGTTTATTGGTTGCAGCTTGACAAAAACGAGCCGGGTAATTCTGGTGAAGGTTGAACTTGGATGAAAAATGAAATACTAAATGGTTACTTTGGCTAAATCGTGATACGAAGGAGGGTCTGAAACTTTTCCATGGCTTCTTCGTAGGCAGCTTCGCAATATCTGTCTAGTAGCACATGTTGTTCAAGGCAGTAAGTTGGTTTTGGCCATAGTGATTGGCATCAGGGATTCAGTCGATCTTCCCTCTCCTGGTTTCATGCAGTGTTCAGCTTTGATCGTACGTATCACTGCAGAAATCAAAAGTGGTCCGAATAAGATGAGCGAACAGAAGTGTTTGACCTTTCAAAGACTGACAGTGTGATCCGCTTCTGTGATTTTTATGTCCCTTTGCTACAGACCCCTGGGCTTCCTACTTGCCCGCATGCATTCTTCATAATCCAAGGGTCATCTTGTCTGGTGGTGGTGGGGAAGGGCCTTCAAGCTGTCCTGGAAAACTTGAGGCCCCTTAGAAGCTTTGCCTCAACCTGTACTGAATCTAGGCCTAAAACAAATCCTAAGAGCATTCAACTGAATGCATATTTTCCCCTTTTATCCTTATTTATTTATTTAGAGTATTTTTATCCCGCACCTCAGCCAAAAGGCTCTCGGAGCGGCTTACAATATATCAATAAAGAAGACAGTCCCTACCCTCAGGCTTACATTCTAAAAAAAGACATGACACACAAGGAAAAGTGTATGGGGAGGGAAGAGGGAGTCTCCTTGTCTCCGTCTTCCTCCCATTCCTCTAGTGCCTCCCTGTGTTGAATTATAGATTAAGCTTCTGGGGGCAGAAACTTTCCTTGTTTCTCTGCAAAGCGTCATAACACCTGCAGTGTACTAATGACTTCTTATGGGGAAGCTCTTTTTCAAGAGCCTCAGGTGCGCAATGTGTCATCAAGGGAGAGAGAGCCTTCTTAGTTTGGGCACGGCAACAGTATCCCTCCATGGAGTTATGACTGACACTAACATTACAATTCTTTGGCACTAGCTCAAAACCTTTTTGTTTATCTAAGCCATTTAATTGGTTCATTTTGTCCATTTTATTGTATTTGCTGCCATGTTATGAACTAGTTTTACTATTTTAGTTGTATTGTGTATCTCAGTTATACTTATACACTACCCTGGAATCCATAAGGATGTTTTTATAATTGTTAAATAAAGAAATAAAGTAGCAGGGTTTCCTCACTGTGAAAAGGAGTAACATCTTTCAAGGCAACATGTCTGTCAGTTTATCCTCCACTGAACCTTCTTCTGCAATATACAGCCACCAGAGTGCACAGTATTCAAAGTCATGTTCTTGACTCTGACATGTTACAATGAATTCTGGAAGGCTAGGCTAATGCTCTGCATAAACTGAAAATGTACACTGGAGCATAGTGCAAAATCTCCTGCAATGCTGTGGGGTTTTATGGCAAATGAGTCTGTTCCCTAAACACAGAACTTTTTTTTAATCATTGTTGCTTTAGCCTTCTGTGACCCTGTTCAGGTGACATGCTAAGCCATGGTGGTTAAGCATTTTGAGTTAAACATTATGGCTTAGTGTGTCATGTGAACCATGACTTAAGTGTATTGTGTGAACCATTCCTAACCATGGTGGCTACATAACCATGGTT
Organism: Elgaria multicarinata webbii; assembly: GCF_023053635.1. Taxonomy (NCBI): domain Eukaryota; kingdom Metazoa; phylum Chordata; class Lepidosauria; order Squamata; family Anguidae; genus Elgaria; species Elgaria multicarinata. Next base: position 25,651,551 of record NC_086171.1, read on the forward strand.
TAAACGTGCTCACTAACCATTTGTTGCAAAAAGGTTGGCCTAACCATGCCTTAGCGTGTTGTCTGATCAGGCCATGTGTTGGGAAAAATGGGAATACTGCTGTCCATGCAAAGTGCTCTGTATAACTTGTTGAACCAGAGATTGAACCAGAGAATATAGAGTACCTTCCATTGGGCGATAGTTTCAGTTCATTACCCTATTAAAGTGCTTGCGTTAATAGTTCTAAGGAGTCACCAATTTAAAACTGTCACTGAGCTTCATACAATCATTCTTTCCCCCGCTACGCATGCTGGACAGATTTCCCTAATTACTCTTGCTATGCTGGTTGCCATGTCATGCTAACCCAGGTGGCATGGCTTGTTGGGATGTACAACAGCCTTCAAACAAGACATGGGCTGCTGTTGGGTTGCTACCCACTCCCAACAAGCCGTGCATACTGCCTGGATTCGCATGTCCGCCATAAAGATGGCCCAGCCCCATGGCTAAATTAAGCTACAGTGGGCTGTCGTATCATGCAAACCAGCCCACTATGTGGAATACAAATGAGAAGTCTTAGCACTGTATTCCATAGATTCTGTTTGATCAGGGAAAACTTTTTGGAAATGTTCTTTGCAAAATATATTTAAATCCCACTCAGACTTCTCTTACGGCAGTTTATTAGTTCTGTGCTAATAGGAGAACTGTGCCGCTCTCTGCCTAATAGTGCAGTCTTGGGAGACAGCATAAATCCCATGACTAACATTTCAATTGTTCCTCTTCTCTCCCACCCACCCCCCCACCCCTGCAGAGGCAAGTGCAAAAACATGCGATGGTGTACAGTGTGCCTTTGAAGAACTTGTTGAGAAAATCATTCAGACGCCTGGACTGTGGGAAAGTGAGAACCAAAACCGAGGTGTAAAGTTGTCAAATGATGAAGAGGGCTATAGAGGTGGCTGTGGTGGCTACTGTTCTGTGGTATAAACTCTGGAAGACTTGTCCTTTTGCGTATTTAAATGGATAGTGATGTCCTCTGTACATAAACTCATATCGGCTATTTTAGGGACCTTGCAGTTTGCACATATTTGTGTATCATGGCAGTGGACATTTTTCTAGGAAAATGTGTTCTGCAGCTTTTCCAGTTGAGAAGTGTTATGGTAAGCATGCCTAATTTGCAACTTTTTTTCTATGTAGCATCAGATAACTTGTTACAGAAACAAATGCACTCAAATTTAATACACTTTATCATGGAACTTTCTGGGAAACTATTTCAAATACATGTTGGCTTCATCCTGTCTGACTCTGGTTATTAACTCAAACTACAGCACTACACGAGACATACAAAACTCAAATGATGCAAATGGATACATGTAACATCTGCGCATTTTATTGGCAAATGTTTTTTCTTACCAGTTTAACAGCATGACCATACAATTCCTTTTTAGCTATAAGCAACATCTTTTCTAGCTTGTAACTCATCCCAGTTAAACTCTTCCGTCTTGGAAGAAGCGCTTCTAAAATTACGTGTGGGTATGGGTGGGTGGATGATTTTTTTTAAAAATTGTCACTTCAGTGAATTATCTGTCCAATTGGAGTTTTAACCCTAAGAGATTTAGAATGGTGTTCTTGCACCACAGCTTTTATGTTGTAGTGTACTGTGGACCTGCAGGATAATTCCCCCCCCTGCCCCCCTGCCCCCGGTTACTGGCTTAGTGGGGTCTCATTATGAATCACTTCGCCAAACTTTGATGAATGCTTCTAAATGTTAGTATTGTAATTTGGTTTCAATAACTCAAAACTGTTTTATCTCTGCGGCTGTGAGGCCTGCTCTATTTGTGGCTATTGGTTCTGAAGCTTCGATAACGTTAAAACTGTGTCTTCGGGGTGTGTCTGTGTAAGGAATGTGCTATTTTGCTGGAGTTTGCTGTAACAAAATGGCCAATGGCTTGCTTGTTTCAGAGAACTTATATAGACTAATAAATTTTTCCACAGTATTCAATTTTTTCTAACATCTCCCTCGTGTACAGGTGAATTTTGTAAGAAACAACTCGAGAATTCTTGCACCGATGGTTCTGTAACAGACAACATTAATGGCTTCAGAATACTACAGGGCATCTAATCTATTTAGCAGTATGAGCTACTCTGCAATTTCCTGTAAATATATAAATTGAAATAACTTTATAATGCTGTTGTTTTTCTACACTCAGTGCTGCATACTATCATTGGTCTTTTGCAAGTATATTGGCTGTTGCCACTTAAAATCACTCCTTTCAACCTTTGCACTTGTTAGGAAACGTAACCAGATTTTTGAAAGTTATTCTATAAGCAGACATTGTAAGTAAAATAATTCTGTAAATGTTCACACACTTTACACTACTCAAAATTTTTAGTTGTCTATTGCCATTTTAACTGGCAGCACATTTGCTAAACAGGTTAGGCCGTGTATCTCTTGAATGCATCCTGAAGATAGGACAGGATCAAATTTTATTGCAGAGAAGTGTGTTTTTAACATTCGAATAAAGATTGTGAAGCAGGAACATCTGCCATCTTTTTTTGTTTTTTAATCACAGGATCTTGTGTGGTGTCTTTGTTCTCAGAGGTTTCTCTGCCTCACTTCTTTTGTTTGGGTTAAACTCAGTCCTGGGAATATTTTAAAATACCCACATTTTTCTTTTTTTTTTATTTAAATTTTTTTTTCCAACAACAACAACAACAAAAAACCATGATACATAAACATAAAATTGCCTTAATATCATATATTCATACTTAAGCTATTAAACATATTCATACTCAACATAGCAGTGCTCCCCCCACCTCGGGATCTCATTCCTGTTTCCAAAAACTCACAGTTTCTTCTGTTGGTGGTTTCCCGCTTCCCTTAGAAAACACAAACTCTAGGAACTTTATCCATATTCCCTCAAAATCATTGGTTTTTACTATACCTCTTTTCATTTTAATATTGCATGTCAATTTATCATTTATAGCAATGTCCCACACTTCTTTATACCATTCTTCAATACAATAATCTCCTTGAGTCTTCCAGTTCCTAGCTACAATTAACCTCGTAGCCGTCAGCAGATTCGTTATCAGTTCTTTAGTTTCTTTACTACATTTAAGATCTTCTTGCAGTGAGAGTAATGCAATCCTTGATGTATCCTCTACTTTAAATCCCACAATCTGCTCAATCTCAAAGAACACCATCTTCCACAACTTTTGCACATATTTACAATCCCACCACATATGTAAATACGTTCCTTTTTCACCACAACCCACATGTTTTGAACCAAGGTAACTCAAATTTTGTGCTAAGAAAAGCTTGCCTCCATGACCTGTAGAAATGATGAAACATGCAAAACTCTTCCTCTTCTAGTACAGTAGCGGGACAAAAGAACTTCCACTTCATTGAAGCCCACCACCAGCATCTTGAAATGTGCTTTTAAAAAACAAAAGCACCACTGAAAACACGATTTATTTCTGTGCCCTGTATACTACTGCTGTGTGCCTTTTTCTGTTCTTACGTGGCATCACATCATACATGGAACCTAAGCTATACAAATGTTACAGATTGCCATTAATAGACTATGTGGTGGCTTGAGTATTTATTATTATTTTTTATTATTATTATTTATTTATATAGCACCATCTATGTACTGGAGTTTAAGGCAGAACACTCAACCTTTGACAATCCGGACCCAGAAGGGGACTTCTATAATATTGGTGCACTGCTGTTGTGACAACAGTCGTTAGAAAAGAAGGCAGTAGAACTTCTAAGCTTTTGGAACATGAATGGACTTGACCTCTCCAGCCAATTGTCAGTTTTAGCCACAAAACCCCACAATGACCTTATTCAGACGACACACTAAGTCATGGTCGTTAAGCATTTTGAAGTAAACCTTATGGCTTAGCATTTCAGGTGAACTATGACTTAGTGTGAACCATTCCTAACTATGGTGACTACATAACCACGGTTTAAATACACTCACTATTTGCTGTAAAAGAGTTAGCAGCCTAACCATGTCTTAGAGTGTTGTTTGAACAGGCCCTATCTAGGATTTCAGTAATAGCAAAGTGTAAGTAATGTATTGTAATTGGTTAGCTGCCATCAGTGATGGCTGTCTTTATGTTGGTAAAGGAAGGGAGAATCTTGCACTAGTTCTAAGAATATCGGCTTCCTCCTACTTAGGTCATCATCTGTACCTTTTGCTGATGTGGTTGCTGCTGAAAATTGCTCCCATTCCTCTTTGTGGGAACACTTGTATTGGGTTTTTTGCACAGGTTTTCTGAATAATGGAGCAAATGTATCCATGCTAGATCCATGTCTTTCTGGAAAGTGGCTATGCTACAGTTGGTACATACCACCCATTTCAGCCAACCAATGTATTATTATTATTATTATATTTATTTGTATCCCGCCTTTTGCCCAATGCTGGGCCTCAAGGCGGCCTTACAAAGTTTAAAATTTACATGGGGGGAGAGGGAAACAAAACCATAAACTATTAAAAAATACACAACAAAATTATAAAACATTAACATAGATGGAGGGCTGGATTATTCTCCAAAGGCCTGCTTGAACAAAAAAGTTTTAGCCTGCTTCCGAAAGCCCATCAAGGAGGGAGCCAGCCTAGTTTCCCCAGGAAGAGAGTTCCAGAGCACCGGAGCAGCCATCGAGAAGGCCCTCTCCCATGTCCCCACCAAGCGCGCCTGTGAAGAAGGTGGGACTAAAAGAAGGGCCTCTCCAGAAGATCTCAAAGCACGGGCAGGCTCATAAGGGAGAATACGTTCTTTCAAATAACCTGGACCCGAACCATATAGAGCTTTATAGGTCATAACCAGCACTTTGAATTGTGCCCAGAAACGGACTGGAAGCCAGTGGAGCTGTTTTAACAGGGGAGTTGTATGCTCCCTGTAACCAGCCCCGGTCAACAATCTGGCTGCAGCTCTTTGAACCAGCTGGAGTTTCCGAACACTCTTCAAAGGCAGCCCCACGTAGAGCGCGTTACAGTAATCCAATCGGGATGTAACTAAGGCATGTGTCACCGTGGCCAGGTCCGACATCTCTAGGAACGGGCGCAGCTGGCGCACTAGCTTTAACTGTGCAAATGAACTCCTGGCCACCGCCGAAACGTGGGTATCCAGGCTCAGGGCTGAATCCAGAAGTACACCCAAGCTGCGGACCTGCGTCTTCAGGGGGAGTGTAACCCCATCCAACACAAGCTGAATCCCTGTTCCCTGATCTGCCTTTCGACTGACCAGGAGCACCTCTGTCTTATCTGGATTAAGCTTCAATTTGTTCGCCCTCATCCAATCCATTACTGCCAACAAACAGCGGTTTAGCACAGAAACTGCTTCCTTGGAATTGGGTGGAAAGGAGTAGTAGAGTTGGGTGTCATCAGCGTACTGGTGGCATCGCACCCCACAACTCCGGATAACCTTTCCCAACGGTTTCATGTATATGTTAAATAGCATGGGAGACAAAACAGAGCCCTGAGGGACTCCACAAGCCAATGGCCAAGGAGTCGAACAGGAGTCCCCCAGTACCACCTTCTGGGTCCGTCCATCCAGGAAGGAATGGAGCCACTGTAAAACAGTGCCTCCAAGACCCATCCCAGCAAGGCGGCCCAGAAAGATACCATGGTCGATGGTATCGAACGCCGCTGAGAGGTCCAGCAGAACTAGCAGGGACACATTCCCCCTGTCCAGTTCCCGGCGAAGATCATCCACCAAGGCGACCAAAGCTGTTTCTGTCCCATAACCAGGCCTGAAGCCAGATTGAAATGGATCTAGATAATCCGTCTCATCCAGGAATCCCTGGAGTTGGGAGGCCACCACACGCTCCAATACCTTGCCCAAAAATGGGATGTTGGAGACTGGCCGGTAGTTATCCAATACAGTGGGGGCCAAGGAGGGCTTTTTCAGTGTGGGTCTTACCACTGCCTCCTTCAAACAGGCTGGGACCCTTCCTTGGCGAAGGGAGGCATTGACCACTCCACTTACCCACTCAGCCAGTCCCCCTCTGGCAGCTTTTATAAGCCAGGAAGGGCAAGGATCTAGTAGGAAGCCGGTACTAATGTTTCTAGAGCTGTGTTGGAGCCTCAACCATGTGGAGTATTTCCCATGGGTGCTGATGTCCTTACTGGCCTTTAGACTTGCACCATCAATGGACTCAAGTTGACAATTTCATTATAGTAGAGCCCTGTTGGCTTTTTGTCCAGAAGTGAAACAAAAAGTTTCACCTGATAAGCTTTTCATTCCCCCCAAATACTAATGACAATGCTGAAAATGTTTGTCCCCTTTTGGTAAATCTCCTGGTAGTTGATCATTGTGAAAAGAGTGTTCTTGGAATAAGGGGAGGGGGTGAGCAGGCTTAGCTAATCTATCTTACTTTCCAGGCTGGGTATCTGCCTTGTCAGTTGGGCTTCTCTGAATCCAATAAAACAACCATACCTTAGCCGATAGATGCATTTGTGCAGGGAACAGCAGAGCAGAACCATGCAACTTTCCCCATGTTTTGCTGCCATGAGTCGAATCTTGTCTTCCACACTGAAGCAAGAGGTATTTGGTACTTAAAAATTATTTGCCTGTGTCCAGCTTTCCTCTCACGAAGCTCGTTAACACAATCTGAAATGGATTGATAATATATTTTCAATTAGAGTGATGGGCTTCACAGTCAAGGCAACTGGATCAGTTTATATTAAATTCGTAATCCACCTTGCCATCAATTGTAGCTCAGTTTACTCTTAAGGCTTAATTCCTCCAACCAGAAGCATGTTTACAGAAGTGGCTCTGTTTGATTAAAGTTGACCTTGTGTAGGGCAGCCTTCCCCAACCTGGTGTCCTCCACATGTTTTTGACTTACGGAAGCCACCAGCCAGCATGGCCAATGGTCAGAAATGCAAATTATTGGCCCCGTTCAGACAACACGCTAAACCATGCTGCTTAACCACAAAATGGTTAATGGAAATACATTCCGTTAACCATTTTTTGGTTAAGCAACATGGTTTAGCATGTTGTCTGAACGGGGCCATTGTAGCCTAAAATATCTGGAGAACACCAGGCTGTGGAAAGGTGTAGGAAAACTCAAGAGAAAATGTTTTTCATTTTTCTCAGTGGCAAAAGTGCTACATGTATTGACACACTTAAACTATATGGATCTAATGGTTGGTCTACGCCTGCTGCTTTTTCACAGGTGGTGGCGAGTCTGCACACATCTATGCCTATGCAATATAGTGATTCCCATGCCAGTCTTGGCTTTTTACTGTTACTCTTACAATCATTGAAATAAAATGTTTCCATTGTAATAGAACACTCAGAAACCTTCACTATCTCCTGTGGCTGCTCAGTATGTCTTCTTTAGTCTCATGTGGCTGTGAAATGTAAATACAGGTTTAGTCCTTTCCAGAAAATGAATTCATTCAACTGGTTTGTTCTTCTACATGCAAAAGTATAGTATGGTTTATAAAAATGTTTGGCCTGAAATATTGATATTAAAATTACATCTAGGGCAGTATCCTATTCAACACTACCACTAAGCTAAATTACAGTGTGTAATGTCAATAGCGTTCGTTGGGATTATGTTTTTCCCCCATTGTGCTAGAGGTTGCTTACGCTACGTAGCTCCCAGTAGTAGCAGTGTTAATGCCCCGAGTTTTCATGGAAAAATATGGAACATTTGCCTGTGCCGAGTCCTTTACAGTCCTTCTGCATTAATGGAGCTCACCTGAGACCAGCAACTCTGCACCCATCCTGGACTGAAATGCACCCCCCTCCCCCAGTGATTTCAAGGCCTACATGTATAGTGCTTTTATTGTCTTACCCTCAAATCTGATGTATCACAGCAAAATTAACCTAGCTCTTTTCACTCATAATTGCAGAGTCTTGAATGGCAAATATTTGCCACAATTGTTTATGGTAAATGAAGACAAAAAATTTGAATGAAGGGACAAGAAGCGTGGAGCAGACAGAGCCTGCTAGCAACAAAAGGACGGAGTGGTTAGTATAGCATGCAAAAAATAGCTCCAAAGAGAAAGCAGGTACATAAATATCCAAGATCATCTTGTAGTGCCTCTTATTGCAGGTTGCGCCTGGCATTATTTACGATAGTAATGTAATACAATACTTACTTCGAACTGAAACTTGCTGAAAAGAAGACTGATCACAATTTTCAAGGGTTAATCAGAGGCAAATGGAAAGATTATTTGGATGGAAGAAATGGGACGAAGTTCTGTCTTCAGCCTGAAATAGTCTATATCAACCTTCCCCTCCAAACCCTACCTCTCTGTATGCGCTTGATATCCATATCTAAAATAACCCTGGCTATCAGAGTACTTACATTCTTAACCTTTAGTCATATGAACCCCATCAAACAATTTTGGGAGGTACAGTTGTATATTACCCCTTTCCCAGTGATTATATTTAGTGAAATATGACTGGTTCTGTTTACTTAAGAGGAAATGGCCTCCCACTCTGGTGAACAGAAGCAAAAGAGGAGCAGGCCCTAAAAACATGCACATGAACAAAACAGATCAGGTATGTTCTCTTAGAAAAGAGTAAAGAGGATCAGGAATAAATATCCCCAGCTCCTCTCTGAATAAGTACGGAAGTTAAACACTTAAGAATTTGTAAAGCGGAGGTAATAAAATTCTTCACACCAGAAGACAGTTTCTTGTTTATGTTTATTTCTTTTTTAGTGATGTAGCCTAACATAGTAATGTACAAACAAGAGCAAAGGCAAGTTATAGTGGAATAAATAGCCACATTAGCAAGCATATAAATTACTTTTGAGAAGTTGCTCTAAAACACACAAGATAATTACAGTAGTAGAGATTGTACTGATGAGGAAGGACATAAAAGCTTGCCTGAATACTTGTACAGAAAGGGCAATGTGCAAATCGATAGGAACAGTCTTACAATAATGGGGTCACCGCTGAGAAGCCTTTTTCTAATACTCCCAAAATGCAATGGCAGTTTATATTCTCTGTTTTGGACACTTTACATATGGGTGTTTTTTTTAAAAAAATAATTCTCAAACTCCTGCCTATTTTGTTATGACAAGCTGAATTCTGCATGGGAAAAATGGCGTAGAAAGGTTTATGGGTTTTGTTTGATTTTTCATTTCTATCTTTTAAAATTTAAATTAGCAGGTAGAAGTGTAGCTAGTGATAAATAAAATACATTGTGTAGAACAGGATTCCCTATTACTGAAATTAGTTTATGGGGAAACACCTGGGAATAGCTAGGTGTGATACTAAGCCAACTGTAAACCAGCCTGTGATTTTATACTCGTGAGCAGTGCAGCGTTAAAAAAAGCTGTTCAAAGAAGTTTGTGGCAGCTACTTCTGTGAGAACAGAGTGCTTATTAAGTGGGTTTTTTTAATAACAAAGTAGCACCTGAGATCTTTTGTGAGCAGCTCCTTAAACGCAAGGGTGCTAGTAGAGAGCTCACGTGAGCCGTTATTTGCATCTCCTAAAATATTGCTGGTAGGTCACCCACACACCCATACCTTCATAGAATGCATGAATGGGGCTTTCCTCCTGCCACTGAAACAGTGGCCATGTCCTCAGGCATCCATGAACTTTGAGCCCACCAGAAGGGGTTTTACACAAGGGACGATCCCTTGTATGGAGGAGCTGTACATGTGTTGAGCCCCTGCACAGATGGGTGCATGTGTTGGGTCTCTTCTAACAACTCCCCCCCCCCCCGAAGCATTTAATTTCATTTGTGCCTATAGGGGTGAGTAGTGTTACATACATACTCCAAAATCCCCTGAGGCCAGACCTTAGTATTAATCACCTTGAATGGGAGAAAAAAGAGCACAGGTGACTTGCAATGCTGAAAATACAGGCTTACAAACTAGGGGTGTGCACGGACCCCCCGCTCTGCTTCTCTTCCAGATCCACGATTTGTGGATCAGGCCGCTTCGCTCCGCCCCCGCTCCGCCTATGTCCGCTCCGCTCTGGATCGGAGCTCTGTTTCCCCCCCCCCCATAGGCTTGCATTAAGCTAAAAAAGTATACAACTTTTTTTCTATTAAAGTTAGAAACCTCAAGTTTGGCACCATGACACCTCATGGATGTATACATATGCACGCCAAGACTCAAGGCAATCCCATCATCCCCTGATTTTTGGGGAATTTATGAAAATCTGGCACCCCATTCATACCCCTTTCGATAGCTCTGTCAATTTGCACGTTAGAAACCTCAAACTCGCCACCATGATAGCTTATCCAGGGATGCACATGCATGCCAAGACTCAAGGCTGTCCCATCATCCCCTGATTTTTGGGGAATTTATGAAAATCGGGCACCCCATTCACACCCCTTTCGATAGCTCAGTCAATTTGCACGTTAGAAACCTCAAACTCACCACCATGATAGCTTATCCAGGGATACACATGCACGCCAAGACTCAAGTAAGTCCCATCATCCCCTGATTTTTGGAGAATTTATGAAAATCGGGCACCCTATTCACACCCCTTTCGATAGCTCCGTCAATTTGCATGTTAGAAACTTCAAACTCACCACCATGATAGCTTATCCAGGGATACACATGCACGCCAAGACTCAAGGCAGTCCCATCATCCCCTGATTTTTGGGGAATTTATGAAAATCGGGCACCCCATTCACACCCCTTTTGATAGCTCCGTCATTTTGCACGTTAGAAACCTCAAACTTGCCACCATGATAGCTTATCCAGGGATACACATGCACGCCAAGACTCAAGGCAGTCCCATCATCCCCTGATTTTGGGGGAATTTATGAAAATTGGGCACCCCATTCACACCCCTTTCGATAGCTCCGTCAATTTGCACGTTAAAAACCTCAAACTCGCCACCATGAAAGCTTATCCAGGGATACACATGCACGCCAAGACTCAAGTAAGTCCCATCATCCCCTGATTTTTGGGGAATTTATTAAAATCGGGCACCCCATTTGCAGACGTGGACTGTTCTCTGACATTTGGACAGATAAAAAAAGGGAAGTGGGCACACTCACAGATGCCATCTAGACCCACAATCATGCCAAGGTGCAAGGCAATCCCATCATCCCCTGAATCTTGGCGGAGCTTAAACCTGCAGACAGCTCAATGGGGCCATTTCAAAGGAAATCCCAAGATGCCATGAATTGGGGAGTAGAGATCAACCTAAATATGAATCTTCTTCCACACTTGAAAAATGGATTTGGAACTTCCAAAAGTCTAATTGAGCGCAGGAAGGACTTCTCCCCTGAGTCAAAGCCAGACACAAACCATCCCTGCGAGGCGGGCAGGGGAGGAGGGAGGGAAGGCAGGCAGGCAGCAGACATTTCTGGGGGCATAAGGAAGTGAGCCAAGGATAAGCCAGTAATGCATATAAAATGGAATAAATAAATAAACAAATAAATAAATAAACAAATGAGGGGTGGAATTAAAAGCAGCAGTGTTGCTGAATAAACAACAAGAAGAACTTTTTAAAAAAGGCTATATCTGTCTTTTACCAGTAATAGGGGTGTGTGTGTGGACGTGCCCAAAGGGGGAATCATCTGCCAATTTGACTGGTCCTGTCTAGGTACAAGTCTTTAAGAAGCAAACACTCACTTCAACTCATGATAGGCATTGCTTCACCGGGTTACTCTTTGGAGGGCTCTGATGGCCGTCCAAGTACAGGAGAGTGAGGGCACGTCCACATGCCCTAGGGGAGCTCATCCCCTTGCACCACATCTATTCAGTTGTTCCCCAAAGTTAGGGTGGGTAGCAGTGCTGTGTTTTTTCTATCTCTTATTATTGGCTTAGTATATGATTTCAGGTTGTGTTTGTGCATTTGGTGGGGCTACTGTTTTAAAAAACACTGGGAAAAGTCCGTTCAGACTAAGAAAGAGAAGTTCCCAGAATCCCAAGTTACTCATTTTGCCTATCCCCTCCTCCAACTTTGGGATCATGTGATCATGACCGGGAGTTGACTCTGCCCCTCAGCAATCGAAAAGGTAATCTTTTCCCCACCTTTACCCTACTTTTAAAAAAATTCTAGCAAGCGAACCGCACCACACAGAGAGCTGAGAGTAGGCTCAAAATGACCCCCAGCCATGACTCTCTAAGCACAAGAAGTTTCAGAAAGATAGCTTCAAAAACAACACAGTTATCCCCTTTTCTTTTCCGCAATGCAATCCTATGGGCGAAATGTTTCAAAATGGCGATCGGATCGGTCTGTGGAAAGAGGATCGCTCCGAAAATGGGCGCTTCTCTTCGCCTTGCTTCTAGGAGTCCGCGGTCCGCTTCTACTCCACCTCTGGGCAAGGCAGAGCAGGCCAATTCGCTTCTGATTCTCCGGTTCTAATCGGAACAAACAGAGCCTATTGGAGGCAAGCAAACTCCGAAAAGCAAGCATCATGACTGATAATCCTGTGTTATGACTCCCAAAGAAGCAGAATGGACGCATGATACTTTCAAGACTGCTTTTGGTCTAGGTAAACTCACAGCTAGCTTGCTCTCCCCGCCCCCCACTCATCCTTTTCTCCAAGTCTGCCCAAATTCAAACTATTGTTTTTCTGACCTATTCTACCAGCTGAAGGCTTAAAATGTTTGCTAGAGTTCCTCAGAAGCTTATGAGGAGTTCTGCAATGAAAAGAGGAATCATGACAGACAACTGCCTGGGAAACAACCATCTGTAGACATCTAAAATGTACCCTGCCAAACTGAGAAAGTATGCTAGATAATATGCTGAAATCCTTTTGTTTTATACAGGGATTCCCTGAAGGCAAAAAGATTGAAAACACTGACCTATGGTGTTGGGATATTCTGAGAGAAAAAGAGAGGCGGGGGAGGGGGGAGTCTATACCAGACGTTTACTGCAGGATTGTATCGTAGTTGTCACTAACAGGCCACATGACGTTCACCTGCTCCCGCGGTGATCTCCGCTCCACCTCTCGCTTTTACTGGAATATCCCTGATTGCTTTTGTCACTTATTTTTCAGGTCTCACGTCCATTGTGAGAAATGTTTGCAGTGTGCCCCCCCCCCCTTGTGAGGTTGTTGCTGTTCGCCCGGATTTCTGGGCTCAGCGAGAACAGCCAATTACCGTATTTCTTCAATTCTAAGACACACTTTTTTCCCCATATAAACATCTTTAAAAACGGGGTGCGTCTTAGAATTGCAGACATGTCTTAGGGTTTTTTTTTCTGTTGGTGGTACTGAAATTAGTGTGCGTCTTACAATCGATGGCGTCTTACAATCGAAGAAATACGGTAGCTGTGAGGGGCATATGCATGGGTATTGGTTTGTTTTACAGCCAATTTTTTTTTAATACATATCCGTGCCAGGAGCGCATATTCAACGAGTTTCTATCTCCCCATGTCTTGCTGCATGTCTGCGCTCCTTTGCATCCCTCACGAGTAATTAAAAAAAATCCTGTGCCCTGTAGCCAGCTTTCTAGCCCCCCTTCTACCTATACACATGCAGAACCGCTGTAACGGGGCACAGGTGCTCCTGCAACGGCACTGTAATAGTGGTATGGATCAGTCACGTATGCCCTGTGCGTACGTGACTGATCACAGAATACGTATGATCACAGAAGCAGGGAACCTTCAGGAGCATGCCTCTTCCATTGTGAAAGGGCCGCAGGTGTAGATTATCCCAGGTTGCCCATGCAGAGCTACAAATCGTATAAATGTGTTCAAGCTTTCTGCCTTTCTCTTTCTCTTCTTCTTCTTCTTTTTTTTTTTTGCCAGAGTTCAGGAGTTTATAAAGCATCAATAGTAACTGTAGCTGGCTTCATTCAATTAGAACACAAACTACTGATCAATATGAAATACATTATGGGACAACTTGGCACCATGTAGAAATGTGTATATGCTGACTATATAATTTCTCTGGCAGATGTTAGCTTGAATAACTACTTTAAAAAATCCCTAGTGAACCTGTCATTTTATTTTAAACCTTAGTTTGAAGGGATCTTCCATTTATTTTGTGCTGTTTTTATTTTTTATTTGACAGGAAAATTTGCCTGCCTAATTTGACCAATTTTTACCTTTCAAGATTTTAGTCTTGTCGGCACTACACAGTAAAACCATATTAAGGGTAGCTAAAAATATATTATAGGCCACATGAAAGTAATTCACATTAGTACAATTTTTAGCATGGTTGGTGAAAAATTCCATGTCTATCTTGAAATAGCAGTAATTATCTGGTGGAGACGCAAGTTATGGCTGGTGAAATAAGAATGAAATAAGATCCATGTTGCATCAAACCAAGGGTCCATCTAGACCAGCATTCTATTCACACACTGGCCAACCAGCTGCCTACGGGAATCCCAGAAGCAGGACATGAGTGCAACAGCACCCTCCTGCCCATGGTGTACATAGCCATACTGCCTCTGATACTGCAGGTAGTACATAGCCATCAGGACTAGTAGCCGTTGATAGCTTTCTCCCCCAGGAATTTGTGCAGTCGCCATTTAAAGCCATCCAAATTGGTAGCGAATTCCATACTTTAACTAGGCACTGTGTGAAGAAATACTTCCTTTTGTCAGTCCTGAATATCCCACGAATCAGCATTATGGGATGACCCCGGGTTCTTGTATTATCCTATAGTTTTATACATTCACAATGTTGGTGAAAGTTTGGACAAGTTGCATACATCAGAAAGTCCATTGTACATATTTACATTTATGCACCCTCAGAAATCGGAACATAGGAAGTTGCCTTATGCCATTTCAGACCCTTGGTCCATCTAGCTTAGCACTTTCTACACTGATTTGAAGTGGCCCTCCAGGGCTTCAGACAGTAGTTTTTATTAGTCATACCTGGAGATGCCAGGTATAGAACCTGGGCACTTCTGCATGCAATGCATGTGCTCTCCAAACTTGTTCGTTGTTTATTTATTTAATAAGCTTACTGATCCAAGCTTCTAGTATGGAAGAATTTAGAAGGCCCTTTTGATGTCATTTGTAAAAACACAAAATGGGTTAGATCTAGGAGTTCATGAATCTACCAGTTTCTCTTTATCCTGCATTCAAACTTTTTTAAATCTCAAGTTCTTTCCATACAGGTATATGAAGAAATTTGTAAATTTGGGTTAATTCTGATTTTAAAAAACCAAACCAAAATTAAATTCTCACCCATAAGAACCAGTCAAATTCAAGAGGGACAACTATTCTCATATCACTGTTAAAGATGAGTCTGTCAGAAAAAAAATTAAAAGCTGGCAACCCTAATTCAGTAGTAGAAGCATGGCTGAACAAACAGGGATTCAAGGCCAGACTTTTAGGAGCTGAAGAGTCAAGGCCTGGGCCCGGATGGACAATCAGTTTCTCTAACATTTTATTTTTTTAATTCCTCACTTCTTTCTGTCCCATTTATGAAGAAATTTATGCATTTTGGTAACTTCCTATTAACAAATGACCAAAAACTAGAGCCAGAACCTTGGTTGCGGCTGCTGGTATGATTTGGCCTGTGTAGGCCTCTTTTGGGCTTGTGGCTGCCTTCAGCTCAGCATTGACTGAAATCTAGTCCAGACATTGAGAATGCAACAATATGGAGGAACTAATGGCTTCAGCCTGAATGGGTTGTGCTTCTTGGGAGGAACCAGGAAGTATTTAAGGGCAACACCCACTGCTTCTGGCTTGGGGAAAGAGAGGCTACAGCTTGAGAGAGCACTGTAAAAAAGCCTTTTGTTTAAATAAAACATAAATGTTTGTTTATAAAGCAGTGTCTGATTCTATAAAGTGCAATCCACCAACTTTTAAACAGGGAAGAGCCAAGCAGGGCTGGTATTTTTATAGGCCTCTATTATGCATGGGCATTTGCACATTATAGACAAATTTATTCATGTTGTAGTGTTTAAAGTAGGCCTGTGAGGCCTGTGTTTGCATATGCTTTGCTCTTTCTAGCCCCATGCCTCCGCAAACTTTCATACTGGCTTAGCACAGGCCATTGAGGCTTGCCAGAAGTCTTTGCCTCTTTTCATGCTTTTATCTTTTAAAGGGAACAAATGAAAACATACCTCTGTGGCTATGTAGCACTGATTTTTTTTATATAGTCCTGTCAAATCTCTTAATCCCATTTTGGTGCTCTGGAGCAATTTATTTCTGCCCCCAAATCTCCCTTTTCATGTCTGCCAAAGAAAACACTGGGTGCCGTGCAGCCCATTTTAAAATGAAGTTGTTGTTCAGAGGAGTCTGCTGGTAGTAAAGTTATAAAGGACAAAGTCAAGCTGTTTTTCATATTTTTAAATATATATATATATATATATATATATATATATATATATATATATATATATATATATATATATAAGCACCTTGATTTTTAATGCCCTGATTACAAAGCCTAGGTGGAGCTTAAAGGTCAAATTGGTTTCCTTACTGAAATATTATACTACCTTTTTAATGTAGGGCCTGACATTCCCTGAAATTCTTAAAAAACGAAAATCAATATTGAACGCTATCGTAAAATGCTGGCAGACATGAATATGCTGTTAAGTGCATCTAGATGACTTGTGAGAGGGTAACACGGAGTCTGCCCTCTTAACGATTCAGAAGAGCTACTTCTATGGCTTAGGAAAGAACATCTGGTTCAAAATTTGTGGAAAGGAAATATTGATAATCCAGATGGTGAGACGCGGCATGTGTATTCCTGCCAGCAATTTAAAATCCACAAAAAAGTCACATTTGACACTTGTATCTCCATTCCTGCTCCCTTTGACCCATGTTGAAGAGAAGCTGTATCTCCACCACAAGGAAGCTTTGCTCTAGAGAGCTTGTCACCTCCCCAAAACTCTCCATGCTGTGCAGCTAAGAAAGACACATCCATGCCCTTTTTTGTATCTCACTGCCCTTTATTTTGCTTTTAACATTCATAAATCATCCGAAGCATTTTAAAACACACACACACCCTCAAACTGACTAATTAAAAAACAAGCATAACAGAAACATAATTTCTAACCCTAAAATCCACTAGGCGCTTTGTCACTGTTGCTGATTATCATCATCATCATCATCAAGAATTATCCTAAAAGGTAAGTAAACGTGCAGAGCAAGGCTGTTTTAACAAAGAGTGTTTTTCAAAGTCTCTTCCATGAGATGGCAGCAATTCTTTAGGTGAATTCAAGAGACAAGAAGACATATGAAGATGTCATAGGGAGGACGACTGGCCTGCTAGTCATTTTTTAGAAACACCAAAAAAAGAGGCGTTTCATTTTCATGGGCTTTATTTTCATTTGCTTTGTGACATTCCTGCCATCAATCAGTCAGGTATATGACTTTTTTTTCTTATTTCATCTCTTTCCAATTACATCCATCTCTCTCTCTCTCTCTCTCTCTCTCACTCTCTCTGTGCAGCTAAAGAGTCATATACTTGTATCATACTGTTTTATCATCTACTGCTGAAGTTGGTTTATCAGTTACGGAAACAAATAAGAGGGCAGGATAATTCAAACTGTTTAATTGTTTTCACTTAAATTTATTTAAAGATTAATTCTCATGCTCTGTATACAAACATGGTATAAAATTGACAACTTCTCTCTGTCTGTTCTTTCCCTCCCACTCTGCATAATTATATGATAAAATACATTTATTAAAATCTTTTATTAGAGTTTAGAGATCCTTAGAGGTGGAGCAGGAAATTATTTTGCAACCACACCGTATTTATAGATTTGTTTTCATATTTCCTTTTATTTATTTATTTGTAACTACAGTCATTACTCCCCCCCCACACAATAATTTTGATAGTTTACTATTTATTTGGATGTTTTAGTTTCATTACCTTCTTTTATTTACCAAGTTATGATTAGTTATTTATCTATGATTAGAACAGTGTGCTTGTTTTAAATTTATGAAGTACTTGGGGCTCATCATATTGACAAAAATCGTATCGTTGCAGAGGCTAACATAGGCATTAATTTAAGCTAAAAGCTTCCATACACTTGCTTAAGAAAAAGTTCCATTAAAATGGTTTGGGAGACTGATTTGAAGATACAAATAGGACAACAGAGGTGGGATGGACTATGGAGACAGAGAGTGTTGAGAAATATGTCAGTAAGAATAAAGGAGAATTACTATAAACTTGTATGGAGGTGGTATTTAACTCCGGTTAGATTAAATAAGATTAATAAACAGCTTTCAGCAGACTGTTGGAGGGGTTGTGGTGAAAAGGGAACGTATTTACATATGTGGTGGGATTGTATACATGTGCAAAAGTTATGGAAGATGGTGTTTTATGAGATTGAACAGATTGTGGGATTTAAAGTAGAAGTTACACCAAGGATTGCATTACTCTCACTGCATGATGATCTTAAATGTAATAAAGAAATGAAAGAATTGATAACGAACCTGCTGACAGCTGCGAGGTTGATAGTAACTAGGAATTGGAAAATTACAGGAGATTATTGTATTGAAGAATGGTATAAAGAAGTGTGGGACATTGCTATAAACGATAAATTTACATGTAATATAAAAATGAAAAGAGGCATAGTAAAAACGAATGATTTTGAGAGTATATGGAAAAAGTTCCTGGAGTTTGTATTTTCTAAAGGAAGGGGGGATCCACCAACAGATGAAACTATGAGTTTTTGGAAACAAGAATGAGATCCCGAGGTGGGGGGAGCACTGTTATGTTTATTATATTATGTTTAAGGTTAACATCGAATATATGATAGTAAGGTATTATAATGTCTTTGTATTAAGTGATTTTGATTTGTGTTTGTTGTTTCAATAATAAAAAAATTTTAAAAAAAAGTTCCATTGTAGGAGCATGGGCAATTGCAGACTTAGCCTTAAGGATGGGAATGAAATGGTAGTAGTACTCCTTTTGACGTTTTAGGTTTTTTGAGTTTACTTGCTGGATTCTTAATTGTCTCTTCTGGTTTAAAGTGACCCAATCTAGTAAATGCAGAGAAGTCACACTTGGAAGCAAATTCTGAATGGGAAAAGTCTTTGAGGGGCAGTTAGAATGTGTTTTATTATTATCATTTATTTATTATTTATTAAATTTATATACCGCTCCATAGCCGAAGCTCTCTGGACAGTTTACAGATGAAGTCCACATTATAAGCACAGATCTGAAGGAAAAACACTTCAAAAATTATATCAGTGGAATCAAAATTAAATTGCTTGTAAACATGCCCTAGTTGTGGTTCAGCATATTGGAAGTATAAACTCTTTAAAGCTGGTGGTCATATAATCAGCTCGTGTATATTATTTATTTGTTGTTGTTGTTACTACAGTGCACTGCTTTGTACAGTGCATAGAAATAATAATTATTTCAAAATAATAATGTATTGTAAATAAGATTACAAGGCCTTGCCCATAGGATTACAATCTAATAGACAAAACAATAAAGAAAAGGATGGACCCAAGGGAGGGGGAAACTATTGTAAAAATTAAAAACTTGCTGTATATTTATAAAAAATTTAAAAAATATGTATGCTACATTCAGATCAGTTGGTTGTCAGAGACTTGAAAGACAAAACATATGAATGTAGTGATGAAGTTACTACTCATTACAAAGATAGAGACTGACTTGTTTGAAATCAGAAAAAAACTTGTATGAATCACATCAGTGGCTAAACAAAGTAGGAAAAACATGAAATTGGTAAACATTGACGAAATTTAGTGAAAACACAGGAAGGTTGACAGGCGTATCATTGAGATTCTTTTTAAAGTATATGTAAATTGCAGATATATGATTAGAATATATCATGTATTTCTTTTGAGCATACATATGTAATTGAGGCTTTATGTATTTTGTAAACTTGCAGATGTGTATTTGAATACGTTAATATTCATTCTTTTACCTTGAAGCTTTGTAGAAATTTGATGTTTTGGGGTAGTTCTCTCCTCCAGTCTTGGGGACATTTAATAATAGCTTTTCTGAGTGATCTGGAATGAAATGGTTCCTTTTACCATGTGTGCATGTGCATGCACGGTCTTCTGTTTGAGTAGCTCTATTCTGTTCCCCAACTCAGTAGTCTGTTTTTCCTACAACTCAGTCAGTAAGCTAATATTCTGCGCCAATGGGCAGTATCCAATGTTGCCCAGGCGCTAGCAGGATCCACCACTAGCATAACGGGAAGCAACTGGAAACTAGCGAAAATGCTTGTTTCCGAAACTGGACAGGTCAGTGAAGCTCATAAAAGGGGGATACTTTGACCTGCCCTTTTACAGAAATGAGTGCTTCTGTTCATTTCCAGCATTGGTTTAGGAAATGCTACTTCCTGTTGTGCTAGCGGTTGGTCCCATGGGTGCAACGGAACAAGAGATAGCACAGCAGTTAGCAATTTATGACAATTTTGTTCCTGTTCCCAAATCATGTGAACATGATTTGCAACTCCAAATCTGAACTCAAGCAGGAACGCAATTTTCAGGCATTGTTCACAATCTCCTGAACTTGCATGTGTTTGAAATTGCATATTTGTGCAAATGTGCAGTTCTGAGAATGTGTGATTGTGGAAATCTCCCCCCACACCTGTATTTTAACACTTAGCCTATAAGGAAAAAATTCTCATTTTTGGTTGGAAAAAACGTGCATTTTTTCAATTGGGAAAAACATTATACTTTATAAAATGCACATTTTTTTCTGGTACAAAAATGCTCATTTTCCTGATCAAAAAGAAAAGAAAAGACACTCATGTTCATCAATGTAAACGAACATTTAGGAAGAATGGGAAAACCTTATCGAACTTCAGCTATTGGGCGGTATAAAAATGCAATAAATAAATAAATAAAACTCAGTCTTTGTATGTTTGTCCATCCACAACAGCGTCAATATTGTCTACTTTTCACTGACTTATAATGAGGCTTATTTTTATTATATTGCAAATGCAAGATATGCAAGCAGGGTATTGCCTTAAGTCTGCTGATACCTATTTCTTGTGTGTGTGTGACTGGTGCAGTGGTGGCCCTTGTTCTACAAGCACAGGGAGATTCAAAATGGGATTGGTGTATTTATTTATTTAAAAGATTTTCAACCTGCTTTTCAGGGCACTCTGCCATCACAAGGAAGCTTACAAGACTCTGAAACACATCAAAGTACACTTTCCATTTCAACATTTAAACCACAAAATTATATAAAACATAAACAAGAATGAGTAGTAGCTAAATGCTTTTTTTCCTAGTCTAGCACAATTCAACCAAACACAGATGGGAGTATGTGTGTCTTCAGAGCTTTTAAAGAACTAGCGTATCTCCCTGGGGTGGGAGCTCCAGAAGTGAGGAGTCACCACCGAAAAAGCCTAGTACCAGAAAAACTAATGGTTGGGCAGAGCCTCCGATGCTGATCTCAATGCTTAGACAGGCCGTTACAGGTATATTATAGCATTTTATATCATATAAAACTTCAAAAATGCTCACAATTTCTCCCAAGTTAATTAATTAATTAATTAATTAATTTAAGGATTTTTATGCCACCATTCAGCCAAAAAAGGCTCTCATGGCGGCTTACAAAAGTATTTCTTGACAGTCCCTGCCCACAGGCTTACAATCTAAAAGACATGACACAAAAGGAAAGGGGATTGGGAGGGAGGAGGAGGAGGGGGGAAAGGAAAGCAAATTCAGGCACTACAATCTTAGTTGGAAAGTTCAGCAGTTACAGGTGACAGCAGGAGGGAGGGGGCTCTCAGCTGGAGCTGGACCCAGGCACGGTGGAGAGGTGCCTGGCTGCTGCTTCCTCCCTCACTTAATTTCAACAGGAAAGTTAAAGGCATGCTTAAAAATTCCCCCAGTGAAATAAATGAGGGTTAAAAAACCATTTGGATCATGCCCAATATTTGATGGGTACTACAGGCCTTTACTTAGTGGTTTACCAGTGGCATTTTCATTGACATCTGAATTTTCAATTTTATGGCATTTTCCTAATGATATAAGTTACTGAAAGAATAATGATGCTTTCCTGTTTTTTTTCTATAGTTCACGGTCTGGTTAGCTTTATGAGGATAAATAGATAGAGCATTTGTACCGCTTCAAATTCCTCCTCGTAAATGACTCCCGGCAGATGAGCAGACCACATATCAGATAATACCTCATGCTGTTATGGGACCCATACAGAAGCGTGTGTGTGTGTGTGCTGCACTTTTTAGCACGTTGTGAACCACTTGATACTTTTTTTCATAATAGCCGTATGGCATTTAATTCCACTGCTTCATTCCATATTGGTTATAGGTAATGCTGTATTTAGCTGTCTCAGTAATGGTCTCCCATATTTTGAGGATGAGCTCCCTAAGGGACATCAAAGTTTGATTTAAGATGCCAACCAAAGAACTTGATTGAAATGTTCCTGTGTGAAACGAAAACAATCAAGACAGAACTTCATTAGTTTGTTAACAACAAGTCTTGACAATATAATACTAGAAATAATAGTGGCCTGAGAAGGCCTGGCCATTTTGAACATATTACTCCAATGCTTTATCAATTGCACTGGTTAGCAGTCAGGGCCCAATTCAAAGCGCTTATGCTGACCTTTAAAGCCCTAAATAGCTTAGGACCACTCTTCCTGAAGGAATGCCTTCTCCATACATTCTTGCTTAAGATCGTCTTCAGAGGCTCTTCGCTGCATGTTGCTACCCTCAATGGTGTAAGAAGTGACTACCAGGGCAAAGATGCCAGGCTAAGACCTTCCTCTTTCAGCAATAATTTAATCTTTAGTTTGATATCTTGATTATCAGTTTTATTTATTTTTATCAGTTTTATCACATCCTTTTCAACATTTTTAATATTTTTAATAACTTATTCCCCCCCCAATATTTTCACTAGATGCATTATTGCACCAGTTGTTATTTTAATGTTATATTGTGCTTTTATGAATGCAAAAGTGTTCCCGGGCCTTTTGTCAGTTGGGCAGTATATAATCTAATAAGTAATAAGTTAATTATTTTGTGTGTGTTTTTTAAAAAGAACTAAAACATTGCTTCTTGGCCTTTTGGCTAAGATCAAGTGTGTGTAAAAGAACTAAAACATAACATTTAGATCATATTCGAAAACTAATTAATAACTACTATAAATATGCATCACAAAGAATAAACCACAAAATCAAAATACAAGGCATAATGCTTTCCCAAACTGGTGCCCTCCTGAAATGTTGGAATACAATTCCTACCACCCCCAACCAGAATGGCCAGTGTCCATGCTGGTTTGGTATGATGGGAGTTGTACTCCAATCATGGCGAATACCAGTGTAGATCATTCTAAGGTGAGTTCAGAGATTAATAACAGAGCTCTTTGTGTCAGCTGAAATAGCTTTGAACACAATGCTTTTCAAAGGAGGCCATTTGTACATTTGGTGGTGAGTATCCGCATGATAAGACATCTGGTGATGTGCATGTTTCTGTGAATCAGAATACGGAGCACATGACAAACGTTGAAGTCTATTGTGCACTTTATCTATTCTTATTTCTATATCTTGGCGAGAAAACCTGTTAGTATAGTCCTGGTGTTTGAATGTCGAGGAATCAGCTGAAATACAACACTCGGATTTGCAAGCCATTAAACAGTCTAAAATATCAGCATAGTAATCCAACATACTCTATTGGAGGGGTTAAAATTCCTCTTCTCTCCTTCCTAGATGATATTGCTACTTGCATAGTTAATAGCAATCATTTTGCACCCTAACCCAGTCCAGTAGAATAAATGATCTTAAGCAGACTATTATTGTACATTGCCACATGTTACTACAAATTTGATTTTGGGGTTCAGGGCAATTTGGGATTTCATAAGTTCCCATGATTTACTATTGATGACAAATCCTGGGAGACGAAGCTACATTCAGCATGTGTGTGTTTGATTATTTGGTAGATTTAATGCTTAGTCCAAAGCGGTGAATGGAATCGAAAGCTTGAATGTCATCCTGAAAAAATGCATACACACGGCCTAAAAAAGAGAAGCAGGCCATGGAAATAATTTGTAATTTAATGTGATCATAAATGTAGAGCCTCATTATAGGATGCCACAGCAGCCCTCCACTGTCTCCTGCAAATCTTTTTATAGGGGAAATTCGTACTCCTTACTAGTTTAGTATATCTTTTAACCGCAGTGAGGGTTTGATTGACATAGTATTACTTTCATTAAAAAGAAACAGAAGGCATGTGGAAGGGATGTCGGTACGAAGTCAAATTTCTTTGGTACATTATTTGCACCAAGAATGCAAACCACAAGGGTACTGCTCTTTTTGTTGAGATTTTGAAATATAAGGGGGAGGAAGGAGGCAACTTAGTGTCACTGTTTATTAGGCCTTCCGTATGAATGTATCTATTTACAAACAGCATCTGTCGAGTCTGTTAGGGACTAAAAGTAATAAATATATAACCCCTGCAATATTTTAACTTCTTTGTTACTTGAAACTGAAACAAAATTATGAAGCACAATGTTATGCATGTTTACTCTAAAATAAGTCCCACCATGTTCAATGGGGCTTACTTTCAGGCAAATGGGCAGTGGAAAGAAATATGCATTTGTTTTGATGCATCTCTTATTAGCCTTGTTTTGCTCTCTCCTCTCACTTTGTTGCTTCTCCGCTCCCCCATGTCTAAATTTAGAGGTTCATCAGATGAGTGTTTTATCGCACGCTCGCTACTGCCCACTTATGGATGTGTATGCATCCTTTAGTTTAGACGATGTCATCTGCCTCCCACCTGCCTCCTGCTCCTTCCACTCAGTTTTCCATCACAAAATAAATCCTTTTTAATCCAATTCTTTTTAAAAACAACAACAAAATGTGCCACAATCTCCTGCTGTGTGCAGGAAAAGTGGTGTGATAAAAACAGTCCCTGAATGGGCCACGTGGTCTTTGTTTACTTCCTCCCCCCCCCCGGGCAGAAAGAGGAAGTAATGAGGGACAAAAGCAGGGGCAGAGAAGCGACAGTAAGGAAACGTGATTTCCCCCGTGTGATGATGCTCTTAGAGTGTAAGTTCTTATGGCAGCGATCTGTCTTGCTTCTGCTTACTTTTTAACTATATAGGGTCGAATCCTAACAGATACAAGTGGAACACCACCCCTGAAATGGGGGACCCTTGAGAATGGCATGAAATCTGGCATAGGTGGCTGCTGCCACTCGGGGTGGGGGAGGATTGACTGATTGATATCACAGACTCTTGTGCAAGCAAAATTGTGTTCCACTTATGCCACGGGTGCCTTTGAATCTTTGAATTCATTCTACTTCCATCCCAATCTTCTTTACAAAACTCAGATTAGCTTTCATCAAACTCCCAGTGGTCTTTTATTCAGGCATTGACAAGGTTCACACTGCCTTAGCTTCAACAATACCACAAACTACTGACTGGACCAATCCACCGATCTGCTGTTTTACCTGAGGTAGTGAATGGTTTTGTCATAGATTTGGCTCCCCTCTTGTGACGTTCAGACTCTAATATTCTCTGCGGAAGAATTCAAGTCTCCAACCAATTACTTCTGAGATTCACTGCTTATTTTAATTGGGTTGATTGATTGGTTAAATTGTTGCACATCCCGTTGCATTAAACTAGCTTGTCATTTAGGAATGCCTTATGGAGATTTTAGCAGAAACATGTATTTTTGGCATGCAGAAGAAAATGGCTAAGGTTGTTGTCAAAGTGGCAAGATGATAAAGCACTCCATTGAAGCCCTTCTAACAAAATAATGGGAATACTTAATTAATTAATGAATTAATGCCTGTGGGTGGAGTAATAATGCTTCTTTCAACTAGTCATGAAGTGTGAAAAAAACAAGCAAGTTACACTAAATGGAAGGGGTGTGGTGAAAGCTACATTATATTCACCACAGCTCACATTAAGTGTGAAATATATTCATAATCTCACATAGTCACTAATAAATTCACTATATATTTGTATTTGATAAGCCCACACACGATGTTTTCTGGATTTCTTCTAGTGTTCTCCATGGTAACAAAGGGCCCAAACTAGATGGGAGTTTAAATGCATCTTTGCATTTAATGTGTAGCTTTTTAAAAATGCATATCGCAATAATCAGATTCGTCCAAATGAGCCAGGCTGAAAAATTTGTACATCATCTAATGCTCTGCCTCAGTTTCTCCCATTGTACTGACAGGTAAGATAGGAGCTTTTCAGATGTAGCACTCAAAATCCAGAACAGCCTTCCAAAGGTATTCTTACTTCACCGTTCACTTTTAGAGAGTTAGCAAAGTCTTTTTAAATATTTCTGTGAGTTTTCATAGATTCTCATCCTTTGATCTATATCTTTTTACTCTTTTAGAGCACAATCCTAGGCATTTCTACTCAGAAGCAAGCCTGGCTTAATTCAGTTGGACATATTCGCAAGTACATGGGTAGATAATTGCAGCTGTAGGCAAATCCTCTTACTTGCGAGTAAGCTGCATTGAACTCAATGAAACATACTTCTGAGTAGACGTGCATAGGCTTGGACTGTTAATCATTGATTTTATTAATTTTTTAAAAAATCAATATTGATTGATTGATTGCATTTTTATACCGCCCAACAGCTGAAGTTCCCTGGGCGGTTCACAAAAACTAAAACCATTCAAAGTATAAAACAAACAGTATAAAAACATGATATAAAAATAAACATTAAAAATTGATTAAATATTTGATGAAAAGCCAGGTATAAATGCTGAAAATAAATATTAGATTTCAGTGGCAAATTATTTTTTGTGATCTTCAGATAGCACGGCATTGCATCGTAGTATATTTGTCCCTTAGAAAGATTTTGGGCACAATTCATTAGGAGTTTCATCTGTTTAGGCCACGTTTAATGGTTGAAAGTTTTGAAAGAACGCATTTTTTCATAACTCTCGTTGCACAAAAGGTGTTTCCAGCAGATCGTGCCCATTGTTATATACAACTCTGACCATACTTTTAATCTAGTGAGAACAGGGCTCGGACGCAAAACTTAAACAGGGATGTATGATTTCTACTCATTGCACTGGTACAGAGTAGTGCTGCTGGGTTTTGTTTTGGTTTTGAAAAAAATATTATGATTAAGGTGGGAGTTCTTTAAGGAATCCACATATATCAGTAAAAATCCAGTTTATGTACCAGAAATAACTACATATGTTACATAATTAGAATACCTGCAACAGTTCTTGAAAAGTGTCTTGGCCAGGCATGCTTTTAATCTAGTGTCGTCTCTTCAGATTGTGAAATGAAATGTAGTTCTCTATACTATGTTATGAGAACCATCTGGAGAGGCTGGCAGGCTGCTTAGCTTGAATTTAAGAATACGGCTGGGTGCCTGTTGTGTACCTTTCTCTGATACTTTAATCCACGATAAAGACAGATGGCTCACTTTTGCAGAATTAAAACCATATTTATTAGCGATAACTTCTCTGAAGGAGGTGAGGCGGAAGGGTAAATCTGAACCAGAAGAAACCATTCAAGTGTGTTTCCTTTGGAAGAACTGGTATCAATAGAGTTCACTCAACTACATATGGATAAGATAAGATGGTACAGCTGCCTAATACATTCATTGGAGAGTAGAACTACTCCAAAATGATACATATTCAAATAGTAAGGTGATTTATTACCCCAGTAGGAATTTTGCTTTTCTTTCCTGATATCTGATTGAGATTTAACATATACCGAGATTATTCATATATATATATATCCCTGTGAACTTTAGAAGAAGAAAATATTTCAATTTAACCCAGATAACTTGGCGGTTTCCTTAAGATGAATGTTTCTTAAATTAGCAGAGCTGGTTCTAATGCAGAGAGATGGGATGTTAAGATTATCCTTAAAAGTCTGGGCATTGATGAAAAATATAGTATATTGCTACACAGTAGAATACTGGTAGAAGTCCGAACTCTCCAGGAGAAAAAGAAAATTCTTATGCATCATAATTTTCCTTGTGTCCGTGCGGGAGAAAATGTAGACATATATAGCCTAAAGCAAGAAACCAGATGCTTAATAAAGAAAGCTGTATTGATAATTAGAGAGCATTTGTAAGCCAATGTTCAAAGCCTTTCTTATTCTAGTTCAAAACCTTCAAATGAATCTTTAAATGACATTTGATGTTTTGCATGTGTGAGTCATGTCTTTTTTTAAGGTAAATGAACAGGGTTTATTATTTTGGGACGATACTTCAAATAGATTTTTTTAAAGTTGCATTCTTCATTTGATCACATATGATTTCTATAAAACTATAAACTAACTTTCTGAAATAGATTATCAGATAGTAAACAGTATCAGGTAAAAGGGGGAACATAAATACTGTTTCTAATTAACACCAAAGGAATCCTTTCTCCAATGATGCTGAGGTGGTTTATTTATTCAGAGTTCGCAGCATTTTTCCAAGTCACCAAATGAAGATTAACAAAGAGAAAATTGAGCACTGAACTGTCAAAAAGGGGAATGCTCTTTGCAATCTTTGGAAATCCCTAGACAGAAAAAGTTTCCAGTACATGCATTTTTCAATTTGTGTGATACCTATTGAGGTATAGATTATATAAGGAAAGTGCAGAGGTTGGAATGGAGTCCTTTCCTCCTCAGATTATATCTAGAGAAATATAGATATATATAGATATCAGCATGGGTTTGACTCATTTAATTTTGACATTTGAAGAAAGAAAGACAAAAACTTTTTGTTTGGACAATGATTTCTTTAACAGGAGATTTGTAAGGGCTAGAAGCACAAATCCTATTAGTACAATAATTGCATTCTTCTTCTTCCTCTTCCTCCTCCTCTTCCTCCAGTTCAAGGTGTTCATTTTTTACCTCAAGGTCCAGTTCAACGTGTTTTGTTTTTTTATACCTCTAAAGCCCTCTTTACGTAGACCCTAAATATCTCAGAATCTGCCTGTTTCCATGTGACCTGTCAACATCCATTTGTTGTTGAAATCATCTATAGCGCTGTCGCTCAAGACTCCTGAAGGAGGTGAAAAGACGGAGATGCAGGAATAGATTTTTTATTATGATGGACCTAGAAATCTGGAATTTACTCCCTGGTTCCACCAGTGTTCTTCCGCTTTTGCCATTAGGAATGTATATAAAACTTTGTCTAGGTAGGCATTAAATGGTGTTTTTTTTTCTGTAGGGAGATAGACATGCAGTCAGATTTTGGAGTACACTTGTGGACTATCTAAACTAAGATGCTTTCATTAGAGATAAAAAAGCTGAAATTTGGTTATTATTATTATTATTATTATTATTATTATTATTATTATTATTATTTATTTATTTATATAGCACCATCAATGTACATGGTGCTGTACAGAGTAAAACAGTAAATAGCAAGACCCTGCCGCATAGGCTTACAATCTAATAAAATCATAGTAAAACAATAAGGAGGGGAAGAGAATGCAAACAGGTACAGGGTAGGGTAAGCAGGCACAGGGTAGGGAAAAACTAACAGTAGAAAGTAACAGTAGAAGTCTGCACAACATCAAGTTTTAAAAGCTATATGGTTCACATATAGTTCAAAGTAGCCTGATCTGAAAATCAGATAATTTCCCACATTTTGCTCAAAATGTGAGGCATGGAATCTACTTCATAATAACTGCTACCCTCTCCAATAGGAGGCAAGGGAAGTCATTTGTACAATGGAATGAGAGTTCTGTCTTCATACATGTGAATAATGTTCTGATTTAGGGAAGGAGATGGGGAGGCATCTCTGCTTTCACAATTAGGGATGGACAAATCAGTCTACATCCAGTGCATATCAGTTTCGCATTTGCTTTCGTACACAATTTCTCCTAACATATGCATTTTGTGCGCAATTTGTTTCCTAAGGTACACATTTGCACACAATTTTTCTGCTACGAATCATACTGCAAAATTCTGAGAAGTGCAATACCCAAGGGTAACTGTGTTCCAATCTGCATATTAATCCAGGAAGTGAGAACTACATTGGTGCACTTAAAAATTTGTGCCAGACAAAAGGTCTTACCTGTCCCTATTCTCATGCCAAATTTTGTTTTCTAATATCAGATATTTTCCCCTAGATATGCTTTATTCACTGCTGTATTTTTATTTTAAAATTCACTCTATTTGATTTTTTTATAAGATAAGGGAGAATATAAGTGTTTTACCAAGATAAATGGGTGTAATTAATCTATTGATTACTTAATCAGATTTAAATTGTGAATATTTATAGAGCCCCTTTGGGTGGGTGGGTGGGGGGAAGCATTTCTGGCTGATAAGCATCTTGTTAAGAATTTTTCAGATTAGGTCCAAGCTTTGATGGCAAGCGTGGCAGATTCGCTTCCCCTCCCCCCACATCATAAATTCCCACACCTTTCCGCTACCTCATCACAAGTTCACGGTGCTGACCTGTATCTCTACCATGCTTAAAATGAATTTGATGGAAATGGACTTTGAATTCAAATGAATCTGTCCTACAGATGCACTCGAACTATCCAGAAATTTCATGTGCCTTATGAAGCAACTTCCGGCCACCCGAACTAAAGATGAGGCAATAGCAGCAGTGGTGAAAAGCAGAAGGGGACAAGATGGTGTCCAGAACACAAATAGTTGCACACCTGAGTAGAAAGAAAGGGATAAATTGCCAAGATATGGAAGTGGCTGAGAGAGATATTCACTCTAGCCATCTTTAGTCCTCTTTTTGGTTCCCTTATGGCTTTGGGTGAAAATAATATCACCAGTGCTCTCTACACACCATACATTTAAAGTCAGTTGTTGATGGTTATTGTGCTTAGCATCTCTGAGGTTTCAGAGCATGACTCTGTATTTTAATTAAGCGATGTTGTTCTATGGATTTTTCCCTCACTTGTCAGCTGTGGTGGATTATATATAAAATAAATACGTATTAGATAGATGAAAATATCCCTCGACAATGTTCCAGTTTCGAAATATAACCCTTCCCTGGACCCCGTGATTATGAATATAGAGGAAATACTTAGTCTGTGGTGCTGAATGAGCTTATTCAGAAATGCTAGTGTCTTTGATGGTACTTCCAAAGGAATAGAAGACTTCGGGGTCACCGCATAAGTATTTTTTTAATGTGGTTGTCAAAGGAAATAAGTATCCTAGCATCGGTGTGTCAGCATGGTGTGGAATTCTCAAAGAATGCTTTAATTCTCCATTAGACACAACCAATAGGAAACCTCAAGATAGCACATCATCTTGCCCCTTTATGCAAGCACGTCTGATCAATGCACAACTAGGTCCGTTGGATTTTGGTCCTGTCATCTATCTCTGTTCTATTTTGTTGCGGTAGGTGGAATTACTTATCATGCCACGGTATTCTCCAGTTCTCAGTGGTTGGCCCTTGTGTGCTAAATACTATCTGTCTTAAGGCACAATCTTATGCAAAGGATTGCACCCTTGATGGCTTTACCAAGGATTTAGGGGTGGGTGAGCTGGCCCCCATCTATACGACAACGGGATTGCTCCTCATTGAATATAAACCTGGATTTTCATAGATTTGAATCTACGCAAATAGCATCACACTGCAGCAGCAGCGATTTATCTCCTGAATTTTTTTTTGTAGTGCAGTTATTAATGTGCACATATGCGCATACAATGCTATGGAGTAGAGATGAGTGAAGCTATAAATTTTATATGCGGAGCTCCACAGATACATAGAAGAGGAAAAACGAGGGTAGAAAGGAACGAGGCAGCAGAGGGATGCTAGAAGTGGGCTGAACACATCTCCTCTCTCTCACTGCCTGTTCTGCCCATTCCCCATATAGGACAAAAACCGAGTGAGGAAAGGAAAGAGGGAGCAGACGAGGATGCAAGTAGGGTACTGAACACGTCTCCTCCCTCTCACTGCCTGCTCCCCTCTCTTTGTTTTAATTTTAAAGCTCCATCAACATGAAAACGGCGGAAAGGAACGAGACAGCCAGAGGACGTGATATAGGAGGGAAGGCGGGAAATTGGCTGATCACTTTGTCCTGCCCTCAAAGTTACACCCACATGTCAAAATGCAATTTAACTCCCCCAAGGACACATAACTCTAATGTGGTGCAAACTCGGACGTTGATCCAAAAGTCGTGGTAAATCACAACTACGAATATGCACATTACCGTGTTAAAAACAAGGCGCTGCGGCGAATGGGCATGTGCATTATTTGTCCTGAAACGTAAATCTGTGTGTTTAGGTCAGGGTAAAGAAGCTGTATTGACAAGCCCCTGGGCGCTTGCCCTGAGTGCCAAGCTGAGCTCAGTGACTCTCTGTTCAGTGCACTGTCAGTAGTGAGCTAGATTGAAAAAAGTGAGTGTGAGTGCCTTTAACCATCACCTCCTCCTCCTCCTCCTCCTCCTCCTCCTGGGATCTAGAGATTGTTTGAGTGCTTGCTTCAAAGTGTGTTTCTTTTTCAATTTTCAGTTTGCTGTCATTCATGGCTTTACTTTTGGGACAAAATATTATAAGTACTACAAATATAAGCACTATACACAGTATATCTCTGTAAGCTCACGGGGAAGCAATGAAATTTCTTTTTGTCTAAGGTGCTTCATATTTTAAGGCCAGCCTTGGGCTTTATCCCACTAAAATGTATGGTGACTCGGCAGCCCTAACATTTGAAGCTGGCTGTCCGGGGCTTTGATATGCCTGCAATCTTTCCTGTGGAATGGAGTCTGACTTCCTGTTGTTGCAGGTGCTAAAGAAATTAGGCAGGTGGCTGTCAACATGGTGCGTTCACTTGGCAGGAATTTGAAAGGGACACGAGATTAATATGGAGTAGCGACATCGTTACTTGAGTGCTCCATGTGTAATATGCACGTACGGCTTATTTATAGGGCTGGATGTGCCCATGAAGTATACCCGACCCCATGGTCCATGCATGCCAGGGGTTTTCAGTCCACATTGGTTGCTTACTTTGACACATGACTGAGTGTTGCCATTTTGTTAGAGGCCTGCCCTTTTGCTGCTCCTATTGGACTAGAAGACTTTGGGGTCACCGCATAAGTATTTTTTTTAATGTGGTTGTCAAAGGAAATAAGTATCCTAGCATCGGTGTGTCAGCATGGTGTGGAATTCTCGAAGAATGCTTTAATTCTCCATTAGACACAACCAATAGGAAACCTCAAATAGCACATCATCTTGCCCCTTTATGCAAGCACAAGCAGTGTCTGATTGGTTTCCAAGGAAATTTGTGTTGTGTGTGTCCACCACCACCACCACCACCACCACCCATAAACCCATTTCATGCCGTTCAGGAAGTAATAGTGGTACTGGGGGAGGGCATAAAAACTGTACCACACGTAGGGCGCCAGCATATCCTGAGATGGCCCTCAGATTCTTGCACATCACACAATGGGCTGCAAAAACAATGGAGCTGTGTGCAAGGATTCTTATGCTTATCTGCCACGGACAGGACTGTAGATAGAAACTCAAGGTACAATAATAGTGCAATCTTATACATGCCTACTTAAGATAGCTTGAAAGTATTTTAAGAGAGATAATTTCCAATTATGTGTACACATTTTTGAGTATACTGTAGCTTCCAAATTGCGTGAAGTACTAGTTCCCCTCTTCGGCACTGGTTAGGCCTCATCTTGAGTATTGTGTCCACTTTAAGAAGGATACAGACAAGCTGGAAGGGGTTCAGAGGAGGGCAACAAGGATGATCAAGGGTCTGGAAACAAAGCCCTCTGAGGAGAGACTGAAAGAACTGGGCAGGTTTAGCCTGGAGAAGAGAAGGCTGAGGGGAGACATGATAGCACTCTTCAAATAATTGAAAGGTTGTCACACAGAGGAGGGCCAGGATCTCTTCTCACTCCTCCCAGAGTGCAGGACACGGAATAATGGGCTCAAGTTACAGAAAGCCAGATTCCGGCTGGACATCAGAAAAAACTTCCTGACTTTTAGAGCAGTATGACAATGGAATCAATGACCTAGGGAGATCATGTGTTCTTCCACCCTAGAGGCATTCAAGAGGCAGCTGGACAGCCATCTGTCAGGGATGCTTTAAGGTGGATTCCTGCATTGAGCAGGGGGTTGGACTCGATGGCCTTATAGGCCCCTTCCAATTCTATGAGACTCACTGTTGCCTTTGGTCAACAAGATTTGCAGGAGCTGGTGGTTTTTGGAGGGTGGGGAAAGCGCTATCAACAGTTACAAACTTGTAAACAAAATCAATGATGGTTTATGTGTGCAGCCAACAGGCAGCAGTGCACTTATCATATCGCCTTACACTTTCTCGGGGTGCAGAGGGGAAATGTATAATCTCTTTCCAGCTTTTGTAACATCACTTTTAATGTCGCTTTTTATCACTTTAACATCAAAAGGCAGTATCCCGGCATCCTGACTGACCCTAAACATCAATGTCTTTGCTCACCCACAACATCTGGCTGCCACCTTGGACAGAGAGATGAGGGTTTTTGCACTTGCAGCCTACGCTGGCATATGCAAAGCCTAGATTTCCCCTGGAAACATTGGCTGTTTCAGTAACCCATGGATAAACATGGAATCTTCCAGGAGCTGGCAGGTCTTTGTGTAATTCATGTAACTCCCTTTGTCTCTCCAGCTCGACCTGTAATTGAAGACAACTGCTTTGGCCGCTCCTTCTCGGCATCTGTGAGATGAAGTTACACGAATTGGGGAGTGAATGTTTCCAGAAGTGCCACTTAGTTGCCAGTTTTCTTCTCCCCTCCCTGCTGGTATCTCTCCTTCGCCTTGTATTGACTGGGAGAGCAGTGTGTGTAACTGTGAGGCAGCTTTGGAGCCATCACCGTGTGTGACATAGCATGATCTTGCTGCTCTTAGTTGCATTTATTCAGGGGTCAGATTCTGTTTTGGAAAAGGTCTCAGGGGCCCCATTCTGCTGGCACGTGGGGCGGAAGGCAAAAGCGATGAGGCCAATGCCAGCATATTTCAGGTTAAAGCATTTTACTGCTGGTAACTAAGCCCTAGGCCTAGGAGAGAACCAGATACAAAAGAAGGCAGAGCTCCTGCGGTTTAAACTGTTGTGATGAAGATGGAATTTCACCAGGTGTTGCATGCATAAAAATGACACCTGCTGAAATTCCCTTTTCTGTATAACTGTTAAAGACACAGGAGTCCTGTCCTCCTTTCCATATGGTCACCCTAGATTAGTGGTTATAAGGGGGTGGAGCCAGTAGAAGGAGAGCTGCTTTGTGGAAAACCCCAAAGGGCCAAATTTGGCCCCTGGACCGAGGTTCTTCCCATGTCCATTAGGGCCAAATAACTGGGTGCAAGCCAGGGCCCAGTTCTGCATCTCTTCCATTCCTTCCTCTCAACTCTTCTCCTGTTCTTCATCTTACCTGCCTCATCAAAAACTGCCATCTTGCCTCATACCTGCATGCTTTGCGTACAGGTGCGTACACGCTACAAAGAACCAAAGAAAGCCAGTCATCCCGAGGTCATTCACATTAATTAGGACTTGAGTTAGTTGCTTGCTACTAACCTACCCTTGTGATTTCACTGAGACTTTGTGTGACCTCTCTCTGGATTGAGGCCATAGTGGCCCGTTCCCAGGACAAATGTCCCATCTGTCAAACGGTTTGGCCCTGGCTGCACTTCTAGCATAAATGCCAAGGAAATCCCCCTCTGATAGGACAAACTTGCTATACCAAGAAACAGCCCAGCTTGCTCACTTGCTTCTTAACAAGTAAGTACCATATTCAAAGCATTTGGTTGATTCCCAGACCTCAAGCCTTTGGCGTTTGTGTGAAATTGCTGGGAGAGCCGCCCGAGTCTCTGCATACAAATGAACAGCTCAAGCATCCTGCCTTTGTTCTGAATCCTCGTGTAGTTTCACTCTGACACGGGATGGTTTTTATTTGCACTTTAAAGAGAACAGGGTTAAAACTCCACGTTGATACTTTAAAGACAAGAATGATGGTATTTCAAATAGCTTCAGGGTGCTGCAAAAAAGCTGCAGATGGTTTAATAAAATGGCAACGATTTGGCTGAACAAAAGCACAACAATAACAACAACAACAACAACAACAACCCAAAACCTGGCATGATCATCTGGAAATGAAGGGGGTGGTATGGAACTGTGGTAGTCAGCTGCCTGTGAAGGGACTTAGAGTGTCATCACACAGGGGAAAATGTCATTTGTTTACTGTTACTTCTCCGCCTGTCCGTTGGTCCCTCACTACTTCCTCTTTCAAAAGAGGAAGTAAACAACATGCTTCTCCTGCACACAGCAGGAGATAGCAGCAACTTACAACTTTAAAAATAAGTCGGACTTACTGGGGTGGGTTTTTTGTCTTGTGATGAAGGCTAGAAGGGGTGGGAGGTGTGCGGGACACAGATGACATCATGAAAGGGACTTTGAAAATCTGTGAGTGCCTAGTAACGAGCGTGCAATAAAATTCTCTTCTGATGGAGCTCTTAGAGATTTGCAGAAAAGGTACATACAAGACATTTGTGTGTATGTTGGGGAAATTTTGAAAAATAACACACACACACACACACATACACACAGATGTTTGGGACATGATCCTGACATGCACACAGAGACTGAGGTTTGTGGCACTTTAAAAACTCAACTCTCTGACAAAAGAGGATAAATTAATATGGAAGGTCACAATCCTGCAAAGACTGTATCTGTGGTGCATTGCCAGTAGCTGGAAGGATTACCTGACACATTAAGCACAATTGCTCCAGTGAGCACAATTCTCAGGAAATGCAGGCCCTTAGCCTGAGTTAGCTGGGGGAATCAATGCCACAGCCCCCAGGGAGGGAGGGGAATCCAGGCCCTGCTGGCCATTGTTGGGTCCTGGAGAGGAGCTTCTTGGCTCATTGTGGGACCTGCATTTCCTGGGAATTGTGCAAGAAAGTGTGGCCTTCCAGATGTTGGACTGTGTGAAGGCTGGAGACCTACAACGGCAAAGTAAAAAGGTCAGGCCTTAGAGGCCTGGGGTTTTTCTGTTGGGATGGGGTGTCATTAAACTCCTGAGAGAAGGAGTTTAATTTCAGTGGTTAAGTTTCATTTCTCCAGTTGGTTTCATTTCCTCAAGACTGAATCAGTACTTTCTGTTTTGGAGAAGAGGGTATAAAAGAGAGAAAGCCAGCCAGGGAGGAGCTAGGAAGGAGCAGAAAGAAGCAGCCTGAATAAATCCAGGTACAGTTTAGGGTAAAAGAACTTGTGTTTTTTGCAACTTTTATTTTCTTTTAATGCCTTTGTATCTCTCAGATCTATTTAATAAATACCTTTACTTGTAATTTGGTTGTTTTAATATTCTAGCAAATGTTTGTGTTAAACCTAAAGTGTCTGGAGTGTCACTCACCCCACATGTACAGCCTAAGCTCTACGTTACTGGAATGGGGGAAGCAAAAGAAGGAAGGTGGGACTCTTAAGGAGGCAAGAGATCCTTAATGAGTTGCTTGGGGGTCCCAGTCATAGAAGGAACCCTGAGAGACTGCAACTCCAATCACCCCTCACCACTGGCTATGCTGGCTAGGGCTGATGGGAGTTGTAGTCCAACAACATCTGGAGGACCATCCTCATTGTAGGGAAGGAGGTGGGTTGAAGAGAGTGGAATCTCACCAGCCAAAGTCTGAAAGTTGGGGAGAAAGGGACATGGTGAAGGCCCATAAATAAATTGATACTTACCTGGATATTTACCTGGCCTGATGGCTGATCAGTCAACCTTCCTCCTTTTGCTATGGAATTTGTAGAACTGCACCACCAACAGCAGGGTTGGATACATTACATGACCCTAGAACAGTCTGGTGAGCCTTCTGCAAAGATCCCACCACTCACCATTAGCAGCTGCTGCTATGTCATATGGAGTATTCTTTCACATGTCTGCAATGTTAATTTGAAGTTGCCTTTTTCAGAATAAAAGCCGCAGCAACGGAAAGACTCTTTTTTAAAAACAACAACTGCTTTTATTTATGTGCATATTTATGTACTTACTAATTACTCCGCCTGCTGATTTATGCTGTTTTGCTGACATGGTCTGATTTGCTGTTGTGAAGGATGGGTTCTTCTAATGTGTCATTAGCTATTAACCGCACAGCTGCAAGCCTGTCCACAACATGCAACATTTCTAGGCACCCTTCATTGTTTTGTAGTAACTAGATTTTCTGATTGGAGGATAACGTGGGATATTATTTGTGAGCGATATTTGTGGACATATTTTTTAGAAAAAAGCAGCAACAGCATGCATACAATCACCCTGCTTGTTTCATTGAGGCCCAGGAAAACGTCAGTGCTCTATGTAATGTTTTCAAACTCTTTCTTGCTTAATATTTTTTTTTATTTAAATAAGATATCCATCATTTGCAGTATCATTGCAGAGTCAAAAATATACAGTTTTGGAAACCATCCATGTTTGGCATTTCTTATGTGTGTGCAATGTTTAGGGTTAATTTAAGAACGGATACAGTTTTAGTTGCTGTCAATAAATTTTAAATAAAGGTCTTTTCTTTGGATTTGCATGGTGTGGTGTTTCTCCGTGTGCCAATCCTGCTAGTCTTCAGACTTCTAGTGAAAGGGACTGAGATAAGTCCCGTTCTTCCACTCAGTGATGTGGTCTGTGGGTGCTCTCCCATTCACAGTACCAGGGTCGGCCCTACCACTAGGTGGAGTGAGGCAGCTGCCTCAGGCAGCAGACACTGGTGAACAGTGGTGGCAGTTCCCTAGCAGTACCTCCTGAGTTCCCAGGCCATTTCTGGCTCTTGCACACTCTGCACTAGCCTGCTTCCCTCAGGTGTGGTGGATGATCCCATTGGCAGAGCTGAAGTAAGATTCAACTATCCCTCCAGTCAGTTTCTGCCTGTGGAACAGAAGGGAGGTGCCTTTGGCTCAGGAAGCAGAAAGTCTTGGGGGCTGTCTTCACGGTGCATGGTGGTGGCAACTTGCCTTAACGAGGGGAGGTAGCATGGGCTTGCCAGCAAACACTAGGCTTGCTGCATCCGCCTCCTCCCCCTCCCACAACTTCTGGCGACCAATAGAATGTTGCCTTCCACCCAGGAACACCCCTGGAGTGGCTCCGAGCAAGGACACGCCAGTGGAAGAGCCTGTCTGACCTCACTCTGGCTGAAAAGGTCGTGGTAAGTCCCTGACTTTTCAGCCATACCTCTTCACTGCTTTGCCCTGGGGTGGCTTTGAATCTGCGGCTGCAGCATCTAACTGATGCAGCGTGGATTCAGAGCCACCCTGGGGCAAAGACGACATCAAGACTGCCCCCCTGCACCAGGCCTGCATAGCACCAATCACTCTGAGATTCCTACAGCCCAGATCCATAGAGAGTAAGGATGTACGAGCAGTTCAATTTATTTTATTTCATTTCTGATCAGGATTTACGAAGTTCACACTTTCTGGACCAACGACGGACTTGGACACAATCTGCGGTCAATGTCTGTACATTTTCAAGCTTGCAATGTGATTCGCAGACCAAGAGAATTGTGTTTGACAGCATGCGTACATTTAAAAAATGTGGACGAATGTGCTTTAATCAACTGGAGAGGAATGCCTACATTTCAAAGATGTGCACAATTGATGTGTATGTTTGGGGGAAATTATTCACAGAAATATGCATGGATTTTCATGTGAAAAGAAAAGAAAACAAAGCCTGCAGTATGATACAGACTCGAGTTGGAACGAGCTTTGAAATTGAATTGGAGAACTTTGATGTGCTTGAGCTTTGCTGATCTGCACATCCCTACATCTTGTCCCATTGGAATCAATGGGGTGAATGAACTGCTACTGACTTAAGTCTCCTTGAGTTCAGTGGGATATAAGCATGTGGTTGGGCCTGCTCAGACAATACTTCAGGCTCTGTGGTTCTCTGGGGTTAGCACTAACCACAAGCCATGCTGTCGCACACAACACTTTAAGCCACTGTTAGAGCCACTAACCCTGCTGCAGACAGTCCAATTGGGGTTGGTGAGTGAACAGGGCTTAGCAAAACACCTCACACAAGACACCTTAAACCCTGCTGCTTAACCAAAA
This sequence comes from Elgaria multicarinata webbii, assembly GCF_023053635.1. Classification (NCBI taxonomy): domain Eukaryota; kingdom Metazoa; phylum Chordata; class Lepidosauria; order Squamata; family Anguidae; genus Elgaria; species Elgaria multicarinata. Next base: position 25,691,286 of record NC_086171.1, read on the forward strand.
GCCTTAACCAGCAGGGTTTAAGGTATCTTCTGAACAGGTTCCTCTGGTTTAGGGCTAGTTTGTCCGCGAGAATGCTTACATGTATCCTCTATTTTTCTGACTTCTATTCATCAGAATATTTGGGATGCCAGCTAGGCCAGTCAGATGAATAATGCTGTACAGTGTTTTCTCTGGATCGGAAAGTGTAATTGTGTGACATTGTATTATCATTCATTTCACATATATACCTCAAAACACTCTCTGTAGCTAAAATTGTAGAAAGGTGATCATTTTGTAAACAACATAAAACAATGCCAATTTTTATCTTGAGAGAGAAAGGGACAGAGAATGTTGTGGTGTGGCTCTTCCAATAACATCTTGAGTGTGTAATTCTGCAATATTGTCTTTATGTCATTAATGAAATCCTTATTGCCAATAGGGTGACCATATGGAAAGGAAGACAAGGCTCCTGCATCTTTTAACACTTGTTCAGAAAAGGGAATTTCAGCAGGTGTCATTTGTATGCATGCAGCACCTCGTGAAATCCCCTCTTTATTACAAAAATCAGAGCTGCAGGATCTCTGCCCTCTTGACCAGATACAAAAGAGGGCAGGGCTCCTTCAGCTTCAACTGTTGTGATGAAGAGGGAATTTCACCAGGTTCTGCATCGATTCAAATGACACCTGCTGAAATTCCCCTTTCTATACAACCGTTAAATATAACCGTGTCCTCCTTTCCATAGGGTTACACTATTATTGCAAAGATGGCCTTGAACTTGAAAATGGAAGGAAAAGACACTGTAACTAATTCCTTGGCTCTGTGGTCTTCATTATGTTCTCCTTTATTTTCGTTTTTAAGGTATTTTCTGGTGCAGCTCCTTGACGATCACAGGTTGGACGAGTTGGACATCGCTGTTCCATCTCCCTCGAAACATTTCAGGTGTGACCTTGCAATGTCTCAGTAGGAGCATGAAAGTGCCTCAGAAATGCAAGGCCTTTTCCTGTGTATAAGGCAATGGATGTGGATGAAGCATTCTGTCACAGGTTTTTAACTTGGAAATGCTAAATGGTTTGGAAGAAACTACCAAGAGCCACTTATCAGATTTAGTACTGATGTCAGAGTTGACCTGCTGAAATCAAGCATTTTTTTGTGACTACTGAATAATTAAACAGGAGAAAGTGGAGGAGGGGTGAAGTGTGTGTGCCATATAAACTGGGTGCTGTGTCTATGGGAGCCAGACAGGGTTTGTTGTGAGAGGGTTTAGATCAGAGACAGGGAGTTAGTGGATGAGAGTTTAGATCAGAGTTAGGATTTCAGGATTGACAACACACAATCCTGTGTTGAGAGAGAGAGAATATCTGTGGTGACTGAGAGAGAGGTTTTTGAGGATTGCATATGGAAAAACATATATTGAGAGAACATATATTAAGAGTTACTTGTTTATTATTCAACAACTAATTTACTGTAATTAATAAAACTTTCTTTGTTTATAAAATCCTACACTTTCTGCTCTTGGCTATGTAAATAGGGGATAATAAAGGTTATAAAGTAAACTCTGTGTCCTCGCAGATAGAGGACTGAGTAAAGGGTTGGGCCTGAGCCTTAAAGGTCCTGGTGACAGCAAAACCCTGTGTGTGTGTGTGTGTGTGTGTGTGTGTGTGTGTGTGTGTGTGTGTGTGTGTGTGTGTGAGAGAGAGAGAGAGAGAGAGAGAGAGAGAGAGAGAGAGAGAGAGAGAGGAAATTCTCCCTAGGATAGGGGCAGGAGTGCCACAGCATTTACTGTTGTGTAATTTCACTGCTTCATTCTCAGAATTTTATGGGGGTTTTCCCACCACTTCCATTTTTTTTAAATAAGATGGACTAGATGCACAATGCCTTTTGATTGTTAGTGAAGGGACCCCTCTGTCTGGAAGCACCCTTGACCTGAAATAAATTCAGTCTGCTTAAACAGCTGAGGCAGGATTAAAAAGATGTTTTGTTTTAGGCAGCATAATTATGATTGTCTGCTTTTTATTCCCTTTTTAAAATGGAAACTTTAAAATACGTTTTTACAGGAATCCTGGGAGGGGCTGGGGAAGAGCTTCTGCACTCACATTTTTAAAAAAGGAATATAAAGATAATTCCACAAACAGAAGACACAACATTAGAATGCCTTTTATTCTGATAGAGGGATATTGTGACAAAAAGGAAATTGGGTTATAGAACAGATCAATAGATAAAGAAATTTGGATGAAGGAAATTTGGATAAATTTAGATGAATGGAAAGTATCTAGATCAAAAAAATAGGATAAAACATATTAGAAGTTATATGTCTGTACTTTTATACTGTAGTTTTAAGATTTTATATTTTATATTATATTTCATGATGTAATTTGTGGTTTTAATTTTATCTCCCAGAGAGCTTTGGTTTTTGGGTGGAATAGAAATATAATAAAAAAAATAAGTATTGATTATTGAGAGAAAAGACATTAAAGGCACAATCCAGTGGTCTTGTGCAGAGCAAGATGAGTTGTGGAGACAATTTTCACTTCTCCGTCCTCTTGCCCTGCATTTTGTGCTAGACGGGCTTCTTTTGACTGTCTAGCTGGGCTGGGGCATCATTGCTATAATTCCCAGCTCCAAGGTCAGAGCTGGGAATTTTCATAGATCAGCGAGGGAATGGAATGGAGTATCCTGGAAGAAGCATGGCTGGCTGGGACCTTGGCCTCAGCTAGACTTACCGGTCTAGTGGGATGGAGGGGTGAAGATCTCGCAATATTTTTATCACGAGATCTCCCCCTCTGTTTACATGCAGCACGCGAAGACATTAGAAGGCGAGGACGTTGTGACTGCCATTTTTTAAAATTTTCTTAAAGAAGAAGAGCGCATTAATGCTCGTGCGCAGAAAGGTACGGTTTTTAAAAATTTAAACTTAATTTCCCCCTCCCCCCACCCCACCCCCAATGGGCACAGAGCTCTGTGCACTGGTCCTGGCTCCTCGTGAGGAACTGGGACAACCCATGATGCCCACCCACACGTTCCGCTGTCTTGGGATCTTCCCGAGACCATGGAAAAAGTGGGCCTAAAGTGTAGAGCTCTATCCCGGGGCAAGGGAGAGATCATCCCTCCCTGATCTCGGGATCCCCCATGCATCATGTGGATGCACAGGGCCAATCCCATGGATCGCCCTGGGATTTCGCCCTGTCTAGCTAAGGCCTCTGAATAGGAACCATGAGCAAGAGCACTCCATGCTGCAACATTTTGTTGCAGGTCCCCTTGTTTCTTTTAAAGCTCCCATGTGGCAGAATGGAATTGAGGAACTGGGTTTGAAATAGCCGGTTCAAACACTTGAGGCCAAGTATGACTGCAGCCAAAGCAACAAAAAAGACTTTCATGTGGCAAAAAACTGCAATCCCTGTAAACAGCTCTTTTTTGAATTAATCTGGAATTATTTATTCCATTTGACCCAATTTATCTCTTCCTCCTCCTGACACATTAATATTTTACTTTCTTACTATTCTCCAAGGACTTTGCAAGTAGACCAATTATACCTCTTCTCCGCCTGCAGTGTCTAATACAATGGAGACGCACAACAAAACGTTGCAGCATGCAATGCTCTTCTCTAGGGTTCCTTTTCAGGATCCCAGCCAGCCATGCTTCTTCCAGAATACTCCATTGCATTCCCTTTCTGCCCTGTGTGAATTTTAAAGGATAATGGAGTTTCAGTTCATGTATTGGCTCAAAAGTGTGAAAGAGAGAAAGTTCAAATTAAAATGCAAACTGAATGAATTTCTCCCTCAACCCTAATCTATGAAAGTTCTTTCAGAATGACGTTGCTCAGAGTTTCATCCACAGTGCAGGAGAAGGAGGTATTAAAATGCTACAGTAGTCATTGAACTTCATTGAATCCTACCTCCTCGACACCATCTCACTCTACTGGATGAGCCTGAGCCATAGCTAGCCTCAGGGAAGTGCAGCAGACATGTTTTTATCCCACCACACACTGCCCCAGGCCCTGAATGGGAACCCAAACTGCTGCTCCCGTTAGAGGAGCAGTCAGCAAACAATGGCACCATTCTTGGACATGTCTTTCTGTACTGTGTATAGTGCTATGGACCTAGTTGGTCCTAAATAAATAAATACATAAATAAATAAATAGCAAGCTTCATCAGCATTATTTTGGCCCCTGTGTCCTATGGAGGCCAGGCTAGCTCAAAACTGGTCCAACTATTCTTTGAATACGGATTTTCTCCAACAATTCCCAGCAGCTTTGTCACTTCTTTTTTTAACTGCTGCTGTGACTTGAACAGCAGCCTGGCACATAGAATGTTTAATACTGTAAAGTCTTTTCTAGCATGTAAATAAGTGGCAGGAAACCTTCTTTTGCTAAATGTAGACATGCTACCTTGCTGTTCAAGGCATGACAGCATGTCCAGTGCAAAGGATGACTAGCCTACTTAAGAACATAAGAATATAAGAAGAGCCATGCTCGATCAGACCAAGGGTCCATCTAGTCCAGCTCTCTGTTCACACAGTGGCCACCCAGTTCTCAACCAGGAACCCACAAGCTGTGGCACCCTCCCATTCATGTTCCCCAGCAACTGGTGTATACATGGTTAGTGACTCTGATACTGGAGGTAGCACATAGCTATCAGGACTAGTAGCCATTGATAGCCTTCTCCAGGAATTTATCCAACACTCTTTTAAAGCCATCCACATTCGTGGCCATCACTCTTGCCCCAGGTATAGAATTGCACAGATGTCAAAGCAAGTTTGTAGGATCAGAGGTGTAAGAGAATAAGGCATTGGGAATTAGAAGAGGATGCAGGGCACCAGACTTCAGGAAGAATAACAGCCAAATTGGTGCCCGTTTGTGATTTTCGTTTTCTTTCTGCTTCTCCAGTAGATGCTAATCTACGCAAAATCCGTGGCACATTTGCAAATCAGACTGTTTTACTGCACATTAAGGTAAGAGTGTTTATTTATGCAACCTCACTTCCAACAAAAGCTGAACTTTACAGAGCATTATACAGTGTGCCATAGATGCTGTGTATTGCTGGGTCACACCATAGATCAAACTTGAGCTGCCAAACACCCAGCAAGGAACTTTGAAGCAAACTATAGTAAGAGGTTGAGAAGAAAATGGAGCCAGAAACAATACAGGTTAGAAAAATGTTTATTTTAGTTAGCAAAAGAAGAAAGAGTTGGACTTATTAGATGTATTTTTCCTACTGTATTAATTCTGGGTACTATTCCTGGAAATAATGACTGGCTCAGGACTTCCTGGAGTTGGCTCAGTTCTGTCCTTGGATCATTGCATGTCATTAAAATGGGCTAGTGATTGTGTTTGAGAGTCTTTTTAATGGGTTTGGTCTGAACTCCCTAATCTCCTACTCAGCCAACCTTTGTGGCAGGGATGTGGAACTCACAGCCCATGGGCCAAATCCAACCCATGGAGGTTCCACATTTGGTCCAGGGAGCCTCCTTGGGTCCCACCACAAACTGCAACTTGGCCTCCAAGTTCTGCCTCCTGGAGGAATCCCACTATTATCTCCAGTCAGAGACCGGAGCCAACAGCAAGGATTCCTGTGGAATGGCAAGAGATGCATGTGATCTGTGGGTGCTCTGCTCATCCCCACAATTCTTGAGTTAAACAACCCAAGAATTGCCACCTTGATGTGCAAACCAGGTCAATAAATCTAGCTTTGTTGTTCTAGTATTATATTTGCAACACAGAATATCAAGTTTTGTTAATTTTCTTTTTTCTCCAGACTACTCCTGGAGGAGAAGGCTATCAAAGGCTACTAATCTTGATGGCTAAGTTCAACCTCAAGGATCAGAGGCAGTAAGCTTGTATACAGCAGTTTTTGGAGAACATGGGTGGGAGGGTGCTGTTGCACCATGTCCTGCTTGTGGTTCCCTGGTCAAGAGCTGGTTGGCTACTGTGTGTGAACAGAGTGCTGGACTAGATGGACCCATGGTCTGATCCAGCATGGCTCTTCTTATTTTCTTATATTCTTCCTCATTCATGTGCAAAACAGGTACCTTCCACCAATATTGCTGCCATTTCTTCACTGATAGTCAAAGCCACTGGTCTCTTCACTGGTAGTCAAATCTCTCATTACTAACTGAAGAGCTTTCCATTAGTCAATTAAGTATGGTCATCTGCTTTGGCCAGTGAAGGCCAAGTCACATGATCAAAACGAACCACATGTGATGACCTCATGAGAAGTGAATGTAACTCAGATCTGAATATGTGGCAAAGAGGTCTTTTTATCATTTTGTCACTTGTGCAGATTACTTTTCCATGTGTGATAGAGTGAGTTCATTTTTCCGCTCACCTCATTATGCCCTAAACAGTGATCTTAGTGGAGAATGGAGCAACCAGTGGTAAAAGTTGTAGGACCATATAGGTACAGAGTACTAGCAAGACATTATAGGCTTCTGGCAAAACATTTATAACTGAGTGTCTGGTACAACATTATGGAAATTTCAGGAAACCAGTTTTGCCACACAATTGGATATAATGTACTGTTGCTTCTTCTGAGTTTGGCACATGTTGACAGTCACATTTTGCTCTTCTGCATGGAGCAGATTATCTTTATTAGTTCCATCAAACATGGACCATGAAGCTAATCTAGTCTCAAGAGTAACATTTTGATCAATAATTGCAAACATTTCCATTTGGACCTTCCTCAAAAATCTTTCTGTTATCTCACTTATGATAGAATTCATCCCCACCCCAACCTCTCTGATTATGGGGTTACCTCTTTTGTTAATGTGGGATAACATAAGAGGGATTTGAAGTACCACCTATGTAGCATTTTGATAGTTTTCTCTTGTATGTGCCAACACTGATTTTGGAGGTATCTTCTACCACATAGCTGCCCACGTTTCTGATTGTATCCCCCACTTCCATGGCAAACAGCCCCCCCCTTTTTAAATCTATGCTGGGTAAGACTGTGCAGTTTCCACAAAGATAACTTTTTAGCATGTAATCTTTGATCAATGGACAGTTTTATATACAGTACACATGTTAGTCACATCTGCATGTTTGGGTCAATTTGTTTGTCATACAGATTAGTAAAGGTGGAAGTGGGAAGTGGAAAACTTTTGGTGAATTGTTTATTGTTTATTGTTTATTATTATTATTATTTTATTTTATATAGCACCATCAGTGTACATGGTGCTGTACATAGTAAAAGAATAAAACAGCAACACCTTCCCACATAGGCTTACATTCTAATAAAATCATAATAAAACAATAAGAAAGGGAAGGGAATGCACCAAACAGGCACAGGGGAGAGTAAAACTAACAGTGTAAAAGAAAGATCAAGTCAAGGTCTAAAAGCTTTAGAAAAAAGAAAAGTTTTCAACTGAGTTTTAAAAACTGTAATTAAACTCATGGTCCGCAAATGCTCTGGAAGAAAATTCCAGGCATAAGGGGCAGCAAGAGAAAATGGACAAAGCTGAGCAAGAGAAGTAGAGACCCTTGCGAGGGTAAGAAACATGGCATTCGATGAGTGAAGAGGGCGAGCTGGGCAATCATGTGAAATGAGAGAAGAAAGATAGGAAGGAGCCAGACTGTGACAAGCTTTGAAAGTCAACAGGTATTATTATTATGGATTTGTGATGCCACAAACATAACATGAGCTGAGAAGCTGACTCACCAGATCCATCTGGTTAAGGGATAACTCAGCCAGGCAAATGTTGTGCAAATGTTACCACTGATTTCTTTCTTTTTTCTTTTTGCCAATAAATACAGCTCCAGTCTAAAGCCACCACCTTCCCATGGACAGTTATAGAAAGACATGGGTTCGTAATAAAATTCTGCACCTCTAAAATGTGACATTTATCTTGTTATGTCTTCTGTTAATTTTAGTAGCCAAATCTTCTCAAAGCATGACCACGTCTGGATCCAACCTTATCTCCGTAGGGTTGACTGCTTGGAAATAGGGAAATAATGATAGTGCCTCGAAGATGTGTTAGGTGCCTTTTCCCTGTAACCACAGCTTGCTCTTACACAGGATTAATGAGCAGATGTTCCTAGATAATCATGGCTTATGGCTTAGGCAGGACCTACACTACTGCTTTATAACAGTATTGAAGTGCTTTGACAACTGCTGGGGCCCAGGACATATTCCATATACCATTTTCAAATTGCTTTCATCGTGTTATATCCTGCTTGGTGTAGCCCATCTACACTTGTCTAGATGAAACGTAACAAGTTGGCAGAGATGACGTCAGCAGTCATGTGATGCTGTTGTTGTTACGTTTCTTCTGACTTTTAAAACCGTTCCACTTTCTGTTAAAATCGTTTTAAAACTAACAATGTGCCCCAACCTTTCGTTGTATTCAATGCCGTCTTTCAAAGTCATGTCTCGTGACCATGGTCTTTGCTTCCTGATTAGGACAAGTGAGGGCTTTTCTAGGGGAGGGAGAGCTGGCACAATGCGACGAGGGGGAGGGGGAGGGGGAGGGAGGGCGGTGAAAGAGGGGACAGAGGCTTAATTTTTTAAAAAAACCGCTTATCTTTCGGGGCGCACGTGGCCCCTTTAAGACACTGCAGGGCTTCCCTCGTCCCTATGCGCCACCCCGCCTCCCTGCCGGCTTATCCCGGCAGGTCTAGCTCAGAGTCACCGGAAGAAGGAGGTTTACTTCAGAGCCGGTATGAGCATAATGAAGAACGTTCTAAAGAAGAGTGTGCCGGGGTAAAACGATAGAAGAAAAGGTATTTCGATTGACTGGGCTCAAGTTGCATTTTGTAACGTAGCAAGGGAGGACGCAACAATGCACTTAAACAACGGTGTAATGAATAGTGTAGATCCTGCCCAGGCCTCAATTATCATTGCTGGTTGCTGGTTAGTGTTAATTCTTTTAATCAAGAATCTAACTAATTAACTAATCCTTTAATTAAAAATTGCTGCTATAGTGTCTTGACCTTGCACTATTTTCTTAGTTTTTGATTTCATAAGATGATTGTATATTTGATTTATTTTACATTTTGCTGTAAAGTCAGAAAAGGCAGGTGACATTTAAAAAATAATAATGAAGTAAAGTTAAAAAAAAAACTAAGGAAAAAAAATTCTAGTTAGGTCTGAAAAAAAGTTGCTCAAAACAGAAAGGAAAAGTATGTCTGTTATAAAGAACCATTAAACTACTAATTCAAGCAGAGATCACGTCAAGAAAATAGGTCCTTTTAAACAACCAAACATATAACTGCATGTTTTCAGTAAGAACCACCACATTAGTCTATTTCTGGTCTGTGTCGTTTTCACATGTGTTCATTTGCAAGTCAGTTCTTGCCTGTTTCCAAATCAATGTGCAATATTTTTTTGGGGGGGGGGATGTGGATAAAAATATATATTTATTTATGTATTTAAATACACATTTTTGAACATTTTTTTCACAAAATATACATTTCTAAATTTATTTCCCCCCTTAAATACCTATTTTCTATGCATTTTGGTACACAAAATGCATAGAAGTGCACAACAGTATCACAAAATTTGGAGAACTGAGGAATGCAAAGAATAACAACGTTCCAATATCTATGGAATCATCCTGGAACTGTGAATCAACTCAGCTCATTTTGGCTTGGTCGTCTTCATCACGGCTGTGTCACAGCGGTTAACGACAGCAGTTCTCCCTCAGTGTTGGCCTTCGAAGCAAAGACACACATGTCAGGAAAATGGAATATTATGTATTTGTGTTGCAATATTGATTCTGGTTTAATCTCTTACCAGTTTTGTGTCACTTTGGAGTGCTTTTCATTAAGATCCTGCACACTAAACAATAAAAAAACAAATATTTGCTTAATTCTTGCGACATAAAGTCACGATGAGAAATTGTTTCCATAATGTTGCTTTTGTTGACCTTTTCACTCTTGGAAATGTCAGGAAAAAACATAACTGTTGGCCTTTTTTTAGTTCTAATGATGCAGTAACTATAAGTAGCTGTTCAGAAGGAAAACTATTATATGAATTTGGCTGAAACAGTAAAAAAAAAATACAGGTATGTTTTAAGACTTAAGTGATACATTTTCAAGCTCCTGGAGTTGTTTTTGTCAACACTCTTGCTGTGAGAGCTTGCAATATGTTGTCCTTGCTAACATATTTGGAGTCTGAGCTAGTTAGGACAATTTAAGTTTACTCATGAGAATGGCTCCTGTCCGTTTTAAGCAGCACCATTTGACACCAGTTCACAATCCCAAATATGAACATCCGTGATTCATCCTTAGCACGAGCAAATTCCATCCTTGAAACTCAAACATTGACTAACATTTGACTGAGGAATATGTTTACTAAAACAAAGAACCAAGATGCCTCAGGCAAGCGGACAATGTCACATACCGTAGGGGGGGAAAATAACCGAAACCAGAGCCTGCTGGCCAGTGTGCTGCTAGACAGGTCCCAAGTCTATAATTTTTGTGAACCGCCCAGAGAGCTTCGGCTATTGGGCGGTATAAAAATGAAATAAATAAATAAATACATAAGTATGAAACAAGGCCGCTCTTGTGTACACTGCAGTGTATACAGCCCCCATGTCTTCAGGTGCTTTCATCTCTGGTCTATTGGGAGCACAGGTAGCAGCACAGCACAGCACTAGAGATTGTGGCAAGAATGTCACCTGGCTCTGCAATATCCAGTACAATAGGCCTCTCTGTCCATGCAGGCCACAAACACCCAGTGCCTGTGCAACTTGTGGCAGATACATTGCAGGTTGGCCACTCATGATTAACAGAGGAATAAAATTCACACGAGCGCTTAGCACATGCTTAGCATTGTACATACAAAGACTTGCCTGTATACCGAAAGGGCAGAAACGTCTTCAGAGTGAGCCTAAGAATTCTCACAGGTCTTTGTCTTTGCAGTGGCATCATGAACCATGTGCTCTACATATTATCACTTAACTGTCTTAATTTGGTTGTGACATTTTGTTTTTGGAACATAGGAGCTTGGTTCTAATTGTCAGGTGTTAGTTATTACTTGTAGAGCTTTGGAAAGTCTGTGAAAACTGGCTGCTTGTAAGGCTTTTTCTCCCTACCTCACTCCCAATTTTTTATTTTTTATTTTTGGCTAACTTTAAGGCTTATTTTCATATGAGCCGTTCCAAAGAATAGCTTAAAAAGCATACATCGTGGCATATTTTATTTGGATTTATGAACACAGTAGATCTATTTACATGTGAGTATGTGTCTAGAATATGTATATGACAATTGGATTGTCCCAGTTCTCGGTTCGTATCAATTTGCATGACACAACAGCACTGCTACCTTACAGCTTCCAGATGTGCAGAAACAATAAAGTCACACGTCATGTAAGTGTATTTAGTTTCAATTTGCAAGCTGTTCATGTGCCAGCCATGATTCTCAAGAAAAAACAAATCCTGAAACAACAAGACTCTTATCCATTTTCCTTTTCACCCCCGTATGCCTTTCTTTAGATGCCACCATTACCATCATCACCACCAGGGTTCTTTTTTTTTTTTTTAATGAAAATGTGTCATCATCTAAACTATTCTCAGATATTCTTTGGCAATTAGTACTTATGGAATTCAGCCCTAAGCTCAATCACAGCCAGGAGAAAAGGATTTCTGATCCAGCTGGATAGCCAGTTTTCACAGCCTTGGCTTCCCAGGTAATAAATTATACCTGACCATAAACTTTCAAGTTGGTGATGCCTCTTCTACAATAGCTTCAACTGTAGTGTACAAAGGTTTAAGATTTGGATACACTGACATTGGTTTTATTTCTAAAGAGTACAGACTTTGTGTATTGTATTATGATGTCACAGAGCATATTTCTGTCTTTAAGAAAACATTTCAACGGAATACGACCTATAAAGCCTAACACAGCTTGGGACCACAATACCTGATGGAACGCTTCTCCAGACATGAACCTACTCGTACACTACACTCAACATCTAAGGTCCTCCTCCAGGTGCCTACCCTGAGGGAAGCTCAGAGAATGGCCACAAGGGAGAGGGCCTTTTCAGTGGTGGCCCCTCAATTATGAAATGATCTCCCCAATGAGGCTCGCTTGGCTCCAACATTGTTATCTTTTCAGCACCTGGTCAAGACTTTTCTCTTCTCCCAGGCATTTAACAGCATTTAATAGCATATGCAGAGTTTTTTTAAACTGACCCCAGAGTAGATGTTTTAAACAGATATTATCTGTTTTTGTTTGTATTTTATGCTTTTTATGGTTTTAAATTTTGTATATTTGTTTTTAATGTTCATTGTTTTTAACTTTTGTAAACTGCCCAGAGAGCTTTCACTATGGGGTGGTATATAAATGTAAATAATAATAATAATAATAATAATTTTTAAAATAGTTTCATTAATATATCAATGCATAAATGCAATAAATATAACAGTTATTCTTTGCATTAATTAAATATCAACTAATTATACAATGCACTATATAAAACCAGAATGATATTAACTAGTATATTAACTGAGCAATCCAAAGCTTTATCTCTGAGAGCTCTGACACCAGGTGCTCTAAAATATCCAAAGCCCTGTTGGACACATGCCAGCAGGCCAGAAGGGAGGGACCCTAGCATTTCCGTTCCCACTCCCACCCCACTTGTTTTTTTAAAAAATATTTAACCCATTCTCTTCCATTGAAATCAATGAGAGGGAATTGATCTCCACCAGCCTGCCCAACCTGGTGTTGTCCAGATGTTTTGCATTTCAACTCCAACTATTCCTGACCATTGGTTTTGCTGGCTGGGGGTGATGGGAGTTGAAGTCTGGAGGGCACCAGATTGGGGAAGGCTGATCTACAGCAGTTCTAGGGTTGTCAAAGCTTACTGGCCAGTTTGGGTGCATATCCTCAGGCCAGGAGATCTTTCGACTCTTTGGAGCCACAGCCTCTCCTGGACTCCACTCCCAGCAGGTCACCTTTCTCCTTTCTCCATCAACAGAACTGCAATGTTGGAGAGGTAAGGGCTGCGGAAGTTTCTGTGGGGGCTGGAATCTTCCCCCTCCAAGAGTGGACATCTCTCTCCACCCTCAGAGGGGGTGACCTGCTCTAGCCTATGGCCCTGCCCAGCATAAATAAGAAAAGAAATAGTGGAAAACCAGTAAATTAAAAGGAATTAATAAGATAACGAGAAAAGGAGAGGAGGAGCATAAACACATTTTAAATCATACATTTCCTTCATGAACAGGAACCTCATTAAGACTGAATAAATATTTAGGAAATGATAAAAGATGAATATTGTTTTCCACTTTATAATTATGTTTCCAGGACTCAGTAAATGCATTCATTCATTGATACATTTAGGCTCTCACTTGATCACTTAATCATTTACGTTACTCTGTTGAAGATGCTGGAATCTCACGCATCCTCCATAACCAGTGCAGCTGTTTGACCCAAGTCATTCAGTCTCCGCACTTACTCATGACAGAAGAGGGCCATTAGCTTAGATGTCTTTTTGAAAGCATTACACCAATTCATATAGGACAGATCTTTACATTCATATTAGCCATGGACTGTTCAAAGCCAACATCCCTCTGAATACCAGATACTGACGACAAAAGTACAGGGAAAGGTGTTGTGTGTTTGAGCTTCTAGAAGTATCTTCCTGAATGCTACTGGAAGTAGATTCTGGGACTACATGGACCTTGGTGTGACTGAATGGCCAATTATTCTGATGCAAAGGAGCTAGAGGAGGCTGAATCAGAAATAACAGTGACTTTACCTAGGGGACATTACCTAGGGGAGATAGGCAATTGACTTCTTTACGATTACAGTATTAGGCTATCACAAGATTTGTTGTGGCACCTGCATCGGATTATGGTGGCTGCTATGGGTGTTTTTGACTCCCTTCATGGCCTTGTAACCTCTAGAATACTGTAATGTGCTTGACATCATGGTCTGCAAACAATTATGGCTCATGATCTTTAAAATATAACAATCACTCTCCAAAAAAAACTAGATCCCGAAGAGCACATTATACCAGTTTTCTAGTGTGCACAAACTGATTGCCTTCCTGACTCCACCTTCATTTCTGTCCCACTGTAATATCGAAGAGCTCCATCACACCAGCTTTATAGCCTGCTGTCACGGTGCATTGCATACAAAGGACTCAGATGATGTTGTCCATGTCCTACCCTGATCTCGCCTCTTCCCCCACCCCTCTTTGCGAGGTTTCCAAGTGCGGGGAAGGAACATTTTTTCCAGCAATGCACTCGTCCCTCTACGTGTATTTTTATCTCATCATACTCAATCCGATGTTCTGAGGGTGGGCTGCATTGCTGATGAAAGGGAGGGAGTATGCCAGGGTGAGGTGTCCCTGCGAACAACCAATAGATAGTAAGGGGAGGTACAAATGAGATCTGCGGGGTGGGGGGAAACAGCGATTCTGAGGAGAAGTGTGAAGATGAATGAAACGTGAGGCTTTCAAACGCTAAGTAAACGGAGGGGGATAATACAAGGGCAAACGTTCAGGTGTGATGGAGTTCTAAGACTGACTAAGGGCTAATCTCATTGGAGTTTATTATCTGTGTACTATACCTGGACATCAAGATCCAGTACAGCAGCCTCCAAAAATGTCTTTCAACAAATATGGAACTACCTTCTTTCCTAGGAGACTTGCAAAAATCATGCCTGAGCATCTTTAGAAACAACCTGTTATTTGTGCTGGTGTCTGGTGGGTATGATGAGGGCTATGCCTATGGACCACTTCTTTTCAGACAAAAATAGTGCTTTCAGTAGTGTTCCCATAAAAGCCCATAATGAATTAAAATGTCAATTTTCTTTGAATCCTCTTAACCACCATTTGTTTCTGCTAGCTGATACTGTTTCAGTGTCATTTCCACCTGGTTAAGGCAAGTCTCTCCCTTCTACAGTGAACACAGTCAGTTAGGGGTCATCTAGTGAATTACAAGGCTATGTAGCTGATCAGATTTGGCTGATGACATATTGATCTCATGACGGCAAGCAAAACTGTAACAAGTGGGAATTGGGCTTCCAGGCCTAAACACATTAGCAATTGGGTATCATAGAGAACACAGTGAACATCTTTAGATGAATGTTTTATAGTGTCGGTCATTTTGATGATTCAGTGATCCTGCTGCGCATCTTCTGCTCCTTCTGTTGTTTTTCCTGATACAAAATAAGACCCAGAAAATCTGATTCTTCTTGGCTATAATGATTGGTGCTATTTTCTGCCATGTGCAGGAGAGATTGCGCTATAAAAACGCCCACTGAATGGGCCACGTGGTTGCTACTTGCTTCCTCTTTCTTCCCTGTGTGGTTCGGCCCGTCCCTATTGTGGAAGAGAAGCAGGAAGTGAAGCGACAGTATGGAAACATGATTTTCCCCCCTTCTGAAAATGTTCCCTGTCACCACTGAGGGCAATGCTTCCTGACTATGTGACACTAAATCCCTTTCATCATAATCTGAAACAGAAGACATCTTTGGGAAGTGATAATTTTTTTCATGAAAATTCCCCCCCCACACACACACATATACTTCTCACTCAGCTCTAGCTTGGATTAAAGTCTAAAAAACAGTGGAGATTTAGTGTGCTTTACCAGTTTAAACATGGTTTTAAATTGATATTTCATACATAATCTTACAGACAGATAGATATGATTCACTTAGCCATTTGAGTGGGTTGGGCTTGACGTTAAAATAAGCAAGCAAGCAAAATGCAGTTCTAGCAAATGCTTTCTTCACTGGTTGCGATGGAGACCAATTGAAGAATATTTCACACTTGGTGCAAGGTCAAAAGGCCAGAAGGTCAATCCCTTATGACAGGTTAAACATAGATAGTCTCTGAATCAGAAGTAACTGGCTCACAAAGCAATGTTTATATCCCGCCTAACCTCAGATTACTCAGTCACAGTTACTGCCAACTACAACAACTCAAGCGCCTGCTTCCTAAATCATGAGCTGCCACTCAACCCTGCATCCCTAAACACATCCATGCTCAATAGGCTTTTGAGTAAGTGTATTTGATAATGGAAGCTGGTGCGATGAACAATCACCCTGTTCATCGCAGCTAGGACGTGTGCATATGGGCTTGCCTACAGCTGTCCCTTGTACTTAGCAATAGCTAATTGTCTGCTCTTTGAGAACAGGCAAATTCAGATGTCAAGTCCTTCACAGGGTGGGATGTGAGCAAGGTTACAGGTTTTGCTTCTGGCAAACTAATCAGCTGTCCTGTTGTCCAAAGCAGAGACCAGTAGCTGTGGATGTTAAAAACAAATCAAAACAACATCACAAGCAGGGCAGCTGTATGTCCTTAGTTAGCTCAGTCTCAGGTAGCAGTTTCAGTTCCTGCATCCTCAGGATAAAAATGGGGTTCAGGGCCCCCCAGGCCTGACTTTTAAGGATAGTCTTGGAGGTCCCTGAACCCCATTTTGATCTTGAGTCTAGAATCTACCCTCTCCCCTTCAGGTGATTTGCATGCCATTGTGCTGTAGGCTGCACTGAATAAGAGAGAAGAAATGTCCTGGCTCTTGGTGAGTAAATAATAATAATAATAATAATAATAATAATAATAATAATAATAATAATAATAATAATAATTTATTACCCGCCTCTCCCTCTGGATCGAGGTGGGGAACAACACCAAACACAATATAATACATAAAATTAGTTAAAAGACCATATAAAACCAATACAATATTAAAATAACTATCACAGCATCTTAACATTCTTAGGTTTAAAATTCATCTGGGTAGGCCTGCCATAAGAGACTTGTCTTTAAGGCTGTCTTAAACTCTGAGAGAGCTTTAAGCTGATGAATCTGCTCCAGCAGGCCATTCCACAGTCTGGGGGTGGCAGAAGAAAAGGTCCTCTGGGTAACAGTCGCCAGCCTAGTCGTGGCTGACTGGAGCAAATCCTTCCCAGAGGACCTGAGTGTGCGGGGTGGATTGTACGGGAGAAGGCGATCCTGCAGGTAACCTGGACCCAAACCATGTAGGGCTTTAAAGGTAATAACTAACACTTTATACTTTGCCCAGAAACTAATTGGCAGCCAGTGAAGTGATTTTAAAATTGGTGCAATATGGTCACCCCTAGGTGTACCAGTGACCAACCTGAATTTTGAACTAGCTGAAATTTCCAGACTAGGCACAAAAGTAGCTCTATGAAGAGCGCATTGCAGAAGTCAAGCCTCGAAGTTACCAGTGCATGCACTACCCTCTTTAGGTCTTCCAACTCAAGGATGGGGTGCAGCTGGTATATCAGCCAAAGCTGATAGTAGGTACTCCTGTCTGTCGCATCTATGCTCTTATGCTGTCTCTCTTGCACGTGTTTACTTTTATCAGGATCATCAGGATCCCACAACTCAATATCTACATAATTCCTTGAAAATAGAGAAAGGATGAGATGCAGTTCTCATCAGTTGTCAATCAACAGTGTTGAATTTGTTTTCCATGGTCATTCTATGTTTCTGTGAAATTTATCCAAGGCCAGAAAACTATTTTCCAACATTAATAAATAGCTTATGTACAATAGCGAATATTCTACTTCTTGGAGAATGTGCAAGTAAATAATCAGGTTTTGAAATAACCAGTTTAAACAATACAGTCGTATTGCTTAAAACAATATAGTCCTAGTTATTGCATTACAGACAAAAATTACTTTCACAAGGTCAAAATCAGTGCCAGATTGGCCGAGTGCAGAATCACATAAAGACAGATTTGTGCCATGTGGCAATTACATGTCACAATGGTGATCAGGAGAGAGACGCATCATTTTCAGATTTTTGTAAAGCAATTGTCCGGACTCTTCCATCCTCCAATTACCATTCTGACTAATTTCCTGCATATGCGATGGGTCTATATGATATGAATGGAACCTAGTGTGGTCTTCTTGGTACTGAACCAGGACAAATTTTGAATATTGTCATCTAAGAAATCTGTGGAAGTTGCTTACCTGATTAAGGCAATCTGGATATAGTTGTGCAAAATGTGCTGGACTGAGTCCTGTGATGGAAACTATTCAGAGGTCTGCAAAGAATTACAATGGAAATCTGTCTGTTTCATTGTCCCCTCCAGCAATGAACTCAGGTGGTTGCATGCCTGTTAGGTTGGAAGTAAAACTGGGCTAGCCCCAAACAAAGATAGTGGCTTCTACATGCATCTTAGTGCATAAAAGAAGACCCCTGAAAGACTTGTTGTGAGCATACAGAATGGCTGGGTTCACACGTGCTAATCCACACTCAGTGGTTGAGTGTGGATTGTTGTTGAACTGTGGGTTGTTTCTTGAACAGTGCGTTAGCACATTGGCCAAACTCAGGACATTTTCCACATGGTGGAGTGTTAGCCATGTAATGTGGCTAGTTCCTCTCAAAAAGTCATCCTGAGAAACCATGGTTTGTTCAGGCTCATTAACAAGCCACACTGTATGGTTAACAAGCCACCCTGTGGAAAATGTCTGTTAACCAACAACACATTAGCCCATGGTTCAACAACAACCTACATTTCAACACAACTCATACTCAACCATTGAATGTGGGTTAGCATGTTGTGTGAACACAGTCTATGTCTTAGGCCTTAGCTAGACCTACCTCTTATCACGCGACGGAGGAGTAGTCTGCCCATACCCTCCGGAAAATTCTGGAAACCTCCTGGGAGATCTGGGGGTCCGGAGGAACCGTAGTTGGGACCCAAAGTACTGGGGTTGTGGTTACTGGGTCCACAGCAACCGCAACCCCAACTTACCGGGCCTAAGTTTCCCCGGTGAGTGGCGGTGGCCATCTTGAATCTCGCCCAAACTCACGCGAGATCTCGGCAGCTGGCTGGGAACTCTCCCGAGACCCAGCCAACAGCCGAGATCTCGCGTGAGTTCGGGCGAGATTCAAGATGGCTGCCGCAAGGGGTGGGCAGTGAGAGCGAGGTGAGTGGTTGGGGGCTGCATGCAGGAACTTCCAGCAATGCAGCCTCCACCCCCCCACCCCCCACCCCCCAGCACAGAAGAAGAAGAAGAAGAAGAAGAAGAAGAAGAAGAAGAAGAAGAAGAAGAAGAAGAAGAAGAAGAAGAAGAAAGTAGTAAGCAGCAGGAGGAGGAGGAGAAGAAAGAGAAGAAGCGAGCAGGAGGTAAGACTGAGATTTGTGTGTTTGTGTTTGTGTGTGTGTGTGAGAGAGAGAATGAATGTATTAGTGAATGGGGTGCATAGGGTCTTTGAGTGAATGCACGCGTACATGCATGTGTGCATGTGTGTTTTTGGAGCGAGTTATGCTGAGTCTGTGTGTGTGTGCACGCACACATGTTCTGGCAGTGTGAGTATATTGATGTCTGAATGGGATGCCTGGTTGTTTGAATGAATGCATGTGCATGTTTGTAGTGGGGGTGGCTGTAGTTTTCTGTGAGTTTGGGGGATGATTTGGAGGTGATGTTCCTATTAAATAATGCATTTTAGACTCATAGACCTTCCTTTCCAATTTGTTTGCTATAATTGGCATGACGTATATTTTGTAACACTGGCTGACAATTGTTCATCCTTCTTAAAGAAACTTTAAAAAAATTAACAGGGTAGCCATTATTATTATTATTATTATTATTATTATTATTATCATCATCATCATCTATCTCTCTTTTCTTGCTTGGTTTTTCTAGATGAACACGATGGGCTTTGCCAAGTCATGCTGTCTTTTACTGATTCTGAAATGTCCTGACTACTGAACATGTTTTAAGTATGACTGCTTTCTGGATGTTGGCGTGCATGTATTTTGGTAGGCCTAATTTCTGAAGATTTTCTGTAAAAACAACCACGATGTCATGCTGGTGACTGATGTGACTAACAAATAATTGTAAGTTTTTCCTGTTGCCATAGTTCTTTAACTTCCATAGCCAGTGGTGTATATTTTCCTCTCTTTTCTTCTTCCTTTTCTGCAACACTTTTGTCATTAGGTATTGCAATTTCAATGTAGGTGTGTTTTTCTCGGTTGTTTTTGACTGTTATGTCTGGTTGAAGTTGAAACAAGCTAAGAGGTGGTAGCCTTTAGTCCATTTTGTTCCATGGCTAACATTTTGTTCCATTTTGTTCCATGGCTAACGTTTGCAGGCTAATAGTAGTTTATACTCTTTCTGAATGCTTGATCGTTTGGTTGTTGTATACTTGTCAACTGCTTCATTTGTTCAGTGGTAGCAGTATGCAGTAAGGTGATGGGGAAACAGTGTTAAATGTTAGGAAAGGTTAGACTATGGTCATCCAGTGAAGGATTTGCAGTCAGAAAAGATATTTGAGGGAAGGAAAGACTGTATCACACACAGGGCTCATCTACACCAAGCAGGATATTCCACTTTGAAAGCGGTAGAGAAAAGCCAGGAGCCACACTACTGCTTTATAGCAGTATTGAAGTGTACTGACAACTGTTGGGGCCCATGACACATACCATATACCACTTTCATACCACTTTCATAGTGTTATATCCTGCTTGGTGTAGATGTGTCATGGGCCCCAACAGCTGTCAGTGCACTTCAGTACCACTATAAAGCAGTAGTGTAGATCCTGCAGTGCAGTTCAATACCTCTATAAAATAGTAGTGTGGCTCCTGCCTTTTATATACCATTTTCATAGTGGAATACCCTGCTTGGTGTAGCTGAGCACACAGTATAGCAAAAGTTCAACATACAGCAAAAGCTACAGAAGTAGGAATGAGTGGTTAGTTTCAGATACATTGAATGTCTCACTTATACTTTATTCCAGTGATTTTAACTTTAAGATGTTATGTAGAACAGGTTTGTCTTAATTGTGTGCTGTGAAATCAGACCTGTGACCAAGGCCATGTTTGGGTGGGCACGCCCCCTTGGGGGCTGGGCATGCTGGTGAGTACACCCCCTTGGGGGCTGGACATGTTGGTGGGCACCCCCCCATGGGGCGGCCATGTTGTCCTCCTTTTTGGTTTCCAAAATACGGTCACCCTACAGAGGAGGGAAGATCCCTTGATGTGATTATCGTGAGATCCCTCCTCCATTTACATGTGAGGTGTGACGACCTCAGAAGGAGAGGCATCATGCCCACCATTTTTTAATTTTTTTAAGTGACCGGAGTGCACGACCCCTCAACATTTGGGATGAACTGAACTTAAGACTGGAGAAATCCCCAAAGTTCAAAATAAACCATACTTAGTATGAAAGCAGTAACTCCATGTCTTGGCCACCACGTACATCCATGGAAGCTTCTAGCTGGCATCACACACACACTTGTTTCTCTCCTGCCCAAACTGTACTTAACAGGACCATTCTGTCATCAGACGTTTAGGGTTTCAAGGTAATTCTTGTTTCATTTGAGTCGGTTCCCAGCTTCTTACATATTTCAAGATGGTTTTACAATCAGACTTTCCAGTGCTTCGCTCAGCTCGAGAGAGTGAGGTAAGGAATGAAAATATCTGGGAGGTCATCAGTGATAAGCAGATGATTGGAGAGCGAGGAGGAGTGGGGGAAATGGGTGGCTTCTCTTAGCAAATGTCTAGTGGCAGAGGCCTTATAAAATGCAAGATGTGACTGGTACACCCTAGTTTGACAGCATTTCAAGAAAGAATACCATTTCAAAAACAAAGCAAATGATTGCATCTCCATCTCTATGGTTTTAAATATCTTGGACATTGAAATCCTTGTAATCCTTCCTTGGAATAATCCGAGCATCCAAGTAGCCAAACTGGTAGCCACAGTCTTGTGATGGCATTCAGGCTTGTAGAATTCTTGTGTTTTTCTCCCCCTCTTGGATCACCAGCGGCCTAAGTCACTTTCTATTAGCTCAGCAAAGCACAGAAAATCATAACAATAAAAACGTTAAATCTACTGTGGAATTTCATTCTGCTTCTATAATGAGCTTAGCAAACCCCTAAAGCAGAAAATGCATAATCTTAACCAGATTTTAAATAGCATTTTTTGCTTGCTTCTTGGAAGACGAGCAAGCCAAGCTGACCAGACTTTTTTCTTCAGAAGCAAAAGCAGCGGCTTTATTGGTCTGATGCAACAAGGCCCCAAGAGCCCTTGCTTCCCATTAAAGGTATAGGCAGTCAACACCATGTGCAACTGAATCCAAGGAGAGTAAAAGTTAACAAACCGCATGTGTGCTATTAACTGTTAGATATAGTGTAATGGTCTGGATTTGGGTGGCAACGAATGGAACTCTTGGTACTCAGACATGGAGACAGAGAACTGGACTTTGTAATAGCACCAACTCCTGGGTTGTTTTTTTTATTGGAGTACCATAATACCCAGCCCAGCAATAACTCCTAATTTCAGTAATGTCTCCACCACGTTTCCATTGATTCGCTTTTAGGAAAAGTCTCTCCCTCCCCAGCTTTGATAGAGGCAACTCTACAACAAATTTATTTCTAAACTCTTTTTTAGTATGACAGAACTTCTCTTGTTTGTGGTGTATACACTCATTTTTGCACCAGTTTTATGAAGGATTTGTACTTTTGATGGATCTGATATGGGGTAGCTGATCAGCTGGCTTGTAGGAATGCCTCTGCATAAGTGAAGCAAACAGAGACCTGGTTCGCATGCATCAATTCGTGGGTTGTTTTAATTGTTAGGAGTGAGCTAGTATATTGTTTCCCATGTGCTCCTCACTTCCATGTTTAGTCAACAACCCAGGAACATCCCATTGCTGAATTGTTATTGTGGTATCCGAACCTGTAACTCTGGGTTGTTTAGGGATTAAGTAAACCAGAATTAAACCAGGAACAAACTATGGCCAATTTTTGGGTTAACTCTGGGTTGTTTAACCCCTAACATGTTATTGTTATTGTTATTGTTATTGTTATTATTCCCAGAATTCTGGGTTCAGATGTCACGTTAACAACCCAAGAATAGGATATTCCTGGGTTGCTAACTGAAAGCAGAAGTGACGAGTGTGCAAGAGGCAGTGTGCTCACTCACTGTTGTGTGGCTGCGACAATTCCTGAGTTAAAGAACCCAGGAATTTCTGTTACATGCAAAGACTCTGTAAGTAAATCTTTAGCAATCTTTCATCCAAAGGAAACTACATCTGATAACACTGTTCCTGCAACCTCTCACCATTCAGAGAAATTAGGAGCGCATGACGATATTTTTTTCTTCACCCTGTCTGGATTCTACATCCTCATTGGTAGTGGTTATTTCTTCTGACATTAATTTTGGATTTATTTTGCTTCATTTTCAATGTAGATTTATTTGGATACATTATTTGGACCGATTTAGGGACTTGCAGTAAAAGCTCAAGGGTGTAGTTTTGTTATTATATGATAATGATATATTTTTACAACTAATTCAAATAACTTATTTAGTGCTGTTTTATGTTAATTATATATAAATAACCTTTGCAAGGTTATTCCAACGGAAGTGTATTTACCCCCTCTTTTGTGTGGTCTACAAGTGTATGAAGAAAACTCAGCAGCCTGAGCCACATTTTAATCTTCATTTTGAACCAGACCAGCTTTACTACTACTTATTTCACAGCATCTGGGTTACATATACATGCATAATATATTTTCTGTGGGAAGCAACAGCAGCCATGACTGAGTTAACCCTTTTGTCTATTGAGGGCATTAGCTTTCTTGCTCTAATGATGGTTCCATTATTAGGGAAAAGAATATTGTAGGGGTCTCATGGCCACACTGGAAACTTGTAAAGGACCCCTAAGGGGAAAAGGCAGGAGGGGGGGGACATTTTTTAGAGGAAAATCCTTGGGAGATGGCTGCTGTCTGCCCTCTTCTTGATGCATCAAAGTAAGCAGTAAAATGCTGCTCCCTCCCATTCAGAAGTCAACCAGATAGTTGAATCTTATATCAACCGTGGTGATGGAAGAGCATCCTCCAGCACACCTGAGGACAGAAAGCTAACTTAGGGGTGCAGGGCAGGCTACCACACCACACTGGTGCCCCTACCACATCTGCTGCCTGAAGCAGCCACTTCATTCTGACTAATGATAGGGCCGGCCCTGAAAGTAAGAAAGCAGCCACTGTCATTTAGGGTTTAACATTATACTCCTTGTATTTTTTCTTTCTTTTTGCAGTTGTAATGTTATTTGTCATTGGGGATAAGACTGATCCCCAATGATTCCAATTCATTTCCACTCTTCCCCTCACCCCTAAATATACACATCCTAAGGGAGAAAAATGGGATGTCTGGAGTCTTGCCAGGATAGACAGCAGCCTCCCACCTATGCAAAAGTACACTGGCATTTTTTTCCTGCCAACATAGTGTTGCAGTCCATGCATCCAAAGTAGCTGACGAATGCCCCTGCCTACCCAGTGGGTGTAACCTGATTCATTGTCTCCAGAAACTTTGCTAAGCATGTGCTCAGGACCAGGACTGCCATGCACCTGGGTGAAGTGACTAGCTTCAGGCCGCACAAAGACAGGGAAGGCAGATGAAGGCAAAAATTGGTGCCTGATTGGTGTAGCGAAAGTTTTGACATGTTGGTAGGAGGTGCTCTTTGAGTTCAGTTTCAGGCAACAAAATGTGTTGGGTCCCAGTACATGCACTGGCAGATAATCACGCAGATGTAAGTTCTTGAAATCCTTCTTAAAATCCAGCCTGTCTTTATATTCTGTCTTCCAGTTTCAGCTAGAGAAAACTAATTTCAGTTCTCTGTGATTCTGCAGAGATGGCTATGTCTCAAAGCATGTCCTGGGTGGCTGACCATCCAGGCAAGCAGAGGTAAATAGCTGTCCTGATTGTCCATTAATTACTCCCACTATACCACCACCCTGCTCCTTAAGGCCCAAGAGATGCAAAGCTCCCTCCATTTTGGTAATATAGAAAGCTAGTACCACATTATCTAGCCACGTTATCTTCCTAGACAGGCCATTCCTATTAAATCACCATGGGTGGTCACTCCAAGATTTCCCTTGTTGCTTTCCATCCGTCTTTGGTCTATTTATCTTGCTTATCTTGCCCTGCTTAGTCATTTTGAAACTCAAAATTGTGTGAGCTCCTACTGAGCCCCAGTTCTCTCTGAAAACAGAACCAGATACAACAGAAATAAGCTGCGTCTTTGTGTTTTTAATACCGAGGGTCAAGCTGCGAACGAAACACATGAAACCACAAGTCTGTTTCATGTGAAAAGCTCTTGCCTGAGGAAGACCTTTCCGCTGCTGCTGTTCTGTACAAGGATGACAGATTAATCTCCTTTCCTCCTTTTCACCTTTCACAATGATGCTGTGCAAATGGCATCACACTGATGGATAAAGTTATAAATATACGGCAACTGTAGTATCAACGCATTAATCACCTAAATTTAGTAGTTTTTAGATGATAGAATGCCATCCATTAACTGCATAGCTGACAGTTTTGCAACATACCTGAGGGCAGGCCTCCTCTTTCCCCTTTCAGGCCATCCATTTCTTTCTCAACAGAAACATCTGGACATTTCAAAACTGTAATTTGCAAACACTTTAGCTCACAATGGAATGTCAAAGAGCTGTTCTGAAAAACTGGGCTCTTTTCTCGTGCCAAGCTAGTTGGCCTAGAGTGAGCAAGTGTTGTTATAAATCTGCCTTTTGCTTTTCCAACCATTCCACAAATGATGAAATCAAATGCTCCACAAGGCCTTGTTAGTGACTGGCACAGAATGTGATGGCAAAGGAGGCCGGAATGTTGACACACCTAGCCTCATGTGCAGAAGCAATTGGGTGGGAGATAAAGAGGAGCCAGTTACGTTTTCTATGATCAAAAGAAGAAGCCAGCAGAAATGACTTGCTAGGGCAAGACTGTCTCTCTGTAGCATCATCTAGATGGCCAGATATTACTTAAAAGAAGTCATCCACCAAGCAATTGATGCCTTCTTTTAAGTAATAGCCGGCCATCCAGCTTGGGCGCTGTCTGTACATTCTGGAAGCCACAAGATAACTCTGTGGTGGCGCTGCGTCGATTATGCGATGCAGCAGCCACATCGAAGCCACCGCGGGGCTTTCCAGAGACGCTTCACATTTTAAAAGTCGGGGACTTACCCCAACTTTTCAGGATGGAGAAAGGCCAACATGGTCCTTCTGGCGTCTAATCTCATGCCATCCTTGAGCCCCAGTGTCATCTGGACCTCCCGTAAATTTCCATGAATGAGGCAGTGTAGTTGCACAGTAAAAGCCTCATTTTGAAGCATCACTGGTCTTGTCCTGTAAAGACATGGATCTTCAGTATGTTGGTGCAAAGCTCAAAATCTGTGGCTACTTTCTTTTCTCCACCACATTTTACTTATTAATCTAAAATTATACTCCTTTCTTTTATTTATAAAGGAAACTGAATGTTGCTTACAAAAAAGTTCATAACGTACATAACACAGAGAGTATAATACATATAATACACAGTAGAAACATCACAAATTGTGAACATCAAGTTTATTTATTTATTTATTTATTACATTTTTATACCGCCAATAGCCGAAGCTCTCTGGGCGGTTCACAATTTAGTTCATACACTAAAATCGATGGTTTTATGATGAAACAATTCAGCATAAAAACAAGCAGGCAGAACCTGTACCTACGATAAAGATTTAGCAAAATAAAAAGGTCTTACCAGCTTGCCTGAAGCTGAAAAGCTTTTCAACACAAGGCATTTATCATGTGGACATCAGTCCCTATTCACGATTGTTCATAGGTTCTTTAGATGACATCATGGCCCTCTAGCTTCACTTCTGTGTCTAAAGAGCACTTCCGGCAATTTTTTTTAGAGCAGGAAAATGCAATATTTATTTGTAAAAGTTAAAGGAAATGCTTTTTTCCAATTGTGTATTTGTGCTATTTCACTATACCACAGTGCCACCTGAAGGTTATGTAGTGGAAAAGCAGGAAAGGAAACACTCTTCGTGCAGTGCTTGGAACTCAATTCCGCAACAAAACCGAAATACAGCAGATTAAAGCCATTCCAGGTTTAGCTCTCCTAGTGACCAACTTCATCTCTGGATAAAGTCCAAAGAGCTTCGGCTCTTGTGCAGTATAGAAATGTAATAAATGAATGAATGAATGAATGAATGAATGAATGAATGAATGAAATTAGTCTTGTCCAGATTCACATCAAATCCTTCCATCCCTGGGTACAGGTTCTCATGACTAAATGTGTAAACCAGGCTGCCTATATGGCTAAATTATGGCATGCTGTGATCACAGATATTTTAGGGTAGTCTTCCCCAACCTGATGCCTTCAAGATGTTTTGGACAACAACTCCCAGGATTCCTGTCCAATTGGCCATGATGGGTGGAGTGGATGGGAGTTCCAAGTCCAAAACATCTGGAGGGCATCAGGTTGGGGAAGGCTGTTTTGGGGACTGTTATCTTCCACAAGAGCTCCCCTTATACCAGAGCATGTACCATGCAGCCCTGTTCTGGGGGGTTTTGCCTTCTGAATTTAGCCTTGCACCTAGAAGGAGGTTTTCAGGGCCATCGTTGATGGTACGCATAATCAGGCAGCTCCTGAGGGACCCACACAGCAGGGAAACACTGAGAAGAGTTGCTTCTCCTCTTCGCCATTACAACCTGCTTCTTCCCTTGCCTCTTGCTCTTGCCCAGGCGATGGTGGTGGGGAGAAGCAGCAGCATTAGGTGCCACTGCTTATTGGCCTCACCAGGGGCCCGTCTACACTTGTCTAGATGAAACGTAACAAGTTGGCAGAGATGACATCAGCAGTCACGTGATGATGCTGTTGTTACGTTTCTTCTGACTTTTAAAACCGTTCCACTTTCTGTTAAAATCGTTTTAAAACTAACAATGTGCCCCAACCTTTCGTTGTATTCAATGCCGTCTTTCAAAGTCATGTCTCGTGACCATGGTCTTTGCTTCCTGATTAGGACAAGTGAGGGCTTTTCTAGACGAGGGGAGGGAGAGCTGGTACAACGCGATGAAGGGGAGGGGGAGGGGGAGGGAGGGCGGTGAAAGAGGGGACAGAGGCTTAATTTTTTTAAAAAACTGCTTATCTTTCGGGGCGCACGTGGCCCCTTTAAGACGCTGCAGGGCTTCCCTTGTCCCTACGCGTCGCCCCGCCTCCCTGCCGGCTTATCCCGGCAGGTCTAGCTCAGAGTCACCGGAAGAAGGAGGTTTACTTCAGAGCCAGTATGAGCATAATGAAGAACGTTCTAAAGAAGAGTGTGCCCGGGTAAAACGATAGAAGAAAAGGTATTTCGATTGACTGGGCTCAAGTTGCATTTTGTAACGTAGCAAGGGAGGACGCAACAATGCACTTAAACAACGGTGTAATGAATAGTGTAGATCCTCAGCAGTTCTCTGCCTGTCAAGCAAGCAAGGGATAGCAATGATAAGAAAGAGAGGCGGAGCAAGAGCGGCTGGTGACAACAAAAAGGTCACAGAAGGACGGGACCACTGAAGGTGTCTTGCTCAAGGCCTCCCCCCTCCCCTAAACTTTATTTTTTATTTACGATATTTATTTTTATCCCACCTTTTGCCCAATGCCGGGCCTCAAGGCGGCGTTACAAAATTTATAACATATGCGTTAAAACCTATGAACAGAAATATACAAAAGTTAAAAAAAATATTAAATATGTTCCAATATTTAAACATTTAAAATACAGACATTTAAAATACTTTGAACTGGATCTGAAGGTGGTGACTGCCACGACACAGGCTCTGAACACCAGACCTCCCGTCTGCCACCACTTCTTATGGGGCGACACAGGCTCTGAACACCAGACCCGGCCGAGGCTACTCCCTGCTCAAGCCAAGCACCACCACTTGGTACGCCTGAGGCAAGGGATAAAGCCCACCTTCCTCCAAACTATGTGGAGAAAGGGGTTTAAAATGGGGAATGGATTTTAATATATATAATAATGCGCTGTGAGTTATATCTGCTTGGGTGAATGATTGTCAGAGTGGGTGTTATATGTGTAAACTTAAGATGATAAATGCCAAACAGACACATGGGATTTTTGTGGTAGTTTTAAAACAAAACAATCAAAATTTATTTTTAAAAGTTCATAAGCTTTGTTTCAAATAACAACATTTAAAAACCTTTTTGAAACCTTTCATACAATCCGGTCACTCATACACATTCACGCTTTCCTTTTACTCACACAATCACTCTTGAACTTTCTTTATTATTATTATTGATTAATATACTTCCACTACGTGCACACCACACCCTAAAGACACCACTCACTACACTGACTCTCAAATTTCCCAGAACTTATGTACCATAAATACAGAGAGCACTACAGACTCTAAGAGTATCTAACAAGTCTCCCTGCAAAGCTTTCCTGAAAAGAATCTCTGAAAAGAACTCACAATCCCCTCAGTCGTTCCCTTATATATCACTCCTCCCCCCTCCCAAAACATTCTAACTCCGCCCACTCAGGCCTACATTCTAAAAACCACAGACTTACACACTGCAGACATACATTTGGAATTGGCTTGTGGGGTGTAACGCCACAGTGACCTCATTAAGGAATTCCCTCTCCAACACAGTCCGCCAGGCTTCATTTCTTTTGACCGTCACAAAACTGCCAAAAATTCTTTTTATCTACATTGTAAGGCTTTTATCATAGTGAGCTGATATGGCTGGGAGAAACTATTACTATTAGTCCACTCTTTCTGTCACTGTGCTCTGCTGTGATTTTTGTGTTTTGGGTTCCGTGTTAGTTATTGTGTTTTAAACTGATTTTAATTTATTTTATGAAACAAGTTTGTAAATTGCCTTGACTACAGCCTGTCTCAGCCTTTTAAAAGGTGGAGCATAAATCTGGAAAATATATATTTTGATGTAAATTTAGAGAAGATGTTCTTGAGGGTTGTTGGGTGATTTTTTTTTTAGGGTGGTTGTGCCTTTTTCAAATGGTCATAAACAATGTTTCATTTTTGTCTGTGCCTCTGTTCTAAAAGCAGTGCATTCTGCAGTAGCCATAGTTCCTTGCCTTCATTCCGTTGGCTATATATGCAGTTTTTGGAGCCAAGTCATACGTTCCCCCCCCCCCCATCAGACTGCTTCATGAAAAGATTGCATGCGTTGCTAGACTTGAGAAATGAACAAATTACACTTCTGACTGTCTTAAAAGTAGGCTGCTTTATTTAACTAACAGAAAAGATACTCTGGCTTTCTCCCCAGTCATTCTCAGGGCAAAACTTTATTAATCCATGCTGTGCAGACGCTTGTGTCATCCTATGAGCAAATTGCCAATATTTCACCTTTTTGAACATGTCCTGGTGTGCTGTCATTTCCACTAACAGGTCCCAGGAAAGGCAACAGTTTTGCTGTGGAATGTCAGGGGGGAAATGGATGATTAAAGAGATGAGTTAAATCTGATATCAGGAGCGTAACTCGGAATGGGCAGTTTGGTCTTTTGCCCACAATGCACCTATGTAGATAACCTGGGCAAGTCCAAGCTCCTTGAACTGCGCCCAGACATTTACTACCTTCCATTTCCCAGCTTCCTGAAGCATGTTTTAGTAGGCTGAAGTATGAGGACAGGCTTTTGGGTCTCTTTGGCCAATCACCTTGCCCCGTCTGGCAGGTGAAACCAGACATGTGAAACTGAGAGCTTCTCTACATTTTTAAAAAAATCTTGATGCTTTACTAGGGCTTTCTGCTTCCACCTTCTTTCTGGGATTCCAGTCAGCTCAGTTACACAGTTGGCCACATGATTTGAATTGAATACTTCCTCTCTGTGTGCTCCGCTCACTTCCATTGAGACAACACCATCTAGTGGTGTGATTGTTGCACAATACCGAGTTTACACATTGGGAGATCATGCTTTTTGCAGATATTGCCACATTATCTGTAGTTCTTTTAAAAGTGGGATTTAGGCCAGAGCTAGACCTAAGGTTTATCCCTGGATCGTCCAGGGGTCAAACCTGTTCATCTAGGTGACACACAGGGGATCCAGTGCTCAGGCAGGGACAAACCCTGGATGATCCCAGGATAAACCTTAGGTCTAGCTGTGGCCTTACAGGAGACGTCCTGGTAGTTGATGACATTGTGTAATGGACCCACAAACCTCCATGAGTGGCCAATCATGAGTGTGCATAAATCACTAATTTAGAGAAACCTCACCTAGTTTCCTTCTCTTTTTTTGTGAACTTTTATTTTATTTTGAAATAAGATTCACCTAAGTCCCATGCCCAAACATAGGATGGCTTGTCATCCAATAATGGGATTTGGAGGATTTTATAAATAGATGATATCAAACTTTTATTTGAAGTTACAGCAACTTCTATAAAAGATTCAAAAGAAATAAGTGGATGTTTAACTACTTTCTTAATGTGATTCAGGCTAAGAAAGTGATGCAGTTGCAGATTCTGATAAAAAAGGCAGCATGGTTGGTTCAGTTCTTTTCAAAACATCTGCATAGGAGAGGGGTTCCCCTTTATCATTTTTTTTAAAAAAAGCTATGAACATTTGCTGCTATTCAATAACAGAAACCTGTGCTGCGAATTCTGGATGATACAATACTGATATTAGTGGAGACAGACCAGGAGCTAATTTTTTCCATCAGTGTTCCCAAGTAAGTATAGTGTCTCTAATCACTGGATGCTCAAAGATACTCTTGGGTTTATCACAATGTCTGACCCATATCAAGGCATCAAGAGGGTGGTTGCCCACTGCTTGTTCTTCTATAAGTGCTGACTGGTGCTCTAAGGAGAGATGCATCCATTCTACAAGAAATCTC
Source organism: Elgaria multicarinata webbii (assembly GCF_023053635.1). Lineage (NCBI taxonomy): Eukaryota > Metazoa > Chordata > Lepidosauria > Squamata > Anguidae > Elgaria > Elgaria multicarinata. The sequence goes on from NC_086171.1 coordinate 25,722,812, forward strand.
ATTTGAGCAGCAGCATAATATAATTCCAAATTTGGCTGTGCAGGACCTCCTTTTGCCTAGAACTGCTGTCACTTCCTTAAACCTTGGCTTCTGTCCTGACCAGATGAAATCTGACAATAGTTTGTTGCATTTGGCCAGTGTTGGAATAGACATCTGGAGTAGAATTGTTTGAAATAAGAAAAGGAGGCTAGGCAAGATATTCATTTCCTCCTATAGCTATTGTAGCAGACCATGATAACTTATCCTTAACCCATTTTTGAGTATTTGAGTGAATTCTTTGTACAATGGCTGATAGTTAAGTTTATAGAGTTCATGTAATGAGGGAGAGACATGAACCCTCAAATGTTGCCAAAGCTTAATAACCGACACAAAAGGAAATTTCTTTTTTAGATTGGCTTGTGTCACTGCAGATAGATTGACATTAATAATCTCTGGGTTATGGTAGTTTGCTTTGGACCAGAGGCGTGCCCCAAATCATCAAGCGGTAAGATTATTACTGGCAGTGCTGATACTGGATTTGTTATATAGAGGGTCAAACCATCTGCAAACATGCCCACTTTATGTTCTGTATGAACAACATGTATGTCTTGAATTCACCAATTAACATGAAAAGCAATGGCAAGAGTTTCAACGGCTAAGGCATACCGTAAAGGAAACAATGGGCAACCTGGCCTTGTAGATGAAAGTCCTTGAATTGTGATTATTAACAGAGAGAATTGCTTGACGATTTTGATAATTGGATATCACAATCTTAAAAAAGGTTGACTCAAAATCCAATGTCAAAGTAGTTATTTAAGATAAGGCCATTCAACATGATCAAAAGCTTTTTCTGCATCAAGGGACGAAATTGTTTTATGTATATGTTCTATGATTTGTTGCACATTACCTGCCAAATGCCTACATGAAATGAATCCTGTTTTAGCTGAATGAATATACTGAGTAATTAGAGGGCTTTGGCTATAGAAATGTAATAAATAAATAAATAAATAAATAAATAAATAAATAAATATTGCATTCAGCCTTCGAGTGAGAACTGCAGTAAAACTATTTGAATACTAGCTAATTAAAGATATATGTCTGAAAGATGTTGGAAGGGCTAGATCCTTGTCTGATTTTGGTATGTCTATGTTCTTTGCATCACACTATTTACTTGGAGTTACGCCTCTTATCATAGAATCATAGAATAGCAGAGTTGGAAGGGGCCTACAAGGCCATCAAGTCCAACCCCCTGCTCAATGCAGGAATCCACCCTAAAGCATCCCTGACAGATGGTTGTCCAGCTGCCTCTTGAATGCCTCTAGTGTGGGAGAGCCCACAACCTCCCTAGGTAACTGATTCCATTGTCGTACTGCTCTAACAGTCAGGAAGTTTTTCCTGATGTCCAGCTGGAATCTGGCTTCCTTTAACTTGAGCCCGTTATTCCATGTCCTGATATAAAATGATTGAACAGATCTGTAAGAGATCTAAGCAACCAGTGCTTGAAAAATTTATAAACGCATCAATACCAGGAGATTTGCATGTGTTTTGGTTCTGATTTTTTAAAAAATAACTTTGTCTACTACTTTTGAGATGAACCTTTCCAAAGCTGACCTATGCTCTAATGTAATCTTTGGAATAGGTGAAGCATTCAGGAAGACCTTTATTTGGTTGAAATGTGGCCACTGAGACATGTTTATGTCTGAAAATAATACAGACCAGATCTCATGTTTCCTAGTAGAAAGGGTGTTTGACAGGATCCTGATGGTTTTAGTTTGAGTACCTCTCAGTTTCCACGCCAGACATCTGCCCTGCTTGTTACCCCTCTCAAAGTATGCCTGTTTAGTATACAGGAATGCTTTCTGGATGTGTTGGGTTTCCATTATATTCAGTTTGGATCACACTGTTGTCAATTTTGCATATATTTTATTTGAAATGGTTCTCTTATGCTTTTGTTCTAAGTCTTGCAATTCAGCTGAAAGTTCTGAATATATGTGAAGCCTCACTTTCTTCATTGCCTGGCAGCTGATAAGAACCATCCTCCAGCCAAAGCCTTGAATGCATCCCAAACTAGTAGTGGAGAGGGTTTAGAATGAGAATTCTCAGAAAAGTATTGGGGAATTTCTGTACTCAATTGATCAATTAAAAATTGATTCTGAAGGCGAAGCATATTCATTCTGCATGTGCTAGTATGATCTTCTGGGTGTGGAGAGTGCAAGGTAGCTGAGATCCATGCATAGTCCAGACCAGGTAATTGTAAGTGCATCTTTGAGCATCGTGGAGATCCCTTGCCAATTTATGAGACAAGAGGATAATAGCTATTTGATGGTAAGATTTTTTTTCACTGGAATAGAATGTGTAATTCTGGAATTGAGATAAACTGTGTGTCATGGGCCTTAGCTATACCTACCTTTTATCTCATGAAGGAGGAGGGAAGATCTCGCATTATGTTTAATGTGAGATCCTGTCTCCGTTAACACACGCTGCACGACAAACTCACAAGGAGAGGTGTCACGTCCGCCATTTTAAAAAAAATCACCCTTGTAGGGCTATTTGCCCTGATTTCAAAATTTTGGAAATCAAATTGAAACAGGGAAAATAGCATGGTGGGAAAGGGGGGATCCATGGCAGCTTTTTGTAACTAAAGCCAGTCTAAGCACATTCTTGAACACATATTTAAAGTCACATCTACTTGACTCTAACTTACCATTCCTGGGGAAGATTTCACTTATTTTATTTAATAAATGTATATGTTACCTTTCAGAGCAGGGGTGAACAACATGCAGCTCCCTGCCCTCCAGTGCAGCCCCCACTGCCCATGTCCCTACCAGCGAAATTAAGTAGCATGGTGGCAAGTTTGCCACCAAATTTCAATGGCAAACCACTATAGAGGCTTTGAAGGGACACATTAAGGGATTCTGGGAGAATATCCCAGAGATAGAGGATGTTCAGAGCTCCCATTGCTACACCCTATGGATGAGAGACTCTGAGTTCCAATCCCTCCTCCCCACCCACTCCCTTGCCACTGGTGCATAAAGAACAACCCCGGCTGCTTTCCAAGGTTGCAATAACAAACTGAAATGGCCTCGTAGAGACTGAAAAGGGTGCATCCCAGTAGGTGAGAAAGAAAGGGGGAGAGGTGAGGTCAAGATCCGCAGAACTCTGTGGCTTCTCCAACACCTGCCCCTGGTCACTTTGGGTAAGTGACACAGAGCGTCATCAGACAATAGTTTTATCGTATGCTCATTACTGCCCCACTCATGGTTTTTCACATGTCATTTTGATGACGCCGTCCACTTCCCATGCTTCTTCCGCTCCTTCTAGCCTTCTTCCTGTCACAAAATAAGAACCCGGTAGGTCAAACTTATTTTTAGAAGCGAAACTTGCCGCTATCTCTTGCTGTGTGCAGGAAAAGCAGCGTGATAAAAAAACGCCCACTGAATGGGCCACGTGGTCTTTGTTTACTTCCTCTTTCTTCTCCGTGCGAAAGAGCAACTATTGTGAGACAGGAGAGGGGTGGGGAGGAGAAGTGACAGTAGAGAACCGTAATTTCCCCCTTGTCTGATGAAGCCCCAAGAAAGGCTCAGAGCCCCTTCTATCTGGGGTGTTATTTGGAGGAGTCTCCTCCTTCTGTCCTGTCAGCAACAGCCCACGAGGGCATGGGATTTTCAAAAGCCTCTGAGCCCAAAGGCTTCTGTCTGACAGGCAGCAATCCCATAGGATTGCACCTTTAGCTTGTTTTAGTGAGTGCCTACTAAATAAGTATTACCAAGTTTCATATGCTTGAAGAAATAAAGCTCACCAATCAGGGAAAGGTAAAAGGGCTTGCCTTCAGCAGCCAAAATGGTTCAGTAGCTGCCATGGCTATTACTGCTTCACCCACCCCCCACCCCCCAGTGACATCTATAAAAGGCTATATTTTAAAATGTTGCTGTACCTTGTGCAGACTTGTGGATGGGAAGCACAAGTGCAAACAGATGTGGCCAGCCAGGCGAGTGGAGAACCAGATGTGTGGAGTGCTTTCAAACAAGGGGAAAATTCACCCACCCATAAATTTTCACACAATCATTGAAAACAGAAAGAAATAAAAACGATCAGGTGCATTTTGTGTTGATTCAGACATACGTTTAAGCAGTGCTTAAGTTTACTGGGGCTTATTTTCTCATTTTATTGCTTAGAAGGTGAAATGCAGCTGATATTATGGGAAGGGATGAGGGAGAAAAACGTCCTGCAACACACATACAGAACAGATCAGCTAAGAAGGGAAGACGCCACCTGTCTGGGGGGAAAAATGGATCAGAAATGCCAAGACAAGGAACACCTCTGGCCAAACAAAGCAGCCTGAAATGTAGAGCAAACGTTCCCCAATCTCCACGACTTTGGTAATCATATATCTTGGGTCACATCCAGCATGCTTTAATGAAGTGAGTGAGCCAATGTAAAGTTTTCTCCTATGTGCTGCTAATGGTGGTCTGACACATGTCAAATGCAACTGAAGAATGACAATATATGAGAAGAATGAGAAGATGATGATGATGATGATGATGATGATAGTTTCCAAAGCATTCTGGTCCTTTGGGCATAATGTGGAATCCAGGCCTACTTTTACCTGTAACTGTTTCATTAATAACTCCTTGGATTCCCTCCCCCATCTTTATAGCAATATATGCTATATGTATATGCAGATAAGCAGCAGCTAAAGTTTATGGAATGTCTGACTGTCAGAGTTCATTCTCTGTCTTAGGCCATTGCTAGACCAGGCTATATCCCAGGCTGATACCCGGGATCGCCCCTGTGCGTCCAGATGATGCACAGGGAATCCCGGGTTCAGGGAGGGATCAACCTTCCATGGCCCTGGGATATAGCCTACCCCTTTCAGCCCGATCTTTCCCACAGCCTCGGGCTGAGCCCGAGACCACGAGCATGTAGCCCGTTCCGTGGCTTTTCCTGGCTCTGCGCAATTACTCGTGTGCAGCCAGGAGAAGCTGCACATGGGGCGTAGCGCTCCCCAGGAGCCCTGCTCCCATCAGGGGCAGGGGGGGAGTGGGGAAATCAAATTATTTTTTTTAAAAAAACCCTGAAATAAGCAAGGGCAGATAGGAATGGTTTCAGCAAGCATTCTGGAAAAAGGTGCTGCTGAATCTTCTTTAGCCAGGAAGGACCTGGGGAATTGCAATTCTCTCTCCCGCCCCCTTTTCTTTTCTCTCCCAATCCTGTTGTAGTCCAAATTTTTTGGGGGGTGGGAGCACACACACAGACACACAGCATCTCTCTCTCTCTCTTTCTCTCTCTCTCTCTCTCCAACCTCCCCTCCCCCCAAGCCTCACAATAGCTGCCGGGCTGATTAGGACAGGAGGGCAGCAGCTCAGAGGGGAGATGGCCCCAATCTGCAACTCCTGACAGGGGAAGGGAGCCTGGTGATACCTTGCAGCAGCACAAGCAGTCCTGCTCCCCACCCAGCCTGCTGGCTGACTGCTATTCTTGGCAGCTGCTCTGCCGCCCGCCATCCTCCACATGCTCCTTCCTCTCTGCCACATGGCTGCTGCTCCTGCCTTGTGCAGCAACTATTGCGAGAGGTCTGCTGGGGCAGCTTGTAGGAGGGAGCAGCTCTGGCCGAGGGAGTGAGCGAGCGGGCAGGCGGCGGCAGCTCCAGCAGGAAAGAAGCCCTGGGCCCTCCTAGGCAGGAGAAGAGTGGGCAGAGCAGCTGAATTCGCTGCTGTTTCCTGCTCTGCTGCCTCCTGTGGGCGCTTCCCCCACCCCCTACTTCTGGTGGGGCCGCTGTGGGCTTGAGATAGGAGGAGAGAGCGGCTGCGTGAGTGAGAAAGTCCTTCCTGAGCAGAAGCGGTGTGGGGAGAGCAGCTGAATTTGCCGCTCTTTCCTGCTCGGTCCCTGGGTTTTAGGACCTTCTGGAGAGACCACCTCGAGCGCCCCCCTGCCACCCCTTTGCCTGCCAGCGCCCCCTGCCATCCCTTTGTCTCTTAACGCCCCCCTATGCAATCCCACCCCCCCAAGGGGGCAATACCGCCCACTTTGGGAACCACTGGACTAGGGCGACAGCCCATGATAGTTGCATCGCGGGCTCTCCCCTCCTCCGTCACGGATTTTAAGGTAGGCTTACCAAAGGCCTCTGACTCCTTGAGCAAATTTTTAAGGATCTCCTGCCTCCTTGAGAGTCCCACCTTCCTTCTTTTACGTTCCCCTTCCCTGTTACGTGGGGTTTAGACTGAAGACGTGGGGTGATTGGCACACCAGGCACTTTAGGTTTAACACAATAGTTTACTAATATATTAAAAGAGCAAATTACAATTACAGGTATTTAGTCAATAGAGCTGAGTGATACAAAGGCATCAAAAGAACATAAAAGTTGCAAAACTCAAGTTCTTTTACCCTAGCTGCATTTATTGCCTATTCCAGCTGCTGCTTCCTCATGCTTTTGTCATTTCCTGTTCTCTGTCTGTCTGGCTTTCTCCCCTCTTTTTATACCCTCTCCCCCCAAAACAGAAAGTACTGTTTCAACCCTGAAGAAATAAAACTTAACTGGAAAAATGAAACTTAGCAGGAAATGAATCTGAACAGGAGAAATGAAACTACTCCTCTCAGGGATGCTCCCTCCCAACAGAAAAACTTCAGGCCTCTAAGCCTCACTTTATTACCTTGGGCACATCTACATGAAGGGTTTGCCCCAGGGTTACTTCACAGTAGTGGCTTGTCATCTACATGATGCCGCTGCCATTGCGAAGCCATCTGGAAACCCTGGAAACTGCGCTCCAAAAAAGTCGGGCATTTACCCCGACTTTTTTGGCAGCAGAGCCCATGGCGCCCCTGATTGCACTCCATGGGCGGCCCTGTGCCTCTAGACTTCCTATTTCAAAGGAATGAAATACAAATGACTCTTTTTAGGGTACCTTAAGTTACATTTGTTCCAAATTTCAGCTCTGTAAGTCATGTGGAATTGCCTTAATTATTGAGGAGTATGCGTCATACATTAATTTGCCATTGCCAGGACTGACCCAAGACATTTTGCTGCCTGAGGCAAAGGACAAGATGGCACCTCCTTCCCCAGTCCATGTACAGAAGCTGACTGAACTGGCAGTTGAATCTTACTTCAACGCTGGTGATGGGATAGCATCCTCCACCACAGGTTACAATTAGGGCCCCCAAGAGCAGTTTTCTCTCATACACCACTCTGTCCTCCAAAAGAGGGAAACCGATGCCACCTGAGGAGGTCACCTGACTCTGCCTAATGGAAGGGTGACCCTGGCAATTGTTTAACGGTGCCCAAAATGTGAGGTCTGATAGTAGAACTGGCCTTGACCATTGCTAGCCAAGGCAATGAAGGTCTGGCTTGTACCTAATGTTAGTCTTACTTAGAATAGACCCATTGAAATGAATGGGGATTATATTAGACTAAGACAGGACCTACACTACTGCTTTAAAACAGTTTATAACAGTAGTGACAACTGTTGGGGCCCAGGACACACTCCATATACAGTTTTCAAATTGTTTTCAAAGTGTCATATTCTGCTTGGTGTTGATACGGCCTAACACTGGATACAACCCTCTGTCAATGAGTGCAGTTCTCACAGTTTCTGTGGGGAATTCCTAAACACCTCAGCAGTGAGGCGGGGATAGGGGAAGGAAATACACCGTGGGAAGTGTTTGAATGCATGGTAAGCATCAAGGGACTTATAGTGACTTACCAAGGCTCCTTTTCAAACAACAACACACACGTTTTATTATCAAGTTCAGTAAATTCATCCTTAACTACAGAGAAATTCCAGTAGCTTAGGAAAACATTTTTTTTTCCTTGGATGTATTTCCTGTCATTACTGGTTTCAATAATTAGGGTCAAACAAGGGGTGGAGTGGGAGACGCGTTGTTGCCAGGTGTAGAAATTAAATTAATGTCTTTAAGCAGAAACCGCCCCCCCCACCTCTCCACCCTTTAAAGCGTATTGAAATCATAGCTCTGCAGTAAAATAAATCTACCTCCTTAGCATAAAGCTTCACAAGATCCACAATTCCTTATTTTTTTAAACAGGGGCTCTGTAGTAATTATTGCTTCCGACTTGTTGGTTTGAGAGGCTTGACAAAAGCTGGTAGATTTATGCTTTCAGGGAGCAAGCAATTCTACAGAGCATAAGACTCAAAGGTTTATAAAAGCAAAGCATATACGCTCAAGGTCTCAAATGATTCCTTTTTTTAAAAAAAAAAGTAATATAATGCTAATGTAATGTAAACAAATTGGAGCACCTGTTGTATTTCAGCAATAAGCAGAGAAGCATTTCTGGGTCCATTTATATAATGACGGAAGTAAACAGGCGCTCAGTTCTTTGCCTCAATATCATGCAGCCATTTTCAGAGCCATAACTAGAAGTTCTTGTGTGTGAGTTAAGCAACAATTTTAGCTTCTTTTTTTCTTTCTGTTTTTTGTTCTTGATTAGGCAGCTGCACCCCAGCTGTCCCATGCTTCCCAGTCTGAATTATAGGGTGACCCTATGGAAAGGAGGACAGGGCTCCTGCATCTTTAACACTTGTATAGAAAAGGGAATTTCAGCAGGTGTCACTTGTATGCAGCACCTGGTGAAATTCCCTCTTCATCACAACAGTTAAAGCTGCAGGAGCTCTGTCCTCTTTTGTAGAATGACCAGGTTGTAGTCTAGCATTCTAGTTTTCTACATGCAGGGTGTTTTCATGCTGGGGACCATTCAAATCTATGACCTCCTAACTGCTGTCTGAAGTAGTCCAGCCCAGGAAGGAGTATATACCATGCTTCTTTTGAACATGAAGATTGGCACTTAGTCCCTCAGATGACACAGCACTTCAGCACTTTTTGTCTGTGGATGTGTGGGCTGCTGAGATTTTTGCTCATCTGAGATTTTTGCTCATCTCCCAAGTGAATTTACCCCTACCTTGCACAGGTTCAAATGATTTCACAAGGTGCAAGGTGGTGCAACCCCTTGCATATGGTGAAGCATGAAGAATCTGCTGAAAAGGTACTAGATTAAATTCCCCAGGGGGAGAGCATAATGGAAAGACGATGTAAGAAGTGTGAATGAAATCTGTGTACTTTGTAAAGCTTTGGCTATATGCTATCAAATGAGGAGGTGCTTAATTTCTAAAACAGCTTGACTTGAGCAGGGGGTTATTTACAACACGGGGAAGGTCAATTGCCAGCAGAGAAGTAGAAGAAAGCTTGGGTGGTTATAGAAAGGGTTTGGCTTCCATACAACATATTCCAAAAGATCAAGGAGCTTATAGTTTATGGGTTGCTAACAGCTATGGAAACATTCAAGGCAAGGGGACTGGTTTGTCTCAAAGTTTAACAGAGATGGTGCTACCATCTTGTTGGCTTTTCCAGGGGCTGATGGGGAATGAAGCAGTGATCTGGGTCCCTGACTGTCAGCAAATGTGGCACTTTCTGTCCTGGTAACGTAGGCAGAGCAGCAAACAGAGGTTAGATTAGCAAAGCAGCAACCATGAAAGCCACTGAGCATGTTATCCCTCTTCTTCTGCAGTTTGAGGTATGGCCACAAAATTACCTTCTGCAATATCAATTTAGGAACATAGCATTAAACTATGTTTATCCTTCCTTGCTACAGTAATCCATGCTCTATGTGGGATGCGGGGCTGCCTTTGAATACGTTCTGGAAATGTCAGTTAGTCCAAAATAAGGCAGCAAGATTCATCATAGGCAAGAGAGAGTTTGATAATATTAGCTCCATGCTTGGCTTCCCATCTACTTTGGCTTTGATAATATTAGCTCCATGCTTGGTTTCCCATCTGCTTTGAAGACCAATTCAAGTGCAAGTTTTAACCTTTAAAGCCCTAAATGACCTGTGGCCAGGGGAGCATCTCTACAACACCTCGTTGCTAGCTGATTCCCCCAAAACTCTGCAACATCATGATAGAGTTACACAGCCGGAAGGAGCACGGGCTGTCCAGCCAAGAACAACTGCAGCGCCATTGTCAGATGGCGAGAATGGGGAGGAAATGGGAGGGTCTGGAAATAATAATTTTTAAAAAACTGGTAACTCTGCGCAATGTTGAAAGCCTGTAGCAGCCCAGATGCACTGCTACAATTCATTTAATTTCTGCGTTATATATCATAGCTGTCGTTCCTTTCATTCCCCAGAGTTTCACATCGCCATGGCAGCCATTCCTGGGCTTGTCAAGCCCACCCCCTGCCCTGCATTCCTGCGCTTACCCTGCACAGGGATCCTCCTCTAGCTGTGCCCACATTCTTAACCTGAACTGAAGCCACCACTGACAGACTAAGGGCATGTCTACACCAGCCCTATATCCTGGGATTATCTCGGAATTGTTCCTGTGCATCCAAATGCCACACAGCAGATCCCAGGAGCAGGCAAGCATGATCCCTCCATTTTCCTGGGATAACTCTTAGGAGTAGAAAGGGCCTAAGAAACAGCATGGTGACATCGGAGCAATTGAAAAAGTCGCAGTAAAACAACGCTTTGAAAAAGCGCAGTTTGGCGAGGAAAAGCCTGATGTGGCTGCAAGTTGGTGGCTCTGTCATTTAAACAACGGGGTGCAATTGCACAGCCATGATGGAGTATATAGGGCATATAGACAAGCCCTAGGTTACCTATAGCCCCAGGTTTTCTGTATGTCTACTGCAGCACTTGAAAGTTCATTGAAGCTCTTCTAAGCCATTTGGAAAGTAAAACCATGTGTGATGTGCCCACCACTTGAAGAATTTAGTTCAGGGCTCATTCACACTGGATGTAGCTTTGACTGGCGAGCAACCCATACACGTCATTAGCCTTGCTTAAGGATAGTGCCCTCTGCATCAGCTTGTCTACCCTTGGAAAAGTGAGGGTGATGAAGTGTTTCACACTTTTTTATGTGAAATCATCCACAAGTAGATATTTGGATTTTATGAAAGCTCTGATATATAACAATTGTGGCATGTCACCCTATTGGACGTCACAATGCCCTTTTAATAAGGGTTTGGCCACGTCTATACCAGCCATTTATTCTGGGATAATATTGAAGTCGTCCCTACCAGGCCACAGCTGATCCCACTGTGATCTTGGCTCCACCACTCAGTTTTTCAGGAATATCACTGACTGCTTTTGTCACTTTTTTCCTGCTCTCTTGCTACAATCCTGAAGTCCGCGACTGGTGTGCACACCCCCTTCATGAAGATGTTGCTGTTCAGCGCAAGCTCCTGGCTCAGTGAAGAGTCAACCTACTGCCAGGGGCATGGGCATGGGCATGGGCATCTGCGTGTTTCATTGCCTAGTGGTTTTTTTAAGAAAAACAAATATATCTCTGCACAGCAACACATTTTCAACACAGTACCTATGTGTTGCTATGTGTCTGCTACATATTCCATGCCCTGTACCCATCTGCCTAGTCCCGCTCACTTCTGCCAATACACATTCGGAACCACCGTCATGGGGAACACTTTCTCATGCAACAGCTCTCCTTTACTTGCAGGAAGCTCACGTGTGCCCAGTCAGTGGTGATCGCAGAAACAGGGAGCCATCGCAACCATCCCTCCTCCATTGCGAAAGGGCGGTAGGTGTAGATTAGCCCTTTGTCTACCTTGCATAATTGTTGGAGATGTAATGAACCTAATGCTTCTTTAATGTGTTTTGGCAATGCCCAGTAGTTGCCCCCTTTTGGGAGGAGGTCATAATAAGGATAAACTTTGTACTGAAACAGTCTTTAATATGGAATGATGTGCATGTCCTTCTAAACTACTACCAGCTTCTTGGAAATTAACACATGGGCAGCGCAAATGGATTTTCAGAGCCCTTGTGACAACTAAAAGACTTATAACTATCACATTGGAAGGATAAAAGCTCACCTCCCATAATGCAATAGACTTAGGACTTAACAAAGCTATCAACATATGAACAGGTATTATATAGACGCCACTTGCGAGTGGATAAGTACATGGATATTTGCTCTGCTTTTCTTGAAACCTATACATAACTCCCCCTCCTTTTTTTATGATATATCTGATGAAAAAAATTGATGATATTCCTATGCATGTAATGTTTCTTAGTTTTTCTTTTTCATGATTTATTTTTTGTTTTGGTTTGTTAAATTCACAATAAAAATGTGTGTAATAATAATAATAATAATAATAATAATAATAATAATAATAAGTCTTGGAAAACCCTCCAAATACTGCATCAGTTGACAATTACATTGGTTGGAGATGCAATGCTGGGGCCGTGCGATCTTCAAGCTTCTTCCAGCAATTCATCCCTTCATACTTTGCATCCTCCACATGGTGCTCTCATTGTAACCCTGCTCTGTCACAGCTGTCATCCAAAGAAGAACTGCAGGAAGTACCGGGAATAGTTACCAGATAACAATTCCTAATAATTCATCAGTCCCAGCCTATCCAGATGGAGAAATTTTTGATGTTCTCTCAACAACTTTTCCTGGAAGATGCCATTGGTGAAGGAGATAAGAGTAGTAGGTAGCTACCTAGGGCAGTATCAGCCGGTGAATTCTTGGCTTGGATTTGTCCCATGGATCTTCCACTGCTGACCACTGCAATATGGGTTGCAGGAAGAAGAAGTAAGTAGTGGTTTTGACCTGTCTTGGAACATTAATGTGACAAGGCCACCATGTGTAAAAGCCAACAGGAGTTTCATCAGGTTATCACTCTAACTTTCCCATTGCCACTAGTGGGAATGAATCTTTAGAGAGTGGTTGATATGGTGAACTTCATGTACGTACACACACACACACACACACACACACACACACACACATAGAGTGAGAAATCTGGGAAAAGCAAGCATTTCTTTGAACCTTTGCTTTTTAAATTAAAATTAAAATGGAATGGAATGAGACTAGCTAACACCTTATGCTTCAATATTATTCCTAATTCTTTCCATCATAAATTGATAGAGATTAGTTTTTTATGAGTTTCTTGTGTGTGGTGGTGGGGAATGATAGTTATCACCCAAAATATTCCATCTCAAAGGTGTCAAATGAATGGAAGAGATCACTACCCAGTCCAACCATATGTGATCACTTTTAAAACAAACCTAGGGGGATGCACAGCTATCCACCTGTAGCAGTTAATTGGGCAAGAGTTCTTCTGGGCCCTGTCTAGGTAGGGAATAGGTTTTTCTGCTCTTAGCCAGGGTGGGATTTTGACCTCCAGTGCTTTTGGATGATTTACCATGGAGGCTTTTTCCAGCTGCAGTGGCCCCTTCTTCTTGCCATAGAAATATCCTCATCAGTCATTTATAGTGTTGAGTGAAGCCTACGTAATGCAAGAGCGTATGTATGACTTTTCTAAAAAGAGGAGATGGGATGGATGAAGGCCCATTTTCTCTGGAGTTCATAGGCACTGTGATATTCCAAGGTGTACTCAAAGCCTAAGAGTTTTGAACATTATTATTGTTGTTGTTGTTGTTATTTTTACAACATTTCTATACTGCTCCATAACTGAAGCTCTCTGGGCAGTTTACATAAGATTAACAAATTAAACATTGGCTTTTGAACTAAGCAAGCAAGGGAGGAGAAATATCATTACAATATATATCTTGGTTTGCTGTGGTCAGTTGGTAGAACTCACCTAATATGTCTGAACAGTAAGTAGTCCTATTCCTGTACTACTCTTTTCCAGTCCTTCACATCAGTGACATGTATTGACCTGCCCATTCATGAAATTATATAGATGGTTACTAGAGACATGGTCTTTTCTGTGGCAGCACCAAGATTTAATGATGTATTTTTAATTTATTTTATATCCCATCTTTTTTCCTCCGAGGATCCCTAGGTGGCTTACTTGATGCCCTTCCTCTCCATTTTATCCTGACAACAACCCTGTGAGGTAGGTCAGGCTGAGAGTCAGTAACTGGCCCGAAGTTACCCAGTGAACATCATGGCCAAGTGGGGACTAGAACCTGGATCTCCCAAGTCCCAGACCCTGTCCCTCTAACCACTACACCACACTGGCTCTCAGGTTGTCATAGACAATCCTGGCCACTGAAATGCCACTGCATTCCATCTCTCAGTATTTTTACAATTTTGCTGAAGACTTTTGTTTTGTTCCACTCAGCTTTTAGAATGTGATACTGCTTTTAATTTGCTGCTGGTAGTTTTTACGTTTTTATATCTGTCTGATTATATTAGTCTGCTTTTAATACCTGTTCCGTGCTTTTTTGTTTTACTGATTGGTTTTAATTGTTTTAATCCTGTTTTCATTTTCGGGATGTGTTTTAACTTTATATAATCCTCTTTGGATACTCCGCATAGAAAAGTGGGATAAAAAGAAACTAAACAAGATCACAGTCTCAGGCCCAGTTTACACAGTATCTGGAACAGAGTGGTTGTCACATTCTCCTTGGTTAGTCCACACCATTTTAGGTGACGTCTACATCAAGGGGAGGCACCTTGAGAATTTCCAGATGTTTTAGATTGCAACTCCCATCAACTCCAGCCAGCCTGGCCAATAGTAAGGGATTATGGAACTTGTTGTCCAAAACATCTAGAGGGCACCATGTCTCCTACCCCTAATCTATTTCTTCTGCACACATAATTAGGGAAGGATGTGTTGTTATGTATCATGCTGTTGACACAACAACCTCTAATGGATTAGGCCTTGCCAGCATGGAATCTAGCCGCACAGTCCAACCCAGTGATGTGGGCACAAGGTATACACATTACCTAAACTGGAATGGTCACCGTAGCGTAACCACAAAGGTGGCAGTAATGACACCACTCTAGGTAATGTGTAAGTCAGATCTCCTATCAGATTTGCATGCAACAACAGGCCACAGAGTACGCCCTTTATTCTGTGAATGTGGAACTTGAACATTTGCATCCATTGTGAGATGTGGCAAGTATTTAAACTGTGTTCCCATTTGTTGTGTGGAAATGCCTCCCGTGGAATGGGAAAATATGATTTACTTTCTGGAATAGCTCTCCAGACTGACCATGGTACATTAGCTGGGTCCCAGGCCTTATGACTGAACGATAAGATGATACAGTCTTTTAAAAGTAAGAACACTGGACTAAGCACACTGTTACAGCTATGATGTAACATGTTGTGCGTATTCCCTTATTTTTGTATTAACATCCTTTCTACGTTGTTCTTCATTTGTTTGCCTAAAAAGACTATTGAGATGCACTAGTTTTGTATGTTCTATTTTAAAAAGAAAGGAAAGGTCTGCTTTTCTCAAATGATGTGTCTGAGAAGCACATAGATGGGCTGCCCATAATATGCCATCAGACTGTGTAATAATTTCCACACAATTCATCAACACCTCTAATCTAAATGACTATGTACAGGATTCAGGGCAACATGTGTTTTCCATGTGTGTAGGGTTCCAAACAACGTGTTTTAACTTGTCGTAATATAATCAAAGGTCTTGCTAATTACTTCAGTGTGCAGACTACAGTACCCCTGGCTCATCATATAACCACTCTGAAATAATTTTATTAGGGAGCAAAGCGGCTCAATAACACTAATTAATTGTGTTTCTTGGACCACTGAAAATGTGTAAGTGGAAAGAGTAGTTCTGGTACATTTCCCACCAAGCTGACTTTTGCACCTTAGAAACATGCTTCTCTGTCATGGTCATTACAGCAGTGAGGAGAGAGCTGGAAAGGTGCAATAGGAGAACATTCCTGACTTATGATTTGAGACTGGAACTGGATATGCAATGCTGGTCAGAAATCCACACTCTGGCACATACCTTAGTCTTTCTAGGCTGTTTGCCCACTAAGCTCCAAAAGGAGGGAAAAGACAGGCTTTAAAAATGCAATATTTATGTACCAATATATGATTCAGTTGTTCCTTTAGTGTGAGTAGGGTAGGGGGAGCGCAGATATTAACAATACATGAATGTTGATGTAAACCTAGTACTAAATGTTTGTCCCTGTTATCTACTTCGAACATTCAAAACCTTCCTGAGTTATTTTAATGAAACTCTTTTACCTTCACTCAAAACCCATCAGACGTTTCAACTAAGAAGGAATCCCAAAATTCTTTTAGAATTATGCTTCAAGTGAAACGAGATGGCAGTTCTACTCCCTGCTTCCAAAATTGCCCCCCATGCAACACCTTACTGCAGTGGAATCTTGTTTGTTGTGTTGGTATAGCGGGTATTCTTAACGCTGGTAGACTTACGTCAGGCTGAAAACTATTAAGATTTAATTAAACTAAGATATGATTGTCTGATTATTTGTATGAAGGGTGACTATTTATGCATCACCAAAAAAGAGAACAAATGACAACCCAAAAACTTTACATATGATAATGTATGACCAAATTAAATCAATGAGCCTATTCTAAGTATGCCTAAGTTTAGATCCAACCATATAGTTTAAACAGAAATACAACACATCTGAATATAGCGGGGAAGATTGTTACCAGGTGAAGTGGGTTTGACATTGGCAGGGGGTCAGATGTGAATTGATACAGTATCTTATATGCTGTTTGAATGCATAGAGATGTGTAGTTTAACACAGGCCGTAGCTAGACCTAAGGTTTATCCCAGGATCATCCCGGGTTCGTCCCTGCCTGGGCGCTGGATGCCCTGTGTGGCACTTAGATGAACAGGTTTGACCCCAGGACAATCTTGGGATAAACCTTAGCTCCATGCAGATAAACATACACAACCAGGCTGTAGAACA
Source organism: Elgaria multicarinata webbii (assembly GCF_023053635.1). Lineage (NCBI taxonomy): Eukaryota > Metazoa > Chordata > Lepidosauria > Squamata > Anguidae > Elgaria > Elgaria multicarinata. The sequence goes on from NC_086171.1 coordinate 25,739,425, forward strand.
TTTGTGGCCTAGGAATGACTTCTCATGTATCTTGGGAACCCAGGTAGGCCTTCAGATGTGACAGCTTCATTGGTTGATGGGAGGTGTGAGCTTTCTCTGTTTATTTTTCTGTCTGCATCCTTTTTTTCTGTCATCCTTTTGCACAAGTGACTTTGTTGCATCTTGGTAATCCAAAATAATCTATTTTGACTAGAACCTGACAGAATCAGGACCCCTGATCAATACAGTCCCCTGTTTGCCTGGACAATCTGCTGTCCGGGTCCTACCTCCTGATGGGGATTTTCAAGGCCTCTGCTGCTCTCCTTTCTTATGGCTCTTGAACTTTACATAGGATGACCATATGAAAAGGAGGACAGGGCTCCTGTATCTTTAACAGTTGTACTGAAAAGGAAATTTCAGCAGGTGTCATTTGTATGCATGTCACACCTAGTGAAATTTCCTCTTCATCACAACAGTTAAAGCTGCAGATGCCCTGCCCTCTTTTAAATCTGGTCACAGTATAGCTGCAGTATAGCCCCTGCAGCTTTAACTGTTGTGATGAAGAGGAAATTTCACTAGGTGCGACATGCATACGAATGACACCTGCTGAAATTCCCTTTTCTATGCAATTGTTAAAGATACAGGAGCCCTGTCCTCCTTTTCATATGGTCACCCTATGTAAAGACCCATGTTCTAGTAACCTCCTGCTCAGACTATTGCAATGCATTGTACATTGGGCAGCCTTTAAAATAATTTGGAACCTGTCATTGGTTCAGAATAGGGCCAGAAGATTATTAACTGGTTTTTTTAAAACCATATTATCCCTATGCTTTCTCAGCTGCATGGCTTCTAGTCTATTTCTGGGCCCAATTTAAAGTTCTGGTTTTAAAGTCCTAAGTAGCTTTGAGCCAGATTAGCTAAAAGGCTCCTTCCTCCATATGTACCTACTCTAATCTTAAGATCTTCCCCAGAGCCCCTGTTCTGAGTGCCCCTGTTAAATGAGGTGAGGCACTGTCCACTAAGGAGCAAGGCCTTTTTTGTGGCGGCACCCCAGTTGTCGTGCAGAGCCTGTCTGGAGATGATTGTCCAGCACCATTATTATGTGTGTGTGTTTCAGCACTAGATGAAAACCTTTTTATTTACTGAAACCTTTAATGTTTTTAGAGGTCTCTCTGTTTAAAATTTTGTGTTTTAATTGTGTTTTTAGCATTATACTTCGTGAGCTCTCAGGAGAACTTCTGTTATGACATGCTATTAAAATATAGTAATAAACAAACAAACATTATCTAAAGCCAATATACTTGAGCCTTGGGGCATAAACAGCAAACATAATGTCCATCAAGCAGACATACCACATTTCCTACACCTCAATGCATTCACAAGATAAATCCTATTCATACTCTGAGGATCAAGACACCATTTATACAATAATTTGTATTGAGCCTTGAGAACTAATTCCTCTATGTTCCACACGCACATACACACGCACCACATATGATCTGATATACCACAGCTAGGAAGGTATAAAACTGTGTTTATATTCACAAAGCATGTTAATATGCCCCATTCCCAACCCCAAACATGGATGGAAGCAATAGAACTTCTCCAAAAATGTTTATAAATTGTTTAATATGTGCTCACATTAAAAAAAAAGTTTTATTATACAATTTCAACAAAAGAAAAGAAAGAAAAATAAGGCTACATAGATTTGAATATATTAATTTCAATGCATACATATAAAATGCGTAGCTGTGTGTATTTTCATATATATACATATAGTTTTCTAAGAACTATACATAAATTTAAACAAAAGCAGACCAAATATTCAAATAAGTAACCATTCGCAGGATACTTATACACCACGTATTCATATGTTGAAAGTGTTGTAAGCTCCTAAATCCATTGCATTATAGGAGGTGAACATTTATCTTTCCAGTGTTATAATATCAGGCTTTTAGTTGTCAGAAAGGTGCAGGGAATTCATTTGCACTGACTATGCTTTAACTTCTAGGAACCAGATAGATAATTTCAAAGAGCATGTATATCAGTAAATGTTAAGGAAAGGAAAGGAACCTCTTGTGCAAACACTGAGTCATTACTGACTCTTGGAGGGACGCCAGCTTTCACTGACGTTTTCTTGGCAGGCCTTATAGTGGGGTGGTTTGCCGTCGCCTTCCCCGGCTGTTATTACCTTTCCCCCAGCTAACTGGGTACTCATGGAAGGCTGAGTCGACCCGAGCCGGCTTCCGCTGGGATTGAACTCAGGCCATGGGGAGAGTTTCAGCTGCAGAAACTGCTGCTTTACTGCTCTGCGCCACACGAGGCTCTTAAACGTCTTCTCCAGGACTGTTCAGAGTTCTCATTACTCCATTTGAAAGGGTTAACATGTTAAGCTTTTAGATACGGATTCTTTGCACACGGACCGATTGCCTTTAAATAATAATATTCTTTTCTGTTATGGTCTTGGCTTTCTAGAAAAAAACAGTTTTTCTCCACTAATGCTATCTTTACCACAACAGCTTAAAGTAAAGCGTTTACCACATCGTCCATCATAAATAAAATTCAATGTTAGAAGTACTCTTAGCAGCACTATTCGGGGAGGTCCTCTTCAGGAGAGGGTCCACTACAGCCTCTTTCAAGGTAGCAGGCTCCCCTCCCCTGACAGAGTGAGGCCTTTACCCCCCCCTGGACCTACCCAATCAATCCACCTCTGCTAGATCATATTAGCCAAGATGGGCAAGGGTCAAGCTTACATGTGGTGGGACGGACTGATTCAAGCATCTTGTCCACATCATCAGGCTACAACAGCTGGAACTGATCAAAAGAAACATGACCAGACCCGGCACTGGACACCTCCCCAGGCTCTGCAATAACTGTGGCATCAAGTTTTGAGCGAATACAAGCAACTTTCTCCTCGAAGTGCCTAGCGAATTCATTACAGCAAATGACCAAGGGTTCCAATCCTGGTTTCTCTAAACCTGAGCCTGGTTCCGAGCCTGGCTCGGAATAATTCTGCTGGGTGACATTTCGAGGATGAGATATAGGCACACTGAAGAGGTTTTCCTCATTTTTGATCGTACTCGCTCCTATTAGAGTAGATCCCCTAATCAGATATGTGTTTTATTTTCTCAGTCATATTCCTTACATCAAGAATGATTATAAAAATCATTCAAAGCATCAAGATTACTATTCAACCAGAGGATAAAAAGCATTAGGGAGGCCCCATAACTGAGTGGCAGATGACATGCTTTGTCTGCATGTAGAATATCCCTAGTATCCCCTAAAGCATAGCCAGAACGCAAATAAGGCAACTACCTTGCTGAAGCTAAGCAAGTCTGGGTTTGGTCAGTGCTTGGAGGGGTGACTACCTGGGGCCTGCATGTAACCACCTTGAGTTACACAATGGAAGAAAGGTGGGGATAGAAACATAATAAAAAAAATAAGATAGCAGGTCATGTGAAAGTTCTTTGCTTGATTGGGGAGTTCCTTCCGGTCAGAGTTGTTGATTCTGGGCTTGATGGACCAAGAGTAACATATCCCTTTGTTTGCATTTGGAAATTTGGCATGGCAGCAGTAGAAGCAGAGCATAGACCTGGTCACCTTTTATTATTTTGGGGATGTAGTATGAGAGAGAGGATTGGCATTGGGTAGACTCTTTCATGAACTGTGTTTGGATCCATGGGGAAAACAGAGAGTCCAGGAAATTCATTAACGTTTTAGGACCCTCAGTAACTTGTACAATTTCTTGGGATTCTTCTGAGCAATGTGGAAGTCAGTGGTGAAACTTCCACTGAACGAATTCAAGGAGAGCAGGACCAGCACATAAACTGAGGATTTATTTTTATTTGATTTAGTACATTTATATCCCACCTTTCTTTCATCATAGAACTCCCAAAATGTTATTTATTAACTTTTTATTTCAGAGTTGCAGCACTACCCCGACATTCTTTGCATGTGAACCACTTGGATGTTTCTTATTAAGATATATGGCAATTAGTCAGCCAGGCTCCTCACTAAGGGCTGCTTTCGCGACATTCCATTAAAACAGGCTCAAATGCAATACTTGGCACATGATTTCTGTACTGCCATTTTGTTGCTGTTATGGGAAAGACTGCAAAGAGTAACTAAGTATAAATTTACCTAATAATGTTTCCACATGCCCATGTTTAATGTCCAGTTGTAAATCCCTGTCCCACTAAATGCCATTTTCATGCTGGTACGTGTCACGGTGAAACAGATACTGGGGCATATTTCATAATATAAACTGTAGATTGAATTCCCACCTCCGTCGCCTGTGAGGAAATTGTAAAAAGAAGACTGTTGCCTGCATTTTTGTTTCTAAAAGGCCCCCGAATAGTGCTGCTAAGAGTACTTCTAACATTGAATTTTATTTATGATGGACGATGTGGTAAATGCTTTACTTTAAGCTGTTGTGGTAAAGATAGCATTAGTGGAGAAAAACTGTTTTTTCTAGAAAGCCAAGACCATAACAGAAAAGAATATTATTATTTAAAGGCAATCGGTCCGTGTGCAAAGAATCCGTATCTAAAAGCTTAACATGTTAACCCTTTCAAATGGAGTAATGAGAACTCTGAACAGTCCTGGAGAAGACGGCTATCGATGCCTATTTTTTTGAGCGAATACAAGCAACTTTCTCCTCGAAGTGCCTAGCGAATTCATTACAGCAAATGACCAAGGGTTCCAATCCTGGTTTCTCTAAACCTGAGCCTGGTTGGCTAGTCCTGATGGCTATGTGCTACCTCCAGTATCAGAGGCAGTCAGCCTGTATACACCAGTTGCTGTTGCACTGTATCCTGCCTGTGGGTCCCTGGTCGACAGCTGTTGGCCACTGTAGGAACAGAGTGCCAGACTAGATGGATCCTTGGTCAGAGCCAGCATGGCTCTTCTTATGTTCTTAGTTTTAGTAGAGCAGGAAGTTCCAAAATGGCCACACAGGTCTTCCTATATAAGGAAGCCTTTTTTAAATGTTTGAAAAAAAGTATCTCTTCCACTACAAATGCATCTTATTTCAGCAGTCTCAGCATCAAAATATATGTTACGACATAGGCTGATCTTTGTCTTCGTCCCTATTTTTCCCCCCTGTAGTGTGTATTTTAGAAAGATTTAAAATGTTTTTGAAATGTCCTGTGCATGCTGGGATAAATCTATTGCCACCTAGGTTTTTATGGCAAAAAGTGTTTTGCCCAAGATTTTTGTGGGCCTTGGGCAAAAGACTTCCAGTGGACCCATTTACTTTGCCTCTATCCATTAAAGTGAGCAGTTCCACATCGCTAAAAAGAGGAAGTGCATCACCAAAAAAGATAACACTAATTTGCATAACATGTGCATAAACGTGTAATTTATATGTATAGTCGTGAATTTGAAATAAATACTGTAATTTAAATAGAAAGGTATTCATCACACCAGTCACAGCTGTTCGGTTAAGCTGTCTATGCTCCTCTTACAAGTCATAGAAAGTTGCTCTGTAATTTATAATAAACAACTGTTGAGGTTGAAGACATTTGGTACTGTATGTACTGCTGTTTCATAGAATCATAGAATCATAGAATAGCAGAGTTGGAAGGGGCCTACAAGGCCATCGAGTCCAACCCCTGCTCAATGCAGGAATCCACCCTAAAGCATCCCTGACAGATGGTTGTCCAGCTGCCTCTTGAATGCCTCTAGTGTGGGAGAGCCCACAACCTCCCTAGGTAGCTGATTCCACTGTCGCACTGCTCTAACAGTCAGGAAGTTTTTCCTGATGTCCAGCCGGAATCTGGCTTCCTTTAACTTGAGCCCGTTATTCCGTGTCCTGCACTCTGGGAGAATCGAGAAGAGATCCTGGCCCTCCTCTGTGTGACAACCTTTTAAGTATTTGAAGAGTGCTATCATGTCTCCCCTCAATCTTCTCTTCTCCAGGCTAAACATGCCCAGTTCTTTCAGTCTCTCTTCATAGGGCTTTGTTTCTAGACCTCTGATCATCCTCGTTGCCCTCTTCTGAACACGCTCCAGCTTGTCTGCGTCCCTCTTGAATTGTGGAGCCCAGAACTGGACGCAATACTCTAGATGAGGCCTAACCAGGGCCGAATAGAGAGGAACCAGTACCTCACGTGATTTGGAAGCTATACTTCTATTAATGCAGCCCAAAATAGCATTGGCCTTTCTTGCAGCCATATCGCACTGTTGGCTCATATTCAGCTTGTGATCTACAACAATTCCAAGATCTTTCTCATTTGTAGTATTGCTGAGCCAAGTGTCCCCCATCTTGTAACTGTGCATTTGGTTTCTATTCCCTAAATGTAGAACTTGGCATTTATCCCTATTAAATTTCATTCTGTTGTTTTCAGCCCAGCACTCCAGCCTATCAAGATCACTTTGAAGTTTGTTTCTGTCTTCCAGGGTATTAGCTATCCCACCCAATTTGGTGTCATCTGCAAATTTGATCAGCGTTCCCTGCACCTCCTCGTCCAAATCATTAATAAAAATGTTGAAGAGCACTGGGCCCAGGACTGAGCCCTGCGGCACCCCACTCGTTGCCTCTCCCCAGTTTGAGAAGGTTCCATTGATAAGTACTCTTTGAGTCCGATTCTGTAGCCAACTGTGGATCCACCTAATAGTTGTTCCATCTAGCCCACTTTTAGCTAGTTTGTTAATCAGAATGTCATGTGGTACTTTGTCAAAAGCTTTGCTGAAGTCAAGATATATGACATCCACAGCATTCCCACAGTCCACAAGGGAGGTTATCCTATCAAAAAATGAGATCAAATTAGTCTGACAGGATTTGTTCCTGACAAATCCATGTTGGCTTCTAGTAATCATTGCATTGATTTCAAGGTGTTTACAGATTGACTTCTTTATAATCTGCTCCAGAATTTTCCCAGGGATGGATGTCAGGCTGACTGGTCTGTAGTTCCCAGGTTCCTCCTTTTTGCCCTTTTTGAAGATAGGGACAACGTTAGCCCTCCTCCAGTCGTCCGGCACCTCACCCGTCTTCCATGATTTTGCAAAGATAATAGACAAAGGTTCTGAGAGTTCTTCCGCTAGCTCCTTCATTACTCTTGGATGCAGTTCATCGGGCCCTGGGGATTTGAACTCATTCAAGGAAATTAGGTGTTCTTTGACCATTTGTTTATCAATCTCAAACTGCAATCCTGCCCCCTCAACTTCTGCTTCACTTTTTCCAGGGGGGTCATAGATCCGCTTTTGGGAGAAGACCGAGGCAAAGTAGGAATTGAGCACTTCAGCCTTTTGTTTGTCGTCTGTTATCAATTTGCCATCCTCATTAAGCAGTTGAACCACCATTTCTTTCCTCTGTCTTTTACTACTCACGTATCTGAAGAAAGCCTTTTTATTGCTTTTAGCATCCCTCGCTAATCTCAGCTCATTCACAGCTTTAGCCTTCCTGACGCCATTTCGGCACTTCTGCGCCACTTGCCTGTACTCTTCTTTTGTAGCCTGGCCTTCCTTCCACTTCCTATATGTATCCCTTTTTGTTTTCAGTTCATCAATAAGCTTTTTGTGGAGCCACATTGGTTTCCTCTGTTGTCTTCTATCTTTTCTCCTTGTTGGAATTGTTTGTAACTGTGCCTTTAAAATTTCATTTTTTAGATACTCCCACCCATCCTGCACTCCTTTTCCTTTTAGGCTCCCTTGCCACGGGACCTTACTTATTATAGTTCTGAGTTTATTAAAATCAGCTTTCCTAAAATCCAGAGTACGTGTATGGCTACGCTCGACTTTTGTCTCCTTCATAATCAAGAATTCAAGTATGACGTGGTCACTTTCCCCCAGAGTTCCCGTAACTGCCACTTTATCCACTAAGTCATCCCTGTTGGTCAATAACAAGTCAAGGATTGCTGACCCTCTAGTTCCTTCCACCACTTTCTGTAGGAGAAAGTTATCACCCATACATGTCAGGAATTTCTTGGAAGGGCCGCTTTTGGCAGTAATGGTCTCCCAACAGATATCAGGGTAATTGAAGTCCCCCATCACTACTACATCACACTTCCTTGAAACACTGGCAATTTGTTTCTCAAAAGTTTCGTCCTCGTCTTCTCCTTGATTGGGTGGTCGGTAGTAGACTCCGATTATCATATTCTTTTTATTCCTAGCCCCATTTATTTTAATCCAGACGCTCTCGACGGGGCTCTCAATCTCATCCGCCTGTATTTCTGTGCAGGGATAGGTATTTTTAACATATAGTGCAACTCCACCTCCCTTTCTATTTCTTCTGTTCTTTTTGAACAAGTTATATCCTTCAATTGCTATATTCCAGTCATGGGAGTCATCCCACCAAGTTTCAGTTATACCTATCAAGTCGTATTTGCCTTCATGTAATAAGAGTTCAAGTTCATTCTGTTTGTTTCCCATGCTCTGAGCATTAGTATATAGACATCGAAGACCATGTGTTTTATAGTCTGGCTTTGTTCCTACCTTGTTGCAGACACTATTTTGGGACTCTGTTGGAGCTGTTCTCTGTACTGTGGTGCATTGGCCTTCATCCATTGTTGCCTCAAAATTTACGTCTCCCACCCCCGCAAGATTCAGTTTAAAGCCCTCCTGATGAAGTTCTTCATGCTGTGGCCGAACTCATTCTTTCCAGCCCTTGTGAGGTGCAACCCATCCCTTGCCAGCAGTCCATGTTCCAAGTAGCGTAGCCCGTGGTCCCAGAATCCAAAACTCTCACGACGGCACCACTTTCGAAGCCAGTCGTTCATCCGGAGTATTTTTCTTTCCCTTTCTAATCCTCTTCCAAGAACCGGGAGGATGGATGAGAAAACTACCTGGGCCCCAAAGTTCTTCAGTTTCCTTCCCAGAACTTCAAAGTCTGAAATGATTTCTTTGTAGCTCTGCTTGGCGACATCATTTGTTCCCACATGGATGAGAAGAAAGGGGTATGTGTCCGTGGGCTTTATGAGCTTCGGTAACCCTTCAGTCACATCTCTAATCTGTGCTCCAGGGAGACAGCACACCTGGCGAGTCCATGGGTCTTCACGACATACTTGGGTTTCAATCCCACGCAGCAGGGAGTCTCCCACAACGACTACTCTTCGCTTCTTCTTGGTTGACCTACCTTCTGTCTCTTGGTCACTGTTGCATGGTGCCTCCTGTACTTCTTCCTCTGCAAACTGTCCTTCAGTCTCATTCTCCAGAAGCTGAAAGCGGTTGCTTAACTGCAATGGCTCCACCGGTGCAGAACGCCCTCTAATTCCTCTTCTAACTGTCACTCTTTTCCAGGGAGTTTCCCATTTACAAAAGTTGCTATGTTGCCATCTTACTAATAGCCACTAAGAGACATGCCTCTCCTTAAATTTGAAGTTACTTCCAAACTGACTTCTTAGTAGACATGCAGAGGATGGAGTTCTATTAGGGTGACCATATGGAAAGGAGGACAAGGCTCCTGTATCTTTAACAGTTGCATAGAAAAATAGAATTTCAGCAGGTGTCATTTGTATGCCTGCAGCACCTGGTGAAATTCCCTCTTCATCGCAACCATTAAAGCTGCAGGAGCCCTGCCCTCTTGACCAGATACAAAAGAGGCCAGGGCTCCTGCATCTATAACTGATGTGATGAACAGGGAGTTTCACCAGGTGTTGCATGCATAGAAATGACACCTGCTAAAATACCCTTTTCTATACAACTGTTAAAGATACAGGAGCCCTATCCTCCTTTTCATATGGTCACCCTATATTATGATATTGCAAGAGTACACTTGGCTTTTCCTTCCCTGTTACCTATGTGAGCTCATTTACCCACTCCCAAACTTTTAATGAAGGACAGTGCAAATGACAATGCTGGTTGGTGTTGCTTGTCTTTCCTAGGCTTACGGTAATTCCCTCCCCCCCCCCCCCCGATCCCCCAGGGATCCCCCATCCCCCTATAATATTCCCTGGGCAACTGAAACTTTTCTTGGAACAACAACAAGAAGAATGGTTAATTAAAGCATGTGCCAGGCAGTGCTGCTTTTGGATATCGTCCCACAAATATTTCAATCTCCCATGGAGCTCTTTGCCATGTAGCAAACACAATAGGGTAATTTAACCCCTTGGGCATCCCTGAAGTGGAGACATTCAAGAGGCAGCTGGACAAGCATCTGTCAGAGATGCTTTAGGGTGGATTCCTGCCTTGAGCAGGGGGTTGGACTCGATGGCCTTGTAGGCCCCTTCCAACTCTGCTTTTCTATGATTCTATGATTCTTCCTTGTGCCTCCATAAAATTCTGACGTTGCCAAATGATCCAAACAGTGCTGATTTCTTTTCATCTGCACTCAGCCCTTTGTTGTAGCATAAATATTTAGGTTTCAAGCAGGGCCATAGTTCTGGGGTGTTGAAGCACCTGCTTGGCATGGAGAACATTCCACATTCAGTCCTTGGCATCTCCAGGTAGGGAGAGTCCCCTGCCTGAAACCCTGGAGATCCACGTAGAAAATACTGAGAAAGGTGGACCAGTGTTCTGATTTGGTATAAGGTGGCTTGTTATTTTGGTTGGCATAGCTGGCTGGCCAAGTCATCTGCCCAACTGAGTTGGTAAAACCTGCACAGTTGGGTTTTGGAAGCTATGTTAATTGTCATGTTTCCAAGCCCTCCTACTGAGATGTGAGACAATAAAGAGGCCTGCCATACAAGCTGTCCTCTAAGCTTAATTAGCCTAACAAAGCAAGGCAACTGTCAACAAAATGGACAGTTTCCCCACAATGCCCACAGGTTTTTACTGAATCCCTCCTTCAGGGAGGGTCTTTGAGTTGAAATCTCTGGTGGACCGTCTCCCACCTCCTCTCAACTCCACCTGCTTGACCCTGTAGCAGACTCTGGAATCTGTCAACGCCAATTTTCCCTCCCCCTCCAACAGAGACTGTGTTCCTAGTGTGGGAGGATGATCTCTACGATAAGCTCCTGGGAAGATTCATCCTTGACTCTTGAAAAGTCTTGAAGAATTTCCTCCCCTGCTTCCTGTCTTGGCTGGTATATGTCTGGCTCAGCTTCTTCTTCAGTCTCCAAGTCCAATTCAGCCTCCAAACCCAGTCCCCCATACTGGGGAGAACGGGCCTGATCCTGACACCAATGCAAGAGGTGGTGGTTCGGTTCAAGTCAAGAGGATCCCTCCCCCTACAAAACCTCTTTTGGAGGATCACACAGCTTTGTGACACCCATATAAAATAACTGACACTCTGGAAGCTCCCAAATCTCAGCTAAATGGTCATGGATGGGCATTTGACTTCATTAAACTAAGATCCAGGTTTCTATTCATCATCTACTGGCAATATTTATTATGATTTTGAAAGAGTTCCAGGGTTACTCCAACCTTGCATGTTCTGTTTTCTTCATTACTGCCCTGGGACATGTTTATGAAAGAACACTGCTAATAAGAGATAAGGAAGAAGAGAAGAAAAATATGAACATAGAAACTCATACCTGCCTGCTAGGCCCTCATCCAGTCTACTAGCATTAAGTAATATTGCTGTTGGTTGGCAAATAAGGTCAGAATTGCCATTGGCAACTAATGTACACTTACAATTTTTTTGTGTCACCTCAAGGCTGCTATTGCAAAAGACATGAGTACTTTGTGCATTTTTATTCTTCTCGAACCAATTTCCCCCCTCTTAAATTCATCAGTTGTGTAGAAGAATATGCAGCAAGTTGTCTCTAATTGGTGTTCATACCATTGCTCAAAACAAGCATTTTGCTTGAATCTCATACAACTCAAGTGGCCCATCACTAACCTAAGCATTGGGTATAACATTCTAATGGGCCTTTAGATATTCCTGGTTTTCACCTATGTTATTTTTAGCTACCGGTCAACAGAAAAGCCTAGAGTGGATTTCTGTACAGGGGCAAGGATTTAAGGGCTTTTGTACACAGTGTTGTCTGTAGCCCTAGCAGCTCTGCTGGGTTACCTAATAGGAAAATCCTTGTGGTCTAGCCAACTTCAGCATTCAAGCAGCTAAAAAAGCCATAGCAGAGGCCAAATGTTCAGAACTTCTGGTTCACTGATCCCACAGCATTTCATAGTCTTCCTGTTTTGAGGAGACTCGACTTGTGAGGATCCCACTCTCTACTACTGCATACCACAAAGACATTTAAAAAATCATTTTTAAAAAATAAAAGCACTTTGCATAGCTACACCAGGAGTTCATATTAGAACCAAGAATAAATTCCATAACCTGTGAGAAACCTATCCTTCCTCCCAGCGTAAAATAATGTAACATTGTGTTACCATAAAGAAAAGAGATGTCCCTTATTTGTGGTTCTTTACGGCATCGTAAATCAAGCATGTACCATCAAGCGCCAATGAAAATTGTTTAAAAATCAGCCTTAAATAGCTAAACTCTCAGCAGCAGCTCATAAAACGAGTCTTGGCAGGTCTTAGGTAGTTATGGTTAGAATGACAGTCCTTTAGGGAGTTAAGATAGCCAAAAGCAGTAGTAGTTAAGTACAGAGTGATAGATGAGGGAGTCTGCTGGTTGAGGCGATTTTGCAGCAGTGAACACATTTGAGGTCTTTGCACCTTGAGAATTGTGTGGTGTTTGTTAAGTCCAGCAACAAAGAGCTTGACAAGAGAGCTGGGAGAAATAAACAGCGTCACCTGATACGACCCCATCTTTTACTATGATGGGATAATAATGAAAAACAAAGTATATATCTACTGAGGTAAAAAAAAGCACCCTGAACTCCCAGAGAAGTAATAGAGCAGTATATCACAATGAGGGTGAAGACAGATTCACATTTTAAAAGTAGTCAATGTGAAACCTTCACCAGAGGTGTGAGTCCGTCTTTGCAATTTGCCGTTCTCTCAAGCATTTCAATGTCAACTGCTGGTTCAACATTCAGTCTTACCTCTCTTCATGCTTCATGTGAGCTGTCTGCCTTCTAAGAAATATTTATACCTTTAGCTGTACCTACTTAACTCTGCTTCTTATAGTTATAAAACTGCATTGTGATGTCACAGGCGCTGGCCTATAAGTACCCTACAGAACAGCCTTTCTCAACCTGGGACGCTCCAGATGTGTTGGACTGCATCTCCCAGAATGCCCCAGCCAGCTGGGGCATTCTGGGAGTTGTAGTCCAACACATCTGGAGCGCCTCAGGTTGAGAAAGGCTGCTACAGAACCACACAAAAAAAGAAAAAGTGGGCAATGCAGAGCTGGTGTTTCTCCACTTGACCTGTGACAAAAGGGATATGTACTGAAAAGGGTAGATATGTTTTCAAACTGACCCCACTGCTCTTAAAGTGATGTAATTGCTTTTGACACTGAGAGGAAAGAAAACAATTGGTCAACAGGAGACATTAATAATAATAATAGCTATGGGGTCCAACAAAAGAATTATATCTGGCCTAAACGAACCTGCATTGCTCTCCAGGAAAGAGGAAAAATGAATTGGGGTAGAGGTATCATGTCCAAAAAAAAGAATGCTGATCAGGAAAGTAAAAACACCTGAAGAAGGAACCAACAAGACAAATAAAAGAGAACATACATTAAGAAACCAGACTTCAGCTGCTTAAAAAGTCAGGTGTGTGAGTTATAGTTGTCTTGAGCCAGGCCTATCATCTACTGCCAACAGCCCAATCCACTGCCAGTAACCCAAGCTGACATAACAGTTGCATTAAAATAGTTTGGGGAGAGGAGACTGAGGATGGAGGGAGCCTATAGTTTTATGCATGCATGGCCCTTGTTATTCTACGTTGTCTATTTTTCCTCTTAATGCATATTTTCATTATAAACCCCTTTCTACACTGATGTCAAGTGGGAGGATTTTAGCTATGGGTCAAAGTGTGTGTGTGTGTGTGTGTGTGTGTGTGTGTGTATGGGTTCATAAGCACTGGAATATGGGGAAAGTCAAAGGTTCATTTTAAATCTGGATTCTCCAGTTGCCTGTAGATATAATAATTTTTGGCCCACAGACTTTAATTTTTGGAAAAGATTCTGAAATCTGAATGTTCAGGGCCGAACACTGACTGGCAAGGAGATCCATTCATGGATCTATGGATCTTTGCTGGCCCTTTATCCTAGATTTGGCCAAACCTTGACATGTGCATTATTTGTTGCTGACTGGACAATGTCATCTCACTTCAATGATCTTATTAGCTCTATGGCAGCAAGACAAGGAGTTGGATCTAGAGTTAGGTGTGTGCAACTGGGGGTGTGGAAATGGACTTCACTGCCCCTTTCCCCCATGGCAGCCCCTCCAACCCTACCCAGGAGGAAAGCTGCTGAATGGGGTTGAGCTGTGATGTGTGTGTGGACAGGGGGGAAAGAGGGGATCCCCCCTCCCCAAATTGGCCAAAGGGATCTTCTGTGAACTGAGCCCTTCTATCCACAGAAGACAATCCTGGATCCAAGGTCAGGAATGTTTGTGTCCTTCTAGAATGATTGCTCTTCTCCTGCAATAACAGGTTTCTGAAACCTGTCTTCAGCTATGGGAGTGTTTGATGCAGCAGGTGTAGCTAGTTTGGGGTGTTCAGTGCTGTGCAGTGCCAGCTTTTTCGAACATTGGATGAGGAAACTGAACTGACAGTGATCTTCCGAAAGCAAGCAGTTTGTTATCTAGCCAGAACCAAAGACATGAAACACGAAGGTCAGAATACAAAGCATATGTGTTTATGATGCTTTTCAGCAGCCAAAGGATCTGGCATAGTATTCTTAATATATCATAATACTGAGTGTCTTTTAAACACTTCAACATAGATCATCAGATGTGGTTTTGCTACGCGCATCTGTTATCACGAAGATACAATCGGCTGTTACGTGCCAGGGCACTGCTGTGAGCCACTACCTCCCATTGCCTGTATAAATTCTGTATCACTTTCTACATAAACATCTGGGCCGCCATCCAACACATGAGTTAAGTGTGATTAAGCCCATTGAAAGCAGTGGGCTCACGCATGCTTAACTTTCTATTGGATTGTAGCCCTGCTATTGAGCAATAACTTAATGTGAATAGAACATGCATATGAAATCTAGGGCCCAAGGAATGAAGGTTTATTTCCAAAATGGCAAGATTTTTTTTTCAAACAGTTACTTATTTTATTAAAATGGTTACATATGTTGAAACAAAAACCAGCAATTCTAATGATGTTTGGTTTTCTACATCATAAATAACTGTGACTCTGTTAGTCGTTGACTTAGCACGGAGCATGCTTCTTCTTGTATTTTTAAGACAACATTTAAACCTGTGCTTCCAGAAACCATGCAGCAACAAGAAGACTAAATTAAAGGAAAAATGTAACAAAAAACAAAGACAAGTGTTTGTTAAGTTTAAAACCTGAGTGTTTAATTGAATTTTTGTTACATGGAAACCGGAAATTCCATAGTCGCGATAGTGAATTTTTGTTCTCTTTGAGAGAAGGATGCCCGCTGGCTTGTGGTGGGCTTTCTTTCTCCCCTGTTTTTGGGGTGGTGGTGGGGGGAATCATCTCTTGTGTCCATGTGGGAGCCACAGAGGAATCTGCCTCTCACAGTGAGGCAGGAGGTCTAAATGGAGTTACAGGAAAGGTCCTGCTGTCTCTGGAACTCACAGAAAGGAGGCTGCATCTGACTCCCAGGCTAGCTGGCCCCTTTCTCTTGAAAAATGGAGAATCGGTTGGCAGCAGCAAGCATTTGCATTTCTAACAGGGGCTTCATGATGCTAGAACCAGGGCCAGCGCTACCATGAGACAGAGTGAAGCAGTGGCCTGAGGTGGCAAATGTGTGGAGACGGCAGCCAGCTGTTGGAGGAGAGACCTATGTGCAATGCAGCCTGCCATGCTCTCCCTAAGCTAGCCTGCTGCCTTCAGATACAGTGAAGGATGCTGCCACATCATCAATGACAAAGACAATTTAATCTGCCAGTATAGTTGCCATTTGTACATGGAATTGAAAGAGTTGCCATCTTGTCCTTCGCCTAAGGCAGTGAAATGTCTTGTGTCACCCCCTGCCTGGGGCTATGTGTGATCAAGCATCACAGTCCTCTTTGGGCATAGAAGGGAACAGGGGCATTGCTAGGCCTAGGTCCATGAGGCTTTGTTAATCTATTTCTTAGAGTCCTGGATCTGATCACCAGAGTCTTGAGTATCTATTGATGCCAGTTAAGATTTATTTCTTGCCATGTAGCTGGTGATTTTCAAGGGAGATTGCAGCCAGCGAGGGAATGGTTAAGTCTCTCTGCCATCTCACATGTCAATTAAGTTTAGAAGAAAAACTTCCATTGATGTGAATGGAAGCTTTTCTTCTAAGGTGGGGGACAAATTTCTTCCAGGAGGGAACTAGAGAGAAGTGAGGTGGCAACAAGAGATTGCAAATTAACTGCAATTGAAGATGAACTGCTGATTTGGAATGGATCTGGGATGAGATGCAAATTCGCTTTATATGAGGAATTCATTGGCTGGCTTTGTCTTCTGTGAAATTGAAATAACTCCTAGTAATTATTTCTAAATATTTATATATAGATATAAATTATCATATGCAAATTGTATGCAGATCTATGTCCTATGTGCCTGGGCCCTGAATCTTTTAAGTGCCTAGCAAGACTCTTGGCTAAATAAAACACAATCCTATATGATGGGCCCTTTGGATTGGCCAAGCCTGGTAGAAATACGATGAACCTAACCTTATTTGGTCAAAGAAGAGAACGCTATCAAAAAATGGGCCAAGAAGCTGCACTGCACACTCCAAGACAAATGCCCTATAACCCCTCGAAAAACATTGCAGAAGACTCAGGTACAGTTCTCAGATGCAGTGGAGGCTGGTGACTCCATTGTCAGTGGGGCAGTGAATCTGCTCTGGGAGGTATTTTTTCATGGGTGTCCCTAAAAAAATTGTGACTCCATCCCTCCCCCCAAAAACCCATTTTATTCCAGTAAAGCCTTGTTCCTGCAATGATGTTTGTTCTTTTGTTTTCCCTCTTCCTGTTGTCATTCATACAAATGAAAAACACAAAGTCTATATCTTACAGAAAAGTTTGACAAGACAGTTTATTGTCACAAAATAGTTAATACCAGAATAACTTATAATAGTATGAACTAACGTGAAGTGTTTACTCTCTGTTTTTATTTAAAAACTCACATTGTTATGACAAAATCCAGTAGATCAAGCCTCAAGGGTCATTGTTGTGGGGAGACCACTTTTGCATAAAGATGCAAGTCAATCAAAAGTATACTTCAACTGTTCATACAGTCATAACATAAATTTCCTGTTTTTATGTCAATGCAAAACAGCCCTTTTTTTTTAAAAAAAAAGAAGTAAAAATATATATATTTATGTACAAAATATTTTTCATATCAAATCATTTTAATTATACTTTAAAAACAACCACCAAAAATTGCTATGTTACATCAAGGCGCATTCTACAAGTTACATCAAGGTTGATATCTGCTATTTAGATTATATTAGTGCAATTGAATCTGGCTATGCTTGAGGAAATTTTTGCATACCTGAAAGTCAGCTTCACCAAAGGTTTGATCCTCCTCACTGTATGGTAGATTGCCATATATATCCAGGAAATGGACAACTTTGGCTGTTAATCGTATGGCTGCTTACCTGGGAGTAAGCCCAACTGAAGTCATTGGGTCTTGCTTCTAAGTAGACATGTTTAGGATTGCACTAATAGAACTGCAGAGGGCCTTCTTAAAAGCAGAGGTTTGGGGCTAAAAATCCAGTAAGTTTAGCCATACAAAAATACACAATTCAGACTTAATATGGAAACCTGGGCCAGATCTACACAAAGCAGGATATAACACTTTGAAAGCAGTATATGGAATGTGCCATGGCCTGTAACATTGTACTGCACTTCAATACTGTTATAAAGTAGGGTGACCATATGAAAAGGAGGACAGGGCTCCTGTATCTTTAACAGTTGTATTGAAAAGGAAATTTCAGCACCCCAAGAGTCAATTCCAAATGTATGTCTGCAGTTTGTAAGTCTGTGGTTTGTAGAATGTTGGCCTGAGTGGGCGGAGTTAGAATGTCTTGGGAGGGGGGAGGAGTGATATATAAGGGAACGACTGAGGGGATTGAGAGTTCTTGTTCTTGTTCTTTTCAGGAAAGCTTTTCAGGGAGACTTGTTAGGTACTCTTAGAGTCTGTAGTGCTCTCTGTATTTATGGTACTTAAGTTCTGGGAAATTTGAGGGTCAGTGTAGTGAGTGGTGTCTTTAGAGTGTGGTGTGCACGTAGTTGAGGTATATCAATCAATACTGATGATAAAGAAAGTTCAAGAGTGATTGTGTGAGAAAAAGGAAAGCGCGAATGTGAATGAGTGACCGGATTGTATGGAAGGTTTCAAAAAGGTTTTTAAATGTTGTTATTTGAAACAAAGCTTATGAACTTTTAAAAATAAATTTTGATTGTTTTGTTTTAAAACTACCACAAAAATCCCACGTGTCTGTTTGGCATTTATAATCTGAAGTTTACACATTCAGCACCCACTCTGACAATCATTCACCTAAGCAGATATAACTCACAGCGCATTATTATATATATTAAAATCCTTCTCCATTTTAAACCCCTTTCTCCACATAGTTTGGAGGAAGGTGGGTTTTATCCCTTGCCTCAGGCATATCAAGCGGTGGTGCTTGGCTTGAGCAGGGAGTAGCCTCGGCCGGGTCTGGTGTTCAGAGCCTGTGTCGTGGCAGTCATTCGTATGCATGTCGCACCTAGTGAAATTTCCTCTTCATCACAACAGTTAAAGCTGCAGGTGCCCTGCCCTCTTTTAAATCTGGTCACAGTATAGCTGCAGTATAGCCCCTGCAGCTTTAACTGTTGTGATGAAGAGGAAATTTCACTAGGTGCGACATGCATACGAATGACATCTGCTGAAATTCCCTTTTCTATGCAACTGTTAAAGATACAGGAGCCCTGTCCTCCTTTTCATATGGTCACCCTATTATAAAGCAGTAGTGTAGATCCTGTCCTGGTTTATTTTGATCTGGCTGTATTGCTGGTTACTGTAACACAAGCACACAAGGAAATGTACAAGGAAATCCAGCCCTATGCTGCAACCCGTGTTGCTCTACGTGTGGAGATTTCTTAATGTAATCCCCTCCACACCCATTTGTCTCCATCCCTACACACACATTGGCTGTTGTCATCCTGCAAATGAAAAGCTTTGTTTACAGAAAGACTGCATACATCCCATGCATGTGTGAGGACAGGGACTGGATGAGGACCTACACTTTTTCTTGATGAACAGGGCTGTGATTCCACTTCGCTAACCTCAACTAGGGTTCGCTCAATTTTTTAAATGGACAAAACTGTGTTGAATGAAACAGGGCTTAGCAGCTTTCCCACACTGAGAACCCATTTACAAATGAGACTCTCAAACTAGATTCACAAATTTAATCTGGATACCGTTATTCGGATGAAACGTTCAACCTGATTTAAGGAAAACAAACTAGGTTTCAACTTTCCCCTAAACTGGACCACAGACAATCAACTCTTTTTCCAGTTTTCTTTTACCGACTCAATATAAACTATATTTGGCTTTACTGTTGTTTATTCACGAAGGTGAACCTGATTAGAATATTTTTGTATGGTTGAAGAAAAATCCTGTATACCTCCATAAAAACCTATTTTATACAACTCACTTTACTCAATGGCAATCAAATCCAGGGGTTTAAAATGTAGTTTTTAATGCCTAATTTAGCATCTACTTTGACTTTAAATTGAGTCAGTGCCACAATTGTTTGGTGTTTTGTGTGCCCCATATGTTTTTAATTTGGGCTTTTCACTTTATATAATATATAGATTTCATTATGCCTTCTCCCCCCCCCCCCCGCCCCTTTCATTGAAACGGGGATTGTCTTCATTTGATACATTCCGTACCAAAATAAAAACATTTTGGATGCATTAAGGCAATAACAGTTTCCGTCGTGGAAACTTATTGAGCTCCAGTATAAATAACAAACTAAAGCATAGGTTGATTTGGTACCAAAAAAAGTGATCTGCTTTGTTTACTTACATAACAGTTTCAATAAGTCAAAAGGAGAGCTTTGAAAGGCAGGAATCCAAACTGGATTTACTGATGGTTTCATTGCGACAAGGACTTAAACATTCACAATGGGTGTTTTTATAAACATTTGAACACTACATTTGAAGTTAAGAATCATAGCATTTTCATACATGAGGCTTAAATTCCTTTTGCTATTCACCTCTGATCAGTGTCAATCTGGAAGACAAAACTGAGTAGAGGCCTTGTAATGTTGAATGACCATTCTGGTCAATGTATCTTTTGTTTGTTTGTTTACATTTACATTACAATGCGATTGAGCAAGGGCTGCTTTAAATCTCATGTAAATGCCCTGATTTAAAATAATCAGGATGTTACTTTTTTTTTAAAAAAAAAGAGTTTTCTCTCTCTCTCTCTCTCTCCAGTATTGCACTTATCAAAAGTATTTATTTTGGTATCTTAACATACTTCAAATGCAGGCAGAAAAAAAACTAGACATGCATAGCAATTCCCCCCCACCCCCACTTAGACAAGAAAAACTGTACACTACTTGGTAACATAGTGGACTCTTCCTTTATAAAACGGAGCAATTGCATTGTTGAGATTTACCGGTCTCTAATTCATACAAGGCAAATGTTGAAGGGCTTTTTAAAAGAAAAGAGAAAATACCCTTTCTGAGCTCCGATTTAAACTGGTCAGGATGCATTCAGAATTACATGCAAAGATTAAGCATTATGGCGTTGACACTTTGAGGCACAGTTGTCTTGAGCTATGCCCACGTTGTAGCTTATTGTAAGAAAGCAAGGCACTTATTGTTATAGCAATGCAGACGCTTAATGTGCAGTTTGATTAATACAATAAAATAAGTTAATAGTTTGACTTAAAAAAAAAAACTTGGGAGGGTTTCCCTCCCATAATTTACATGACCTTTAAAGAACTGATTTTACATTTCATTTAACAACAGCAACAAAATACTTTCGCTCCAGGGGAGCACTGGTTTATTGCCATAAGTGAGCACAATTCACTGGGAAGTTCTCCTGCACAAGCACCACTGAAATGGACAGGACCCACGCAAGAACACAACCAAGCTCTTGTGAGGCTCCCATCCATTTTAATGACTCTTGTGAAAGAGAACTTTCCAGTGGGCTGTGCCCATTATTATTATTTTACTGACCTTGATATAAAAGAAAGCTGTTTTTTTCAGTCCTTTCTTCAGACCTCTTGTTCTGATTTTATGGGAAAACCAATGGCATGAAAAATGTCCACTTGTGGGGAAAAGGAAGATTAACAACTCTCTTTAAAATGGCGGTACTAGTGGCACTTTGACAGTCTTTACTTCTGATATATGTGATGATTTCTGAATGATGCAGCTGGTTGTTCCTTGCAATTTGTCCTTCCCTTGCGCAAGGTTTGTTAAGGCCATTGCTGCATTGATCTCTTTCCAATACGTCTCGTCCTTGTGTGATCTCTTTCTGTTAGCTGCACTAGAATCAAACAACAAGAAATGTTTCTGTGTCTGATGATGATGATGATTGTCATGCACTTAAAAAATGATACACAGCGTGTCTCAAATGCTTAAAAAAGGAGTCTCTCTACCAACATAAGACAGATATATTTAGGGTGACCTATGGAAAGGAGGACAGGGATCCTGTATCTCTAAAGGTTGCATAGCAAAGGGAATTTCAACAGGTACCATTTGTATGCAGCACCTGGCGAAATTCCCTCTTCATCACAACAGTTAAAGCTGCAGGTGCCCTGCCCACTTTGAAATCTGGTCACTCTAGTATAGCTCCTGCAGCTTTAACTATTGTGATGAAGAGGGAATTTCGCCAGGTTCTGCATGCATACAAATGACAACAGCTGTAATTCCCTTTTCTATGCAACTGTTAAAGATACAGGAGCCCTGTCCTCCTTTCCATAGGGTCGCCCTAGTTGTATTGGACTGGCTGGTATGATGTACTCAACACATGTGGAGGGCACCAGGTTGGGGGAGGCTGAGATAAGGCTGAATGTCAGTGGCTGAGGGCGCAGTTCTAGGCATGTTTAGAGAGAGAAAAAGTCCTACAACTCCCAGCATTCCCCAGCTAGCCACACTGTCTAAGGAAAACTGGGAGTTGTAGGACTTTTTTCTGTCTAAACATGCATATGGTAGGATTGCACTATGAGCTAACTAAAAGAAATAATACTGTGATTACTTGGATTGCCTTTAAGAATGTTTAATAGCCCTGATACTAACGATCCACATCAAACCATTTTTTCAGATGGCCTTTCGGGAAGGCAAAACGTCTCACAAAAGCCTCGCTGTGCTCTCCTTCTTTTCCACCTGTTTATGGCCCTGGTGGCGGTGGTGGAGGTGGCAAATGCATTGCCCACTTCTATTCAGTACCATTTTTTGCACACCAAGCCAGAGTGAGGGCAGGTGGCAGAGAGGCAGGTGGACTGTCTAAAGCTCCACATGGATAGACTAGCTAATCTTCTCCCCAAAACTGGGGACATTTTCGAGCTAATCTAAATAGAGGCTCAGAAACAATACCCACGGCCCCTCAAAGCCTTCCCTGCCAGCTCCCCAACCCACGAAACACCCCCTCCTTTCCCCCCCCCCCCGGTAAAATGAAATAAGGTGGTGCAAGGGAACAGGGGCAGTGGAGAGCAGGGACACACACAAGCCAATGGAACTGGTGGCCCCAGGGCAGAGAAGATTCTGGAATGCTGGAGAAAGGCAGGCAGGTGGACAGCTGCACCTCTCCCACACAAGAATGGGAGTGTTTTTTGAGTAGCAAGGCAACAGGAATGGGGGGATGGGTTGCTGGGATGGGGGTGGGGGTACTCTTCTCCAGCTCAGATTTTGATCCAAACCAGAGAAGAGTTTGGAGGCTTTAAAAGCTCCCCCCTCCTTTGAGATGGGTTTTCTGAGTCCTGACATTCATTACTGAGCATGAATATCCCCCCCCCCGTCCTCCCTCCCAATACCTTTTCCTTTTATGTCATGTCTTTTAGATTGTAAGCCTGAGGGCAGAGACCATCTCATTATAAATATTTGTAACTAAGCTAGCCTGAGAGCCTTTTTCAGCTAAGGAGTAAGATAAAGCTGCTATAAATAAATAAAGGAGAAAGCTGGCATCAGGACATAGAAAAGAAAAGGTCCTGAGCAACAGCAGGGAGCCTGAACACCACCCCTGCTAAGCTGTGTGAAGCCTTTCACAGCCCCCGCCCCCAGCAGTCACCAAAAGTGAGGACCTCTTCACAGGTTTCAAAGTGAAATACACTGGAAGGAAAAGCAGCAGGAAAAAAAAAAGAATTCATTAATACAAATTATGTATTGAAAACCTGGGGCCAGCGGACATTTTAACTGGGTCTAGAAATGTTAAATGAAATGAAATCCTACCCACACACTTACTAGTGTGTACTGTGACAGACACCCTTACACTCCCACCCTCCTCAAAAGCTAGCGAAGGTCTGCATTTTCTGGAGGCAAGTTTTAAGAGATAGTTCAGCTGGGAAGCAAGCCGGCAATCAACCAGCCATGTGGGTAACGGCAGACGGGCAGGCCGACAACAGCTCCGTCTGGTACCTGAGCAACCGTTTGGTCAGATGAAGAAGCCGGGCAAGAATCAGAAGCTTTGGTGGGTCAGGCCCAGTTCTTTTGGCCCCTTGCGCCACCTGATCCCACGTCTGCCCATCCACATGGGCTGCCAGACTGGAATGGGGCAAGGATTGGAAGCAGGGCTGCTCAAATGGCCGCAAGGAGAATCGCCGTGGGCACAACCCGCGTCAGGCCTTGGTTTCCGCTTGCACCCGGAGACTCCGCCAGCTGCTATTCCCTTCCATTTCCCAACAATTGAAAAAACTCACCATGGCAAGCGGGGGATGAGGAAGCAGCTGAAAAAGGACTTGAAGGCAGATGGCTTCAAAGTATTCCATGCAATCCAATGGAGGCATCCCCCCCCATTGGTTTGCGTGGGGGCAGGTGTGTGTGTACTGCTTTCAAGAGCTACACTTGGGAAAGCTGCTGCTTGCGCAACAGCCCCCCTTCCTGGAGGTGATCCATGGGGTAAGATTGTGGCCTGTGTGTGTGGGGGGGTTTCCCTCCCCTGAAGCAGTTGCCCTGTGTGCAGCCATTCAACAGCCCCATATTCAAGCCAAGAGAGAAACCTCCCGGAGGGGGGGGTGTATTTTGAGAAGCAGCAAGAGAAAAACTGCTGCTTGGGGCAAAAGGGCCTCACCCCAATGGCCTCCTGCTGGGGCCATCTTGACAATGGCGCATTGGTGCCACGAGTCCTCAAAACCCCACGCTTGCGCTCCTGTGGGCTGCCCCCACCCTAAGGAGTGAGCAGGGGGGTTGCCTCTGAAGGAGCCTCCGCTGCTGCGGTGCTAGGCTGCCGTGGTGCATCTGCACGTCTCCCCCAGTTTTTCCTAAACTTTTTTACCTTTACGCACTTCTCCGGCATGGGTGTCCTTCTGGCCACACTGGAAAAGCGCATACACATTCCAGCGGCCATTCGGCTTGCTGGCCCACCCCCTCCTCCCGGTCTGGCCAATGGCTACCAATCAGGGGATGCCATTGGTCGTGACACACCTCTGCTGCAAGTTCTGAGCAAGGCAACAGATGGAGATGCAGCATCGTCACCTTGCTCCACCTGACTTTTTAAATTCGGAGCTTCAGGGGAAAGCCCTGGGATGGCTCCGCAATGGCTGCTGCATCATATAAATGCCCTAGTGCCACTGCGGAGCTGCCCTGGGGCGTTCCCCTCGTATAGACAACCCCATGAAGGGGGCTAGTGGAGGCTGTTGGCTCCGATGTCAGTGGGGCACTCAATCCGCTCCAGGTTTCAGTCAGGACTAGTCAGAACTCTAAATTCTCCACCTTGGACAGATCCTTCAGAGTTCTGACTGAAACCCGGACTGGATTCACTGTCCCACTGACATCAGCGCCACCAATCTTCACTGGAGGGGGCTGTAGATTCTCTTCAGCAACATTTTCCCAGGTGTAGCCTGAGATGGGGTCTCTCCATTGGTTATCATTCTCCTCTACCACCTCCACTACTTTGCAAGCAAAAGTAAGGGCTTTGTACTCCCCCCCTTTCCTCTGACTTACAAAGGTTGCTGGAGTGAGCCTTCTTTTTTGGCTGCTTGCTAAAGCCCTCCATGTTCTGCAAAAGCCATCAACGTTTCGCAAGTATTCAGCGGGCCCGCTTGCCAAAAACCCATTCCTTTTGAGACACTGTGATGTCCTCCCCCCCATCTTATTCCCAGTACCTTACATCCACTTCTGAAATATGCAACTGGCAAAGGCAACTTTTACTCACCTTTCACACTTGTTAGGTCCATTCTCCAGAGTATCTGAAAGGAGACAATAATCCTGTTAATTTCTATTTTCATCAAAGTATTTTTTAACGTTATGGAAACAAAAAGAGTGTGTTTATTCAACAATAAGCTTTTTAAAGAATTTTAAAAACATGAACCTATACAACAAAGAGAGATCCTGATGAAAGCCTATGAGTGGGATCCAGGTTTAACCATACAAAGGGGAGACCCATTGAAATCAACACTTGCATCTTAGAAGGGAGCCTTTCATCATTTTATTGACTTTTCCTGGCACACTGCCAGATCTCTTGTGGCACAATAGTGGGCCACAGCAGTGCAGCTTATAGTCTGTGGATTATTTTTATTATTTTTATTTATTTATTTATTTGTTCAAAACATTTGCTCTTCAGGTTTACAACTTCTAACGCTAAAAAGTAAATAGCAAACCAGATTTATTTTTTTTAAAAAAGCAGCAGCAAATAAAAGAGAAGAGCAGAGGCTACGTTAGATCCAGGCCATGCTAGTCATATTTTAGTCCCATTGAAATCAATTACAGCATAGGCCTATGAGCTTTATCACACCAGCGTTATACTGTGCAATCACCGTGAATTGCATGCAAAGGACTCTGAAGTTTTCCAGCTTATAATCTGCTTTTATTGGGAAGTACTCCCATGCATCCTCCTTTAATTGCGCTTCTTAGCCAAAAGAAGTGCAATATTTTGCTACTAGTTTTCGAGCGTATCATTTGTTGTTTTCTGAGTGACCACTGGGGTGCAGGAACAGGATTTGAAGAAAAATTAAACAAATGCTTACATCTGCGTAAGCTTTAAAGATAATGACATCAAAATTGGTACAGTAATAGATATTAAGGAGAGCTTTAAGCATACCAAATTTGAATCGAATTGAGTCATCCATTGATTTTTTATGATGTTTTTACATTTCCCCCCTTAAACCCACTTCCTGGTATGCAAAGGATCTAGCCGCCTAGTAGTAACATTATTATTATTATTATTATTATTATTATTTATTTATTTATATAGCACCATCAATGTACATGGTGCTGTACAGATAACACAGTAAATAGCAAGACCCTGCCGCATAGGCTTACAATCCAATAAGTTGTAGTAAACAATAAAGAAGGAAGGAGAATGCGAACAGGCCAGGGAAGTGTAAACAGGCACCGGGTAGGGTGAAGCAAACAGTATAGAGTCAGAACAAACTCAATATTTGAAGGCTATAGGGATAATTCGAGGGAAACAGGTATGTGGGATGAAGCTCTGAATGTGCCCACTCAGAAGTATGTCCTATTGAATTCTGATTCTGACCCCTGATTGGTAGCCATCGGCTAGACAGGGAGGAGGGGTGGGCCAGCAGCCTTAGTTGGGATCCAACCCATTGAAACAAACTCTTGTTTAAAATTGGAGTGACTAAAAAAGTTCTCACCCATTGACAAAATGGTAGAAGATTTGGCATGAAGCAAAGCTCCTGTTCTACAGATGGGACACCACAACAGAAAAATCTCTTTCCTGGTTGCCTACACCTAAAAGCAGGGGGCCTCAAAGCAGGGGGCCTCAAAGCAGGATGTTAACTTTTGGGAGGTCCATGTGGGGAGTAGCTAGTCCTTTAGATACCTGGCTCCTAATACCCATAGATTAAAGCCAGCAGTCAATGAAGCTGTTTATGAATTGATGAAATAGGCTCCGTATTGCTGGTCCTGCACAACAGTCTAGCAGCTTGACCAGTTGAAGGTTCTGGGGAGGCATCCCCACATAGGGATGGGTGAGAATTTCAGGGGGGTATTTTATAATGAATTTGTCTTACTCCCCCACTCCAGTAAACTGGATGGAAAGAGTCTAAGATTCTCACATTTTCAGTTGGGAGAAAGTGAAACTGACAGATTTCTTCATCCAAGCAGAGGGCTTTATGCTTTAATATTCTAGCTATGAATTCTTATGTATTCAGCCATATTTATGGTGTTGAGTTGGGGCTGCCACCTCTTTGCCAAATTATTTCCCCCCAATATCCCACACATGCTTCTCCCTGAGATTAAAAATTCAAGAATAATACATTAAATAATTAACAATATGCTGCCCTTTCAGGACAGAAAAAATCAGCTGCCTGAGGTTGCTCTGCCTAATGGTAGGGCCAGCCCCACTTGATGTGGTTAACCCTTTTCCCCTGTGGTACTCATGGCTACTGCTCCCTGACTATATTTAAGTAGGGATGGGTAACCAAAGCAGGTCAGGTTGTCAATTTAATGAGAACTTACCAAATTCACAGTTCCTTTTCATACGCATGAAGCAGAATGCAGTTATATGGCAATATTTACACTTTTCCAGATTTTGGAATGCACTTCACAAATTATAAATATGCACACAAAACTATATAATTAGGAAATGTGCACACAAAATGTATATATTAGGGGGAAATGCACACATAATGTATATATATGTTGTACCCCACCTCGATCTGGAGGGAGAGGCGGGTAACAAATAAATAAATAAATTATTATTATTATTATTATTATTATTATTATTATTATTATTATTATTTTAGGGGAAATCACTTGGGAAAATCCATACGTTTCGAAAAGTGCACACAAATGTAGGGTGACCCTAAAGAAAGGCAGACAGGGCTCCTATATCTTTAACAGTTGCACAGAAAAGGGCATTTCAGCAGGTGTCATTTATATGCATGCAGCACCTGGTGAAATTCCTTCTTCACAACAGTTAAAGCTTCAGGAGCCCTGCCCTCTTTTGTATCTGATCACTCTAGCTAATTCTGCTCCCTAGCCAGCCCCTCGCCCCTGCAGATGGTGACCAATCAGAGATCACCATCTGCTGGGAACACCCCTGGAGCAGCTCCGGAATAGCTCCTGAGCAAGTACAGACCGGCAGAAGAGCTGGGCTGCCCGCACTTTGGCTGGAAAAGTCAGGATAAGTCCCTGACTTTTCAGCTGTGCATCTTTAGCTCTTTGCCCCAGAGTGGCTTTGAATCTGCGTCTGCGTCATCTAACCAACACCACACAGATTTGGAGCCACCTGGGGGCAAAGAAGACATCAAGACAGCCTCCATCTTGCAAGAGAATATATCTCAGAAAGGGTTTTTCTTTATAACATTGGAATTCATTGAGAAAAATCTTATCAAAACACATTTGCCCTGATTCAGATAAATCAGACTGTGCTCAGAATCACCACGTCAAGAACTGTGGGGATAAATTGGATGTACATCTGAATTTGCATCCAAATTCTTGCAGAACTAGTCATGCATACCTATGCACAACTTGAGCTGGGTTGGGCCAATAGGGTTGGCCCAGCCCAGCTCAAGGCTTGCTTCACTCTTTATACCTCTTTATGCTTCTATCTTCTTTGCGCATAAATCATATACCAGCTTGCTCAAGGCTTGCTTCACTCTTTTTCTCATTACGGACTTACAGCAACGTAGCTGAGCATCTGCTTTGAGACATGCACATCACCATTAGTGAGTTCAGTGTGGTTTTCAATCCACAGTCATAAAAGCACAATGTTTCTTTATTTAGAGGTGGGGAAAGCTATAAAAGAAAAACAGTCAGTGGGGAAAAATAAGGCCAAACTATAGATTGCAGCACAGACTGCAATTCTAAGGCCATTGGGGGATGCATGGATGGTGGCACACTCTCATCAGAATTCAGCATGCACCACAGAAATCTACCACGGAAGAAACTGGTTAATGTTTTCAGTCTGTCTTCATAGGGCTTTGTTTCCAGACCCCTGATCATTAGGGATGTGCTCCGCTTCTAATCGGACCGACGAATTAGAAGTGGAGCGGGGTGCTTCGCAAGTGCGGCCTAGACTTCCTGGTTGAACCGCGGGCTCAATTGAAGAAGCCGAGGGACTGCGGACGGAGGCAGGTAAGAGAGAGGAGGGGGTGTTACCGGGCCCTGCCGCTGTCGCTGCATGGGCGACAGCAGCAGGGCCCGGTAAACCCCACTTACCTTTCCGGCGGAAAGGTTCCAGATCGAGGCGAAGGATCCGCCTTCACCTCGATCCTCTTCGCCATGCTCCGCCGGCCCCCCAATCCTCTTCGCCTCCGCCTTAAGGGGAGGCGAAGCACCCCGCTCCGCTTCTAATTCGCCGCTCCGATTAGAAGTGGAGTACATCCCTAATGATCAGGGGTCTGGAAACAAAGCCCTATGAAGACTGAAAGAACTGGGCATGTTTAGCCCAGAGAAGAGAAGATTGAGGGGAGACATGATAGCACTCTTCAAATACTTGAAAGGTTGTCACACAGAAGAGGGCCAGGATCTCTTCTCGATCCTCCCAGAGTGCAGGACATGGAATAACGGGCTCAAGTTACAGGAAGCCAGATTCCATCTGGACATGAAGAAAAACTTCCTGACTGTTAAAGCAGTATGACAATGGAACCAGTTACCTAGGGAGGTTGTGGTCTCCCACCCTAGAGGCATTCAAGAGGCAGCTGGACAACCATCTGTCAGGGATGCTTTAGGGTGGATTCCTGCATTAAGCAGGGGGTTGGACTCGATGGCCTTATAGGCCCCTTCCAACTCTACTATTCTATGATTTTTCTAGGAGTCCAGTGCCTTCATCTCACATCGTCTTCAATGAAGATCTGAGCATTCCACACATTCTAGGATGCAACCTCTTTGAAAGACAGAGAGGTTGATTTTCCAAGGCCATTCATCTTTGATCGATGAAATGATCTGTTCCTAAAATCCTTGAGCATGAAAGACGCTCTTATGCAGCAACTGAAAAACAACAACCCAGCTCTTGGCTGTGGAATCTTGTTCTTCTGCTTGTCTCCAAGACCCTGAGCATTTCATTAACACCAGGGGAGTGCTACTTTCTGGTTAGTTAGGCAGGCCTCATCCCACTTCCATTCTAATAAGACTAGAATGCCTGTTCTGTGTTGGTTCCAAGAGGATTATAAATCTCTTACTATTGGAATTCTAAACACAGTTAATAGACATTTTGCGTGTTCAACAATATTAAAACTGTAGCATTCACCGCCAAGTTATTAATCATTGCTCAATACTAGCTCTGTGTTGCAACATGCTGTTTTTCAGTACCACGTATTTATTATATTCTTCTCTTTTCGTGCTTTCTATTATGCTATAAATTGGAAGGGTGTTTTTAATTGTTAAATTATTGACTTTGTTGTAGGCCACGTAGAACTCCTCGGAGATAAGGCAGGGTTTAAATGTATTAAAATGCAGCAAGATTGACACTGAATGCTACATAAGCACACTGTTGCGATATTGTTCTCATAAAAAATCAGGCAAAAACACTGCAAGAGGCCAATTTAAAGAGGCATCTTATAAAGATATGTGAACCATGTCATCCCCAGTGTAGAAATAATTTTGGCTTCTGTGTTATTTTCCCAAATGGCTGCTAGATGTCTCTAAATAGAGAGCTTCAGTTATTGGGCAGTATAGGAATGCAATAAATAAATAAATCCAGATTATTTCTGAAGCAAGGCACGACCTCCTTAGCCTATGGGTGAGAAATAGCACCTTGTCAAGGACTGATGAGTTGAATGACTTGCTGTGGCGTTCCAGGCCTTGGCTTGGCTTAGCAAGTCCTTGATGGGGGGTGGCAGCTTTCAAAGTCCAGTAAGCCCCTGGAAGAGCCAGTCCAAGGGCTCAACTACACCAAGCATGGTATTCCACTATGAAAGCCAAGTTCTACATCTAGGAAATAGAAACCAAATGCACAGTTACAAGATGGGGAATACTTGGCTCAGCAATACTACAAACGAGAAGATCACAAGCTGAATATGAGCCAACAGTGCAATATGGCTGCAAGAAAGGCAAATGCTATTTTGGGCTGCATTCATAGAAGTAATAGAAGTATAGCTTCCAAATCACATGAAGTACTGGTTCCTCTCTATTCAGCCCTGGTTAGGCCTCATCTAGAGTATTGTGTCCAGTTCTGGGCACCACACTTCAAGAAGGACACAGACAAGCTGGAGCGTGTTCAGAGGAGGGCAACCAGGATGATCAGGAGTCTGGAAACAAAGCCCTATGAAGAGAGACTGAAACAACTGGGCATGTTTAGCCTGGAGAAGAGAAGATGGAGGGGAGACATGATAGCAATCTTCAAATATTTAAAAGGTTGTCACACAGAGGAAGGCCAGGATCTCTTCTCGATCATCCCAGAGTGCAGGACACGGAATAACAGGCTCAAGTTACAGGAAGTCAGATTCTGGCTGGACATCAGGAAAAACTTCCTGACTGTTAGAGCAGTACGACAATGGAACCAGTTACCTAGGGAGGTGGTGGGCTCTCCCACACTGGAGGCATTCAAGAGGCAGCTGGACAAGCATCTGTCAAGTATGCTGTAGGGTGGATTCCTGCACTGAGCAGAGGGTTGGACTCAATGGCCTTATAGGCCCCTTCCAACTCTACTATTCTATGATTCTATGAAAATAGTATATAAAAGGCAGGAGCCACACTGCTGCTTTATAGAGGTATTGAAGTGCACTGACAACTGTTGGGGCCCATTGTCGCATACCATATACCGCTTTCATACTACTGTATCCTGCTTGGTGTGGCTCCTGCCTTTTATATACCACTTTCATAGTGGAATATCCTGTTTGGTGTAGATGAGCCCCATGGGTACTTCCAGATGAGCTGTTTATTGTGCAATCACCCTGCCTTGTTCATGGAATTTTACAGGGGTTCAGATAATGTTGTCTTCCATTTGTAAACTTCCCATATTTTCCCACTGCTCCCACCTGTTTATATTATGACAGAAAATCCAGGCACAGGAGGGAAAAACATAGGAGCTACACAATGTTGTGCACCTGAAAGCACCCCTGATCTCTAGAGGGAGCTTCCAGAATCTACCCCTGAAGTGTAAAATGTTCTGGATTTGGGCAGCATTTCTGATTTATAAATAGCATTATATGTGACACCCGGCTGAAAGTCACTCTTCGTGAATTACAGTTTTTTGTTTCACATTATAAAGCATTCTCCTTTTCCTACTTATTGTGTGAAAGATGCTCCCAAAGAGAGGGAAATGAACAGCTCAACTGTACAGGAGGGCTGGAAAGCGGCTCGGTACACATAACAGCCTCTTTGTGTACAAAGTACAGCAGAAGGGGAAGAGGAAAGAGAGAGAGACAGAGTCCTTTTTCTGATGACTGTCCAATATATTTCCTTCAGTAAATAGCAAAACCAAGACTTATCACTCATGATGTCTCCTGAGGATACAACGCAGTGCTTATTTTGAGAGTTTTATACATTGCACACCACTCCAAGGGACATTAATTGTGTACAAAGAAACAGTGGAATTTTGCAAAAATTTAAACAATGGAATAATACTGTGTTGAATTATACCACAGCTGGGTTAAATAATGCAAGTGTTAAATAAGTCACTCATCCACAAAATTGTACATCTCTTGGTGTATATTAGGCTTGCCAGATGTGTCTTATTGTGTGAGAGTTTTTTTAAAATCCTGTAAAGGACAGTGCTTTAACAGTACAGAGTACAGCTTGCTGGGCTGCCCTCACTCCAAAACACCAGAACATCTCTCTCTATATAACCTGAACTGGGTTCCAATTTTCCTTGGACACAATTCAAAGTGATGTATACACATACTGTTCAACTTGGTATCATGTTATGTGAAGAATCACCTGTTCCCATCTGCAGCTGCCCACCACTTGTAACCTTCAGAGGCCCTGCTCTGATTGCCCCTGCCTTTAGAGATTAGGCAAGTGGCGATCTGAGAAAAGGCCTTCTCATGGGGAGACACATGCATGGGTGCCAACCTCAGGAACCAGATGGGGAGGGATGGTGGCTCAGTGGTAGAGAATGTGGTTTGCATGCAGAAAGTCTCAAGTTTCATCTCAAGGTAGGGCTGGGAAAACACCTGCCTGAAGCCCCGGAGAGCTGATGGCAGTCAGTGTCAACCATAATGGCTAGATGGGCCAGTAGTCTGACTCAGTATAAGTCAGCTGCAGATCAAGACAAGTTTATTTTCCCAAGCATTTTACTGTCTATCCCTACTGCTAGCGCTGCATTTTACTTCACATGACTTTTATTGCTGGAAATTGTTTTATTATTTTAATGCAGCCTTCCCCAACCTGGTGCCCTCCAGATGTTTTGTACATCAGCACCTATCAGTTCCAGCCCACCCCATTGAACACTGTGACTGACTTCCAAGTAAACATGCACTGGACTGCACTGTAAAAAACCAAGAAACGGGAACAAAACACTTCTTCTCTTCCTTTTCCTAGTTCATCTCAGGGAGCTTTGATTATGGCCTGTAATAATGACTCTAGGGTACATCCAGATGGAAGGCTCCTAGCGATACCAGTCAAAAAGACATTGTGCAGTTGTTATTCCATTTCCCCTCCTTAATGGATATGTGTGTATGTGTTGGTGTGTGTCTGCGTGTGCTTGTGATTCCTCGCTCTAGAATGTTTGCAGGTGTTTTACTCAATGGCAACCTCCTCTAAGGCCTCTCCTGTGCTTCATACCCATTTTTTTTTTCTAATGAGAAAAGTCTGGTATTTCTGTGAATGTCAGCATGAAACTCTGGTATATTTATGCAGTTTCACTTTACCACAGTGCCACCTATGGTTTGTGTAATGAAACATAGAAAAGCAGAGAAACACACTCACATACACACACACACCCTGGAAAAAACTACATGTAAAGGAGCCGGTTGTAATTCCACAAAGAACCTGGAAGCAGAAGCCTTGGTAAAGCGATGAATTGCCTTGTGCAGAAAAGCCCCTAATCAGTTTAAAGTTCATTAAAACTAGATCCCATTAAAAACAATAGAACTTCTCTTTATCAGGATGTCCATCCTGTTTCATTGCTATTGGAACTGGCTGTGGCTCACTTTAGCCCAGGATCAGGATCAACGGGTCTGGGCAGGGCCGCCAACTGTTTATCCCTGCCATGATTCTCAGTCTCTGTCATTCTGCCCTTATAGAACTGCTGTTCCCCTACCACCACCCCACCGCCAATGAATGCAGAATTCTCCACAAAATCTAACCCTTCTGTCCCAGTGTCTGACAAACAACAACAACAATAAATAATGTTAGCGAACACAAAATTATAAATGAGGGGTGGGGAGACGATTTTTAAAAATGCAATTAAGCAAACCGTACAAAGCACTTTGCATAGCAGATGTGTTCTATTATAGTGACTGCCTGAAATGCTGGAGCTGTTGGGAACGTGACAACCCCACAGATATTTGGTGAAATTACAGAACTGTCATGAAGCCTAACAGGCAACTTAGATTTACACTCTTCTCTCTCACACACAGAGAGAGACACAGATTTCACTGGAGCTTCACAGAGCAGCTACAGTTTCAGTTTCCTCTTCCAACAACAGCTCCTGTCAAGATTTGCGGAGCGGGGGGAGGCGAAGAGGCTGCTCTCGTCCTCAGGCCTTGTTTCCTTTGGCAGGCCTCCCACTCAAGCCCTTTATTATCTCCCCAAATCTACAACTGGTGGCTAGAACAGCTCCTCTTCCAAGGCCTTCTTGCCTGGTTTCCCCCAAGTCTTAGATAGCTGTCACACCTTAGTGCTCTCTTCCTTAGCTCCATAAAGTTTTGCTAGTGGCCACCAGGGATGACTGCTAGGCAACTGTGCACAGTCCTTGTTCTCTCCATATATATTTTGCGACATTCACCAGGATCTTTAGGGTCTATCAACATTCCCTCTAATAGTACTCTATTAAAAAATTTAAGTGAATTTGACGTGGTCAAATATTTCAAGGAATATTTCCAGTATAAAGGGGTCAGCAAGGCCGGGAGCTGTAGGACTTTTTCCTGTCTAAACATGCATAGGATTGGACCCAAACACTTGCAAAGATTTTATAAATGGTGATTTTAGTGTGGTGTAGTGGCTAAAGTGTCGGACTGGGAGCCGGGAGATCCGGGTTCTAATCCCCACTAGGCCATAGAAAACCACTGGGTGACTTTGCGCCAGTCACAGACTCTCAGCCCAACCCACCTCACAGGGTTGTTGTTGTGAGGATAAAATAGAGAGGAGACTTATGTATGCTGCTTTGGGTTCTTTGGAGGAAAAAAGGCGAGATATAAATGCAATGATAATATAATGGTTTTTGTGTTGTACTTTATGCTTTTATTGTTGTAAACTGCTGAGAGAGCTTTGGCTATTGGCTAGTATAGAAATGTAATAAAATAAATAAGCAATTGAGTAATTAATTTCCAACTTTCACCTTGACCCAACAGTCCAGCCCACCTTTACTAGAAAGACTACAGTTAGGCTCAAGGATCTAATGCTGATGCAGGCCTAAACTTGTACCTATATCTTGGCCGAGAAAATGGCAGGACAGAGGTGGTGTGGGGAAGAATGGGATAAAGAACAAACCCTTGATGTGGCACTCTTCTGAATGATTTAGCATAGCAGTGGCATCCACAACCCTGCCCTAGATTCTTCTACAAGTAAGATGCTGAAACAAGAACTCTGGCTCAGAAGAAAGGCAAAGTAAAATACAGATAGCATGTTTGGCAGTGCACTGAGCAACTCCGATTTTCATACCAGATCTGGCACAAGCACACTCAACTGTTTCTCTGTCCCATCTCGTGTGAACTGTCTTTTGTTACTTTTGGAGGCGGCTCTGTTGACCCAGATTTTCCAAATAATCTAAAGGAGGAAAGAGTGGGAAGAGGAAAATAGCAGGACATGGCTGAATGACACACACATATGTGATTTAGTGGTGATTTCGTGTAATTTGCTAGGTTACCCACAGTTCTCCCAAACCACAGTTTACAGGCAGACGTGAGGTATGCAGTGTAAAGACTTGCAGAGTTATGGCAAAGGGCAAGCTGAGTTAACTAGAGTTCATGTTGTTTTAGAAGAACTGACAGGAATGTTCACAGGGAAGACATGTGTTTATGGATGTTTTTAAAAAGCCAAAATCTACATGGATGTTACCAATAGATATAGCTAAAACAGACATTTCAATGAATGACATTTGTTTATTATAGTCCCATTTTAGGTAGCCAGTTATGAAACATGCCTAGCCTCAGTATCTGGCAGGGCGTTTCAGGTACAGCCACTGAGAATGCACCCCATATACCTTTGGGATCCTAAATTGATAGTGGATTAAAGGCATTCTTAGTTAGCATTAGAGATAGCCTGGGCTTTAGGTATGAAGCAGCTGGTGATTTGGCAAACTCTCCTTGGCTGGATTTGAAATTGGACTTGGCCAATCAAGATACTTCCCAAATATGTAATGGAAAAATCAACCTAGGGGAATGGGAAAAGGGGCATTCTGGTGGGCAGGGAGGGAAGGAGTTATCCTGAGCCTCTTCCTGCCAACTTCCTTCTCCCTTTGAAGCATCGTTGCTAGATGGAAAAAAGCACCATTGCTAGATGGGCAAAAAACCCATTGAGCGGAGGACACACAGAAGTCTCTGACTTTGGAGGCTACCATCTTGCAAGGACACAACCCATAGGATTGCACCCTAAGTAAATACACATCAGAATATAACCCAGGTTTCTCCCCCCCCCCCCCCAAAATCTGATTCCAAAGTTCAGACTCTGCCATGTGCCTCGTGACATGGATTCAGAAAACCTTCACCAGCCCTGGGTCTTGCATCTTCCTTTGCCTCCCCCTTCTCGAACAGCAGAGATGGAATGAGGCCTTGTTCACTCTCTGGCAGCTTGAACTCTGCTTATAGCAACTTCCCAACTACTGAGGAAGTGGAATGTGTTATTTTCTAGGGTGCTTTATTCCTTATAATAGATATCAGGCACACTGAAAACAACATGTCTAAGGGTTCTTTTGTGCCTGGAACACTGTCATAAGCATACTCAGCAGCATCCCAAGTGCAAGGAACTCTGGAACATGTAGTTCCCAGGGTGGTTCATGCCCATATTAAGGACTCCAGCACCCTGTGGAAAAAACTACATGCCCAAATTACATTCCAATCTTGACAAGAAATCTGGAGGAGAGGCGTTTCACCGTCCTGGGGCTGAGCCACACAGTGCCCAAGGATAAGTCTGCTGCCAGATTACCAAGGGTGTAGAACTGTTTCCTGGCCCACCAAAGGATGGAGGTTACATGACTGACATTATCTGGCTTACAGAGGGCCTGTTGTTGGACATTTTCTCCAGTGACTTAAACTGGTTGTTGCATTCCTGCGACAATGGATCTGCTCCAAATCACTCCAAAAGGATTTTTTTTCCTTGGAGGAAGCCACTTTGCAACCAGTTCTGCATGAGCATGCACATACTGGGGAAATGGGATTGCACACAATGTGTACATGGGCATCTTTACATTAAGGGGAAATTTTATTGCTTACCCTGGGTGTTGTGCTTCCTGCTTTTTGGGACAATTGTTATGGGCTTAATTACATGGATGGAGGGGGATGACCAGCTGGTTTGAATTAAATGCTTCCCCTCCTTTCAGTTCTATCGAGACAGCACCATCTAGTGGTAGAAGATCCTGCTTTTTTCAGATGTTGCCTCCTTAAAAGTGGTTCTTTTTATGATAGAATTTTCGACCGGTGCCATGGGAGACATCCTGGTCATTCACGATGTTGTTTAAAAGACCTGCAAACTTTTGTGAGTGGCCAATCAATCACTCATTTAGAGAAGCTCCAAAACTAAAAATATATATTAACCAATTGGTCGTTCACCTTAGAATGCTCCTTTAGAATTCTGACTGGTTCTGATATAAACCTGGACTGGATTCACTGCCCCACTGACATCGGAGCCACCAGCCTCCACTGCCTCTGACTTTGATTAATTAGACACCTCAGATTTTGTTTGTTCTCTCCAGGATTTAGTACATGACAAATATTAAAGAAGTATAAGTTGTGCAGTCTTGAAATCTGTGTCTCAGTGAAAAGGACAAAATGCTGATTGTGTGTGCAAAGACTTGGAGCGGCAGCTTCAGAACATCCAACAAAATGGAATTCAGGGTTTCTCTGTTGGCAAAACACACAAAACTGGTTGGGAATATAATGCAAATGGAAATAAGGATAACTGAACAAATATTTGAACTAAATTTCTTGTCCAAACTGAGGAATGGAATATTGATTTCAGCTTTGCTTTTAATGTTAGCCTTCCTGACATGAATGAATACAGGCTTTGCAGAGTAAATTACTCTTTAACAATTCTGGCATCAGTCTGTAAGTTCAGTCTTTGAAAGCAATCCTATATAGAAGTGGAGGGTGACTACTGGCCGGTGAGCCATGTGCGGCCCGCCAGGCCCACCTTTAGCAAAAGGAACAGGAAGGGAGGAGGAGGAGGAGGAGGAGGAGGAAGGAGAAGAAGGAGGAGGAGGAGGAGAAATCATAATCTTACAGCTGGGCTGGTGGACTGGCTCCATTTCCCCCTCTTGTTTCTCTCAGCCCAGCCTTCACTTGAGGAAGGGGAGGAGACTTGGAAACATACTTGAGATATAAAGGACTTCCAGACCAGGGTGGGGGGGTAGTTCGTGTTTCCTTACCGTTGCTCTCTTCCTGATTCTCTTCCGCTTTTGAAATGAGCACAATTACATGGAGAAGAGAGCAGCGACCACATGGTCTGTACATTTCAATGGGACAGCACCCTCTAGTGAGCATTTTATAGCACAACCTCAAAAGAGTCAGGTTTTCTGAGGTTTATTTTGTGATGCTGAAACTGAGAAAGGGAGTGGAAGACACGCAGGGGGCTGACAGCGTCATCAAAAGGACCCGCGAGCATCCATGAGTAGCCAGTAATGAGTGTGCTATAAATCACTTAAAGAAGCTCAGACACAAAAGCACACACCCAGAATCTAGGGCCAGATCTAAACCTTGTATCAAATCATTATTATTATCCTATTGTCGTAATGCTATATCCCTCTTAGGCATGTATACCTCGTAGGAAAAACAAAGACATTTGTTGTGGTATTTTGATAAAAAATGGAATAAAAAAGCAGGAAATAATGCTATGAAAGCAGTATATGGAATGTGTAATGTGCCCCAACATGTCTCAGTACACTTCAATAACGCTGTAAAGCAGTAATGTAGAACTAGCCTAGGTTTCAGGGGTTAAATTATTTATTTATTTATTTATTTATTGCATTTTTATACCACCCAATAGCTGAAACTCCCTCGGCGGTTCATTTTTTGTTCCTTTGGGGTTAAAAAAAAGTTTGAGAGTGAAAACAGGAGCTGTTTTTGTTGCTTCCTTCACCCAACAAATTAAACCTCTCCCTAAACATCTATATTTAGCGGCACTGTCTAACACTGGACGAAAAACTGTTGAATGAGAACAATGTTGCAAAAATGGGTTGCTTCTGTTAAGAATTAGAAATGTCGGGGCTTCCGGTATTTTTCATAAAGAGAAGTGGCCACTTACGCAGCTCCAAAAAAGATGAGGCTTGATAGCATTTTTGCAAATACGGTGGTATATAAATGTTAATAATAAAGAAAGAAACATTTTAAAAGGACAAAAGGGGGACCAATTTGCATAAAATTGCATATGTAAATTTAGAAAGAATTACTATAATTTAAATATAGTACATCTTGCCAGAGTGGGAAGACTGACTACTTGACCTGTCAGCCTGTTGTTCAGGTGTTTCCTGTTGACCCTACCTGACAGCCAAATACCTTCCTAATTTGTCCAAATTATGATCAGAATTTAAGGTAAATCACAACTGACCAAATACAAGTATGAAACAGCTGTGCACCATCCAATCCTAAAAGTTGCTTGAACAAATAGTGGGTTGTTGTTTTTTACACAAGGCTGTTAATCCACTGCAACTACTTTTGATTTTGTCGTAGAATTGAGATCCAAGCACTGCACAAAGAGCATTTCTAGTCCTCCTTTTCCACTACATAGCCACTAGGAGGCACTGTCGTATAGGGGAATAGCACAAATAAACAAGTGGAAAAAAGCTTTTCTTGTTTCACTTCCACAAATAATACCACATTTTCCCTGCTCTAAAAGTGCTCCTTAAAATTGAACAGTCATGGCATTGTCTAAAGAACCCATAATGGACTGTGAGTAGGGAATGATGAGTGCACAATAAATGCCTTGTGTAGCTCAGTAACCACATGTCATGTGATAGGACTCCAAGAAGGGGACTGCAGGAGCATTTGAAGAGAGGGACGAGCTTATTCATGCTTTTGGTTCTAAACTTTAGAATATAAGCACTGGGGGGGCAGAACCATGCTCAACCGGGAAGCTCCAGCAGCTGAACAGAGGAGAAGAGACTGGAATGTGCTCACAGCTCTCTTAGCAATTGCATGTAGAGATGCTAGTGCAGTTCTCCTGAAACTTACAGAAGGCAAGTAGAGGGGAAGGATTCCCTCCCCTCTTGGTTTTTGCCCTTGCAACTTCTTACTCATGCCTATTCTGTTCCATTACACAGAAGATGGCAAAATCAAGAGTCTGAGAGTTGGATAGCTTTTCTGGGCCCTGGATTGAAAAAATAAAGTGAGATCCATATATTTTGAGGAAAGATCTCAGATCATTTACAAGTTACTCCGTGGTGAGCTTGGGAGAGGTCCTCCACCTCTAATTGCTTGGGCCACCCTAGAGCACATAAAAACTCTAGGGCTTGGTAGGCTATTGGCCTGAAGCAATTTAATGAAGCTTCTTAAATGCTTTTAGTACATCGTTAGCTAATGAAGAAACACACCCCAGTATGTCTTTAACAATGCTTATGGCTCAGCTGCTTTGACGCAGTTATAACTTCACAAAGTCTGCCTCTAATTATACATGGCAGTCATCTGACCACAGTTAAACAGATATTACACAAACCTTTGGAGGGAATAATATTTGGCTACTATAACTTTTGGAATAATTTATTCCACATCCTGACCTTAGAACACCAAAAATGATTCATAACGTCTTTGGGATCTGAGCATAAATATTTTTACTGAACAAAGAGATTGGCCCCTCTGACCTCTGTGGAGTTTGCACTACATGCGTTACTCAGGAAGAATCATTCTTTGTTTAGGGGCGTCGTATCATAGGCTGGTGGAAGATGGTGGCCAGAGAATTTGGGCCTCAGCCTAGCAAATATCCATAGTGTGTCTCCCACTGGCTTTTGTGGGCCCCAACCCAAAAACATTATAAAGCAAACAGAACAGAATGTCACAAGATCTGTGACTTTCACTCCTTTTTAAAGGAAAGTCTCTGTATCAAAACAACCTCCATGTAACTATAAATTACTCGGCTATCTCCAGAGAACGGAGCCTAAATGAAAAGCTATGTTAATAATTGGAACCAAAGGAAATGCACCTTGCTGTGCTTTAATTACAAAACGTGTGTATTTTGAGCAGAATCTTGTTTACTCTGCTGGCAGATATTTATACAGTGGAAAAAATTAGCATATATTTCTTGCATTCATGGATGGTATAATCCAAACTAAGATTTCTCTTCACACCAGGGGGATGTTGGTTTGAAGCACACTGACACAGGTTTATGAAAAGAAACTGGCTGGTGTTAACTCGTGCACATTGATTCACGTAACGTAGGTAGGTAAAGTAAACCTTGTGTCTGAATCTCTCTGGGTTGGCAGTCCAAAAGCGTGCATCTAGGGTGACCATATTTGGGAAACCAAAAAAGAGGACACCTAGTGTGTGTGTGTGGGGGGGGGAAGCAGCTTTCTGAGTCCTGCAGAAAGTACGTTATTCCCCCGCCACCTTAAAGAACCCGATTGGAGTGGAGGAGGGGAAAGGATTTCATTCTGTACCACCACCACCCACTCCAATTGGGGCCTTTTCTATAATGTCCACAAATGGCCCACTTTCCCCATTAAGACCTCAATTGGAGCTCGGGGTGGGGGAATGATGTGCCTCAAGAAAGCATGTCATTCACTCCTGCCATGCTAATAGCAGCCTTAAAGGGGAAGGTGTGTCATTCCAGGACATTATTGAAAATTATAGAAAATCCCCCCTGACACCATGGAAAGAACAAAAACCAGGACATATCTGGGGAAATCCTGACAATTGGTCACCCTACGTGCATCTGCCCCTGCAGCCCTTCCCTGTGGCGTTCCACAGGGTTCTATCCTCTCACCTTTCATGTTCAATGTGTATGTGAGGCCACTGGCAGAGTTCAATAGAGCCCACGGGCTGAGGTACCATATGTACGCCGATGATACCCAGCTTTACATCTCAGTGGGCTCAGACCTCAGCGAGGCAGTTGCTGGTCTGTCTCAGTGCCTGGCTGAGCTCTGTAATTCAATGTCCGGAAGCAATCTGAAGTTTAATCCAGAGAAGACTGAGATGATGGTGGTTGGTTGCGGTCAGCAACTGGCAGATTCAATGCAGGAGCTCACAGATGTTTCATTTTCAGGAATCCGACCGAGGTTTGTGACCAAGGCGCGAGACCTGGGTGTCGTTCTTGACCAATCCCTAACTATGTCATCACAGGTGGGGGCTGTTGTCCGGAGCTGCTTTTACCAATTACATCTGCTCCGCCAAGTTTGCCCCTTTTGGTTAGAGGCAGATCTTACCACCGCAGTTCATGCCCTGGTTATTTCCAGGCTTGACTATTGCAACTTGTGGCATACAGGGCTTCCCTTGAAGCAAATCCAGCATCTACAGGCTGCTCAAAACGTGGCAGCCAGGTTGGTCAAGGGGCTTCCGAAGTGGTCTTCTATCACTTTGGTGCTTCAGGAGCTTCACTGGCTGCCAGGGGCTGCTAGGCTGCGCTACAAGGTTTTGTTAACTATGTATAAAGTTCTGCACTGCTTGGACCCTGGTTACTTGAGTGCTCGCCTCACTCCTGTGTCCCACCATTGGCAGACTCGCTCTCAGGAGCAGGGTGCCCTGACGGTTCCTCGTTACAATTTGGAATGTGTAGGAGCCAGGGCCTTTTCAGTGGTTGGTCCCCGGTTGTGGAACAATTTGCCACCGGAGATTAGACAGGCTCCCACTGCCAATTGTTTTAAACGCTTCTGTAAGGCGTTCTTCCTTTCACAAGAGTCTGGGGAGGGGTGATTGAAATTTTACTGTGGGTTGAGGGTTTTTTTAATGGAAATTGTTTTATGGATTGTTGTAAAGCACCACGACGCCAGAAACGGCGAGGTGGCGCTATAAAAATGTTTTTAAATGAAAATAAATAAAGCTGAAAGTGGTAGAGCAATGTCAGTATGGCGGCAGCCTGAGCTGCTATTGAAATAAGTAGCAAAATGCTGAGTAAAAAGTATTGGGAGAGATTCCCAAATTATCTCATGCACCTTTAAAGAAAGGGTGGGCTGACTTCAGTCTTGGGTCATCTCTTCCCCCTCTGTATATGAGCATGTGCTTATTATTTATATAGAACACTTGAATGTGTTTTACAGTATAATCCAAAAATTCATTCTCTCTTAACAGTT
Source organism: Elgaria multicarinata webbii (assembly GCF_023053635.1). NCBI lineage: Eukaryota > Metazoa > Chordata > Lepidosauria > Squamata > Anguidae > Elgaria > Elgaria multicarinata. The sequence continues at coordinate 25,782,912 of NC_086171.1, forward strand.
GAAGTATAATTTATTTGTCTTAAATGATCCTGAGTCTGCACTCTTGCTTAAGAATCCAAGAAGTGGCTTGCTATCATCTCAGCAACCAACAAGCACCCACCTTCTGCCCAGCATGGATTTAAGGTTGCAATCCTTACAAGAATGTAAGAATTAACTAAACTGGGAAAGATTAAGGCTCCATCTGGTCCACCCTTCTGCTTCAACAGTGGCTCATAAAAAGGGTGGCCATGTGCCCTTCTCTACACAGGCACCCTCTATCTGAGGGCCTGTCATTTGAAAGGTCTTCACTGGAAAAGCAGTGCAGTCCAAGTCTGGTTTAAGAACCCTAAGAAGAGACAGCCACAGGGGCCTTGGAGATGTCCATTAACAGTTATCACCTCGGGAGCAGACCGAGCAGGTCACCGTCTTCCCCACAGTGGTGAGATGCATTGTATTTCTGTTCAAATTAGGGTAATTCCTTCTATGTACACATAGATACGTATAAGTTGGGATATGCAAATTTTATGCAAATCAGTTTCCTCTTCTGCCTTCTTTTTTAATGATGCAAGGAGGACCAACTTACCCACAAGCATGGCATGAGGGAGGCAGCCACTGTCTTGCAACCACAATTGCACTCTCACTGCTCATGGGGGTTCCGCTTTCACATGCCGTCCTTCATGAATTTGGGCAGCATCCAGTAGAGTTGCTCTAGTAACGCTCATTTGTTAAATGGGAAAAGTCAGCACACCTCCCTTGTGCGAGCTTTGCTGAACTGCCCTATTCCAGAAATTAGCGTTTCTATTTGTTTGGGGTTACTTTAGAAGTGCAAAAGCCCAGTTGCGTGAGTGGTCACTCCTGCGACTGCACTGGCACAAAGGAATACTAGCCTTTGTCTAATCTGTAGATAAAAATAATATCTGTACAGATACAGCTCTATCTGTTTGGCTCACCAACTACCAAGAGATACTGTTCTCCAGGTGTGATCATTTTTCTACTTTACAAGAGACTGTAATTTGGTCATTATTCCACTTTACAAGAGACAGTGCTTTCAATATATCAGCAACATAAGGTAAGTGCTGATAATTCTCTCTCTCTCTCTCTCTCTCTCTCTCTCTCTCTCTCTCTCTCTCTCTCTCTGTGTGTGTGTGTGTGTGTGTGTGTGTGTGTGTGTGTCTGTCTGTCTGTCTGTCTGTCTGTCTGTCTGTCTGTCTGTCTTCCCCCACAACCCCTTCCTGGGCCTGGTTTACAAAGCGTATGGGCACAATCCTAATCAATTTCAATAGGTTTGTGTAGGAAGGCTTTCCGCATATAGAAAATTGTGGCCTAATTTTTGGATGGCAAAGATGTCCCACTAATTTAATGCCCTCTCTATATCAGGGGTACACAGCCTTTTTGACGCCGGGCCCACAGCTGGTCTTGGTTGAGGGTCCTTGTGCTGATCTTTTGGGTTGTGAAGGGCATCTGCAGGTTTGGCAGGCCGCATGGAGGGAGGTGGAGTGGCGGACCACAGATTGTGCACCCTTGTGACATACCACAAGTATTTTATACAGTAAAAGACTTTACAAAGAAAGAACATAAGAAAATCCATGCTGGATCAGACCAAGGTTCCATCTAGTCCAGCATTCTGTTCAAACAGTGGGCAACAAGCTTTTGACCAGGAACCCACGAGCAGGACATGAGTGTAATAGTACACACACACCAGCACCTGATGTACATAGGCTTACTACCTCTGATACTGGAGATAGCATAGAGGCATCAGGACTAGTAGCCATTGATAGCTTTCTCCTCCAGGAATTTGTCTAGCTACCTTTTAAAGCCATCCAAATTGATGGCCATCACTATGTCTTATGGTAGTGAATTCCATAGTTTAACTCTGCACTGTATCAAGAAGTCCTTCCTTTTATCTGTCCTGAATCTCCCACCAATCAGGTTCATGGGATGACCCCATTGGGTTCTGGCATTATGAGAGAGGGAGAAAAATGTCTCCTTAGCCAAAAAAAGAAAGGGAAAAAAGCGCCTTTTATTTTTGCCGAGCTGTCTACATAGAAGACCCCAAACTGATCATTAATCCAGCCCCACGTACATCACATTTACACATTTTAGGAGAGCAACATATTTGTCTGAATAATATATTTTGTATTGAGAGCAAGCATACTAGTCAATTCTGAAATTAACAGAGCCGTCTAAGATGACAATGAATTAATTTGCTAGGCCATAGCCTGTATTTACCAGCTGTAATGTACGTCCCGTTCTTATATTAGAACATTATGCCATATGGCTCAGTTGGTGAGGTTTGGCCTGGATTCTGGCCATGCCAGCCAGTGCCTGTTTAGTCCATTAGCCGACCTGTAAAAAGCAAGTCTCTGGCCTTCCATCTTGCAACAAACAAGCTCACACCCACCATCCATTGTTGTAGCCAATGAGGGAGATCACAGGGAGTTAACGGCATGTAAAGGAGAGGCCATCAGTGGGGGAGGAAGCAGCAGCCAGGCACCTCTCCACCATGCCTGGGTCCAGCTCCAGCTGAGAGCCCCCTCCCTCCTGCTGTCAACTGTCAACTGTAACTGCTGAACTATGCAACTAAGATTGTAGTGCCTGAATTTGCTTTCCTTTCCCCCCTCCTCCTCCTCCCTCCCAATCCCCTTTCCTTTTGTGTCATGTCTTTTAGATTGTAAGCCTGTGGGCAGGGACTGTCAAGAAATACTTTTGTAAGCCGCGTGAGAGCCTTTTTTGGCTGAATGGCGGCATAAAAATACTTAAATAAATAAATAAATAATGGAAGCAGTGAGATTAAATTTCTTGGTTCCTTTTGAAGTTCTTTTCCCCCTCCATTGGGGTAGAACTAAGAGCTGCCTATACAAATATGGAGATCTCAGGATATTAGCATGCTTGTAATTGGCAGCAGTATGTCCTATCACCAAATAAGAGGTAACAAAAAAGGCAGACATTTAGATTCTTTCTAATTCAGGTCTTATTTTGTATAGTGCAGAGGGAGGGATTCATTTGTTGTTGTTCTTAAAAAAATAGTTTTTACACATTTAAAACTGCCCGGCCAATGCTGATTAGGTGTGATTTGGGGGAGGGAGCAAAGGGAATGTAGTCTTCAACAACCCTGCAATGTAGGCCATTGTTAAATACTGCAGGTTAGAGGTGGAACCAAGGCTGGTTTGGATTTCCGATCAAAATCCCCACACAACACAGTTGCAGCAAGGTTCAATCTAGTTTCATTTGCAACTTCAGACCTATTGCTACCCCAAACCAAGTGTTGGCTTGCATGCATAAACCTTGGGCCCCACTGACTTGCATGCAGAAAAGTTGCATTATTTTTAAACACACACTCATTTCCATGCAAAATAAGAGTTTTGCATAATTTGCATAATATGCAAATTACTTACCAGATTTGGGGAAATGCATTATAGCAACAATGTATACAAAGCACCAGTCCATGTATTGCAAGGCATCATGAATGCGAAATAGGTTTGCAGCAAGATTTTTTTTAAATCTCAGCTGTCCAAGAATGGGGATAATTAACAAGAAATTAAAAGAACAGGAAATGTTAAGTTAGGGATGCTGAAGAAATTTGGTCTTGATGAATTTGGATATGAACTTACCTGATCCCTAGCTTTTGCACAGATTTCTTTGCTCAAACAACATACCGAAGTGTGCTTTACAATGCTTATTTTGAGAGCAATGTGGATTTTAAGAGAAAATATTTCATGCAGGTTCCCCTTACACCCCAATATATATGGCAGTTTAACATGGGAATGAGACAAAAAAGACACATAGTTGTTCATTTGCAAAGGCGTCATGGATTGGAATTACACCGATTCATCCGTTCCTACACAAAATCCTTCTTAAATGTTTAATCCTTACTACTAGATAATACAACCCAAACTGTGGCTCCCTTTTGAAACTATTTGGTAAAAAAATATACACACATATGAAGAGTAAAATATCTTTCCCTGACTTTTTGCTCAGCCTTGATTCTAAAATGCAAACAAAACATTAAAATATAATGATCGCTAAGGTATGGCCAGGCTTTGACTATAAATAGTCAGACTTTCACTTTTCTTTCCATTTACAACTAAAAGGCAAAATGAAAGGAGGAGCCGGGAATTTTTTTTTAAAGCAAGGATGAATGCCACGCCAAAAGGTTTAGAAAAGAAAAGAAAAATCTGATTAATCTTTGAGGGGCACCGTTGTTTTAGATGTATTATTATAAGAACAGACTAAAGGAAAGCAAAACACTGCTCAATGCGTTGAATGAATACAACTCTGGAATCTTAATAGGCCAAACAAATAAAAATTAGCACCTCATATTGTTGGTGAGCTGTAATCCCCCTCCGAGATTCAACCAAGCTTGTTCAAGCAAATTACATTTGTCTGGGTTTTTTTTTTCAAACTGGGCATCTCTTTCTCCCCTACCTCCAACCTCTCTGATTTGTTGCCATCTCATTTATTTTTATTTCACCCAATTTTTCTCTTTTCCATGATTGCCGCACTTATCTTCCAAACGTTAATTGCTATTCAGTGGCTCACAAAAGCAGAACACAGAAGGATCAAAGAGCAGAGAATCTCTGCATAATTATTTTAAGGGCATGACATATGATCGTACACAGGGTTTAAGTCATTCATAAATAGGACCCGAGGGGAGGAACAACTCAAGAAAAACAACCTTGCTTGTTTGCTTGACTGGCGTTCAGAAACCCAGTCCCTGTTGCCCACAGAAACAATTTGTAGTCTGTCTGGCAGAGCAAGGAAGCTAACTGCAGGCTCCGTGGTTTAAAGAAAATGTATCTACAGCAGCTTGGATCCGAGTTTGAAAAATGTTCCTTGTTATTTCAGTCCAAGTCAAGCCTTTTAAAATTAAAAGAAAATGTTGGCTTTAATTAAAGATTAAGTATTGAAGGCTCTTTTTAAAGAATGTGCTTTTTCTCACTGAGCAGAATAGCGAAAAGAAACTATTTGAAATTTAAAAGCCATTCTTCTCTTCCCCCAACCCCCACGCCCAATCTTTCTCAATGCTTTAAAGCAAAATATGTGAAAATCATTCATTTGTGGAACAATATTTCGGATGCTTTTGCCATTGCCGTTGTGGATATTTGGCACAACCAGACTTTTTCCAGAATTTTAGCAGCAAGTCTGGAATGAAAAGTTGGGGCATCGATACACATTACGCTCCTCTGAACGCAAGCCTCTGCCGGAAAATTTACTCCGTTTGCTGGAATCAACACGATTCTCCGTAAGGTATGTGCAACGTAGCACATTTCACCACGATGCAAATGAAAATATGGGGCTTTCTCCAGAGCCCCACTTTGGCAAGGTGGTGAGGTGCTACAGTAGAAGCAGCGGCTGCTTGCGGGACAATTTGCAGCCACAGTGGACCATCTGAAAATCATTATTGCACGGCAGTGTATTTTCCACATGCTCATATGCTGGACAAGCAGGTTGCTCTTGAAGTATTGTTCCCAGGGGGGAGAAGGAAAACCCAGAGAAAAGTATCCTAATGTCAGATCCCTATTTAGCAAGAGCCAGACAGAAATACGGCCAAGAGGTCTTTTGGCCATGCTGCTGGCAAAACGATAGGCTAAGGTAAAGAAAGAGAGACTAGGAATGCAGAAGACAAAGGCTTGAGGCCTGCAACGAAGGCAGAGATGGCAAACACGCTAGGAGGAGCAGCAACTTTTTTTAAACATGCTGGAGAGAGAAATAAGTACAGAAATTTCTCGACTTCTATGGCATCTCACAGCATTGACATTCACTTTTATAATGGCGAAAGACATAGAAAAATGTCACTCCCTCACTCCATAGAATCTCTCACATTGGATATAGCTTTTTAAAAAGAAATTCTTGGAGGGCTCGGAACGCAGTAATAAAAACGGAATCAGAAAGCATGTGAATGGCATTAGCTACTTGATTGTGAGTTCACTGGTACTTTGATTCAAAGAAGGTGAAGAATATTGTCAAAAATGGGTAGGATAAATGCTTTTTTTTCAAGTAAAAGAAAAGAATTTTAAAAGGAATCATGCAAACAGCAGCAACAAATGTTTCTACTGAAAAAACAACAAGAAAATCTAGCTCCACCATGCTTAATGAAGCGTGAAAATACCTTGAACTCGACATATTTTTGAAGTTTAAGATTTATCATCAATGTTACCCATTATGTTGTTAACAACAACAATTAAACTTGAGACATATTTTCACAAATTGACATATTGTGCTATAATAATAATAATAATAATAATAATAATAATAATAATAATAATAATTCTTACCCGCCTCTCCGTTTGGATCGAGGCAGGGAACAACAGTAAGTATAAAATCCATAAAACTGAATTAAAAACATAGTATACATTATTAAAACATCTTAAAACATCCTAAACTTCCACTGGATAGGCCTGCCGGAATAGATCAGACTTTATAGCTTTCTTAAATGCTAAAAGACTGTTAAGTTGACGAGTCTCCTCCGGCAGGCCATTCCACAGTCTGGGAGCAGCAGAAGGGAAGGTCCTCTGGGTAATACTTGTCAGACTAATTTTGGCAGACTGAAGTAGATTCTTCCCAGAGGACCTGAGTGTGTGGGGCGGATTGTACAGGAGAAGGCGATCCCGCAAATAGCCTGGACCCAAACCATGTAGGGCTTTAAAGGTTATAACCAACACTATATACTTTAGTCTATGTTTTTGTACTTCTCAAGGCTCGTGTAATATTATATATACGTTTTACATTTTGTTACATCACAGAAATTTGGTATGGTGCTTTCTCTTTCTTGATGTCAGAAAAAAGCTGCTAGGAGGCAGTTCAAATTCAGTAACGCCATTGATGCAAAAATGCTCTAAATATTTGACACTTGCATATTGCAGCATAACTACTGTATAGAGCTGGCCATGTGCTTTTGAACTAGTAGAAACAAGACAGATAATGGCCATCAAACCATTGCATTCTGCCCAAGCAAGCAAGGAAGCCCATCTTGGGAGTAAGATAAAGGCCACAGTTTTATATATAAAAAAGCTCCCTTTCACAAAGAGTTCTTGCGAAACTTATCATCATGATTTTAAAATTATTATTATTATTATTATTATTATTATTATTGTTATTCAAAGTTACTATCATGAATTTTCCACACTGTAAGTTGCATCACTACCTGCCATTTTCTGGCTGCTCTGATTGATTACCCCTTCCTTTTTCTAAATGCTTTTATTTATTTATTTATTTATTTAATTTAATTTAATTTCATTTCATTTCATTTCTATACCGCCCCATAGCTGAAGCTGTCTGGGTGGTTTACAGCAATTGATAAAAATACAAAATACACCGTAATAAAAATAGTCTAAATGTTTAAACACAGAAAAATTAAAACAATGTAAACGGCTAAAAACAAATAAACATTGGGCTCATCTACACCAAGCAGGACATAGCACTATGAAAGTGGTATGAAAGCGGTATATGGTCTGTGACAATGGGCCCCAACAGTTGTCAGTGCACTTCAATACTGCTATAGAGCAGCAGTGTGGCTCTTGCCTTTTATATACCACGTTCATACTGCTTTCATAGTGGAATATCCTGCTTGGTGTAGATGAGCCCAATGCCCTCCCCCCAAAAATAGCCCTGTTCTAAAACAGCAGACATAGATGCCTCATCATATACCATTAAATGCCTGGGAGTAGAAGGTGGTCTTTACCTGGTGCCCAAAAGATGACGGTGTCGGTGCCAGGCAGGCCTCAGTGGGGAGCTCATTCCATCGTCGGGGGGGGCACTTTAAGTTTAGCACTATTGATATTACAGTTCTCTTTTGCTAACTGGTGCTGTTAGTTTATTGCTCTATTTGTTTTCTCATCTTTTTTATTTATTGACAGTTATATTAATGTGATTTGTTTATTTGCTAAAATATCTGGATTTTTATTTATTTATTTATTGTGTTTTATTGTTCTTGCTGTTTTATGTTATGAAGAAAAGTGGGCTAAAAGTTAGTAAAGAATAAAAATTAGAATCCTATGCATTCGTATGAGAACAATCCATAACCCTGGGCTGCAGAACACCCAATCCCTGACGCAGACAATACCCTATCAAGAATCTGTCAATAACCCCAACTTTATATGAGCTAATCTAATGGAAAGTTCCCATGTACAGTTTAAAGAATAGCCATTTAGTTTGTGGTTGGTAGCCAATCCATACAAATATTACCTCCTGTCAATTTGGTTCCCATCGTTACGTAATTTCTAGAGGTGTTGAAAGAGAGAAAACCATCTTTGATTATTCATCACATGATAACGGATGATAGCAACTTCACATGATATGTTCAAGTTCTCAAGCTATAACTGAAGTTATCAATACTTCTCTTTCTGAAATGCTACATTAACATACTTGGGGCTTTGCTAGACCTACCGGGTGTTCCGTCATTGAGGAGCGGTGAAAGCGGATTTCCCCGTTCAGCCGTGACGCCTCATGATCCACACCTTCCTTAGATTTGTGGCGGAAGTTTGCGCCGGTTGTGCTGCTGCCGCCTTGAGCACGGTTGCGCAGCCAAACCGGCCTGATTTCTGTGGGGGGTTTTTCCTGCTCACCGCACGGTTTGCGCAAGTCCAAAAGACCGCAAACAGTGTAGATCGCTTGCACAGCCGTCAGCGATGCCGCGGCGGTGGCGGCACCGGCAGTGCCAGCTGAAGTGCTGCTGGTGCTGCTGCTGTGTACCAGCCCCCTCAGGCACCAGCGAGTGCCGGCGTTGAGGGTCAACATAGATGCGGTCACTTCCTGATGGGGGTCGTGGCGGGTGTAATATGACCCGAGGTCAGTTGTCTGCATGGGCACTCTGTGCCTACATCTCCCATCATGCCTCTGAAATGTCGGTGGCGATGACCGCCTCTGTGCCCTCCCCCCCATCCCACGGACCCAACCCACATCTGGGCGTAGGCATGGCAGCAGCCCAGAAACAGCTGTGCCCTCTTCCAGCCGCGTACCCACACCAACAGGCACACAGCCCTTCATGCCTGGAGCGTCCCCTTCAGTCCCCGCTAGCCTTTACATCTTCGGCACAGCGTACAGCACCACCATTATGCGGCCGCTGTGGCTGCCCACCGCGAGGAGTCACCAACTTCCCATGACTGTGGGATGCCCGCTTTTCTGAAAAGTGACCCACGCAGAGGTTGAAGTAGAAAAAACAGGCACACATCCCCCACCCATCCCCCACCCACCCCCAGCAGCACACCAGCCACTTTTCCGGTCCTCCGTTCCTGCGCAAACTGTCACTGTGGGAATAATAAAAAAAAGCTGCTCAGCTGCGCTGCCCCAGCTGGCGGACTGGGCACAAATGGCGGAGGCGGCTTGACCGAAGCCGCTGGCCACTCCCCTTAGCACGCCTTTTCCTGACCAGTGCGGACCGCAGTGACCTCACATCCTCCCACAGCTACTCCGAATTAGCGCGGGCCGGCAGGAAAAGGCGCACTAGAACTCACTTTTTTAAAGACGGGAGAAAGAGGCTTCACCGCAAGATAACGACGGATCCTAGTGAACGTCATCTGGAAGCCTCGACACGACTGCAGAAGGTAACGCGCGCTACAGCCCCGTCTAGTAACGCCCTTGGTTAATATACTTTCTTACATTTAGAAAACTATTGAGACTGATCTCTTCTGGCAGTGTTTTTAGGCTGTTTTAACAATGCATATTAAGTTTTATTTCAGTTTTATGTATTTTATATTTACTGTTGTTCCCCGCCTTGATCAGAATGGAGAGGCGGGTAAGAAATAAATTTATTATTATTATTGGTTCAAAAGCTGCACACTTAGAAACACAAAACAATGTAACAAGGATGAGATCTGGCCAACTGTCAATTTCCCACTATACCTTCCAATACAATTGAGGGATGCAATTGGACTAACAAGAAAACACAACATAAATGATATATATGGTCAGTACTAAAACTCATGACCAACAGCAGTCTATATCAATTTCCAAAGCCCATTAAGAGATTAGTTCAGGAAAACCTTGATCTTATATAGAAACTTGAGTTCCTAATGTATCATTAATTGCTCGCTGGACCAATTTATGCCTGAATGCAGTTCACAAGTCCCTTTTTCAGTGCAAACAAGCAAAAGTAACTTCCATTCCTCTCAAGCACTGCTAACACGAGATTCTTGGAGAGTTTTGTTCTTCATGTGCCTTTTGCTTGAACTATCAGCATGACAGTTCTTGCAATATGTTAACCTTTTTAAAAGCTACTCTCCTACTTTCATTCTTGTGCTTTTAATCTAAATAAAGGGTGGGAATCCTGTGGTTGCCCAGCTGTTTTGGCCTACATTTCATTTCATTTATTACATGTCTCTACAGCCTCATAGCTGAAACTCTCTGGGAGGTTCACAAAAATTACAACACATTAAAACAATTAAAAAGAAAGACATTTATAAAACCATATAAACAGGTAACAGAGAGACGCAACATATATCTAAAAACAATTTATTAAACCATTAACCAAAGACAATCCAAGACCTAATTTAAAACGCATTATTGGGCAAGACAACCTACGACTTCCAGCAGTTCTTGCCAGCATAGCCAATAGTGAGGGATCATGGGAGTTGTATGCAAAATAAAATCTGGAGGACCAAAATGGATACTGTTTTTATACTGTTTTTATGTTTTTTTTTAAAAAAAATTGTATACTTTTAATGTTTACTATTTTTAATGTTGTAAACCGCCCAGAGAGCTTAGGCTGTGGGGCGGTATATAAATGTAATAAAATAAATAAATAAATAAAATAAATAAAAAGGTGCCCATCCCTGATCTACATGTTACTTTTGTCTTCTTTGCATGCTGGTTTATTTCTTAATTTCCTTGAGAATGGGGAGATAGGCCAGCTTCTGGTGGACTCTCTAGTATTTGCTGGTTGCTCTGATTCATGCCCAGAATGCTGGACCAGGTGGACCCTGGTTTGATCCAGAAAAGCACTTATGTTCTCAGGCAGTGCTGGCTCCAGGAACTTGAGGGACTTTGGGCAAGACAACCTCAATGGGTCCCCTGTCTCAGTGGGTCCACCATCTCACTGCCATTGTCACCAGCTGCTATTGCTCCTCATCCTCTTTCTCATCATTGCTAGCATTTGCTTGCTAGACAGGCAGAGAGCCAGTGAGTAAGCAGGCAGTGGCACACACCATTCCTCCTTCTCACAACCACTGTTGTCTGGGCCAGAATGAGAGGCAGGTGAAGGGGAGGAACAAATCGGGGGGGGGGGGGTTCTTATCAGTGGGTCCCTGCTGGGTTGTGGGCCCTTGGCCGGTGCCCCACCATGCCTACCCTTGGCCCTGTTCTCCAGCAAGAATGCATACTCAGGATCACCTAGCACAGGTTAGTTATGTTAGAACTATTAAGAGGTCCTGAATATGCACTCTTGGTTTATAAAGTCAACACACAGGACTGGAGCTACCATTAGGCCAACTAGGCAGCCGCCTAGGGTGCAGACCTCAGAGGGGCGCAGTACTGCCCTTTAAGGGTCACAGTTTTATACAAGTTAGCTGTTTTAAGAAAAAAACATAATAAAAGAAAAATATAATAGTTCAGAAACTTTTCTTGAACGGCTGAATCAAAGTTGGCAATTTTTAGGGGTGGTGGTACAAGTAGCTCGCCTTGCCTAGGGCGCAAATAGTCTGGCACCGGCCCTGTCAACACACAGTGATGGACCACAGAAGTTCTACATTATTAAGAAGTACACCACAGAAGATCACTGTACTGTGCTGGATAAAAGAACTGCATCCTTAGAAAAGAGGTAGAACTCTAATGTTCCTGTTTTTATTGTTTTAAATTCTTGTACGCAACCTTAATGGTGTTTTAGCAGCTAAAGATGTATAGAAATGTTAACAATAAATAAATTAAATAAATTAAATTGACTTTTATCTAAACATATTCACCCTTTTGGGACTCTGTTTTACTGAGTTTCTTTAAAGATGGAAATATGTTGAGTGGCATCACAGACATTTTGCATTGTGGCTTTGAATGTGAAGTAGAAGGTAACTAGGAATAAAAGAACTGCGGCATTATGGTTCAAATCCAGATGTATTAAAATCAATGATGTTTATTTAATTTTTCTTCTTCTTTACTGGAATGCAGATTCCACCATAAATGCTCCTCTGAAGGCACATTGAGACATGTGAAAGGAATTCTGGTTGCAGCCAAATTGAGTCTCTCTGCTGTTGTGATTATGGACAAATGGTCAGTTTCAGTGGAACACATAAATGCATTAAAAAAACACAAGGGGAAGTCAGAACACAAACCACAACTCCATAAAGAGAAACAGAATTTGCTCAAACAGATAAGGGTATGTTAGTTCATTAACTTGAGGGTTGCATAAAACCTCCCGTTTTAGCGGAAGGTACAAAGAATCCAAAGTAGACAAAGATATATTAGCACAACTCTGAGGACTGAAAAAAGAATATATGAGAACATTTCAAAACCCTTTTCAAAAACCACTTGAAGAGATTTCTCTTTCAGGGAAACCTCTCCCAACGAAAGGAAACTATCATTCTAACCAACAAGTTTGAAGTGAAAAGTAACACTATGATTCTTTGGATAAACTTCAAAGGCTCAGAGATACAGAAACATTTTCACAGGAAAGTACTTGTATTCCGAATGTATCTGATGAAATTTAGTTTTGCCTGATGTAAGAACAAACGGTCCCAACAGTACTCTGAGAGCCCAAACTGCTTCTCTGCCCATGCAGTGGAAAAGGCAATAGAAGTCAACACGTCTCCACTTCCAACAGTTGATCAGTACTGGTTCTACCAATGGTGCAGGTGGGTAATTTTAAACTCTTGACTTCATGCTCTCAAGGGGACCCTTTAGACAGCCACAACTAACATTCCCAATGCCTACCCTCACGCCATTCCTTGCTATACAACTGCTCCTATATTAGAACAAACAACAACAATGACAACCACAACAGTTTTTTATTTTTTTAAAGGAATGCTTTAAAACTTTAAATGCAAAATGTTTGGTTTTGCATTTTAAACTCGCTTAAATCCTCGCACCATCATGACTAAGGAATAAAATGGAATTTGCATCCGCCACTCTCTTGCTAAATGTATTTACTTGGGCTTCAGCACTGGTTTTCTGCAGAAATTGATAATATAAGTTCAAAGAAAAAATAATAAAATGAGCTCCTGGAACCATGTCCATGTCTAGCTGGCTGCCCCAACTATACAATTTATTTTGTAAATTTCATTTCATTTATTATATTTTAATATGTCTCATAGCCAAAGCTCTTGGGGCGGTTCACAAAATTAAATAAGGGGAAAGAAAGGATGCTTCACTGAGCAGCATCAGCCTAGTTGGGGGGGGGGGGGGTCAGTCCTGGTGATCATATCTAGACCTGTTTGTCATTGCTCCCATCACCTGCCACTCACTGGGTAGTCATTTGGGGCGGGGGGGGGGGTACTCCTGGGATGCAGAGACCGGGGTTGTTTTCTGAAACAACCTGACACAGCTCTAGCTGCATCACTGAGCTCTAAAGCCACAAAGGGAGAGAAGGGGCATCCAAACTCAACCCTGGTGCCCTCTCACTCTCCCCAACAGAAGTGATGTGCCCAAGGCCAGATCTACACCAAGAGGATATAATGCTTTGAAAACGTTTTGAAAACTGTATATGGAGTGTGTCCTGGGCCCCAACAATGGTCACTATGTTTATAAGTAGTGTAGATGCTGCCCAAGTGCCAATTCTGCACACCTTGTGTGGATAAAATGGATGTGATCAGCTGTGACGCACAGGTGAAAGACTTGCTGAAGGGATAAGCAAAATGCAGGCACAGGCCAGTATTTAAAGAGCAAGGAGCCTCATCAACAGAAGTTTCAGGAAATGATGAGGCTGGAGTGGAATGAGAAAAGGTTCACTTTTGTGGAAGTCAACAGCAACCACTGCATTGTTATTATTGAATCTACAACACAGCAAAAATGTAACTGGTTGCAAAATAATTAACTTTTTAAAGAATAACAGCTTTTTAAAAATAAAATAAAATCCTATTTTATATCAGGTCTGCAAGGGAAGCTATTCCCCCCCCCAGGTACATCTACTCCCTGTAAATTGCCTCCAGTTTTATTTTTGCTTCAAAGAGTGAGAGATTTGCAGGTACATTAATGCACAGACTGATACCATTGAGATGTACTTGCTTAAATCTATTCAGCACAGATGGGAGAATAAACCCAGTGCTTTGCCAAGTTTCAGCCCAGACTGAATTTTTACAGCTGGATTATAAAAAAAGCTTAGCGATGTATGTGTGTGTGTGTATAAATATATATATATATAGAGAGAGAGAGAGAGAGAGAGAGAGGATTTCATGGAAATACTGATACAACTTTAAATGCAGCAATACGAACAGCGCCATGGTAGTCTAATATTACACGAGGGACATGGAGCAACCCAACAAACAGTGGTGCCGGCAGAATTTGTTAGCTGCGATTGTTTTATTTACACCAAGTGGTGGAAATAGGCTGGAACACACAAGAACACACAAGAACACTATTCCAGGTACGAGGTTTCAAGTCAGACATTTTTCCAGAAAGAAATTAAGTTTTTATGGGCTCCTCTTTTCCTTAGTTTTATTGCCAAGAAATACAGTCTCCCTAAATCCCCCCCCAATTCCACCTGCCCCCGCTCCCGCTACTGCAGAATCGACATTTACGTTAATCATACTATTACTTCCTCTAATGTATAGATGTGCTTCAGTTCAGTTCAACTGAGCAGCAATATTCAAGTCTTAACATGTGCTCACGCAGGGTGGTTGGTGCTTGATTGGGTGGCAACATTCTCCTGCAAAACATCTTTGGTTAAAAAGAGTTCTGCTCATGAAAATGATATTAGCCGTAGACGCAGGCGTCCGTGTGCTGAAATGTATGGACAAAACCATGCCTGGAGGTCAAAATAAGGAACTGGAACACTCTAACCAAGCGCAGCAGAAAGTGGGAAATTGGCTTTTACTTGTTAATTGAAAAAACATTTATTTTTCTACACTTAGATACATAGGATAAAAATTGAATAGCCCTACAGATCTTTTAATAATAATAATAACAATAATAATAATAATATACAATTTCACAGGAAGATCTTCAAAAGGAAGAAATGACTCCTTTCTGAATACACTTAAGAGCCACATCAGTTTTTCTTTTTAAATGTTAAAAAGTTCCACCCATTTTTGTTCAGACTGCATTGCACAAGGCAGGGCTATTTAGCCTTTTCTTCTCCACCACAGTCCTGCTGAATATCATCCTCCCCATATCATTCTCCAAAAGAAAAATAAGACTGGCCAATGGGAACTTACTTCCTCAGGGCTAATACCAAGGCTTATTTTCATCAGGACTGTGGTGGGGAAGGAAAGGGTTAAATTCCTGTCCTTCCTGTGCTCTGCAGTCCCTACAACAATGCCCCCCCATCTCAGCTATTGTAGTTGAATGTGTGTTTTAATGTGACTCCTAAGAATGAATTTAGGACCATGTGTAGTTTTCCCTTTGTGGTGCTGCTGCTACACACTTTGCACAGCACCCCCAACACACCAGATACCTCCCTTTATGGTGGTGAAATGGTGCAGCATCCCCCCAAATCTTGTAGTTTTGCTCCCGCAGGGTGGCATCGGGTAATCCTCATGTCAGGATGGAGCACAGGGTTTCCAGCGGTTATCTGGGTACTGAAGCTGCTGCCCCACCCTCTTCCTGGCTTCTAGCAGCCAAGCACCAGTCACCATCCACCCGCAAAGCCCCCCAGATTGACCATGGAGCAAGCTCAGATGACGGAAGAGCTGGGGTGACTGCTCCCAATGAAAAAGTCAGGGTAAGTCCCTGACTTTTTAACAGTGCAGTTTTGTGGGACAGCACCGTGATGGCTGCGAATCTGCAGCTGCATAATATAACTGACACAGTGCCAATTCGCAGCCACCGCAGGACTTTGAACACGTACAGACAGCCCCCTGTAATCTTTACAGTAAATAGGTACCAAAGAGAGCTGAGAGAAGGGATGTACAGATTTTGTAAAATCCATTCCATCTGTGTTTTGTGGATTGTCAAGTCCCTCTCATTCTGTCATCCGCTCATTGATGGAATTGGTTTTTTTTCCAATTTCTCAAATTTGCACAAATTTGCATTTGCGAAAATGTGCAAATCCCACCAAACTTGCACAATCCCACCCAAAATATGCATTTTCATGCTTTAGCCTATAGGAAACTGCACGTGTTCAGCTTTAAAACAAATTTAAAAACTCCTACAACTAAATTTGCTTAAAATTCTGGAAAGTAAAAAAAAATCTGGTCTGCAATTCTATGGAATCTGTGTGATGTGGGAAAAGCCACTGGATTCCATTGTCAATTTCTCCAGCATTCCTAGCTGAGATTCCCCAAACCTGCCATGGCTCTACTTGTGTCCATTTAGGGCCATGCGCCTCCCCTTCATACTTTGCCTTCTGCAGCAAACACTGATGTACCCAGGATCTCATGGCAAGGAGTTAATTTTCCATCTTCTACATTTACACACACACACACACACACACACACACACACCTGATCCCAGAGTGGCCAGGGCAAATGATGACCTACACAGTGGCACAAATCTGTGCATGGCATGGCCAGGAAGCAGGTCCATTATCTATGTACAAGCAGCCACCACCAGGGACTGAGAGGAGTGAAGCAGCTGCCAGGAGCAAACCAGTTGTATATATTGACTCTTCAGACATCCCCTTACAATTTACTATTAAATGGACTTGGACAAGAAGTTGCCCATGACGCTTTTAAAAAAGCTCTCCCCAGGGGATCATGGAATTAGAGGAACCTGCTAACAGAGCAGCTAACTAGAATAGGATTGCATCAATGCACCACACACCAAAGCTAAGAGAAACATTTAAAAAAAAAAAAAAAAAACCCTGCAGGGTAGAAGATAGGTATGAGCTTCTCTCAGTAAGAATTGTGATGCATGACCCACAAACTGAATATCCACCTGGGCAAGAACAAACTATTTGAAACTACCCAGTATTAAAAGTTAAAATTAAAATCAAATCAAATCAAATCAGTAACTCTTTTATTGAGTATAGAAGATCTTGCATTCTTTTCCAGTTTTCACACTCTTTAAATATCGTATTTCTGAAATGGTGATTTTCTTATTAATGTTGTTGGATGCAGTCCTAAAAGTGAACTAGATGTTAGAAGAGATACATGGAGGTCAGAAAAGCAACAGGAATACAAGGGCTTTTAGAGTTGCACATTTGTTTAAAATTGTCCCGAAGACTGGTGTCCTTAACTGGATGACCCCTTTCAAGGCAGAGTGAATCATGTCTAAGCCCCATTGAAGCAAGTTAGTTGGGCCAAACCAAAAAGGAGCTGCACCAATCACATAGACGGGGGGCATGCAGGCAAGGAATGCAGAACCTCCCCCTCCACCTGCATCTTAGCTCCCTACAGTCTGTCTCTCCCAGTGTCTTTTCTCCTAGGCCAAACTCTGGTATCAGGACTGTGCTCAACTGAAAGAAAAGCAATCAGAGTTGGAAGGTCCGTGGCTCAGAAAGAAGAAAAAATATGGAAGAAGCAATGGGAATGGGCTATAAATTATTTATTTATTTATTTATTTATTTATTACATTTAGATACTGCCCCACAGCCGAAGCTCTCTGGGCGGTTCACAACAGTTAAAAATAGTAAACATCAAAAAGTATACAAGATTTAAAAAACAACGTTGAAGACAACGGTGTCTTACTCACCCATAAAATTCTGTGAATGAGGCACGGTGATGATGCGATAAAAGCCTTGTCTGGAAGTACCCCATATCACCGTTCATATTATTAGTTAAGCCATAGTTAAGAGATTTAAGAGCAGCGGATTCTTAAATCAGAACCATCCTTTTGGAATGAGTGTCAGCTTCATAAACGATTGAGCCTAGTCAAAAGATGCATACCTTAAAAACCAATAGAAACTATTTGCTACTGCCACTTATTCAAGAAAAAAAAAACCCTATGTGTATCATTAAATAGTATCAAAATACAACCAGTTGTCAGGGCCTGTAATATGTATTTTACAGCTGATAATTATAGTTATTTATTACTTTTAAAATAGGGATCATTAAAAAGAGTTTTTAATCAGTTGACATTGCAACACCTTTAAATGTGTACCCTATAAATATCAGCCATGTGAATTTGTGCTGTATTTGATATTCAAATACTCATATTGCTGTTAAATACATTTGGCTTCACACTTTGCAGTGGAAAGCATTTGCCTTTAATGCCTGTCTCCTTCAGAGAAATCTGCAACACATTTCACAAAAATGCAGTTCAAATGTTAAGATGAATGATTCCGACAGAAGTGTACAGTTTATAGCCCCCGTTTCAAAAAGACATGTTCTGTTTTGTAAAAGTTAACTGGAAAGAAAAAAGTTGGTGAAGCAGATAAGATAAAATAGAAATAAATCCCCCATCCACTGAAAAGTCTTCCAGCTAGTCATAGAGCACTCTAACCTTTAAGAACGGCCACTGGGAATTGTGGCTCATGGTCTATTGCAAAAGAAGATATCGGAGGACAAACTCCATAAATTTAGGGGACAAAAAGAAGGAGGAGGAGAGTAACAGAGAAAGTGAGAACAGTTCCAGAAGCCGCAAAACTCCCCTAAGCATAAACACCTACAAATAAATCACAGTCTTCAAGATCTAAAAGCCCATTGATTTATTTTTTAAAAAAGCAGTTTTTTTCCAGATTTCCCCATCTAAATCGCTTCATTTTTATGGGCTCTGGCTCCCCGGCTCCCCTGAGTAACACAAACTCAAATGAACCAAAGCCGAGGACTTTTCCACCCCTTCAGCTCTCCTTTGCTTCAGTTGTCTCTACTGCTCATCATCTCTGAATAAAAGTCAGAGGATCCAGCTTTTGAACACAGCCTGGACCTTAAATATTCTTAAGTGCATCATTTTTAGAAAGAGAGATAAGTGTGTCATTTCTAGAAAGAGCTCCGTTCTGTTTGCAAGCACCAACTTCTGATCTGAAAGCCTTTCCTCCTAATCGCTGATGTGCATGCAAGATGTTTAACTGTCGTTCCTCAGTGGAAAAGAACTCTGTACTTTACATTGATTCTTACTGTTCCAGGAATAAGCCCTGCTATAGAGACCAGTGCTGGTGCCAAGACCTGGCACAAATTAAGCTCCCAATGCACTGCATGACAGTAAGTGTATTTCTGTATTTCTGCACTGCTGCTGATTTTATCCTGGTTGTGCTTTTATATTGTATTTTATATCATGTTTTTACACTGTTGTTTTATACTTTGAATGGTTTTAATTTTTGTGAACCGCCCAGAGAGCTTCGGCTATTGGGTGGTATAGAAATGCAAAAATAAATAAATAAATAAATAAAATAAGCGCTGGCTTTTTTTTATAAGTTGCTCCCATGAGTCAATGCATGAAAGTTGGTTTCTGCAGAAGCCACCTGCAAGGAGAGCATCCACAAGTCACACCTGATAGTGCACACCTGGCACAGGTGTCAGCGGAGAGCACCCTACAATCCTCCCACTCATCACTATGTGAAGTTTTAGAATGAGATCTCTCCTAGCACCAATCGGTAGGGATGGCTGTTGTGGGGAAATCCAGTCATTTTTACGCCCACTGGATTTCCCCAGAGCCCCTGGCTCAGCTTGCATTTGTGAGCTGAGCTGTGGGCTTTCCCGTAAAAACTCTTCTCCGTCCCCCTCCCTCTTAAATCGACACTTATGCACATTTTGGGCACAATTTCTGTAGTTTTCACAAATTTCTGCCTTAATTTACGGGAGCATTTTGTGCAAATAAAAGCATAGAACACCCACAATTTGCACAAATTACAGATTAAATTTGCTCAAATTATGCAAATTGAAGTGGCAATTTGCATAAATGTTGATTTAAGGGGGGGACAAAAATCCATGAGGTGGCCTAACGCAATCTGCATCAAGTTGGTCCATCTCGCAGGTAAGCGAGCCAAAGTTCTGGGGGCCGAGCTGATGAAAGCTCAGCGAACTTCACACACACACCCCGATGGATTCCTCTGACATCCCTACCAATCAGCCGCTAACAAGGGGAAGGGCTGCTCTGGAATCTCCAGCTTGGCAGTCCCTTGCTAGGCCTGGCTCTGTGGGACTCACTAGCTGTTTAGCTGCAATCAGTGCTCGGGAAAATGCATGCCTTCTACTCTGCCTGCAACTCTCTACAGAGTTTTCAACTACAGTTCCCATAATCCCCAACTATTGGCCATGCTCTCTGGGGCTTGTGGGAGGTGTACTCCAAAACACCCGGAGGGCACCAGGTTGCTTACCACTTTAGATCACAATGAACACGGATGTTGTTTATGCTCCAAACATGCAAACGACTCCATTGCATTACCTCTGCATAAAGCAGAACTGCATACAGACATAAGTAGCCCAAGTAGAGACTGCCTACTATAGATCCCACATGTAGCATTTTAGGTCCAATCCAGAAATGAATGCAAGAGCAGCCAGGTCTGCCGCTTTATGTGCAGACACTGGCTGTGCAGAGTGCTGATTGGCTGGCCCGCATGGCAATCACAAAGTCACCTCATTGCCCAGAGTAGCGTTTTCAAGTTTTTAAAACAACACCCATTCACAAGGTTGGTTTGTTTTTAAGTGCTGAACACATGCCTAACTGGATAAACATGTCTCCCGACTACCTGTTTGGTGTTTAAGCTCAAAGCATGCCACAAACAAAGAGCAATGGGAAGTGGAGGGAGAGGAATGTCACATATATGTGTGTGTTGCTAAAGGGTTAAAAAGGCAGAGAGGAAGTAGAAAGTTCACCTCACAGCAGAACCTGTACGTAGGCACTGATACTCTATACCCTCCTACAGTTTATTATATTATTTTAACATACACTACTGATAATAAAGTTAAGTGGAAGTAAAAAGCAGCAGCAGCAAATCATTCATTTAAATCTAACGTGGGAAATCATTTTAATGGAATGTTTTAGTTTGTTATTAGATTTATATCCTAAGGCAACTTTACATAGCCCTCTCCATTTTATCCTCACAATTGGAGAGGATAAAATGTGAGACGGGTTAGGCTGAGAGTCGGTGATTAGCCCAAAGCCACCCAGTGAGCTTCAAGGGTGAGTGGGAACTAGAACCCGGATATCCTGAGTCCCAGTCCAATGCTCTAACCACAACTCCACACTGTTCATTTATTTACACAATAAATGAAAAGTTATATGGAAGAGGTGGGTTTTGAGCTGGGTTTTGAAGAAATGAGAGAAGTGGTACCATGTACCTACCACCGTGGTGAATAAACCCATCAAGATGCATTAGATTCAGCTGTTGTTATTTACACATAGCTAGAAATGCCACAATGTGGGTGGGTTTGCACAGTTCAGCATGCACCAATTTGTACCTATGGTTCCTGATCCAGTAAGCAATATGTTCAGGGAAACCTGCTTAAGTAGATCAGGGGTGTTAGGCTTAAAGGAAGAGCACTTCACTGGTTCCACAATTAGCACAAGATATAATTTAGAAAGACGTAGCTAGAATGGACACTAGGGTGAGACTTCCTGACTGTTAGAGCAGTATGACAATGGTACCAGTTATGTAGGGAGGTTGTGGTCTCTCCCACACAAGAGGCAGCTGGACAACCATCTGTCAGGGATGCTTTAGGGTGGATTCCTGCATTACGCAGGGGGTTGGACTCGATGGCCTTATAGGCCTCTTCTAACTCTACTATTCTATGATTTTATATGGAAAGGAGGACAGGGCTCCTGTATCTTTAACATTTGTATAGAAAAGGGAATTTCAGCAGGTGTCATTTGCATGCATGCAGCTATACTGGAGTGACCAGATACAAAAGAGGGCAGGGCTCCTGCAGTTTTAACTGTTGCAATGAAGAGGGAATTACACCAGGTGCTGCATGCATACAAATGACACCTGCTGAAATCCCCTTTTCTATGCGACTGTTAAAGATACAGGAGCCCTGTCCTCCTTTCCATATGGTCACCCTAATGGACAATAGTTCACTCTTTGGTCCATACAAACTTTAAATTGCAATGTTTCATTTTCATCATTAAACACCAAGCTCCTGTACAACTAAACTGAAACCAGAATGTGATGTGTAACAGAAGGCCATGTGGAAAGCCAGAAGAAATTTTTAAGCCATGCCAAGTGTCTATGTGGCGAGTTACGGTTATTTGATACAAAAATCCTTTCCTCCAACCCATAAACTTGTTCAACTTGTGTGCAGATTCAAACCTCTCTCTCCCCCCTCCCCCACCCAGCCAGCAGTACAATGTCATCACAACACTTCACTTTTCCTTGGTCCAGATCACAGAAGGACTAGGAGCATTTGAGGCTGCACTTGAGTAGGAACAGACCTGACCAGTCCTTTAGAAAGTCTATTGGAAGTCCCATGTTAGAGCGATATATAGATCATTATTAAAAAATAA
Organism: Elgaria multicarinata webbii; assembly: GCF_023053635.1. Lineage (NCBI taxonomy): Eukaryota > Metazoa > Chordata > Lepidosauria > Squamata > Anguidae > Elgaria > Elgaria multicarinata. Next base: position 25,805,289 of record NC_086171.1, read on the forward strand.
AACAAAAAATAAAACATGATCTCTAGATGCTATAGCAACTACTGTTAAATATAGTTCAGAATGCTAATTTGTACCAGCTATGCATGCCTGTTTTGTAATCCAAATCATATGGAAGGAGGTCAGAATGAATGAAAGAAGAGCCTCGCATTTAAAGTTCCTCTAATGTTCTTATATATGAAGTTTTGAAAGATATCTGAAAAGTATAATAGGCCAAAAGGTACAAATTATTTTCAAGGTGTTTGTGGAACAAAATGAACTAAAATTGGCCAACACATTTATGAAAGTTAGTAGTAATATAAATTATGGAATACCACATATTTTAGGACTAAATGCAAGGGGTTTTAGCTTTAATACACCTTCAATGCATTATATAATGAATTCTGCACTTGCAATTTAAGTTTACACAGGAAAAAAATCCAGGCTTTATGGCTACGAACATCTTTTTCTACTACAAATCCCTCCATGTGTGTGTTACTAGAAGTGCCCCTTTGCACTTGGCAAGAGCAGGCAGAATTAAAGCAGCTTCATTGTTGGACTTGAGCTTGCTGTAATGAAAGATAAGCTTAACAGCATGCTAAATAGGAGGAGTTCTGCATGCATAAGAACAGGGTGATTAGAGTGGTCATGTAACAATTTGTAGTTTTTTCCCCAAATGCTCAACCCGTTAATGCTGCAGTGGTTATCATACAGCTGCCTTGGCCTATTAAAAGTGCCTTCCCACACGCCACACTCAAAGCTAAAATGCTGGCAGGCAAAAAGACGGAGCCCAGTAACATTTTTTTTTAACTCAAGATTATGGCCATTTTTAAATTCCAGTTGTATAAGTATAGAAAACCAGAAGTTTACATGTCTTAAGTTACCATGTGCTCATTCGAACAACACTCATTTTAAAACTAAAATCTGGCAGCTGATTATCACATAATGTAGACCAAATGCACATGGAATGTTGAAAAATAGCATTCAAAAACCAAGAGATTTCACTTGGAAAACACTCACTCTGCAACCACAGCTCCTACTCTACGCAAAACGTTTTGGAGCTCCAAATACATTGTGCCTAGGCGGTCCCCTCAGCCCAAGACTTACATGAAAGGTATGGTCACTTTGTCTTTAAGTGGAAGACCTAGGGAAGGTCTGGAACTCTTGGGAATTAGATCAAACAGATCATGCATTTATTCATTTCTAGGAATATAGGTATGGAGTTAAGTAGGTTGGATCCAGATTTAGTCATACGGAGAATAGTGGAATCAATGGGATTTTGGTCATGGCTAACTTAAGTCCCAATGATGTCAGTGGGTCTTCTCTAAGCATGACCAAGTCTGGATCTGACCCATGTATGTCCTTTGGCTGAAAATATATATCTGGCTATGTGGAAAGAGATAAAGTGAAGAGGAAAAAGCCTTTCTCACAAGAGGACAAAGCTATTCTCATTCTGCAGAAGAAATACCAAAAAACATAGTGCGAGCATTAGTTTAAAGCAGGACAGGGGTTCCCAGAAGGTGAATCAAGAGCTATAAAGAAGTTGCAAGCAAAGGTTGCAAAGCACAGTTCAGGCTCTAGGCATTTTGTGAGGATTCTCAAATTGCATTTGGTCTCATTTCCAAGATCTTTGTGAAAGGACTCTAAAACAGTTGGCAATGATGACAGGTCCATAGGCCATAATATGCTAAAATGGAAGAGTGAATCCCACATGGTAGGATACAATTGATAGTTGTGGACTGAGCCAAGGCAAATTTCAATTTGTGGGCCTCATTAGAAAGTCTACGAATCACTTGTTTTTCCAGGAACACATTATTCTTAGCACTGTATAGACATGCAACCAAAGGGAGCCCCAAGTCATCAGAAGTAGACAGACCAATTCATAGGGAGACCAACTGTTAAGATTTCCCTGGATTTGTCCTTTTTTTTGTTCTGTCCTGGGTGTCAGGGGGGATTTTCTGTAATTTCCTATAATGTCCTGGAACGGCATGCTTTCCCCTTTAAGACCGCCATTAACATGGCGGGGGGAATGATGCACTTTCTGGAGGCACGTCATTCCCCCCCCCCATTGCTCCAATGGGAGCCTTAAAGGGGAAAGCGTGTCATTCCCGTATATTATAGAAAAGGCCACAATTGGAGCAGTGGAGGAAGGGGGGGATGATACACTTTCCCCTCCTCCGCTCCAATTGGGGGCTTTAAGGTAGGGGGGTGACATGCTTTCCAGAGGCCCTGGAAAGCCGCTTCCCCCCTCCCGGATATCCTCTGTTTTTGTTTTCCAAATATGGTCACCCTTCCAATGCAACTCAAAGAAACCAATATGAAGCTGCCTTATACCCAGTTAGAATATTGGTTCCATCTACATTGTCTATACTGACTGGTAGCAGTTCTGCAGGGTTTCAGACAACAGACTTAGAATAGCACCAGTGTAACCAGCCCTGGGTTTGTACAAGACCCATAATACCTTTTGTTCTTGGAAAATACCCCTCCCTTATTTCCCCTCATTGGCCTGCAAATAGGGATGGGCAAACTCCCTTGCATCCTGTTCATGCTCTGTTCGCCAAGCTCCCAGTGTTTGCCCAATACTGGCACATGTGTGGTGAGAGCTGCCAGATGGTCTATGGGTGCCTGGCGAGATCTCACATCTTTTCTCCGCCTTTTTTTCTTTTTGTCCATGAGCCATTATTTGTGCAAAATCATGGCTGGAAATATTTATGGAAATTGGGATTTGCGCAAAATCATAGCCATAAATAGCGTAATTTATGTAAAATTGCAGGCATAAAGGACCACAATATGTACAAGTGCTTCCCCACCTTGAGTGCCATCATCATATTGCAAATGTGTATGCCCTGAACTCACACTCCTGGTGGCTACTGTAGTGGTAGACATTCAATAGCATTCCATGTGCTAAGTAATTCCACTTGCAGGGACCACTTGCTATGGGAAGGCCATTTTGAGCAGTATCCCTATGAACATATGATCCGAGCCTAACATGGAGGAGACACAGTATAAATAGAATGAATGACCCACCTCACAGTGTTACTATAAGAATGGACTATCCAAAGAGATGACAAAGCACTTTGCATATTAAAAGTGTGTTATGGAAAGAATACTTTCTATCTCCCTTACAAGTCTCTCCTTTGGGGATGGGTTGGTGCAAAGAGGAGACTATCCCAACGAAACTCAAGGCCTTTTCCATTCATACTTAGAAGAATACTGGTCAGCAATGTTGTTTCCTGATCAGATACTTTGAAAGAGTGAGATGAGGATTGGTGGATCAAGGTCAGATACCTTTTCTCCCTAAATAGCCTTTTGCTATGTCACATTGCACAGATGCTTTTTATTGGGTTGACAATCGTGGGCCAGATGGTACCTTTTGGGGTCTGGATTTGGCTTGAGATCAGCAGATGCTGACACCTAATCTACAGCCTTAAAGGGCTTCCAACTCAAGACTAGGTTTTATTACCTGTATTTAGATTCTTGAACAGCAATGGTATTGAGCCAGAAACTGGAGGTGAACCTTCAGTCACCAGTGTAGTACATCAGGAGTGGTTCAAACTAATGTTGCTGATATAAACTTCTGCATCTCAATAACTCCTGCATACCATGTGCATTGTAGGATAAAGAAAGAAGGCCCTAAACTGGTCTAATATCTACAAATTTCCAAGAATCCCACCAACCCATTCCCCACAATTCTTCTCTCTCTTTCATGGCTGAGACAATGATTGCCAAAGCTACATTCCTAGCTGAGATCACTGCCAACATTTATATGGATTTACCTAAATACAAACTTTAATATGTACAGTAGCCATTTCAATGCTGGTCTCCTCAACTCTGGGATATCCACTATCAACAGTTCCTTTGGATTGCACCTTCCATGAACAAAGAAATAGTATGTACAGTGAGAGTAAGTTGCTCTACACATGCTCAAAGACCTTCTTAATGTGTGCTTCACACAATCCAACATTGATCTTGCATCTCAGAAAGGTCGTAGTTCAACCAAGCCAATGTGGACCAGCTAACTGTATTCTCAGTCTGGAATTTAGGAGTGATAGGAACTCTTTGGAGGGGGCTGAGGTAAGGCATTCACTCTCATCTTAAACTACCAATCTGCAGAAACAGGAATAATTATGACATACCTCACTAGACTGTTGATCAGACGGCTGCATTTTCAAGTACTTGGCATACTAAAAGTGCCATGCGTTATAACAACTCTGAGAAGATGGATTAGCACCATTGGAAGCCCAAAATTCCAAGATAAATGAATGAACAAAAGACAATGGCTTTCGAAAAGTTACCCTACCTGTCCGGTACACAAAATTGCCTTCAGTCTCAGAGGATGACGGAGACACCAGTTCCTCTTCAAATTCGTTGGAGCTAAATGATCCCGAATGGTTTCTTTGCCGTGTTTTCTCCATCATGGCTGCATTTGTGGCCATGACATGCCTCAATGAGTCATTCAGGTAGCGATTCAACAAACTGCTTTTGTACTTGGGGGGCGATACGTAGTCCTCATTGGCACTCCCTTCTGGTCTTACTCCAGATTTTATTACGGAGCTTTCAGTTTTAATCACAGTGTGATGAACTGCTGTGTTGTATCCCCCTTCATTCATGTGGCTTCTAGGAGGGTTTTCACCATCTGAAGAGACAAGGCCCATCAGAGAAAAAACATTAGTTACGTATCTTTCTAAAAATGAATACACCTAATTAAGTATCTAGAGGAAAAGTGAGATCAGACTAGATTATCATAATGATATTTTCTAAAATCCATTAGCACACTACCAAGTCACATTCCCACCCCCATCCATTCCCCTCCCCAGCAAACAGATCATTCCCCCCCAAAAAAAATTAGAAGGGGAATCTTTCTTTAAACATCTTTATATTTTATTTATTTATTTTATTTATTTATTACATTTATATACCGCCCCACAGCCGAAGCTCTCTGGGCGGTTTACAACAATTAAAAATAGTAAACATTAAAAGTATACAAAAATTTAAAAAACATGAAAACAGTATAAGAACAACAGTATCCATTTAAAAACAACAATTCTGGGGTCCATTAAAAACAAACTTAACATTGTTAAATGCTGTTAAATGCGTGGGAGAAGAGAAAAGTCTTGACCTGGCGCTGAAAAGATAACAACGTTGGCGCCAGGCGAGCCTCATCGGGGAGATCATTCCACAGTCGGGGGGCAACCACTGAGAAGGCCCTCTCCCTTGTTGCCATCCTCCGAGCTTCCCTCAGAGTAGGCACTCGGAGGAGGACCTTAGATGTTGAGCGCAGTGTACAGGTAGGTTCATGTCGGGAGAGGCGTTCCATCAGGTATTGCGGTCCCAAGCCAAGTAGGGCTTTATAGGTTAAGACCAGCACCTTGAATTGGGCTCGGAAACATATTTGTGCCTCAATAAGGCATACACAAGGCGATTTATGAACAGCAGGTTTGTATGGTGAACAATTTTAGCCAATCAACTGTTTATGAAATCAGATACTCAAATAAATGGAGCACTGTATCATTTGACATACACCATGTTATATGGTATCTAATTGGATGCAGGAATCTTGCTGGTGCATTGTCAGACTGATGGCAATCTATGCTGGGGAATCATATAGTACAATGGTCAGGACCAGCACAAGACCTCCCATCGCCATTGCTGCTGCAGCCACTGGGAGATGGAGGAGCCACCAATATTGCCGGAGGGAGATAGGCCACACTACTGCCACTCACCATGCCAATAGCACAGTCCGCACTGGGCTTATAGTAGTTCTTACTCAGAACTGCTTGTAGCTTCCAGGATAGGTGCATCTGAACCCCTTAAAGTTAATGAACATCTGTGTGTGTGTGCATCTCAACTTCTATTGATGTAGCAGCCATTTTCAATTTTACTGGCTTTGCATGGACAATGTTATGAAAATATTAAAAACAAACCTTCAGAGCATGACTCATCGCTGCTCACACTGAGCCTTTCAGCATTTCCTTGAACATACTTGTTGTACAGCTTTATTCGTAAAGCCCAGCTGAGGTCTGGTTGTCGGACAGTATTTTTAAGGCGGCGTCTTGCGTTGGCAAACCAGTTCGATACCTAAATAGAAGACAAATGCATCAGTTTTGCTCCCATCTAGAGGAGAGAGCACTCCAAGATTTCTCACTTGTGCATGTCATACAATACGTGATGGAAGACAGACCAGCAAGCCATTCACGATCGTTTTAATGAGTGACACATTAGCATTGTGAAAGTTGAAAGTATCTGGGATGCTTTAGGATCTAATTTTATTATAAATGATTTTGGTTGTATCCAATGTTAGAGTAGACCCATAGAAATGAATTGGACTTGCATTAGTCAGGAATAACTTACATCCCATTCATTTCAATGTGTCTACTCTACGTAGGGCTAACATTGGATGCAACCCTTTGAATCAGTTACCTAGGGAGGTTGTGGGCTCTCCCACACTAGAGGCATTCAAGAGGCAGCTGGACAAGCATCTGTCAGGGATGCTTTAGGGTGGATTCCTGCATTGAGCAGGGGGTTGGACTCGATGGCTTTGTAGGCCCCTTCCAACTCTGCTATTCTATGATTCTATGAATAATTGCTATAAGAAAAGCAACATATATATTTTAAAAGTCTTCATTTGAAGGCCATATCTTGAGGGTCACCATTGAGGGGCACTAGATTAAAATTACCCTCTAGTCCTAGGCATTTAATGGCATATGATAAGGTAATTATATCAGTAGTCTTGAACTGGTATATAATTGAAATTCTTAAATTGTTTTTAGCATCTTAGCGGAGCAATCCTTTGTACCCTAGACAGTATCTGGAGGGACATAAGTTTTTTCGGTTTTCTGGGTCTGAGCTCAGAGGCAGCACTCTGAGCTCAGAGCCAAGAAATTGCACTTCTTACCCCTCTTGCAGCCAGTATGGAGTGAACTGTGGTGGCTGTCTCTTCATGCTCATAAAACCGAGAACAAGAGAGGCATTCTTGGGGGTGGGGAGGGGAGGAGAATGTGGAAGCTGCTTTAGACAGCTTCCTATGTGACATGCTGTCTCCTCTCTCCCACTCCGAAGCTCCCTGAGTAGACACTCAGAAATGAGTGTCCAGCAATGAGTGCAGGACAGACAGAACACAGAAGAGAGGATCCCCTCCATTCACCCTGCATTGGATACACCTAAGTCCCCAAGTTCAGGGACTTATGAGTACACAGGGTGCAACCCACAGACTTGCACCCTAAATTATTTTACATTTTGTATGTTCAATTTTTTTAGACTAAGTTTTATCATAATGCTGTATTGTTTGCATTTTTTGTGAACTGTTGTTAACCGTCTGAGAGCTTCAGGAATTGGGCAGTATAGAAATGAAATTGTTGTTGTTGTTGTTGTTGATGATGATGATGATATCTACATTGTTCTGCACTTCTGCAGGCCTGGAGGAACAAGAAGCAACAGCATATAGCTTTGTTGATGTTCAGATAGGAAGGATGCAGCTTGCTAAGCCGACTACGCTCCTCCTGCGTCAGCGCAAACATGAGGCACAGCAAGATAGCTGCAGTTTTCAAGGATGTGGAATGCTTGTTCAGCACCTCTGATCCCTGCAGCTCAGCCAAGTTGCAGGCTTCTGCTGCTTGCTGTGGTTGCTCACCAATTCGCAAGTCTGATATAAGGCAGTACCTTGGCACCAGCACAGGGCCATGCAATCTGCAAGGACCAGAACACCAATGTCAGTGATGCAGCTAGCTCTGCCTTTCCCAACCTAGTGCCCTCCAGATGTGGCCATGCCAGCTGGGAATGATGGGAGTTGTGGTCCAACATCAGGACTATAGGAATAAAAAGGAGTTTGCTTCTGCAGCCCTGATGCAAAACACATTTATTTGGGAAGAAGCACCACTTTGTTGTAGGTAGGTAGATAGATATAATAAAATGAACATCTGTAACCACATATGTGACTGACTTGCTGCCTCTGGATTATATATTTTAGACTGATGCCAAGCCTGTTTGCCACTGCCCTGATCACCTGCCATGCTCTGGCTGGCTTCACACGTCATGTTAACCCGTGGAAGGTGGCGAGCTACACTGGGTAGGTGGTTATGCAAGCAACCTACAGTGCTCCCGTTAGATGATCAGGCAAACAAGCTACACAGAATAGTTTATTTCACTCCACTCTCACCCCTCCTCCTCCTGTAGACCTCTTGCCCAGCTGGGCAGGTATCCCAGCTTCCTTTGAGGCAGGAATAATGATTGCTTGAGAGAACCAGAGCGATGGCACCGTTTTTGGCTGCTCTTGCCAAGCAGCTCTGTAGGTGATCTCTGTAACCCCACACTGGCCTGGTTCAGACAACACGCTAACCCAATATAGGTAAAATAATCCTTACTACAATCCATGAGTTCTCAGGGTGGCTTATTTAGAAGAAATAACCCACCATGAGGGTGGGGGACCTCCCATGGACAATATGCTAACCCATCATGAGTTGTTCCAGAAAATAAACCATCATGGGTTATCGTGTTGTATGAACCCAGTATTTGGGTGGTCACTTTAGCCTGAAGACCCAACCCAACTGCACAACTGACCAATGTTTTGACTCCATATAAGGCAACTTCATATGTACAGCTTTCCAATCAAATACTTTGTTATATTAATGCTTGCAGCAGTTGTCTTAGATGACGGATTTGGCTGCCAAAGAGCAGCACAGAAGCATACCTTGGCGTTATCAGACTGCCACATGCAACAACAGAAAGTAGGATATTATCCACATAGTTCTTTATACGAGCAATACAAAACAGCATGATTTATGCAAGTTTGCTACTATTTGGTTGAAAAAGCCAACAGCAAACACTGTGCATTCAACATTTCCATGTCAGCTGCAAGCATTATTCATGTGAATATGAAGAGTTCCTATTCAAAGCATTCCAGCAAGCAGCAAAATTCAGCACTTAGGAATGAAATAAGATCATTGTAATAAAAGAATGCATCCCCAAATACTTGTGTTTTGGTTGCTTCCTTGCCCTCATGGAAACCATTATGGGATCATTTTAGATCTGGCAGTTTTGGGACTGAACTATCCTACAGGTTCAACATGGTTAAGGAGAGATAAAGTTCACAGTTTGCTATAGGTCCTCAGAAAGAAAGGAGGGGAAAATGCTCACCCTGTCCTGAGCACTGGTCTTGGAGAGATTTTTCTCTAAAAGTAGGCTTAAAGATATTTAAATAAAATTGCTCTGCAAATTTCAATAACTATGACAAATACTACAACTTTATAGGTTAACTCAGTTACAAATTATACATTTTATACTGTTAAAGCAGTAAAACTTGCTGTTTTAAATTTGTATTTTTGCATTGCTGCTGTTTTTATCTTGGTTGTGCTTTTATATTGTATTTTATATTATGGTTTTATATGGTTGTTTTATACTTGAATTGTCTTAATTTTGTGAACTGCCCAGAGAGCTTCAGCTATTGGGCAGTATAGAAATGCAATAAATAAATAAATAAAATAAGTTTAGGTTTGATAAGAAAGTAAGAGCTTTCTCTGTGGTGGCACCCTGGTTGTGGAATACCTTCCCTTTGGAGGCCCGACTGGCATCGACACTGGCTTCATTTCAGTGCCAAGTTAAAACATGGCTTTTTATTAAAGCCTTTGAAGGCTAAATTCTCCAAGGTTGCACATAAACAGTTTTCATTGATCTTATTGCTTTTAAACTTTTCTGCTGGTTTTAGTAGAGTCAATCAGATCTGTTCAGGAGGCAGGAGCAGAAAGGTGATTTGGGTCTTCTCTTCTGTGCATTCTCTCCAAACCAATGATTGTGTATCCATGTAGCCCAAGCTCCTGGATGGGGCTTTCCAGATGGGTGACCACTTGGGAATGCTATGTATGCTACCTTGAGTTCCATCATGGGAGAAAGCCAGGATATAAATGTCATAATAAAATTTTAAAAGAAGACTGTGTGGTCCTAACTATGGCCATGGCTAGACCAGGTCTATATCCCGGGATTGTCCCAGGATCATCCCCGTGCATCTAAATGACACACAGGGGATCCCGGGAGCAGGCAGGGATGACCCCTCCATTTGCCTGGGATAATCCTTAGGTCTAGCAAAGGCCTAAATTAGTCTGATTGACTAAGTTAAGGGAATGCCATGTTTTTACAACCCTTTTGCTCAGTTTGCTTGTCTTGCTATACTATTGAAATAGAGTAGCTGGTGTAGACATCAGTTTTCTTGGCTATTTACCCAAGTCATTGGATTTTAATGACTGTAGCTTGGTTTTGTTTTGGTTGCTTGGGTGATTAATACTGATTTTATGTGATGGTTGTTTCATACTGAATTCTTTTATTGTTGCATTCTCCCTGAGATCTATTGATATAGAATGGATAAAAAATAGGTGAATAAATAAATAAAAGTGGCCCCATTCAGCAAATGTGCTTCTCAGCTTTGATCTCATGGATGCTCTTCCATTTTTCCAAACAGCAAAACTAAATTAATGATAAAAATATCATTTACAAAATAAATCCCACTCTGTATCTTGTTAGATGGAAAAACAATTCTTGTGGTATCTTATGTCATGCTACACGATAGTGATCTTGTAGAGGGTTGACTCATGTAAAAATACTCTCCCTTGCCAAGTAAGCTGCATGCTATATATGCCTGTGAAAATCTTAATATTGCAAAATTCTCAGAAGCCCAGAACCAGTACATTAGTCATACTGTGGCAAATAACTTCATATTCAACAATAAAGCCATTCATATTTCCCCTTCTGGAAAGAATATTCAGACTTTTTTTTAAAAAAAATCATCATATGAATGGCTAGACCCAAATTTAAAATAAAATAAATCCACCCCTATGGGAATAGTGCAAATGAAAACATGACATATTCATTACAAATTAGCAGGACAAATTGCTAGTCTCCAAATTGGAGGCTAATTGGTGAGATAAATATAGGTTGTGGCTTTTAGACGGATATGGCTTCCTGTTCTAGTTCTGCAATTTCAGGAGTATAAAGTTTCTAACTCTAAAGCAGAATAGAAGGAACTAGGTAGCTTGCACTACATGCTGTTCCATTGGCTTTGCTAGGGTTGCATGGGTATAATCAGGCACAGTATTATTCGACATACTTAGACCAAGTGATCCTTTTCAGGCCTGGGGCTCTTAAAAAGTTCCTTTCCTTTTAGCCAAAAATTTTCTGCCATGGGATTAGACAATGTGTGGGTTGTATCCAATGTTAGTCCTATTTAGAGTAGGCCTATTGAAATGACTACCTTAAGTACCACTTTCTTGGTAGAAAGGAAGGGTATAAATCAAATAAATAAATGAAACCACAGAAGAGGAGAGTAAAGAAAACCAATTTGGAACCAGGACGTTGCCAGCTGAGACAAAAGCCTAGGTTTTTTTTTTTACAACTGGCTGGCAAAAGAGGGGAGCCTTAGAGTGTTCCAAATGGTAGAGTGTTGGTTTTGGAGAACAGATGGTGATTTAACAACTAGCACTTATCTAAGTGCTTGCTTAGTCTGTCTTTCCAAACTTGTAAATAAATGGATGTTACAAAAGATGCCATACATCTCTAGTACTCTCTTCTCTGTCTGTCTGTCTGTCTGTCTCTCTCTCTCTCTCACACACACACACACACACCCACCCACCCACCACCATCACCACCTCCACAGAAGGCCACTACCTGGAACTTCACAACTCAGGAAAATGTGAAACAGTATTTTCCATAAGCTTTCCATAGACTTTTGACGAATACACAAGATATGTTAATGCATGGCCTTGCATGCAAATTAATTTGAATAGAACCAAAGGAAGGGACAGTCAAAGAAGAAGATGGCAAGAACAACTCAGTAATACAGGGGGAGATACAGATAAAGGAAATAGCCAGGAAGTTATTTGGCACCAGCAGCGTCTATGGTTAGAAGGAAGTCTGTTTTCTATACTTCTACATTAACTATGAATTAAAGCTGCAACATGTCATTGATTCAACACATCTTGACTTGACTGACACCAATTAAACGATTTCTAAAAAATACACAAATTAATACAAAAGCTGCAGATTAAAAGAGGAATGGAGAATGCAGAAAGAAGAATGCATGCTCTCCTGGAAGGGCTCTCATCCTGAAAGGCAGCCTAGAAATATTTTAAGTAAGTAAACAAAATAAATATAAGCCTCTTGAGATGATGCCCCCATTAGTTTAAAACATATGCACATTTATGCAGAGTTAATCAGCTAAGGGTGCAAACGTATACATGTGGTGATGATGATTTCTTACCCGCCTCTTCCTTTGGATTGAGGCGGGGAGCAACATTAGATAGGAAATAGCCCTACAACTCTAAGCATTCCCCAGCTAGCATGGCCAGCTGATGGATGGTGGAGGATTTAGGACTTTTTTTTTCCTGTCTAAACATGCATAGGTTTGCTCCCTAATCAGCTAAAATTAGCATGAATCATCAATTAAGATTTTTGTAACTCAGCACTGGCCCTACTTATAAAAGTAACCAAACACCTCTTGAAAACACACACTGCTTTTGACAGAACAACAACATAAAATCACCTAACTGAATAAAAAGAGCATTGCAAAGAATTAAGGAACTGGACAGAATTATGAGAAGAGAAGAAGGCCCAATCTAAGCTGTAGGAATGTAGGACTAGGAAATACAAATCAAGAAAACAAATTTTATTTCGGTTCTTTCCAGGACCGTCCTGGCACTTGACAATGCTAGATTAAAGCCAGTCATGCAACACTGTTGGGTAATCTGGAACGCACCAATTTTTGGGAATGAGAACCATTTTTCAAACAGATGTAAAAACATGAACCGGTTCTCACAGATACATCAATGTCAATTTGAATCGGTTTGGCTGCAGTAGGGTTATTCTACAGTCACTCAGGTGTGAGTTGAAATCATGCTCTGCTTTTGATTCCGAGGACCAGTTTTTTGTAATCAATAATCTGATCTGGACTACAGTTTCATTCTTTCCTTTCCTTTCAATTATGTGTTTTTATACAGATGTGACTGCATTTCTGGGCAAAGTGTGGAAAGAGCATCTGGAATACTTTTATTAGTGTCTGTTTTGGGAGGTGTTTTTGGGGGGTTGGCGGACCACGTGCTTCTGTCAACTAAGGCATATTTGCAAACAGAAAGGAAGCGTCCTTTTACCAAACATGTAATTTTATTTCTGTGGAACATACTGGCATGAAAAGTGGAGAAGGCAGAGTTGAAAACAGTTGGCCCTTAGGTGCTTTCTAGTCTAACCTAAGTCCACTTAAAATAAATGGAAGCTGAACTGACTCAGTACCTTGTGGATGGCATTCTAGAAAGACTGTTGTGAACCTTGATTGTCCCACCATTATCAAAGGGGCCAAGATAACCATGGAAGGCAACATCATTCTCTAGGCACCCCCTCAACCTTGGTTTCACAAAGCTGCTTTGGAAATGAATAGTACTCTCGCTACTTCTCTGTAGCTTCCCACTAGAGCAGCCTTCCCCAACTTGATGGCCCTCCAGATGTGTTGGACTACAACTCTCATCATTCCCAACCGGCATGGCCATTGGTCATGGAATAATGGGGGCTGTGGTCAAACCTATCTGGTGGGCATGAGGTTGGGGAAGGCTAGTTATTGATTTGCTGGTATAGTTAAGGGCTCGCCCAAAATTCACCTAAAAATCATGTTGCCTTCCACATGTTGTTGGATTGAAACTCCCAACATCCCATACCTATGCTGTCTAGGGCTGATGGGAGTTGCAGTCCAACAACAACATCTGCACAGCCACTTCCCCTATCCAAGTTTGGCTGGCTGGAAAATATTTTGGGCAGCAGACTGTAGGGAGATAAGCCACAGGAAGAGGAAGGTTTGATATTCCCCTCCCACAAATGCCTTTTACTGGTTAACTCTCTCTCTCTCTCTCTCTCTCTCTCTCTCTCTCTCTCTCTCTCTCTCTCTCTCTCACACACACACACACACACACACACACACACACACACACACACACCATGCTTTTTTCATGATTGGGATGACCTTGATTTAAAATACATGGATCTGCTGAGATCACATCTACCTTAGCTCTAAGACTCTTAGTTTAGTGGCACAAACAAGCAAGCCAGTCTTCACAGATGAAGAGCTTTTTTACATTAATCGCTGTATCTACTTTTGGTTTCATTGCAAAATTGAGATCCAAGCTCTACCCAAAGAGCTTTTGCACTATATGTCCTCTAGGTGGCACTGTGATATAGAGGAATAATTCAAATACAACAAGCAAGGAACCACCATTTCTTTGGCTTTCAGAAATAATACCCATTTTCCCCTGCTTTAAAAAGAGCCCTGGAAAGTGCTCCTAAAAAACAGAAGCAAAACTGGACGATCATGACATCATCTAAAGAATCACGAGTGCACAATAAATACCTTCCTTGTAGGAAAGCTTCAAGAGAATGAGAGTTCATTCTTACCTGTACCAGAGTCATCTGGGAGCCAAGAGCCAGCAAAATCTTTTCTGTCTTAGTGGGGTACGGATTGTCTCGGTGCTTGTACAACCATTGTTTCAATGGCCGCGCCATGTCCTGCAGGGCCTGCCGCTTGTGTCTCACCTTCCCACTGTTTTGCCGGGTACTGCAAAGTGCCGGGAGAAAGAAGAGATTTATAGCAAGATGGCTTTGTCAGCAATGAACTCTTGACAGCCTCCCATCTCTCAGTACCATAGCAGTGGAAGTCTTCATTTTCAAAGAACTCCGAACCTGAGCTGAGTGCCATGGGAACCGCTCCACAGAATGTAGGCAGTGGATTGATGAAGAGTAACATCATGGCGAGGGTACTATAGGATACACCCCACACTGAAAAGTAGACGCACGCTATATCAATATGGAAAGAAGATGTTTCTTTCATGCTATACAAGCCCTGAAGCTTGCACTGCAGAAAACCATACATTACTATTCATCCTTCCCTCAAGATTAAGGCTGAATTGTACAATGTATAAATTGCACAATGAAACTGAAGTGCTCGAGACCAATTGCGTAACGGGGGGTGGGGTGGGGGTGGGGGGACTCCCACAAAACTTACATAAGGAACTCAAGTTGTACTTTAAATCATGTATTTATTCCCTCTGCCCTTCACTCCCTCAAGTTTCAGAGACTGGATTCTATCTCACCTTTATTTCATTGAAAGTACAATTCCTCTATCTATAAACATGTATATATACACACACAGAGAAGTTATAGGTATGACCCTGCAGACAGAAATAAGAATAAATATATTATATTTACATGAATAGTACATATCCTACGAGGAGGAATACCAATTATACAAATCTGTGTACATACATAATACTTTATGATCTATGAACTGTAAACATGAGTTGCTATTGGCTCTGAGTACCCACCAATTTAAGAATGTTTAATTGATTGTTCATCTGTCTTTTGAACTAATCTATCAGAAATATAGAGATATAGATGTGTGTGTGTGTGTGTACATGACCAAAACATTATTGATACTTTTGGAGATATTGAAAGGTGAAATAAATGCTATTGAACAAAAGCAACCACTCAGTGTTTTGGTATTACTGGTTTTTAAAAGGCCACATTTTTTTATTGCCTACAACATCAACCTAAACACACAAGCACCAAAAGTGCCCTTAATTCTCAACCCCACCCATCAAATCATTAAACTCTGAATCCAACTGAAGTTAGTTGAGACTTTTTGGAAAAAATGGGAACAAGTTAGTTATGACTAATTTAAGTTCCATTGCTTTCAGTGGAACTTTGGCAGGGTCTATACTACTGCTTTAAAACGATTTATAACAGTAGTGACAACTGTTGGGGCCCAGGACACACTCCATATTCAGTTTTCAAACTGCTTTCAAAGTGTAATATCCTGGTTGGTGTAGATCTGGCCTTTGTCTCAGCAACTAATTTGCATTGGATTAGCATGTTTACTCAAAAATAAACCCCACTGTGCTCAATGGGTCTGACTCCAAACTAAGTATGCGTGGAATTTCAGTCCTTGTTGATTAATACGCCCGTTAATGCTTACAGCTCTGATATATTCTTATTACTATACACTGTCACCAGCAACAGTAAGAAGCAACATAAAGAAGAGTCTTGCTAAATCAGACCAGAAGTCCTTCTGGTCCAGACGTTTCTCACCATGGCCAACAGATGTCCAAGGGAGGCCCATGATTGGAGCATGAAGGCAATAGTTCTTTATACAAAGATCTAAAGGAGAGATGGAAAACAATTTTGGGCTGGGGGCTGGCTTGTCATCATCCCCAGGCCAGAGATATCCAGGGCCAAAGGTCCCACCCCATGACCCCAGACCCTGATATCACTGGGTCCTGGCCAAAGCATGGCCTCAGTCAGGAAGCCAGCTTTGCTCCATCTGGGCTTTCCCCAGCTAGGGAAAGCCTGGTGGAGCAAAGCCCACCAAGGCACTGTTTGTTCTTCCTTCATGTTGCCCAGGCACAGGAGGAGTTGAGCAGACTCTGCAATGCCTCAAAGGACCAGCTAAGTGCACAGCAGCATCACTTCTCCTTCACCAACCCTTTATAGAGAAGGAGGAGCGAAGCAACCATGTCGTGCCACAGCCTTCTGAGGGGGAGAGGCTTCAATGAGGAGGAGGAGTCTCACCTAAAGCCCGGGGGGACAAATGGTGGGCCACATTTGGCCCACAGGCTGGAGGTTCCCCATCTCTGATCTAAAGGAATTGCGGAAAAGCCCATTGTAGAAAATGGTGCATCCATCATAAGCATAGCAGAGAGTCTAAATGTGCAAATTATGTATAATCACTTCTCTACCTTTTGCAGTAAAATAGGCTTGTGGGTCACAAATAAGCTTGCCCCACTACCATGGTAGTTTCATTTTCGGAGGGCTCATCTACACCAAGCAGGATATTCCACTATGAAAGTGGTATGAAAGCGGTATATAAAAGGCAGGAGCCACACTACTGCTTTATAGTGGTATTGAAGTGCACTGACAGCTGTTGGGGCCCTTTGACACAGACCATAGACCACTTTCATACCGCGTTCATAGTGTTATATCCTGCTTGGTGTAGATGTGTCATGGGCCCCAACAGCTGTCAGTGCACTTCAGTACCACTATAAAGCAGTAGTGTAGATCCTGCCTTTTATATACCGCTTTCACACCACTTTCATAGTGGAATATCCTGTTTGGTGTAGAAGAGCCCCTAGTCTGCTTTGAAAATCATCACTGCTTTTAAAACTCAGCTAAAAACTTTTCTTTTCCCTATAGCCTTCAAATATTGAGTTTGTTCTGACTCTATACTGTTAGCTTCACCCTACCCGGTGCCTGTTTACACTTCCCTGTGCCTGTTTGCATTCTCCTTCCCTCTTTATTGTTTACTACAACTTATTAGATTGTAAGCCTATGCGGCAGGGTCTTGCTATTTACTGTGTTATCTGTACAGCACCATGTACACTGATGGTGCTATATAAATAAATAAATAATAATAATAATAATAATAATAATAATAATAATAATAATAATAATAACATCAAGAAACATATTATCAGGGGTGAGCGACCTGGTTTTTGTCCACACCGGCCATCAGCACCCAGCATGACCAATGGTCAGGGACTATATGAGTTGTAGCCCATGGCAGTGACCTACCCTTGATTTACACAGTCATTGAAATAACACTGCAAGAAGCAAGCAAATCAGCAAGCAAACCTGAAGGCCGTTGCTCAGGAGCACGAGGGAAAGAACCTGCCATGTCATTAGCTGCAATAATGTGATCTGTCATGTAGTTTTGGAGCCTGTCTACACACGGTCTCTTAGCTTCTTATAAAAAACAGAGACCCCATGGAAACACTGCCTGACCTTGGAAGCAGGTGTTTTTTTTAAAAAAAAACTGGAAGGGGGAAGAAGGTAAAACAGCATTCGCTAACAGAAAACATTTGGTACTTAACTCTTCAGTCACTTCTTACATGTCAGGCTGGCCTACAGATACATGGGGGAATTCTCCAATTCTTTCATGGGCAGTGATGGTGGTGGGGAATCCCTACTCAGGTAGGTCCGGAGTTGGTGTAAAAGAGACCAGCGCAGCTGATGAACTCACACACCGTCCCTTTAACACCACCTTTTTCTCTCTCTTTTTTTTGTGTGTGAACAGAACAGGGATTACCATCAGTGGTGTAAGACTACAGATGTGTAAATCCCATTAGGACTCATGGCAGCTTTGCACAAGAAAGCACATAGTACCAGTGGTGAGGGGAGAAAACAGAACACACAAAGCCTCACATTCATGGGAATCAATCAGACATGATGCACACTTAGCAGCAGGCTGCTGCACACACAGGTCCAGACCCACAGCAGTACAGCCAGATTGCTGGTTATGATGCCAAGCAGAGGGATCTATTTGAGAAGAGGGAGCAGAGAGATGGATTGAGTCCTCCCTTGTAGAGCCCAAGCCCTTCATTGGGGGTTTTCAGCCTTGGCAAGCAGTTACACACACACCGCCCATTTTCAGATGTGGTTGAAACAAGGCATATGTCCCAGAGCATGGTCTGCAGGCAAGTGATGTTGCCACTTTGCTGTAGCTAAGTAGGGCCCTGTATGGTCAATTCTGGATGGGAGACTGCTCTATCATGGTGCAATGTGGAAAAGCAGCATATAAATTATGCTAATGTAACCCAAAACTAAATACCGTGGTAGAAAACCAAGCTATACATGTACTGAATGAAATAAACACCACCAGTGATGCTAACCCCTGTAAGGGAAGTTGACATATTTGCAATATTTTCAGCACTGTTGCTTGAAGGATCTCGCAAAACAGCTTAAGCTGGCTTGCCAAGCTGGCTTCCTATCCATGTACTGCCCAGGGTCAGATCATCTTAGCTTTACCAGTTCAGTTATATAATGTTGAGCCATACCATCTGCTTGCAGACCACTCTCTGGGCTTACATTGTTCACAAATGGTGCCTCTAAATATCCCTGATGGTTGGCACCGGTGGGGGACCAGATCCCAATGCAAACACCAGCTTCAGAAGAGGAATTTTCCTCAGGGCTGAAGCAGCAGAAGAAGGGTCACATTCCCACTCCAGGCCAGCTGAGATTCACATATTTAAAATCCTGTGCATCAAATGTGAAATCCTGTTCATTTTACATCACATGCTGTTTAACACAAACACCCCTGCAAGAATGGCCAAGCAGTTTTGCAGTGAAGACAGCCAGGATCAGTTGTGAGCATTACCTAGATTTTAAAATAAATATGCTAATTAGGAGGCATAGATCCTGCAATCAATCCACCCAAATATTAACTAAAACTTCAAGCAGCCTCTATAGTGCTAGTCTGACCCAGCTCTAGTTTGGGAAACTTCTGTATCACAAGAATTGTTTAAACATGATTGTAAATTACACACACAGAGAGAGAGAGAGAGAGAGAGAGAGAGAGAGAGAGAGGGAGAGAGAGAGTTCCAGATGAAAACTCTGCAACAAATGATCCCTATAGAGATTTCCCCCTGCCATTGGCTAGGTACAAATAATATCAGAACAGACAGAACAAGTCTCTTAAAACAGAATAGCAAGATCCAAGTCCACATTGGTTTTGCATTGAACGGTCGGAACACATGAGTATTCAAACTGCTGTAGCAGAGAGGTTAAGCAATCTGGTGGCTTCTTGATATTTTGGACTCCCATAGTCTCAACCATTGGACATACTGACTGGGGCTAATGAATTTTGTAGTCCTAAACATCTGGAAGTCACCAGATCACCTATGCATGTTATAGCAATTCCTTTGCTTTCCTCTTCTCCAGTGCTCTCAGGCTCACATCTGTTTATGGTCTGCTTGCCATGAGAACACCACCTCACTACACAGGTCAGGAATCTGCACATCAAAACCAGGCCAATCATACATGGAATTAAAATTTGGCCTTGATGGACAATCCAGCGATGATATGCAATTAGTATTTTAGACACATGTAATGGCCGATGAGATATCTATTACCAGATAATAAGTTGCACCTGGAGCTCTTCACTGGGCAAAGGCAAAAAGGGTTCCCTGATAGAATGCTTGTACATTCCTTTACTGAGGGCTCATCTACACCAAGCAGGAAATTCCACTATGAAAGTGGTATATAAAAAGCAGAGGCCACACTACTGCTTTATAGAGGTATTGAAGTGCACTGACAACTGTTGGGGCCCATTGACACATACCATATACTGCTCTCATACCTCTGTATCCTGCTTGCTCTGGCTTCTACCTTTTATATATCGCTTTCATAGTGTAATATCCTGCTTGGTGTAGATGAACCCTCAGAGAAGATCATCCAATGGAAGGTTTTAACAACCTAGCCTCACCTTTTAGGCAGGCCCTAGCTTTTCAGGAATATCCAGTTTAATAAGTATGAAGCCCAATTGTGTGCAGTGGAAGGGGGTCCATTGAATCCAGGGAGATTAATACAGAGGTAAATTTGCACAGAATTGCAGCCATAGTGTCCGAAACAACCACATGCACAAAAACACATACGACTCAATCACATGCAGGAGAGGGGAGTTGTTCACTACACAGAACCAGCACAGGACATTTTGGTGCCTGGGGCAGAAAACACACACACAAGCACTTACATTTTAAGATGGGGCACAGAGGTGGGTACTTTGACTTGGATAAAGAGAGGTTTTGTGGATTGAGACTGTAATACCAATATTTTTCCAGAAGGTGTTGCTCTTAAGCTACATCTGCTACTTGTTTTATTCCCCCCACCACCAATTCTCACCTTTTTTCTAGCCTCTTGGGCTTTTTGCTTTTTAATATTTTATTTGAAATCTAATTCTGCCTGAATCAGCTGGTAATAAAACCTTGATGGAACACAGTCACCATCTTACCAACCTGAAATGCTGCTAGAAGTATGAGCTGATGTTTTCCCCAAATCTTTTGCATTTTGGATATCTCTTTACCATATAATATTTATCCAATTATCCACATATTTGCAGCCTGTTCTTATATATGGTTAGTCTTAAGTCTGCCTCACTTTGTTAAAGTGGAACCAACTTGCAAATGAACGTGTAGAATGTGATTGTCACTGTCAGTACGTTCTGCACTTAATTTCCTTCCGACCTGTTTACAATTCTTCCCCCACCACATGTACTGCATATATACCTGAAACTCTCAATAACACAATGCATCTGATAAAGTGGACTACAGTCCACAAAAGCATATGCCAGTATAAAATTGTTAGTCCTTAGGGTGCCACAAGACTCTTTGTTGTTAGAATTGTTGAGTGGGCAATGAGGCATCCTCCTTCCCCTGGCTTTCTGACTGTTTCTGAACAAAAAGGACAACTGATCATTTGGGGCACATAATTCAATATGTACTATAATGGATTAGTTTTTTAAAAATCCAAAGCACTTTGAATCTCTACGGCTGCTGTAGCAATTAATACAGAATAACCATATCCCATTCTTCAGCAGAAAGGAAATTGTAATAAACATGCAGCTTACACCAAACAACCCTTTTTAGAAATACATTTTTGTCCTACTTAGAGTAGACACATTGAAATGAATGGGACACAAGTTAGACTAATATTGGATATATAACCCAAGAACTATAGAGAACAATTATCTCCTTGTCTCTGGGTGGTTTGTGAACTGCCCAGAGAGCTTCGGCTATTGGGTGGTATAAAAATGTAATAAATAAATAAATAAAGCTGCTGGGATGTCCATTTAAACCAATGAATTCTGTATTAGTCAATTCACTGTTTCTGTCTATTGGTGGTTTATTACATATCTTTTGTTCTGCTTCTCATATGTAATATCAAGTAGTATTTCCTGAAGTTTATCACTATGCTTTCTTTACCTTTGGATTGGGTATGGTAGATTTAATGTTTACCCTTGAATTACTCATAGCCCCTCTCCTATACAGCCCCCAGTCCCATTATATTTAGAGGGGTTTATTCCCAGCTCAGTGTGTATAGGACTGACGCCTTATTCTCTCTGACACTCAGCCCATCCATATACAGCAACAAGCTCAATACGTTTGAAGAAGTGATACAATTATCATAGAGAGGGCAACTGTGGCCAACCAGATATTTCAGCCTACAACTCCCATAACACCTCCACATTGACTAGACTGGCTAGGGCTGATGGGAATTGTAGGCCAAAACATCTGGAGAGCAACAATGATAATATACTGCTCGACAGCAATCTTCTGCAGAATTCTGCACAGTGAAGGAGTTAGTCTCAGTAATCACAAGTGGGATTTACCTCTGAGTAAACATGCATATCCGCTTGGGCTGTAGGGCCACGATCTTAAGGCATAACTGGGAGCAAGTTCAGTTTAGCGAGATTTGCCTCCGATTAACATGGGCCGGGGGGGGGGGGGCAGGCGGGAGAGCTAAAGTAGCCAAGCTGTTCACAAACTGAGCCTTGACAAAGGCGTGTGAATTGGGTTCCCATCAGGACAAGCATTCCAGCACCGCAGTGATAGGAAATGCCTGTTGCTTCTCTCCTCCTCCTCCTCCTCCCTCCCCCACCCCGCATTCCCACGACCCCCAACACCATCCTTCCATCCCTCCGCCTGCTCCTACCCGGTCCTCCTGTGCCGAAGGCTGAGGTTGTCCTTAATGGAGGGGCTGTCCGGAATGAGCACCTCCGGGTGGGGGGAGACGTCCAGGACCCCCCCGTACGGCCGGCTGCCGCTCCTGTCCCGCTCGGCGGCGCTTTCTTCGAAGAGCACTTGGCTGCTCAGTTTATTGAAGACGATGGTGTTCATGGTGGCGGAGGGGGAGCGCGGGCGGGCGGGCGGGCGGGCGGACGAGCTCCTTCAGGCGACAGCAGCCCGGCCGGGGCTCGGGCGAGGCGGATCAGCGGGCAGAGCGGCGCGGCGCTTCCGAAGTGCGGGGGACCGGGCGGGTGCTGCAAAGGAGAAGCATCAGGTTACTCGAGGCAGATCAGCCAGACGCATCGCGGCGGGAGGCAGGCAGGCAGGCAGGCAGCGAGCGGACTTGGCAGGCGGGCGGGCGGGCGGAGCGGCCCGCGGAGACCGTGGCGGCGGCGGCTACTGAACCCGCCCGCTTCGCGTAAGCCCTGGGTAGGCAGCGTGAACTCGCCAACGCGACTTGGCTGAGCCCCCTTCCCCCCCCCCCCCCGAGCCCAGCCGGATTTACACCAACGTCAGGCCTCTTGGAATTCAGTGGATGGATCGATTGATCCACATTCATGTTACGCCTTTCCGCCCTTCCTCTTGCCAAGGAACCAAAGGCGGATTAAAATGCCCCCCCTCCTCCTCTCCATTTTATCCTCACAACATCCCCGTGAGGTAGGTAAGGCCGAGAGCCCAGATCCACCCAGTAAGCATCGTCAGGGCCAAGTGGGGTGGGGACTAGAAACCGGACCTCCAGAGTTCCAAGTCCCACACTCCAACCACTAGGCCACACTGGCTCTCCCCTGGATTCGACTTTCCATTGTGGTGCGCTTGAAGAGTCGGGATGCTGTTTTAGCCCGTGTAGAGCAGGGCTGTGGTGGTTCCAGCACCCCCTCGCCCTTAGCTATGCCGCCTAAGGCTGATGGGAATTGCAGTGCGACAAACACTGGATGGCTGCACCTTCCCCACCGCTGGGGTAGGGGGTGTGAGTGTCCCTCTCTTCCCACGCCACATGGCTGCTTCAAATGTTTCGCCTTTCCCGCACATTTATACCTGCCTACTTACCTACACACACACACACTAGTTAGCGGCCCACGAATGTTTCAAAAAGAAGCGTAGCCCTTTCTCGGAATGGAGAATGGAGCCGTAGGCCGCCACAATTCCATTCCCTGCTGTCGTGGCTAAACTGATACGAAGAGATTGGGTCGCGCTGCTAACGTCTGGATGCTATTACCCGCAAGTATTCCGAAGTGCGTTCTCCTCCCCTCAACACCCGTGAAGAAATAAACTGTCATGGGTAACCTTGGAATCCAAAATGATGGTTTTTGAGAAAGTTGATGAACCTCTCAAAAACTTGAGCGAGAGAGGCCATAGCTAGACCTAAGGTTTATCCCTGGATCGTCCAGGGGTCAAACCTGTTCATCTAGGTGACACACAGGGGATCCAGTGCTCTGGCAGGGGCGAACCCTGGATGATGCCAGGATAAACCTTAGGTCTAGCTGTGGCCAGAGATAGTTCAGGGGGCTCAGGATATCTGAAGACCGCAACCCCATGCTAGGTTTTCCCACCTCCAGCAATGAAAGGGGGAGGGGAATACCTTTGTTTCAGTTTATTTTAAAGACTCGTTTAGACAGAATTGTGTCCCACGACGCCTACCATGCCTTTTTAGTTTATTTTTTTTTAATCTTTTGCACTCTTTTGAGCTTCAACCCCCTTTCTTGATGGGAATGCGTGTGGCCCTTGTATATGCGCTATTGAACCCGGGAAAAGCGTTTGTTCATTCGTTGTTGGGCATTTTCTTTTACATGGGCATTACAAAGCAATCGGGCGAAACCGTTTTAAGCCTCAGGTGCCCTTTACGTTCTGGCAGCAGGACAGAATGCGGGACGAAGCATGGATGGCGTGAGAGATGCGGTGGGGGAGGGGTCACCTACCAACTTTTGGGGTCCCAAGTTTTTTTTGTTTCAGTTGAGGCTTAAATCGGCTTTTCCTTAACCTCCCCCACCCTGCTAAATGCGAATGTATACCCCTTTCCCCCACGTTATATCTATTTTTAAGGATTGGCACAAACAGCACCAGAGAAGCTTAGAGACGCATCTCAACCCGCCTGTGTGAAAGTTCTTTAAACGTGACTGTAAAGGCCCATGACGAAGGTACACGGGGCGCCCTGGGCGATTAAAGTTTCTCTTCAGCGTTCTCTCCACCTGAAGTAGCCATGCACACGTAGTACAAATAACGATATTCGAAAGGGGGGACGGACACTTCGGTGCTTCAAACGAACTGAGAGGTATTTGGGCTCCAGGCCAGCTCCAAGCCCTAAAACCAAGGTCGGAAGCCCTTCCGCTCCTCTTGCTGTTCTGCATCAGTTCAAAGTCACGCTCGTTGTATTTTCACATCTTAAAGAGCAAAGAGCGGAGCTCCCATTCAGCAAACGTAAAAGCAGGCTTAGGGATTTGCTTGTTAGAACCAGGAATGGAAGGCGGAGGGGCCCTGGTCACGGCACACGGCGAAAGGGAACGGGCCTGCTGGCGCCCACGGACCTCTGAAGCCCCGAAGCCCAGAATTCGCCGTCGTCTTCGCGAATGGTACAGGAGGAAAAACAGGGCGGGCCTGTTTCTCACCTGTCTCACCTGGCTAATGGCCAATCTCACAGGGATGCCCGGAAGCACGTGCTCGGACAGTAAGTAAGTACCAATCAACACCCATCATCTGAACAGTTCGCAGAGGCTTGCCGCGTGACTCTTGTCCCCCAAACTACAGCGTCTTCTTGTCGCATTAACCCGTGTGTCCTGGCACAAGCTTCCATGAACTGGAGTCCACTTCCTAAGAGGCGCACTTTCACCCGTGTGCATGCGGGGCTGGGTGGGTAAGATCTTTAGGCTGCAATCCTACAGACACTTCCCCGGGGGTAAGCCCCACTGAACTCCATCGTGGGGCCAAGTTCCCAGTAAACTTGCCTGGGACAGGATTGTTATCGGGCACCTTAAATAAGACAGGAAAAGCAACTTTCCAGGATGGGCACCGCACTCCATTTGCCCTTCTCGCCTGCTTTTAGACAAGACAGCGGAAGAGAAGAAACGGGTTTTTCTCGTGGTGAGCTCTTCCTCCGACGGGATTCGGGAAAACTAATAAACTTCTTGCCCTTTTTTCTTTTTTAAAAATATTTTGCTCACGATCCCCGCCGACGCCTTTCGAGCTGGGAAATTTCCCCTCCTCTTTCTCCTTCCCTATAAACCTCAGCATTGTAGCCGTCCATGGGCGGGGGATGCCATCTCCTCCAGGGCTTTGCTGAGCGCCTCCCAGCTCCGGCATCGGCGCGTCGCTTTTGTGCCTTGGCCGGGGTCTTCGGAGCTCGGGCTCCGCTCAGCCAGCGGCTCCCCGCCTCCCCCACAACCGAGAGGGCATTTTTCGCTTTCATCCTGGCTTGAGAAACAAGACCTGAGCCCTCCCCCTCTCTGCCCCCCAGAAAGCGTGCCGCAGCTTAGCCGGCCTGCTGCTGCTGCTGCTGCTGTAGCGGCCCCCTTTGCCTCGAACGAAAAACGTCCGAGTAACCCGAGGAATTAGCCGCGATGGCCACTGTCAATATTTGCGAGGATGTAGCTGAGACGCTGTTTGACGAGTCCGCATGAAAAACGAGCAGGGCCGCTCTTGGAAGGAGCGCGGGAGCCCCCGCCGGATTCGTTCCGCCGCAGGGCCGGCTTCCAAGACCCCTGCGTAGCGAGGACGGCCCGGGCGACGCTCCTCGCGGAATGGGACAGGCGGTGCGCGTTTGTGTGCACATTGATAGGCGGCGCGGACACGCTACAAGCGCCTCTTTATGCCGCCGCCGCTTTTTCCTCGCACCTTTTCCTGTCCCTCTGCGGGTCTCATCCATGAGCCCAAACCGTCCTTTGACAGGATTCTTCGTGGAGACGTTTCAGAGGACGCGCTCCCCCACCCCACGCCACGCCACGCCACCCCACCCCCTTGTTTTGCAAGGAAGGCCTCGGGCCCTCCTCTCGCCCCCCTCCCCGCCCCCTGTGGAACACTGCACGCGCTTTGCTAGTTTTGTAACCGCCGCAGACAAGGGAGAAGAAGGGGGAAAGGGGTTTCCCACGTTACGGCGTAGGCAGCGAAGGCATACGGGAGATCCAACTTCTGCTTTTAAATTAATCCGAGGTAAATACCACAGTTGTTAAACGGGATTAGAGAGACTCCCCGCGTTGGCCACAAGTATGCTTACACAGAGGGAAGAAATCCATCTGGTTTTACCACTCAGAGGGGGCGGGGAGCAAGGGGGGATAACAGTAGGAGTAGTCGTTAAAGAGCAGTTAATTAAAACTGCGTTAAATGACCTGTTTCAAGAATCCCCAAATACAGAAACCGAACCCCGCGGGGGTGGGATGGGGTGGGGTGGGGGAGGGCCTTCTGACCTACAACTCTTCCGACAGACGTCTCGCATTCCTAGTTGAGTGATGCACACACGCAGCACATCGGTGTCTAGAACGCGTGTTTTAGATGAGGTTCTGGGAAGAGGAGGAGGAGGAGGACTGGGGCGGGGGAGTGACCCAGATTCCCGCGAACTCCTGAAGGAGGAAAGCCAGGCTGCCCGGCCGGCGTCCGCAGCGAGCCCTCGCCGCATGCGAAGGACCCGAGAGCGCGCCGTTGACAGTCCGATCACATCCGCTCAAGCACACCAGGAGGCGACGCGTTCACGCCGCCACCGCCGCCGCTCGCTCCTTCCTTCCGCGCGCCGCCTCCCGCTGGACTTGCGGAGGTCGCCCACGGAGGGCAACAAAGCGCGCTGCCTTCGCCCAGGCGCCCAGAAAGCTCCCTCGATCCGCCCCGGACCTCCCTCCCTCTGTCTCTTTCTCTCCCCCCCACCACGTTAGGCCAATCGCGCTCACAAAAGGGACAAGAGGCAGTTGAAGGAGAGATTCAACCATATAATAAAATACAACAATAATAATAATTAATGCCATTCCCAGTATTTGCGAGAACGCGCACCGAGCAGGCACACACGTTCAGTGGATGGAAACGCGAGAACGTTTGCAACACTCGTGTTGGCACGAACAGAAAACACACACCCAAGACTCTTAGAAACATATCCCCGAATTCTCTCTCTGTCTCAAATAATTGTAGGTGGCCGGTTCTCTTCTCAACGATGAAGCCATCGCAAGGGCCATTCAGATATTCGTTGAAAGCCAGACAAGTTCCCTTCAGAAACGGGAACAAGGAGAAGAAGACGCCCGAACACGAAGAGAAAGTGTGCCAGGCTGAGGGGACACACAGGCACTGTCCTGATTTGCACGCACGCACGTGCGCGCGCGCACACACGCTGCACACAAACTCACACGCACCACGCGCCGAGCTGCCAGGTCTCTATTGCGCGTCGCCAGCCCGGGTCTCCCGACGCCATGCCCGGGCAGAGCTGCGTGAGGCGAGCGGTGGAACCGCCTTCGCCAGGGGCGCGCTGAAAGAGCGGGGCAGCACGATCGTTAAACGACCTGAAACGGGGGGCGTTGGCGAGCACAAGGCAGGGTGTATTTGTGGGCTTGGGGGGGGGAGCACCGAAGCACGACTCTGTACATCCGGAGCTGCTGCGGCTGGGTGCGTGGAAGGGGTGAGAGGTGAGAGGCCACGCATACCAAACGCACGCACATTTATAGATCCCAGAGGAGGTCTCTCTACCTGAGGCGAGCTGCGGCTCTCGCGGTTCGGCTGGGCTCCGGCTTGGCTTGCTCGGCGGCGGCGGCGGCGGCTGCTGCTGCTGCTGCTGCTGCTGCTGCTTCCACTCCCATCCCAGCTGCCTCCACACGTTCTCAGCGCGCGAGCGCAGCCCCCGGCAGCTCTTGAACCACAAGCTCTGACCGCGGCCGCCGCTCGCCTTTATTGCCCAGGCAGGAGCTGCCGGGCCCGGGAACGTGAATAGCCGCGCCTTCTCATGTTTCCCCTCTGGCCCGCTCAGTCTGCGAACATCCTCCCATTGGCGTATCCAGCTTCCCGGGCGGCGGCGGCTTGGAAAGCCCGCGGCGTTGTCTGTCAAGAGGACATTGGGGAAGGGGGGGGCGGAGGAGGAGCGCGAGAGGGGACGCTGCGGGATCGGGGCCAGGCTGCTCCTTCCTCCTTGGGGGGCGCTTCTGGAGTGCCCCTGAGGCCGCCCTTGTTTTGGAGACGGCTGGGAGGAGAAATAACCTCTCCTTCCAGGAGAGCCAGAAGGCGGGAAGAGACGTGTCCCGTCCCCCCCCCAACCACCCCCAAACAGCCAGCCGCCGGCTGTCTCCACGTTACCGTCTAAGGCTGCCAGCCCGTGCCCATTTCTCGTAGACTTTGCAGAGCGAATCCTATGCCTGTTGTCTACCCCGAAGTCCCACTGAATGAAATGGGAATTGTTTCTAGGAACGGGAGTCCAAGACCGTCGCACCTTCAGCGCGTTGAACTCTGCGGGATTCACTTCTGAGTAAATAGGGAGCAGGGCCCCTGGAAGGCCAAGGCAAGGAAGGGGGCAAATTCCCAGTCCATGCGCCCAGCATCGGACTGGGAACGCCCTCGAGACGGACGCGCCGTGGCCATTGAGTCGCCGCCTGGTATCCCTGCGAAAGGGGGAGAGGCAGGGGTGGTGCATTGCCCTAGGCAAGGTGAGCTACTTTTTAAAAAAAAAACCAAAAACGCCAACTTTGATTTTTAAGAACATATGTTTCCTGGAAAAAATAAGAAGCACAAAACTTGAAACTGCTAAATTTATTTTAAAGTGCAAGAAATACGTCATGCCAATTCTAGCAAACAAATTGGAAAGGAACGTCTATGGGTCTAAAATGCATTATTTAAGAGGAATATCACCTCCAAATCATCCCCCCAACTCACACGCGTGCGCACACACACACACACTCAGCATCGCTCACTCCAAACAAACACACGCATGAACACATGCATTCACTCAAAGACCCCATGCACCCATACATTCTCTCTCTCTCTCTCTCTCTCCCCCCCCCCCCCCGTGCGTTCTGGAAGTCTGAACGTGGAGCCGCCCCACCCCAGCGTCCCTGGCTGGGCAGGCACGGGGCACCATCTCGCCCGCCCAGGCCCAGCTGAATTGTCTGGCCAGGCCAGCTGACAGCCAACGCGCATGAGTGCTGCGCTGTGCCCGGCACCCCTCTTAGCTTGGTGCGCTAGGCGGCCGCCTGAGTGGCCTCTATGGTAGCACCGGTCCTGGGGGGAGGGAGTGCCTGAAGAGACGGGGACGGGGGCTCCTTCGAGGCAGATAACTCCGGGCAGATATCTCTGATTGCCCCACACTTCAAACGAGAAAGGGGGGTTCTTTCATTGCCCTGTCAGTCACTGACTTCGTGATAGTAACTCACCCATCTACACAACCATCATTATTTACGTGCCCAAATGCCTTGTACCTGTTCATGTCGATGACAATTTGTGCGAGGCGCCAATGTATATGTTGTATATTTATATCTCTCAGAATAGACCCGATACTCACCTGTTGATGTTTGAACCACAGGTGATCAAATGTCATCTCACAACACACACAGAGGTCATCGACAGTAGTTTGAAGCGCTTTACGGTTTGTTTATGTATTTATTGCATTTCTATCCCTCCTTTTTTCCTCCAAGGAACCCAAGGCAGCATATGTGTTTTGTGGATCAACGGCGGAGAACTGTGTAAACACTGCAACGAATAATACACGACACCAAATAACTTCACGGCAGAGAACCGAAACGGGGTGAGGATGGGCAGGGGGTGGGACTAGAAAAGTCTGCAATCCTATTCACACATGCATGGGAGTAAATCATCCCTATTGAACGCAGTGCCATGCCTAAATCTTCATAGGGTTGGGCAGCGTGTCCATTTCCAAGGCAAAAAAGAAGTCGTCTTATGCTGAATTCTCGAGAGCCAAGATGTTCTTCCTAAGGAGGAGTGTGTAGAAATGCTCTTCTCATCCATAAAGAATTGGGTGTGGGTGTGTGTGTGTGTGTTAATCCTGGGCAAACAGGAAAGCAGCCATTTATGCCCTGGCAGGCTTAAAATAGACAAAAGAGTAGAGAGGATTATCTGGTGCCTGGAAATGATTGGAGTTGCAGTCTAACCTATCTGGCAGGCCTCAGGTTGGGAAGGGTACTTTAATTCTTCCCTTTCCACACTATTGGGACAGTTTACATTAAATTGTTCAAGCCCGGGCCACAACTGTGCATAGCTCAGCCATTTGACTCTTGACTTTAGTGGGGTTGACTTTAGTTCAGGTTGTTCATCCATTCTCTCTCTCTCTCTCTCTCTCTCACACACACACACACACACACACACTGTTAATGGCAGGATCTACACTACTGCTTTAAAACAGTTTATAACAGCATTGACAACTGTTGGGGCCATATACCATATACTCCATATACCATTTCTGAACCATTTTCAAAGTGTTGTAACCTGCTTGGTGTAGATCTGGCCTAACGTCCCGTCCTGTGGGAGCCGCCTTTCATCACCTGCTTGAAGATCTGCTCCAGGTCCCTCTTTTCGTGATCCAAGTCCTCCAACCCTGTGGCGAATACTCTCCTTTGCTGCAGGACGTGGTTGCAGGCGCAGAAGATCAGTCCAGCAGCAGGAACAGTTGAAAGAACTGACAAAAGCTCACCTAATGTAAGCTTTTGAGGCCCCGATTTTACAAACCGCCTTTGAATGATTTTAACATGTTTATTTTGACGTTTTATTCATATGGCCTCTTGTATTGTTATAACTTAATACTGTAAACTGCTTATTGTAAATTGGGGTTTTTTTTCTTTTTCTTTTAATAAGAAAAATTAATAATTTAATTTTAATAATAAATAATTTAATAATAAAATTAATAATTTTACCTTTTAATAAAAAGGTAAACTAAACTAGTGTGGCAATTATGATGTATGCTGGATGTTTGTAACCAAACAGCTGTGTCATAAGTGCATATCTCAGCTTTCTCCAGCCTGGTGCCTTTCAAATATGTTGGACTGCAAGTCCCATAATAACTAGCCAGCATGGCCATCTGGAGGGCACAGGACGGAAGAAAGCTATTCTGTCTAACCTATGTCTATGTAGAGAAAGAGAGGAGAGAGAGAAAACTTGACACTCTGAAATATAGATAGACTTACTCAGTGGATAACTACATATTCTTCCCAAATTTAGTTATACTTAGAGTGGACCCACTGAAATCCATGGGACTCAAGTTACTCGTGACTAATTTAAGTCCCATTCAATTCAATGGGTCTGCTCTAAGATTGACTAAATCTAGATCCAGCCCATATTTTTATTGATTGAGAAGAGAAAGGAAGTGTACTTACTCCAGACTAGTGATGTCATGGCAAAAGGTGATTGTGACAACTGTGCAGCCACTTCCAATGCTACCTATACTTGCTTAGAACATAAGAAATACCAGGCTGGATCAGAGCAAGGGGCCATCTAGTTCAGCGTTCTGCTTCTTGGACCAAGAACTAAATTTGCCCAGCAACTGGATTTACAGCACAATCTTAAGCATGTTTACTCAGAAGTAAGCCCCATTGTGTTCAGGAAGACTTACTCCTTAGTACATAAGCTTAGGAACACAAACTGAAAGGTTTGAGCTCTTGGACAATACTCTCCACCAGCAGAAGAGAACATCATGTGGATCATGACCAACAATTTGGTAAACATTTATTCTCCACACAAAAGACAAATAGTCTGGGATCAAGACTGCATGGTTCTTAGAAGAAAGGAAATTCTAATTCTGATGCTATAATTGTTGTGAACAGATATTGTTATATTAAATGATAATTGAAATATTTGTTTTCTTATATAGGATTAATGAAGCATTTTAAAGTGTTCCAAGAGCAGTAATTTTTTAAAATAAGGTGCATAATGTACAATTGCCCCCCTTTCCCACACAATGTTTCCCCTGCCAATAGCTCAGTTATTGGACTGCTATTGCTTTCAATCCTAATTAATACCTTTGAGGGTTTTGGCAGTAGTCAGGTTATTTCAGCAATACATTCTATAACCTTACAATCTGCTGAAGTAAGCAGAAATTAGCAGAAGTGAGTCCAAGATGGAAGATTGCAGGACTGTGTCAAAGCCACGTTGATCAAAGATGGGCTATAGGCTGTTTCAAAGTGAGGGGCTGTTTCAAACAGGCTATAGGCTGTTTCACAATTCAGAGTGAGGGGAGACAAATAATGCCTACAGATTTGAGACAGCCAAATGTGACATTTGCTAAATAAGGTATTTAGCTAGCTTTTAACTAGTCAGTGAGCGGTAAGTGTCCACAATGATCTAGGGCTTTTCTACATGAGGCTTTTAACCCGCACCTTTACTGAAGCTTCTGCTTCTGGGTTCTTTGTGGTATTAAAATCAGCTCCTTTACACATGGTCACACACACACACACACACACACACACACCCTGGGTGTGTGTCTTTCTCTGCTTTTCTATGTGTTCCATTACACAGCCACTATGTGGCACTGTGGTATAGCAGAATTGTCCAATTCACGAGGGTTCTGTAATGCCATTCAGAAAAAATACCAGAGTTTCCTCGTTAAGAAAAACACACACCAAACCACACACCCCACAATAATAGTTGCAAAACACAGGAGAGGTCCTGGAGGAGGATGACATCATGTAAAGGACCCACAAGCTACCCTGAGGGAGGAAGCACAAGCAGCTTGCTAAGAAGGATTTGGTGCAGACTGTGTTAACAGACTTTGAAAGTGTTGCGCAGATTAGAACATGCTGTCTGAACTCCCCTCTCTGCAGACAGTAGCCCCAACTGAGCTTTAGTGACACTTCCCTGTATGGAACTAGTGGCCCTGGATGGGGATACACCCAATCTGCATCAAGCCCATCCTTCAGATGCAAGCAAGGAGGGATCAGATATGCATGAGCATCATCTGCATGGATCAGGATGGGCATTTCCCCTCAACCCTCAACCAGGATTGCAGTTTTGTTCATTTTTTCTGATTTTCAGTTCTAGGATCATGTAGGGCCTCATCCACTGCATTGCAGTGACAGCACTGCAAAACAGCTGCCCACCATACCTGTTGCAACAGCATTGAACTAGGAGAGAATAGGTTATCTAGGGCTGTACCTCCTAAACATTGAAATTTCTTCTTCCAACCCTAGAAACATTGGGGTTCATCAGATTTTATCACATGCTCACTACTGCCCATTCACGTTTTTTCATGCATCTTTTAGATGCTGCCGTATGCCTCCGGCTCCTTCTTGCTTGCTTTCCATCACAAAATAGACACCAAAAAGGTCTGACTTTTTTTTGTGGAAACAAATTTTCCACCATTTCCAGCTGTGTGCAAGAAAAGTGGCATGATAAAAACAGCCCCTGAATGGGCCACATGGTCATTGTTTACTTCCTCTTTCTTCTCATGAAAGAAAGAGAAAGTATTGTGGGACAGGAGCGGGCACAGAGAAGCGATGGTAGGGACTCATAATTTTCCTTCCATCTGATGACACTCATTGTTAGAAGGAATTCAGCAGAAGGCCTGTAGGGCATCCCCAACCCCAGATATGGCTGTGGGATTTCTTTGCAAAATGCATAATTAACTGAATTCCATAATGATTCTGTGTCAAGATGATGCGCTTTGCCACTCATGGATGAGAGGTTTTGTAAGGACTGTGGCCTCATCTACACCAAGCAGTATATTGCACTATGAAAGCGGTATATAAAAGACAGGAGTGGTATTGAAGTGCACTGACAACTGTTGGGGCCCATTGACAAATACCATATACCACTTTCATACTGCTATATCCTTCTTGGTGTGGCTCCTGCCTTTTATATACTGCTTTCATACCACTTTCATAGTGCAATATCCTGCTTGGTGTAGATGAGGCCTAAGTTAACTCATAGTAAATCGGTCTATCAATAGCTATTAAGCATAATAGATAAGAATGGACCATCTGGGATCAAAAGGAATATATAGTTGATTACCAAATGCTGGGGATAAAGAATACGGAATGGCTACCTCCAACATGCAGAGCATCCATAGCATATCTCTTTGATGGACTTCTGTCCAAGAAAGGGCACTGTGTTCAAACGATCTTTAGCCTGAACCAGCTTAGCAATTGTTATGTTCTTATCAGTACTGTCTCCTCTTTATTAAAGCTAATGCAGATGTTCTGTATTCCGGCAACTTTGTTTCTATTTGTGTTTCCAAAGGAAAGAATCCTCTAGAGTCAATTAGATTGCATCTCCAGCCACCTGGGGGCTGTCTTCATGGCTCCAAGTTGGTGCTGCCTCCCCCAAAACTGTGTGGTTTTCCTTACCCAGGGTGGCATCGGGTAATCCTGCTGCCAAGGAGAGAGAGTGGGGTTTCCAGAAGTAATCCAGGTCCTGGAAACACCCACCGCCACCCAATTCCTGGTTTCCAATGACCAATTGCCAGCTGCCTTCCACAGGACTATCCCCACCCCCGGATTGGCCCCAGAGCGAGGTCAGATGGCAGAAGAGCCATATTGACTTCACTCCCACCAAAAAAGTCAGGGTAAGCCCCCGACTTTTTCAAAGCACAGCTTTGCAGGACAAGCCCCGCGGTGGCTGTGAATCTGCGGCTGCATCATATAACTGATGCTGCGCAGATCTGCAGCCACCACAGGCCATTGGCTGTGTATGGGCAGCCCCCAGGTTTCTTGGTATCAGGGAAGTAGAATCAGGGGACAGAATTCTGCTGCTCCATTTGGGAAATGGAGGATGAGGAGCAGTTAAATTTTGAGGGGGAGGGATGAAAAACACAAACCAACATTTGGAAACCAGTGCTGAGAAAAAGCAAAAGCTGTGCTGGGGAAAACGCTGCCAAAGACAGCGATGGAGAGGCAGGAGCAGATGGCACCAATGCAACGCCATCCACGCCTTTACTGTAGTGAGATCTACCAAATAATTGCATGCAAACTTCACACACACACACCTCCTCTTGTTTCCATATTTCATTCCTTAGATCACGCACTGAAAAAAAAAAGAGTTGTTAATGAAAACAAGGTTAACTCCTGTTTCTATTTTCAGAGCTTGTTTAACATTCACAATGGGATACAGAATGGAGGCTTTGTGTTTTTAATTAAGGTTCTTTGCCCAAAACTGTGTTGAAAAGTAAATCAGTTGCTCTGAGCCAGGAAGTCGGCTCCTAACTCTGGTCCAGTCACACTTCATCCTCTCTGCAAGGGGTGAGGAGAGATGACAACAGGCAGCAGCTGTCTCAGGAAACATGCAAGGTTTGCAGAAAAGCCAATCCTTCCTGAGGTCATGCGCAAAAGAAAGGGCTGGTAGCTGAGGTTTTGGAACAGAGGTCAAAGCTACCACAGTAGGCCCCCAATTAAGTGTGCAATCCACCTGCACCAACCCTGAAATGAATGACAGGTGCTCAAGAGTACAGCAAGGCAAAGTAAACTTAAACGTGGGAGAAACAAACGGACGGAATAATCAGCTAACATCTAAAGGCAGAGGGAGGATTTGTAAGAGCAGGAGATAACTTTAATTACCAGGAAACATTATTATGTGAGTGGATTCAGATGTTAGATAGATTTAAAAGGGTTATTCTGTTTCCTTGTAATTCAGTGTTAACAAAAGCTTTAAAACAGAAACAAGATCTAGAAATGCTTCCAACTATTGAGGGTTGGGACATCGCAAACTGTGTCATAAAATGCTATCACTGAACTGAAAAGAGCAACAAATCAGTTTTACAAGTGCCTGCCATTACTGGTGCAAGCGTTCAAAAATGCTTTCCCCCCCTTCCGTTCTTAGCCAACTTAGATATTATTGTGAGAGATTAACCTCACCGACACAGAAAATTAAAGTGCTCATGGAGCATAATCAGATGAGCAGTTTATTGCATTCTTGTTACTGACCACTCACGGTTTTTCACAGGTCCTTTTAATAACGCTGTCCACCTCCCATGTGTCTCCCATTCCATCTGGCCTTCTTCCCATCACGAAATAAGACCCCAGTAAGTCCAACTTATTTTTAGAGGCGAAACTAGCCTCGAACTCCTGCTGAATGCAGGATAAGCAGTTTGATAAAAAATGCCCACTGAACGTGGTCTTTGGCCAGATCTACACCAAGCCAGGATATGACACTTTGAAAACGGTTAGAAAACTGTATACGGAGTGTGTCCTGGGCCTCAACAGTTGTTACTCCTGTTATAAACCATTTTAAAGCAGTAGTGTAGATCCTGCCTTTGTTTACTTCCACTTTCTTCTCCGTTAGAAAGAGGACGTATTGTGCGACAGAAGGGGGGTGGGAGAAGAGATGGTAGGGAACTGTGATTCCCCCCCCCCTCCTGATGGTCTCATGGATTTGGGGCCCTCAAAGGTCTGGTTTGCATTATAAGAATATAAATTCATAGGATTAAATTCAACTTTAAATTCACGGGATTTGCAGCTTGAACTACCTACCCCATTCTTTATCTGAAAGCAAGTCCCATTGATTTCTGTGAGACATATTTCCAAGAGAAGGCAAGTATGCATGTCCAAAGTGTGAAGTGAGGAGAAGGCTTGAAGGGGAACTGTGAAGCACAGTTGCAGGTAACTTCTTTGGGGACAGACAGCACCTATAACCACTGGAAGGTGTGCCCCCGCCCCCGCACACACACACATCTTGTTAAGAGAGAAAGATATGAACCAGACCTTGCTAGAGCTGTTGTTTGGAATCTCAAAGAGAGAGAGAGGGAAATCAGCTGAATATTAATATATTTATTATATGTATACTCTCCTATTCAGCCAAGATCAAATCCCAAAGCAGCCTACAATTAAAACACGAAGGTAGAATGCTTATGGCTTTCCAGAGTTTCTCTCTCTCTATATATTTTTAAAAATCCTGCTGCCTTACCAAGGCTTTCTGCTTCCGCTTTCTTTCTGGGATTATGATTGGCACCATTACATGGGCAGCCACGGGTGTTCACATGGATTGAATTGAATACTTTCTCTCTCTGCACACTTCATTCAATCCCATTCACTTTAATGAGACAGCGCCATCTAGTGTCATAATTAAAGCGCAATGCCAAATTTACCCACTGGGTGATCCTGCTATTTCCCAGATATTACTACACTTTCTCTATTATTATTATTTTAAAAGCAGGATTTCTGGGGGATAGCATGGGAGACATCCTGGAAATTGATGGCATTGTGTAATAGACCCACAAACTTCCATGAGTGGTCAATCACAAACATGCAATAAATCACTGCTTTAGAGACGCTTCCATATAGGGCAGCATACTGAATCCTGCTTTTGTATTAGGGAATAATGGCATAATTCCCCATTATGCTGGCTGAGGAATGCTGGGAGTAGTAGGACTTTTTTCTGCCTAAACATGCTTAGGATTGCACCCTTATAGTGATTTGTATGCATGCATATAGTGATTTGATTGAACCCTTATAGTGATTTTTATGGTGCATTATATGAGTTGAACCAGGAGTAGGGAACCAGTAGTCCACCATATATTGTTGGACTACAAATTCCATCATCACTGACTATTGGGCATGCTGGCAGGGGCTGGTGGAGTCCAACAACATCTGGAGGACCATGGGCTCTTTCCCCCAGATTTTTTAGCAGACTTTTGTTTTTGGATCCATGCTGCAGTTCTTTGAAATAGATGAGCACTGAGTGCCATGCAAGCCTTAAAATCCTATAAGCTGCCATGCTAATTTGCCAATAATGAATTAAAGGAGGTAAAGGCAAATGCTTAATGGTCTGTAATAAAAGGGAGGAGGGGAGAGATTCAAACCCCTTGTACTTCAGGTCATCCATCTGGGCAGCCATAACAGTATTAAATGGAATCGTTTTATTTCCAGTCCACCTCCAGTTGCTGAATAAAATATTTTTATGGCAACCAACAGTACTAATATTTCTTTACTAGCATAGCTTAATGGAGCATTTTTAATCAGCTGCACTGCAGCATGTGCCAGGTTGCTAGAATATTATTGCTGATTATTGCCGATCGTAAGACCTCTAGACTGAAGACGTGTCACAACATCTCGTGCAGGGTGGGCTCTAAATAAATACTGTGTAGCAGCAGCAGCAGATCCTGACTTAGTTCTGTTTCCACCCCTCATCTCCCTGCTTGTTAATCAGCTATGTACAGAATTAATATGCTGATAGATATACAGACTGCTTTAAGAGGACCTGCTGGGATTTCATATCTTCCATGACAATGATGGGTCACGTAGGTCAGGGCATAACCTTGATTTGGCCTTTGTCTCTAGGCATGAGCCTAGATTTTGGAGGGTGGAATGGAAATGTCCTCGTTACCATGAGCAGATCACTTTCTGATGAAATTTGGTCTCATGGTGCCTGCAGGGGTGGGGGACCCATTAAGAGGGTCTACCTACAGAGACTTCTGAAATCCAATAGGTTCTTGAATGTTCTGGGGGAATTTTCCAGTAGCCAGAGCCGGTGATTCCGTCAAGGCCCTTGTCACACTGAGGAATGGTGAGCTGTGACGGTCCACTGATATGATTGCTCCTGAGTACCCTCTTTGGCACTGTGGAGCTGGTTTACTGGAGAGCTCTTGACAATGAAACAGGTCAAAAGACAGCTGGAGCATAAGTTGCATAAGACTCATCATGAAGGTGATGGAGCATGTGTAAGAATGTATCATTGTACCTATTGCATGGCAGTGAAGGTGGCAAAGATAGCTTACTTTACTATTCATCAGGATGCATCACCTGGGGCAATGTAGATCTGTAAGTCAATATTATTACACAGGTACCATACGTCTCCAGTATTGTCTCTCTTCCAAAAGAAACTGACCCTGTATTGGCTCTCCTGAACTTTCCACTGTTCTGGAAAGGGAGAACAATGCAACACCAGCTTCGTCCAGTTGACCACATCAGCCGCCATCTCCTCAGGAGTTATATCAACATTCCAAATGCTTAAACGTCTCCAAGGATACATTCATTTTGCTCAGTTTCAATGATGCATCATTGTGAAAGAAAACTATGCCATTGTTGCTATATATGGCAGGTACTCTTCAGACAACCACTCTGGTGAGGACCATGACATTTCAAAGAAGGCATGTCATTGTGTGCCTTTCATCTATTGTGCCTAATTGTGATAACAATTCCTCACTCAGTGAGAGGGTTATGGGGTTTTTTTTATTGCTGCAGCCATTAGTGGAAACTACTGGTCAATTCCTGTAGTCCCCTTATTAGGTATCAGCATTTGACCCAATGGGCTTTTGATTTTGGCAAGGACACCTTGGGGTATATTTGTGAAGGTCACGCCCATTGTCCCTGATCTGGAACTCCATGTGTGCGCTAATGAAGCAAGGAATTCTTGGCAGAAGTGGGATTCTCTGTTCACTTCAATAGAGGGAGCATGAAACATGGACACCTATCCAAGTGCTAACTACCCCCTATACTGAAATGAACATAGAAGTCTTTGTAGGCAGCTTGGACTTCATAGATGCATTGAGCAGGTGTGGGGAACATGTGGCCCTCCAGATGTTGATGGACTGCAATTCCCATCAGATGTGAACCGCCCAGAGAGCTCCGGCTATTGGGCGGTATAGAAATGTAATAAATAAATAAATAAATAAATGTCAGGATCAGGCCCAGTCTCCCTGGTGTGGATCCTGGATTAGATTCAGAACCTGAGGAAGACCAGCCAAGACTGGAAGTGGAGAAGGGCATTCTCCAAGACCCTTCATGAGTCAAGGTGGACTCTTCTCAGGAGCTTATCACATAGGAAGGCCAGGCTCAGAAATCATCTTCCCCCCCTGTCAGCATCAGAATTGACAGATCCCAGAGTCTGCTGCAGGGTGAAGTGGGTGGAATTGAGAGGAGGTCCACTAGAGTAGCCGCATGCCAGAGGTTACAGCTTGAAGATCCTGCATGAAGGAGGGGTCCAGGAAAAGCCTGTTGGACATGGCGAGAAACTGTCCATTTAGTTGATAGGCAACTGTCTTGCTTTTTTAGGCAAATTAATCTTAGAGGATAGCTCCTAGCATTCACACCCCTTTCAGGAGTGAAGAGATGTCTGTTTACTATATATAACTTTGTGGATTGCATGGCAGACCTCTTCAGTATGTCACATCTCGGTGGGAGGACTTGGAATCACAACACCAGCATAGCCAGTGAGGCATGATGGGCACATCTGGAGGGCTACACATTCCCCATCCCAGCCACTGAATTAGTGAGAGGCAATGCATTCCATTCCCAGAAGATTATCATGGCCATGCGTGTGCATGGCACTTGTAACGATCTGGAATCATGAATGAGCTGGTCAATGTAGCTAGAGTTACTGGGTGACCCTGGGCAAGCAATGATCTTTTAACCTCAACCCTGCCACAAATACACACAAAACCATCTGCTCTATGGGAGGGTAATACTGGTCAACCTTATATGGTTGTTTTTTTAAGATAATGTATGCAAAGGGCTTTATCAATACTAAACATTATGATTATGTCCTGTGTATGAGTGATGCAGTCTGGAGGAAGGAGCAATGACATGGTGCAAATTCTAGTGCCATAAATCATGACTCCTTTCCTCACCTCCTACCTCTCTTGCTTCCAATTGTCAGTCTGGAAAAGGAAATAAGTGCTTGTGTTGACGTGCCTCACAAAGCCCAGATTACAGAGTTTGAAAAACCCACAGTTCTTCCTCTGTGATTCCAGGTTTGTTCTGAGAAGGCTTTATGAGCAAAACTCACAGCAAAGGAGTCTGTTAAGGGCTCAGTTGAGGACTGCTATGCTCAACCGGCTGATGTCATTGATGTATGACACTAGTTTCCTGGTTTTGCATGGTATTCCGTCTATTTGACATGCTCTGTTCTGCTTGCCATATTTCCCTCATTTCCTGCGGTTTGTTTGATTTTCCTCTTTGCTTTGGTTTTCCTTCTGACTTTTCTTCCTCATATAAAGCAATGGAGATATTTAATGAACTCTTTCACCTGATGGATTCGGCATTATGTGGTCTGGTGGTAGCCAGTCCATTTGGCAAGTGTCCCACAGATCAAGGCCAAAGTATGAGGTAGTGTCACTCTAGTGTGCACTGAAGTACATATGTGGTCCCCCATGTTTGGCATGTCAAGACCTAAAGAAGAATCACTTTGATTCAAAAGTTGGCAAAAATTACTTGTACCAATGAGATAACTCTCACCTCTGCTCCAGTTTCACTGAGGTATTTCAATAACTCAGTTTAAAAGAACAAAACACCCCTCTTGCAGTAGGCATGGTTGCTCTCTACATTCCTGAAGACCCCTCTATTACTCGTATGATTCCATGGTCTCCTTCAGACGTAATGTCAAACAACTGTTTGGCACTACATAAATGAGTCTAGTGCCCACATGGTCACTCATTCCCTACTGTGCACTCGTCCCCCCCCCCTCCCCGCTTAGTACTAATTCCCAACAAATGGCTGTAAACTATAATTGCAATTCATTTGGGCTTGCAGGTAAGCTATGGTTTGGACAAACCGTAGTTTGCCTGATTGAACTAAGACAAATAATCAAGCCACAAACAAGACTCTTCCATGATGCACCAAACCATAATTTTCTGTTCTCCCTGAACCAGCCTGGTGACTTCACGGTTATACTTGAAACACAAACTGAAGCACTATACAACCACAAAAACTACTTTGCCTGATTTCTGTGCCAATATTTAATGAATTAGTTTCACAAAATATCTAAAAAATTCTGGGATCCATGGAGGAGCATTGACTTACATTGGGGTCTCCATGATACACAAATTAAAACAATTATCTACCTCTGTTCAATAAATTAGCACATGTCAAGTCAGGCGAACTTAATGGATCTATCTCTTCTTCTGAACGGATTGAATACTCTGCTAGTACAGTTTGCTAGACACAAGGACATAAGAGGAACAAAATGTCAGTCTGTAAGCATGTGATTCTTCAAATAATACTCAATAATCTGCTGAAGTTGTACAGTTGGTGTGCACAATATTTTCTTTAAGCACTATTCCCTTTGTATTAGTAACCATAACTTAAGTGGCATCACTTAGGAACTGAGAGCACCATCTCTTGGTAATGCTGAGGAAATGCAGATGGATCTAACAGAGTCAAAAGTCTACTCAAGAAACAGGTAACTAATCTGTCCCATATATACTCTGAGAGGTTTTAGGGTAGCAATTCTTTTAACAAGCTTTGAAAGGAAAGAGAACTAAGGTTCCTTAATGTTTCAGCACAGACTAGTCATTTCAAATAGAGCACTATGACTAGTCACAGCTTGCATTCATTCCATAGGGGAACCGAACACTTCAACCAAACTGGTGAGTTGAACTTTGATTTGATTATTTAATATTCATTAAGATCTCATTGATCCAGAAAATATGTTGAAAAAGCTTTCAGCAACTTTCTCCAACACACTAACTTTACACTTCTCATTTTATTTCAGTATCTCCACTTTTGGTTAAGGCCAGAAGCAAAAAACGACCCAAAACCCCACATCATTACATATAAACACACATTTTTTATTTAAATATTTCCCTATTGTGAAATAAAGCAACAAGAGAACAAGGTGGAGGAAAGGAAACAATGGAATTTCCCCTAGAATTACAAAATTAGTGTCATGTAATTTCTGCAATAGTCTCCCTATCAGGAAGGCAAAGTACTTTGAGCAATATCCAAACTGTGTCAATCCAAATCACACAGACCCCAGTGCTGCTATGGAGGGGGTAAACATACAGATACCTGTATTGTCTAATACAGGAGTCCCTAATCTTTTTGGGTTGGTGGACACATTTGGAATTTTGAAAAAGTGCCATGGGTGCTGTCACAAAATGGCGGCCATGGGGGCATGGCCAGTCACATCAGACTCATTCCCCCAATAGCAAACTGGTGAGACTAAATAAATAAATAAAAATGTCACCAAATGTCCCAGACAAATGAGAAAGAGCCGTGCAACTACACCACACTGCATTGGTC
Organism: Elgaria multicarinata webbii; assembly: GCF_023053635.1. NCBI lineage: Eukaryota > Metazoa > Chordata > Lepidosauria > Squamata > Anguidae > Elgaria > Elgaria multicarinata. Next base: position 25,848,679 of record NC_086171.1, read on the forward strand.
ATTCCAAAACACACACACGTAATGTCCCCCTCCGGTTCCCTTATAATATTTGGTCGTGCAATGTTGTGCTGGTAATAGGGAGAGGGGCTGATCAGGATGCATGTGAGATGGTGCAGGGAGCTCTGATCCTGATCCATTTTGAAAATCTCTTTTGCAAAAGGGCCATCCCAGAGCTCTGGTGTAGCAAAGCCAATGGCTACTGCCGCTTCAGCAAAGGAGATGAGGCCATGCCCAACCCCACCAAAGCAATGAGGGTGAGGTGAATTCTCTTGTGATGGTTTGAGGACAGATAAAGTGTCACCAAATGTCCCAGGCAAATGAGAAGGAGCCATGCAACTTCTCCCCATTGCTTTGGGGAGCCTGGGATTGAATTTTGTGCTCTCCTCTTCCTCAAGGACACTATTTTAGGTTTCGGGGGTATGGAGAGAAAGGGAGATATCTGTGTGTAGGGAGGGAAAGCAAGGGAAAGCAACGTTGTACTCTTTTTATTTTCCCAGTATTTTAGCAATTTACTATCCTAGTCTTTTAACTCTGCTGTTTTAAATCTGCATTTTAAATCTCTGCATTTCTGCATGGTTTTACTCTGGTTGTACTTTTGTATTGTAGTTTTATATTATAGCCTACATATTATATTTTATGCTGTACTTATGGTTTAAATTTTTGTAAACCTCCCAGAGAGGTTCAGCTATTGGGCAACATAGAAATAAAATTTTAAAAATATATAATTTTTCCCTCTTGGATATGCTAAAGATTTGAAAAGGCAGTACATTCTAAGAGCATTTCTTTGTGGTTAACTTTTAAATTTCATAATAACCAGAGAAATATTCATGCCCTTGAAGAACAATCATATGTGCTCTGAAACATGAAGTGTGTATTGATATCTGTGTACGTGACTACCTCTACCAGTCCCTCAATCCTTCCTGAATAGCTTCCTTGCTCTCACTGTGAATTCAAACAAGCCAGATCACCAGAACATATAGCTTGAAAGTGAATTTTGAAGCTGGAACACCTCGTTCTCTGTCCTCATCTCTGACTGTGCACTCCCCTTGATTTCCATCTGTTTGTCCTAGAATTAAGAGATGAAGGTAAAATGGTTCTTTAACATCTAAACTGCTTCTAAAATTCTCAGCAGCACTGCTATTTGAACTATTTCATCCATTAAAGTTTCCTCAAAGCTACTTAAGTGTTTGAGGCCAGATTTCTATGTAAATACTAGGAAAGAATATACACAAACATGGTTTTCCTCCCCTCTCACGTTTGTTTTCCCAAACAGTGAATGGATAACACAAAAGTGAATTGTTCATTGAGAATTAAATGGAAACACTGCCATATAGCAACTTAGGGAACTCGTAAGGAAGGGGATATTGGACCGATTGTACCAGACAATGAACGCATTCTCTTTTGCACACTATTTTTCTATTAGACACAGAAAGAGCAGTGGCAGCCTGAGGGTCCATTCGTTAGGTACGTAACACTTCTGCAGATGAATCATTTTCGCTCCAGCTCTGGAGATAGTGGTTTATATCCCATTTGCTGTAACACAGGGACGGGCAAGTCACAGGCTGGAGTCCACCTTTTGCAGGTTACAAAATGAAGTTAGTTGTGAAGAATGCTCACAGATAGAAGCAATTAGCATCTTGACCATACTGCTATGACTTTTGTGACTCTTTAGACCTTCTTAATATTTAATTAAAGGGCAGGAAACCTCTTTCAGTCAGTCCGAGGGCCAAATTCAATTTCAGAGAAGGTCTTTAGGGTCACATTCTAGTGGTGGGTGGGGTCAAAGGCAAAGGGGCAAGGCCAAAAATACCTGCATCTGGTAGCTTAAAGGTCTTATTGTCAGTATCTAAGCATTAGGAGAGACATTACAACCTTTCAGAATGGGAGGAAAAACCATGCAAAAGCCGCCAAGTGTTTTGTGGTCATGAGAAAGCAGGGGTGACCAGGAGCAAGGGTGTGTGGTCAATGGCAGTGTTCTTCCAGAAGCAAAAAGCAGCTCCCCCGCCCCCAGTGTGGCTGTTATAAAAAGAAAATCACAGGTATCTTAAATGCAATTACACCTTTAATGCAATGTGTACTTTGATCCATAGATGAAAGGTGCTTGTAACGATGGAGACCGAAGGGTTATGGCCTGAGGGCTTTCGTAGGGAGCGCATGCGCATAATGCATTCATTCTTGGTCTAATACACCATGGTTTATCAGAACCAAATCATTCACATCTGAACCAGCCTTAGGTGAGCATAGTATTGGGCTTCTGACCACATTAAGAAACAGAGAGGAAGATGCGTGTAATGAAGTTCTAAATGCCAAGTGTGTTCCTGTACCTTTAAGTGGAAATTCTGACAGATGTGGTTTCCCCTATCACTGCAGTCCTGTGATGAGAAAAGCAACGCCAGGAGAAATCCTGTGTTCTGCGCAGCTCTTTAAGGCCAGATCTACACCCAGCAGGATATAACACTTTGAAAGCACTTTGAAAATGGTATATGGAATGGGTCATGAGCCCCAACAGTTGCGAATGTCATTAAAAAGCAGTAGTGTAGATCCTGCCTAAGTTACACAAGCCCTCTCAGGACCTCACAAATCTTACTTCTTCTTTTTTTTACCAGATTTTACCTGAGGGACTAACTGTACATTATATAGCAAAGTTTGTAAGGATGTCCTAAGAACTGCTTTGGGAGGAGACCATGTTGAAGGAAGCAGCAGTTGGGGGAGAGGAAGACTTTTAACCCTTTTCTCACCACCTATTTCTTTCTATCCTTGTCCTTCTTCCTCTCTCTCTCTCTCTCTCTCTCTCTCACACACACACACACACACACACACACACTGCTTCTCTGGTTCCAAAGGAATGTTTGCAAGGGTAAACAAGCACCTAGAACCCTGAGGTGGGAAAGCAGTTGGAGAAGAATTAAGAACAGCAAAATGGTTAGTATGGAAAGTGTTAAGCAGCTTCTGTTAAGTTTCTGTTCAAAATCCCCCCTTAAATAAAAAAATGGTAGCAGGACTTCATGTGTCCACACATATTTGTGTGTAGTATTTATTTATTTATTTATTTATTTACATTTCTATACCGCCCAATAGCCGGAGCTCTCTGGGCAGTTCACAAAAATTAAAACCATTCAAAATATAAAACAACAGTATAAAACCATAATATAAAATACAATATAGTATGTAGTTTGTCTCACATTTTCCCCAATAACCCATCACCTCTTTGCACAGAGGTCGCTGTTTTGAGTTTCACCAGGCTTCAGTCACATATCAATCACATATTAATTTCTCACTTTAATGAAGCACAAATGTTTTCACATGCATGCAGACTTTGCAACAAAAAGGTGCTAAACAGTTATCAGTATGGATGTTTTGGTTCTTTCATGTGTGTATCGTACTTGTGACAATAGTTTGATTCACATAGCTTTAAATATTGAGAAAATGCTGTTGGCTTGCTGTTAAAAAGAAAGTTAAAATAGCAAAAGTATGAGATCTCAAACAGAAGGACTTAAGGTTCAATCCTTGGCATATATCCACATATCTTTATCTCAGGGACAGGGCTAGAAAGACCTTGTAGAACTCCTCTATTAGCCAGAGCAGACAATACTGATCGGGTTGATATGTTCATACACAGTGGAGCTGGAGTCAAGGGTAAGCATGGTTGGGCACCTGCACAGGGTCTACATCCTAGCAGGGGCCCATTATTGGCAAGAGCTCCCTGGAGTTGCTTCTCCTTTTCACCATTGCAACCTGCTTGTTCACATGCCTCTTGCTCTGGGCCAGAAAACACTGGTAAGGAGGCCACTGCCTACTTGCTCACGTTCTCTCTGCCTGTCAAGCAAGCAAGTGGCAGCAATCATAAGTGTGTGCAGCACATCTCATTAGGGTGTGCACCCAGGAATTTTTTTTAAAAGCAAACATTTATTGAATATCAGTCTTAAAGGTCATTGTTTTGATTCATTTATGATTAAACACTGTAGGCACCGATGCCCTACTCCACAGCCAGAGAACAGTCGGAGGACTGTTCCCACTGTTTGGATCTCCCTATGGATCCCTGCTCAATGGCCTCCTCAATTCACTGCTAGAGACATTAGGGTGTGCTCGGGCACACCCCTTGTGCACACCTATGGCAGCAATGATGAGAAAGAGTTTGAGGAGCAACCGCAGCTGGTGACAACGGTGATGGGAAGGTAGACTCACTGAGGGAGGGTCTCTTGCCTTCAAAAACTTGGAGCTAGCACTGCTTATATCAATCCAAAGGGAGAGGCGGGTAAGAAATAAATACATTATTATTATTATTATTATTATTATTATTATTATTATTATATGTTAGCACAACTGGGTTGGTCAAAAGGAGGGTGGGGAGGGGTTCTGAATTACTTTTGGAATTCTCTGATCAGGATTCATAGTGAAAAACAACTTGTGAACAAGTGGAGTGCAAGGTATGCTGGAGTTGACAAGGCAACTGCTCAAGATCATAGGGTTGCAAAGGACTGCCCTGTTCTTATTCAGCTGCAACCAAGGACTGTAGCTACTCTTTGGAAGGACCAATATAAGGCGTTAGCATTCACAAGATCACTTTTCCATGGATATATGCTTTCATCTTGTGGTGACCTTTCAACCTCAGAAACAGTCACATGGATTTGCTCTCCCCTCCCTGCTCCCGTTATGCTACCTCTGAATGCAAAATGTCCTTCATGAGGCCTGCCAGGATCAACCCAACATTAAGCAATCTGATACCTGATGCAGGACTCTCATATGTGGGCTTTATGAGCCCTTTGGAAGAGAAACAGATTTGTAGCTCTAAACACAATTGACTACAGTCTTTGTTTAATAAAAACAGAAAAGAAAAGATGAAACACATGAGTTACTTGTATTCCATGTAAATTTGGATAAAACATCTCAGTTGCCAAAAAAAACAGCAGGAGCTGGCAAGGAACTGGCCAGCGAAGGGGGGTCTGGCACAGAACAAAGAAATAAAACGAGAACAAATACTAACACAAAGAATCTCCGTCCCATCCATCATGCTCCCTGCTTACACAATATAGACCATTTTTCTGACCCATCAGCTTAAAAGCAGAGCTTGATTATAAAAGGAAGGTGGCCCAGAACTGCACGTTAAGATTTACCTATTAAAACAGAGCGGATTCCTCTAGGAGAAGTGCTAGTTTGCTAGTTTCAGCATCTTGATAAGAGCAGCAAAGTGCTGAGTGGCGAAGAACATTATAGCCTAGCCAGAGTAGTAAAATATAATTGGTAAGTCTTTATCTTTTTCTTGGTGAGAAATTCTATATAGTGCAGCAGTAATGACAACAGAAATGGTTCCCGTTAGCCGGCTAGGTTTGGGCCAAACATTTCTCCTGGCGTAATGCCACAATTTTGTGTGTGTGTGGAATGAGGGCTAACCTAGGGTTTGGCCCTTTAAAGGTAAAAGGCAGGTCACCAAAGCCCTAGAGGTGGTTAGTCTGTCGGCGCGTAAGTGTGGCTGAGCCACGCAATCTTTCTCTCTCCCCCCTCTGCTTTTTCTGAATCTAGGGGAGTGTGGAGAAAAGCTTAAGAGATGACAGACAAGGAGACCACAGCTTCCAGCTGGGGAGCAGTTTACTTTCACATCTTGGATGTTAGCTTCGACAGCAGAGGCACGCAGCTCGGGTGCGGAAGGTTGAGCGAGGCTGGAGCAAGCGGTTTCAGGATTGCCACCACGGTTGGCAAGGGGTGTGACAGGATGTCACCGTAAGGACTATTCTGTTGTTTGAAAGACAAAGAGCTTAATTGAAGTGAATAGGTTTAGTGCCAGCTGAGCACTTTTCGGTCTCAACGGAAGATTGTATCCGTAGGAGTGTGTAAACACGAGGGGATTAAACGGCTGCAAAGCGTGAAGGCAGCAGCAATACACAGGCGAACTAGTGCAAGATGAGACTGGGAGAAAGAGTAAGAGAAACAGTTGAGCTAGTGGCACAGCTAGGGTGACCCTATGGAAAGGAGGACAGGGCTCCTGTATCATTTAACTGTTGTATAGAAAAGGGAATTTCAGCCCATGTCATTTGTATGCATGCAGCACCTGGTGTAATTCCCCAACATCACAACAGTTAAAGCTGCAGGAGCCCTGCCCTCTTTCGTATCTGGTTGCTCTAGCATAGCGCCTGCAGCTTTAACTGTTGTGATGAAAAGGAAATTTCACTAGGTGCGTCATGCATACAAATGACATCGCTTCGGCTATTGGGCGGTATAAAAATGCAATAAATAAATAAATAGTTAAAAGATACAGGAGCCCTGTCCTCCTTTCCATATGGTCACCCTAGCTGCAGCACAGCAGGCAGAGCAGAAGGTGTGGGCAAGGGCAGGTGGGGGAACGAAGTGGTAGTAAGAAGGTTTTCTACTTTGCAGGGTTTGCCTGCCCTACCATTAGGCAGAGTGAAATGACCACCTCTGGCAGCAGATATAGTGGGGCAGCCTTCCAGCCTTTCCGGTTGGAGGTCAGAATTGTGTATGTCACACAGCCTGACCTGAACCCCCTAAACTAGCCTGCTACCTGTAGTGGTAGGTGCTATCCCATTGCCAGTGTTGAAATAAGGTTCAACTGCCAGTCGAATCTGTTTTTGTATGTTGGGTGGGGTGGGGAGGTTGTTCACCTCACACAGCAAAATGTCTTAGGCTTACGCAAATGTCAAGGAGTAATCTATTACGCTTGCTCAGGCGGAGTTCACACATGCATGCTTATTTCTTGATGAAGATATATACATTCAAATGATGTCTTATTTGTTTTAGGGATTTCTGTGCCACGTCTTCAACAAAAGTTCCCAGGCAGTTTACAAAACACAAGAACACCAATAAAAAGCCAAGACAGCTATTTAACAGCACCATTTGGCCAATAACCTCCCCCTCCCTCGATAAGCCTTGGGAAAATAAAAAAAGGTTCTCACTTGGCACTGTAAAGATAACAATTAAGGAGCCGGGCAATTCTCCCTGGGGAAGGAATTCTAAAGACAGCACAGCCAAGAGAGTCTTCTCTTTGGTCACCACCCACCTCACCTGGAGGAGAGCCTCTGTAGATGACTTCAGCGCATAGACAGATGGGTTTGGTCATCCCATATGACAAAGCTATCATCTCACCTCACCTAGAACACAGTATCAATGGAAGCAGTCAAGATGTTCTGCTGTAACTGATAAAAGAAATGAAGGCTATGAGATCTCACATGATATGCAAGCATGTGAGAATCGGCCATAATTAGCAATTATATATCATTAGAAAAAAGAGAAAACCAGACGTTTCAAACAATATATAATTGATCTAATACATGTTGGTGCTTTTAAAACGGTCACTCTGAGGTTCCTAATCCCTTCTCCTCCTGCTACCAACTGTCGCTGTTGAGGCCATCAAACAGAAAGGAAGCAACAGCCAGGCATCCCTCCATCGTGCCTGGATCTAGATCCAACTGAGAACCCCCTTCCCTCCTGCTACCAAATGTCACTACTGAGGCTATTAGAGGGAAAGGAAGCAGCAGTCAGGCATCCCTCCATCGTGCCTGGATCTAGATCCAACTGAGAACCCCCTTCCCTCCTGCTACCAAATGTCACTACTGAGGCTATTAGAGGGAAAGGAAGCAGCAGTCAGGCATCCCTCCATCGTGCCTAGATCTAGATCCAACTGAGAACCCCCTTCCCTCCTGCTACCAAATGTCACTACTGAGGCTATTAGAGGGAAAGGAAGCAGCAGTCAGGCATCCCTCCATCGTGCCTAGATCTAGATCCAACTGAGAACCCCCTTCCCTCCTGCTACCAAATGTCACTACTGAGGCTATTAGAGGGAAAGGAAGCAGAAGTCAGGCATCCCTCCATCGTGCCTAGATCTAGATCCAACTGAGAACCCCCTTCCCTCCTGCTACCAAATGTCACTACTGAGGCTATTAGAGGGAAAGGAAGCAGCAGTCAGGCATCCCTCCATCATGCCTGGATCTGAATGAAGCTATTAGAGGGAGAGGAAGCAGCGGCATCCCTTCCACTGTGACCTACTGAACATTGCAACCAAGAATCTAGTGCCTAAATTGTTTTCCGCCTCCTCCCTCCCAATCCCCTCACAACAACAACAGCAACAACAACAGGATTTCTGTTGAAGGACTGTAATTCCATGGATAAAATAGGATAAGGAAGATGAAATGTTAACTTGGGAGCTGTCTTCATGATGCCGGGTGGGTACCGCCTCCCTCTTCAACCCCACACTTTCCCTCTCCTGGGGCAGTGTCGGGTAATCCCTACACCAAGGAGAGAGTGCGGGTTTTCTGGGAGGCCATCTGAGTCCCAGAGCTGCTCCCGACATCTTCTTGGTGGAAGGCGACCAATTGAGTTGACGCTGTGCTGTTTGAAAAAGTTGGGGTAAATCCCTGACTTTTTCAAAATGCAGCATCGCGGGGAAGCCCCACGGTGGCTGCAAAGCTGCACTTGCGTTGTCTAACCGATGCGGCACAGATCCACAGCCACCATGGGGCTTTCCCCATGTATAGACAGCCCCATAGTTTGCATACATAAATATGCAACGTCTCCTTAACAAGTGAAAGATAAAACAATGATAGAGAAAACAGTGCATAAGTGGGTCATAACATATATTTTCATATGCTTGAACTGTAAGAAGAAATGAATATAAAGCTCACATTTCAGTGCCTATTTGAGCATCCTGGGACAATTGATTAGTTGATAATGAGTGTCTGTCATCAGGTAATAAATCATACAGGCAGGAAGTGATAAAAGAAAGGCTTTCTTGTCTGCTGACAGACATTTGCAATGAAAACTCAAGTCTTTCTCTTCAGTTCAAAGGAAGGAAGGCCTTCTCGATTAACTTTCTTCCTGGAGTGCTATAGTATTTCCCTAGGAGAGAATGGTTTTGTGAATGGGAAAGATATCTTTCCCCTGAGCGTCTTAACAAAAGACCAGCTTAGTGGTTTTGACATCTACTGGAGTTTTGTTGATTTACACTCATCGAGGAACTGACCCGAGCAAATTGGAAAAAATACCACATGCGTTTGGAAAGCCTCAACTTGTGAGAGTAAAAAAATATTGCCAACCTATCACCTAGAGGATAACTTTAAAAAATTGAAAGTAAAGAAAAATTAGAGGACAGAGTTGGTCCAAGACATTTTGGTGCCTAAGGGAGAAAATCCAAATAGTATCCCCACTGATGGTAAACATATAATAAACCAAACAGTGGGCTACATGGTTAATGGTACTCCAATATCTGCCACCTGAATTGGGCTGTCTCACCTTACCTAATGGCAGGGCCAGCTCTGCAAAAAGAGTGGGGCATCTGGTGCAGGGTTAGGCAACTTTTGTGGAGCATGGGTGTGTTTGGCAATTTGGGGAACTGTCCTGAGCACAATATAAAATGGCTGCCATGGGAGGTGTAGCAAAGGACAGGCAACTTGCCTAAAACACTGAATAAAAAGCAGAGATAGAGTGTGAGCCCCAACGCACTAAACAACTCCTTCGAATCCTGTATCACAGCAAAATGTGTTAGCTAAAAGCAAAAGTGGGAGGGGGTAAGGTGCCTTGGTGGGAACCAAGAAAGATATTTGGGGACTTATTGGGCACCACATTGCCTACACCTGACATAGTGAGCCTTACAAAAAACAAAACCCCATACCCACATTGATTGCAGAGACTGTTTTTGAGCAGAGACAGGAAACATCTTTCCTAATGGGCTGTTGACCCATGGGAAAAGTTGATTGGGGGGCCATACCAGATGGTGGGCAAGGCCACCATCTGGACAGCCACGTGACACTGAGAGCTGCAGGTTACCCACCCAAACTTTAAAGAGTGTCATTTCTGTTTTAATATCCCAGAACACAAGCACATGCAGAAGGAATTGGAAGCGTGGAGGCCCAGAAAAGAAAGAAAAACTCGGTAAGAAGGTGCAAAAGAAATAACTCAGAGAAGCAAGCCATGTATTTTGTGGAGGGAACTAAGGGAACTGAAAAATGAAGCAAGAGGAAAGCGTAGGAGATGGAAGCAAGAGCAAAAGACACAGTAAAAGAGGCGAGGGGGCTATACATTGCATAGCACATTGAGACCTGGTATGTTTGTTTAAAAGGAATAGTATACCTTCTGACAAATGCTACGAGTACTTCAGTTCACAGGCTTTGGGACTGTCAAGTAATACTTTTTTGACGAGAAGTATTTCAATATGTTAACATGACCCTAGGAACTTGAGTTTATTCAAGTAATTTTGATATATTCTCGAAATGTATGGTCCTTAACAAAAACAACACGCACACACACACCTCAGCAAGTTTGATTGCATAGGTGTTTCATGACAGCAAAATGGAAAGTTCTGGGAAATTACGAACCCCAAATCTCTCCAGATAGTTTTAGCTGAGTGGAAGAGTTACATATTCTGGCTATTAAAGAACAAACCACTTTATGGATTGTGGGAAATATATATTATTTTTTGTTCATTGCTTTCATATAGACAGCTAATAAAACATTGCATTGTATTTTTAATTGTAAATATTTTAATATTTGCAAGACCATGTCTAGAAGGCAGTTTGTTTTCGTTTCAATTCACTGATACATTTTTCGGTAGCAGATAATAACACTTTTACAGAAGATTAATTCAGAATATTATGGCACTCAATATTGCTATGGTGTGCATTTACCCAAATGTTTCGCTTAAATACATGGATTGCTATTTTCTTGTGAATGGATGCTATAAGGATCATAATGGATACATTGATAATGACTGACTCAGGCCACAGCTAGACCTAAGGTTTATCCTGGGATCATCCAGGGTTTGCCCCTGCCTGAGCACTGGATCCCCTGTGTGTCACCTAGATGAACAGGTTTAACCTCTGGATGATCCAGGGATAAACCTTAGGTCTAGCTATGGCCTCAGTGTAGCAACAAGTAAGGACCAGTTTATGGGGTGATGCTAGTGTACATCAGGACGTTACCTTACAAGGTTCCCAATGCATTGTATACTTTTTAATGTTTACTGTTTTAACCTTTGTGAACCGCTCAGAGAGCTTTGGCTGTGGGGCGGTATATAAATGTAATAAATAAATTTGCCTTTCACTGTTGTTGAAGGGCAATCCTTTGCCATCATTGATAAAGCTGTGGTATATTGGGGATGTCCAATGTTAATGCAGATTGCCGGGGGGCGGAGCTGGCCGCCTGAGCAATGGCGGGTTTCTTCTGAGGCTCTAAGCGGCGTTTGCCGGAAAAAGCAATTATCTCTCTTCTAATGGGCATAAATCTTTGAGCAAACGACAGAAAATGATTATAAAAGTCACAGGAGCTGGAAAAGCTGAGAGATTTGAAGAAGGGAGGTGAGATGATTGATATTTAATACAATGTCTGTATAAACGGCAACACTATCGAAACCGAAAGTAACACTGACGCAGTTTAAAAAGAAGGAATTTATGCTTGCTGGACATTGATTTGTGTTATAACCTTTCATTCTTATCTCACATGGGAAAGATTGAAATGCTGGCTTTGTAAGGTGGAAGTTGTTGATTGGATTTATTGGCGTGGTGAGAAGGGGGGGAGAGAAGGTGGAAGAAGCTGCATTCGGCATTCGGTGAGGGAGATGTGGGAAGCTGAGAGGCTGCGAATGATTAAACTGATCCCCTCTAGTGAATGCTGTTGTGAACTGGATATTCCCCCCCCTCATGAAGAAAGAAGAAGTGTTTGATATATAACAGAGAAGCCAGCATAAGTTGCTAAGGAAGCGAGTTACACTCTAAGATTTATGCCCTACCCAGAAGAGTCCCATGCCTAACATTAAAAGAAAGATCAAAAGTTGGGCAAAGCTTAATATACAAAAAAAGAAAAAGAAAAAAAAAAAAGAAAAAAGAAAAAAATAAGAAAAAAAAATAAGAAACCTTCAAATTATAAAAAAAAAAGGAACTTTCAAATCATAATTTGGCATGCCTCTCCCTCCTGGAAAGGACAGCCCCTGGAGTTGAGCAAGAGGAGGAAGATAAAGACCCAGTCCCTTTGGATACAATACCAAATAAAGAAAAAATATGACTGAAGGAGGAGGAAGTGGTAGTAACCCTCCCTCGTTGATGGAGATCAGGCCCATTATAGCTGAAAATAACATTGTTATATTTTAAAAAAATGGATCAGCATATGAGTGAATTTAGACATTAATTGTGTATTTAGCGGATAAAAAAGGTGGAAAATTCGGATAAGATCAAAAAGATAGAGGCTAAAGCGGACTTGGACCAGAAGGAATAAGAGGCTTTTGAGAAATCAACTAATATACAATTTAAAGAATGGGTACTGTGATCGATTGCCTCGGAAGATTAATCTAGTAGATCTACTTTTTGAATAAAGCAGCTAAAGGAGTCGCAGGGAGAAGATCTTAGAGAAATCATCGTGAACTGGTTCAAGGAGCTGATGCCGATATATCAATAGACGGATTGGATCCGGATCGAGTCCATCGTGTGGGGGGGCAAAACCACAAAGGGGCAAGAGACATTTTGGTGGAATTTGGTAATTATTATAAAAAAGAGCAAATTATGAAAGAATTGAGATTTAAGAATCAGATATAATATAAAGGCAAACCAGTGTAAATTTACAATGATCTTTCTCAACGTACATTAAATTGGAGAAGTAGTCTTAAACTAATAATGGAAACATTAATGAAGAATGAAATTTCTTATGCATGGGGTTACCCGGTTTTTTTTAAGATTTACATATGGGAGGAGGGAACACAGAGTAACCTCATTGGATCAAGGTAAAGATTTGCTGAAGAGGCTGGGTCTGGATGGGGAAGCAGATGGGGCTGGAGTGGGTGGGGGAGGGAATGAGGCTGGGACATCTGGAGAGTAAGAGAATTGTTAATTATGTTTGGAGATAATTGCAAATAAAAATGCTAATATAGAAACCTGCCGGCCAGGCACAGCACTGCCTCCCCCCTCCCCCTTTAAAGTAGATGGCTGGAGTACTAGACTCACGGGGATATGGGGGGGGGATTAGAGTGGGGGGGTGGGGAGGGGGGGAAGGTAGGGGAGGAGGGATTGGGGTAGGAGGGTGGGGGTTTTATGTATGGAGTTTGTGTTTTTATGTAAGCAAGTTTGAACTGCTGAGCACAAGGGATCGGAAGAGATTTCAAAAGGGTGATTATGGATAAAAAGATAAAGGTATCAACACTCAATGTTAAAGGTTTAGGGGCAGTCGTGAAAAGGAAGAGAATAGAACAAATGCTTAATAAAGAGGGATCAGATATTATAATGATCCAAGAGACACACCAAGGCTCCGAGAATTCGAATATGATAAAATTAAAGTGGCTAGCCTATTATGAAAAGTCATTAGGAACATCAAAAAAAAATGGAGTGGCCACTTTGATTTCAAAAAAAAGTGGGTTTACATTAGAAGAGGTAAAAAAGGATGATAAGGGTAGATATCTTATGTTAAAAGGTAAAATTGAGGGAAAGGTCTATACTTTGATTAATGTTTATGCCCCAAATGAGAGGCATAGAGAGTTTTTTATAAAGTTGTTTAAAGAAATAGAAGAATTTAAGGAGGGGTATGTTATATTAGCGGGGGATTTTAATATGGTTATGGATAATAAAAGAGACAGGTCAAATCCCACTAATGTTGAAAAGAGAAACAATATGACTATATTGAATAAATTAATAAAAGAAAATGATTATTTAGATTCGTGGCGCTTACTTAACGGGAATAGGCCTGGATTCTCATATTTTTCCCCAGTTCATCATACATACTCCAGGATAGATCATATATTTGTTTCAAAAGACTTTGCAACGAGGATTTGTAAAATGGAAATGGGGGTAATAAAAGTAACTGATCATGCCTTGTTAAGTTTAGAATTTACAGTTAAGAAAGATTATAAAGAGGCATATAGATGGAAGTTGAACACAAAGATATTGAAATACAATAAAATAGTAGATAAAATTCGGAAGGAACTGTCGGAGTCATGGGAAATTAATGAAAAAGGAGGAACAGCTGGGTCAGTCATTTGGGACACCATGAAGGCTGTAGCAAGAGGAATCTGTATTAGAGAAACATGTAGTTTAAAAAGACAACAACGTGCAGAACAGGAAAAGTTAGAGATAGAAATTAAAAACTTGGAGGAAAGATATTGGCGAAGTAAAGATAAATATAAATTAGTGGAAATACAAGCTAAGAAGAAACAATTAGAAAATTTAAATATAGAAGAGATTCAAAAGAATTTAATGTATATGAAAAGGGAATATTTTGAAAATAGTGATAAGAACTCGAGGTTGCTTGCCAAGCTCACACAAAAAGAAAAAGGGAGGAATGGGATAGAAACGTTGAAAGATAGCCGAGGGAATTATTGTCATGCAATGAAAGCTAAAATAAAAATTTTTCAGGAATTTTATCAGGAATTGTACAAGGGTAAAGAAATTCAACAAGAAAAGGTGGAGGAGTATATTGGAAGGTTTATAAAGAAGGAAATAAAATCAGAATATAAGGAGTTAATGGAGTCAGTAATAACTCAAAGAGAAGTTGAAGAGGTTATTGATAAGTTAAAAGTGGGTAAATCACCAGGAGCAGATGGTTTGGGTCCAGAATATTATAAGGTCTTCAAAGATTGTCTAGTTCCAAAATTAATGGAACTTTATAATAGGATATTATCAGGAGAGAAGATACCTGAATCATGGGAACATTCAGTGATAATTCTGATCCCAAAACCAGATAAAGATTTGACTAATCCCGATTCTTATAGACCTATTTCTTTAATAAATCAGGATGCTAAAATTTTTACATCTATTATGGCCAAACGATTAAATAAATTCTTGGCAGAATATATAGGAGCAGATCAATGTGGGTTTGTGGTAGGAAGACATATGCATAATTTAGTGGGTAGAGTTTTAAATGTAATAAATGTAATAAAAAAAGCAAATATTAAGGCAGGTATTATGGCATTAGATATTTTTAAAGCTTTTGATTGTGTGAGCTGGCAGGCACTAAAGAGTATTATAGATAAATTGGGATTTGGAAATAAATTTAAAAATGTAATAGAACAGCTATATTCCCAAAATACGGCGGTAGTGGTGGTAAATGACGGACTTACTGAAAAGATACGACTAGCCAGAGGAACAAGACAAGGATGTCCTCTCTCGCCGGTCCTTTTTGTAATGGTTATGGAAGTTTTGGCGAAGGCACTAAGGGAGGATAAAGAATTAGAAGGAATTGGAGAGGTAAGGGAAATAAAGCTAAACATGTTTGCGGATGATACTTTATTGACCATTAAGAATCCATTAAGAAAATTAGAAAGAATTAAATATCAGTTGAGGGAATTTGAGGAAATTACAGGGTTAAAAATAAATTGGTCTAAATCAGAGATGATGTTGTTTAACTATACTAAGAGGGAAGAAAAGGATTGGGAAGTTAAGGGAATGGAATTGAAAGTTAAGAACGAGATTAAATATTTGGGAATTAAAATTACAAAAAATCTAGAGAATTTAGAAAGGGAAAATTTAACGAGGTTAAAGAAGGAGGTACTAGAGAAATTGGAAAAATATAAAAGATTAAATTTATCTTGGTTTGGGAGAATAGCTTTGATAAAAATGAAGATATTAGCTAAAATTAATTTTGTATTTAGGATGTTACCTATAAAAATATCAGAAACCGAGATAAAAAGTTGGCAAAATATTATTAATAAATATTGTAATGGAGAAAAGAGAGCAAGAGTGAATAAAAATAATTGGTACCTAAGCCAAAAAAAGGGGGGAATGGGTCTCCCAAACATAAAATTATACTACGTAGCAAATAGATTAAGACATGTTGTAGAAGCAATTATGGGAGTAGGAGATTTATATTGGATGGAAGAAAAAATTATAAGTAAGGTAGAGATGAATCTGGAGAATGTTTTTTTTAAAGATGGAGGAAGAAAGTGGGTTGGAAGTATAGATAATCCACTCCTGAGGACTCAATGGGAAATTTGGAGTAAATTTAAAGGGAAGCTGCTTCCGAGCAACTCTCCCTTAGCACCGATAATAATGTTAAAGAATTTCCCAGAGGATCTAAAGGGTAGATTATGTAAAATATTAAAAGAGAAAAATAAAATAAAATTAAAGGATTGGGTAAGAGATATTAAAACAAGAGAAGATATGGAAAATTTGTTAAAGGAGAAGAAGCTATCTTGGCTAGAATATGGTCAATTAGAGCAATGGAATAAAAAGTGGATTAAAGATAATAGAATGTGCAGAAAGATGACGAGGTTTGAAGAATTAGTAGTAAGTAAGGAGAAAGGAAAAGGAAGTAGTATAGTTTCAAAAGGATTAATGAGTGAAATATATAAAATATTGTTAGAGAAGGAGTTTAGAGAGAATACAGAGAAAATGATTTGGGAATCAGATTTGAAGATACAAATATGGCGACAGAGCTGGGAGGGACTATGGAAACAAAGAGTGTTGAGAAGTTTATCAGTAAGAATAAAGGAGAATTATTTTAAAATTTTATGGAGGTGGTACCTAACCCCGGTTAGATTGAATAAGATAAATGATCAACATTCAGCAAATTGTTGGAGAGGATGTGGGGAAAAAGGAACGTATTTACATATGTGGTGGCAATGCAAATATGTACAAAGATTATGGAAGATGGTGTTTTCAGAAATTGAAGAAATAGTGGGAATGAAAATAGAACAAACACCAAAAATAGCATTGCTGTCACTATTTGAAGATATAAAGTGTGGAAAAGGAACTATAGAGCTGATATCGAGTTTGTTGGTTGCAGCACGATTGATGATAGCTAGGAACTGGAAGATCCAAGGGGAATATTCTATTGAGGAATGGTATAAAGTAGTATGGGACATAGCCATTAATGATAAACTGACATGTAATATTAAGTGGAGAAAAGGCGTAACTAAAATAAATGAGTTCGAAGGAATCTGGAAACAGTTCCTAGTGTTCGTGTTTACTAAGGGAAGTGGGAAACCACCAGCAGAAGAAATGATTAGATTTTGGACTCAAGAATGATCCCGAGGTGGGGGGTGCACATTTATGTTAAGAATGAAGATGTTGTAGAGTGATAAGGCATATTTAATAGTTTTTGATATTTGTACTCAACAATTATTCAATATGTATGCAGCAGATATTTGATGTATTTTTTTTCTTATTGTGTTAGTTTCAGTTATATTTTGGAAATGTTTATCTATGTTTATATAGTGTTGAAAATGAATAAAAATTAAAAAAAAAAAAAAAAGTTAATGCAGATTGCCAAAATGATACAACTAGGCTTGTGAACAGTACAGAGGGAAGCTATCAAGAGGAGCTATACCAGTAGAAGCCACATAGGAAAACTAACTGTGGGAGTATCTGCCACAGAATGGAAACTGGCTAATAAACATTCTCCACAGGGAATCTTGGGGACTGTGAGGAGAGCGTGGGATTCCTTTCCATTTTGCTGTCAAGAATCCTAAGCCGCCTCTGCAAATTGCAATTTCCAGGATTCTTTGGGGGGAGCCATGATAGTCAAATTGATAAAAGAACCTAGCATAAGTTTGTAGTGCAAGTATGTCCTTTGTCAGAAGTGGGAATTGATGAAATAGTTCTAATGAAGAAGCATATATTAATTTATTTTATAATAATTTAATATATCTAGTTATGAGTTTTAACATTTGATCTTCTAATTGCATTCATTATGCATTTCTAATCTAATTAAAATATCTCTTTTATTTGGGAATGTCTTGGAAACATGTGGACAATTTCATCTGTTTGAAGTACTTGTATAGTTCCAGATATGCAGTCCTCTCTGGAGATTTGTAACTACTCGAACAAGCAAAACCATAATGACAGAATGATTAGACAGGTTTAGGAGGAAGAGAATTGTTCAAGACACTCAGGAATGATAGTACAACCACAGAGTAAGGGAAAATATCTTTATTATGCCCATGACATACAAAAATGTATTTGAAATGGAAGTGGAGACACCATGTTGTTAAACTTAGGACATTTTTGGATATTCACTGGTGTACCTTTGGAACAAGGAAAATACTGTTCATTTTAAAATACACCCATAAAAGTTAAAATTGACACAATAAAACACACTTCTCTATGTTTAGTTTCACTTTTACTTCCGTTTTATTAATTTTGATTAGATATACATCACCTGCAAAAATAACTTAGAATACATATTTCTGGGGCATTCTAGCTTAGTGTTACCAGATTATGAGCTAGCATACTGCAGTATTAAAAATTAAATCTCTCAAGACCTGGTGCAAACTGTTTGGAGTTTCAGCCGTACTTTGCTTTCTCTGTAGCTAGAGCCAGCCTGCGGATGTTTGCTATGCAACCAGCCGCTGCTTCCTGTAGAGTTTCATCCGTAGAGCCTGCCATACCCAGCAGAAGCTTGTTAAAAAAAATAACAACAAAATGCAAGAAAAATAAAAAAATAAAAATGAGAATGAGCTCCAAACCAAAACCATTATACCAAAAATAAATTACTTTAAAATAACATGCCTACAGAAACACATCCAATAATGAATTAAAATAGCCATGTGTTCTACAGCTCTGGAATTAGGTTTTCAGGGCTGGATTCTCAACAGCCCATTTACAGAAAGAACAGTGGCCAAAAGCAGAGTTCCAAAAAGGACTCAACAGATAAATTTAAGATAAGCATATCAATGACTGCTAGACAGAAAGTTCAGATCATTTCTCATAAAGGTTGTCTGTATGCCTTTCACTGTTGGAAGCGGGAGTGCCTACCCTTTTTAAATGTCCTGATTGAAGCATCCAGATCTTGTCATTGGTCAAAGACTGGATTCTGGGCTAGATAATCCATTAGTATGACATAGTGTGACTGTTTTTATGTTTGTTCCACAAAATTATTCACAAAGATAAATCTGATTTCAGGGTCAGAGCCTTCCAGTCTGATTTTATTGCCATGCCATGCATCACTTTTTCCTAAGTGGAGATTACTTTCCACTTAGGAATAGTGTTTATTTTCTTACATATGTATTGTAGCATGTTATGTTCTACTGACGGCACACAGATGTCCAATTTGTCCAGCCCTAACAGAAAATATATCACATGGAAATTGAGCTCTGTGTAGGAAAACGTTGAGTAGCATATGAAGTGCTCCTAAGTACGGAAATAGATGTGATGCTCAAAGGCTGACACCAAAAATTACAGCCCTGTGTCATTTTCTTCATCCTATCCATGCAATGTTTAGCCAGATTTACCTCTGCCATGACATCATCACTTCACGTTTCCCCCTCCCCCCTCCCCATCATTGGCTGTTGCTGGTGCAGATGAATATATATGAGGAAACATGGAAAAGCCTTTCTAAAAGTTATTGTGGTGTGAGAGTGTGTATGTGTGGGATTCCACATGGGGTTACCATTTTCAGCAGCAGGCTTGTGTCAAGCATCAAATCCACCTTGGAACACATGAAATGCTTAGGACAACTGCACTTGGGAAATGTCTCAAAACTTGATGTTATGCAGACAGTATATAAGAACATATGAAGACCCATGCTGGGCAAGATCAAGGGTCCATCTAGTCCAGTATTCTGGTCATACACTGACCCATCAGCTGCCCACGGGAAACCCATAAGAAGGACATGAGTGCAACAGCACCCTTCCAGCCATGTTCCTCACCAACTGGTGTACATAGAAATACTGCCTCTGATACTGGAGCACATAGCCATCGTGATTAGTAGTCAATGACAGCCTTATCCTTCATGAATTTGTCTAACACGCTTTTAAAGCCATCCAGATTGGTAGCCATCACTATGTCTTGTGGCAGCACATGCCATAGTTTAATTATACAGTGTATGAAGAAGTACTTTTTTTTATCTGTCCTTAATCTCCCACCAACCAGCTTTGTGGGGTGACCCTAGTTTCTAGTATTATGAGAGAGGGAGAAAAATGTCTCCTCCACACCATGCATAATTCTTTGTACCTCTATAATGTCTCCCCTTACTCATTTCATTTATTATATTTCTATACTTCCCCCTGGTCAAAGCTCTCTGGGCGGTTCACTCGTGTTTTCTCCAAGCTAAACAAGCCCAGCTGTTGTAACCTTCCCTCATAAGGGAGTTGCTACAGCCCCTTGATCATTTTAGTTGCCTGTTACTGCATTTCCCCCCAACTCTATAGTATCTTTTTAAGTGTGGTGACTAGAACTGTACAAAGTATTCCAAGTGTAGTTGCACTACAGATTTGTATAAGGGCAGTGTGATATTGGCAGTTTTATTTTCAATTTCTTTCCTAATTATGCCTTACATGGAATTTGCTGTTTGCACACTGGGTTGAATTTTCATCAAGCTGTCCACCATAAACCCAAGATTTCTTCCTTGGTCAGTCACTGCTAACTCAGATCCCATCAGCTTATATTTGAAGTTGGGAATTTTTTTTGGCCCCAAGATACATCTCTTTACATTTGCTTACATTGAACCACATTTGCCATTTTGATGACATTTCTCCCAGTTTGGAGAGATCCTTTTGGAACTCTTCACAATCCCTTTTCATTTTAACCCTCCTAAATAATTTGGTATTATTAGCAAACTTGGCCACTTCACTGCTCTGTCCTAATTCCAGATCACTGAAAAGCACTGGCCCCAATACAGATCCTTGTGGGACCCCACTATTTGCATCCCTCCATTGGGAGAATTTATCATTTATTCCTACTCTGCTTGTTTGTCTTTAACCAGTTACTGATCCATAAGAGGACCTCTCCTCTTATTCCAAGTAAAAAATGTCTAGTGGATCACCCCTGTCCACATGTTTATTGTCATTCTCAAAGAACTCTAAAGGGTTAGTGAGACAGGACTTACATTTGTGGAAGTTATGTTGATTCTTTTTCAGCAGGGCTTGTTCTTCTACATGCTTACTAATTTTATCTGTAATAATGCTTTCAACCAATTTACCTAGAACAGACATTAAGCTAACTGGCCTGTAATTTCCCGGAGACCCCCGGATCCCTTTTTAAAAATTGGCATTACCTTAGCCATTTTCCAGTCCTCTGATACAGAGGCTGATCTTAGGCATATGTTGCATATTTTTGTTAGAAGATCAGCAATTTCATATTTGAGTTCTTCGAAAACTCTTAAGATGGATACCATCTGGGCCTTACGATTTGTTTACTTTCAATTTCACAATAAGGTTGAGAACTTCATGTTTTGTCACCAACATTTGCTTCAGTTCCTCAGATTCCCTTCCTGAAAACATCAGTTCAACAAAGGTATCTGTCCTATATCTTCTGCAGTGAAGACAGATAAAAAGAATTCATCCAGTTTCTCTGCAATCTCCTTATTCTACTTTAGTACTCTCCTTTAACACCATTGCCACCCAATGGTCCAACTGCCTCCCTAGCTGGTTTCCTGCTCCTGATATACTTAAAGAATTCTTTATTGTTGGCCTTGATGTTGTTGTTGCTCCTCAAAATGTTTTTTTGCATCTCTTATTGTATGAGTTCATCTCCTTTGTGCAAGCTTGTGCTTTCCATTGCTTTCCTCATTTGGGGAAGAGTTCTTTTCCCTAATTGCTTCCTTGACACTGCTCATTAACATGCCAGTGACCTCTTGGACTTGATGCTATTTTTCCTATCCTGCGATTCACATTCTAGATGAGCTTTTATTGTTCTGGTTTTAAGTAACCTCCAAGCCTTTTGAAGGGATTTAACTCTCTTGACTCCCCATTTCATCTCTCTTTTTACCAGTTCCCTCATTTTATAGAACTTTTTTCTTCTGAAGTCAAATGTATTGGACTTCCTTCGCAATTTTCAACTTAAATATATACCTATTGGTTCTTTGCAAACACAGTTCACAGAGAAAAATCAAATCTTATGAAAGGTTTAATTTAACTAAAGGTGTACAGAGACTTTTAAAAGTTATTTTGTTGAATCTAATGGCCAGAACATCCTTTCTGAACAATAACTAAACTTTGACTGGGCTACTTTTAACTGTAGCTGTCTCTTCTTAATCCCTTCATGATTTGTTTTCAGGCCATATATTATTGGTATATCATTGTACTTTGGCCAGCACCTGTGTTTATAAAGGTGTACAGAGACTTCTTTTCTGTTCATATTTTGTTTTGATCCTATTTACAATGAATTGTTTGTTTAATTATACTTGATATTTTTATATTAAAAAGAAAATGTTATAGCACATTGTTAAAAAGAAAAACTAATTCTAAAAAAAAAAGCAGCTTTATGGACATAAATAAACTCCTGACTTTGAATTATAGTGAAATGGTTGTTATTCATGAAATCTGTGTGTCATGAGCTTTCCAATGAAGTATGTTTCCAGAGAACTGGTCAATGGGAAGGCAGTAAAAAGGTTTGACCAACTTACTCCCGACTTTATGTAAGATGAAATCTGATAGCACCATGGTCACTGTTTCCTATTGGTTCATCAAGATTTACATCTCATATTAGGTCCTGTGCAACACCATTTAGGATTAAATCCAGGGTCACCTCCCCTCTGCTTGGTTCCATGACAAACTGTTCTAGGGCACAATCATTCAGGGGATCAAGAAATTCAACCTCTTTGTCATGACTGGAATATGCATTTATCCATTCAAGTGAAGTCACCCGTTATTACAACACTTCCTCATTTGGAGGCCTTCCTAATTTTGTTTTCCTTCTCAAGATCACCCTGAGCATTCTGGTCTCAGGGACAATAGCATATTTCTAGTACTAAATTTATTTTGGAGTAAAAATATTACAGTAGTGTTACAGGTGGAAATATTCAGGTTTGCGATTTATGATGAATTGTTTTAAACTTTGGCCTGTCAACAACTTTCTGATAACCAACAGCCCAGTTTTACTCTAATTTCCCCACACCCAGTGGAAATACTTTGAGAGTACAGGATCAACCACATGGCAGTATGCCTACTTAAAATCGTTGCTCTCCACCAATAAAAGGTTATTCCCAGTTTCTGTTGCAATTTTGTGGCAGCAAGTCCATGACACAACTGCATAACTATTTAACTTTAAGGAGCTACATGGAAACTCAGATTTCGGAAAGCCTCCCAAACTTTTAATGTGGCCTCAGGTATTTTGAAGTGCACACAGCCTTAATTAAAAACTTTTTTTTTCAGCCTGCAGCCCTCAGTATTCTGAATCCACCCAAACAACACTGAATCAAACCAGAAAAAATCTGTTATCACTCAATCCTTGTGCATATTTTATACTGCTACAGTATTACATAAAATTATGAACTGCTAAATATAAAAGCAGAAATTGGACGCAGACTTAAGAACTATACACTACCTTTCACTAACCTTCCAGTGGTGGGGAGACATGGATCACAGCTGCACACATATGGTACATGCTTATGGAGATCAAAGCATTTTATACCTCAGGAAGTATTTGTGTTAGACTAATGCAGAGAATAAGCATCTTGCCAGTCACCTCTCACCTTCTGACCTCTAAATATAACTTGTAAAAACATTCCATTTTCTTACTTGAATCCCATTTTTAAAATGGTTTGTACAAATTTAGCACAAAGTTCATAGAATTATAGAATTTCAAGATGCAAAGCTTTCAAGGGAAGATGTTGCTAGATGGTCAGCTAGACAAACTCAACAGTGTTAAAGCAGGATCTGCTTTAATTCAAAACATCCTTAGCAGATTTACCTATATCATTAAAAGACACTCCAATTGTAGTTTGCTGCAAGGAAAAAGGATAACTCTGCATCTCCCAGAATGCAGGACACGGAATAACGGGCTCAAGTTAAAGGAAGCCAGATTCCAGCTGGACATCAGGAAAAACTTCCTGACTGTTAGAGCAGTACGACAATGGAACCAGTTACCTAGGGAGGTTGTGGGCTCTCCCACACTAGAGGCCTTCAAGAGGCAGCTGGACAACTATCTGTCAGGGATGCTTTAGGGTGGATTCCTGCACTGAGCAGGGGGTTGGACTCGATGGCCTTGTAGGCCCCTTCCAACTCTGCTATTCTATGATTCTATGATCAACCCCAGCACTGCCTATATAACAAGATCTGAGTCAAAAGACAAGACCAACAGAACAACCTGTAAATGGCTAGGATGAGATGAAAAGAGCAGAACTTGAGAGCATTGACAATACATGGGACACCACCAACTGATTCCTCAGCTCCATCTGTAGGCCGATGGCAAGCTAAATTTAGAACAACGCACTTTGGAAAAGCCAAAGACTCCCAGAACCACCAGGCAATCTGCTTATGTGAGACTTCTCTCCCGATCCACAATATGGTAATACCTCATTTGACATTGAAAGTGAGAATGCCTCAACTCCAAATATGAGGCCCTCTGCTGCCAACCAATTTACAAGATAATTAACAAGTGATAAGTTTAATACACGAGAATGTCATTATCCATTAATGGAAACTGCTTGCACGAGATGCACTTCTTAAATACAATGCAGTGCTGTGATTTAAAGTGACATGTACTGGAAGATACACAAGTCTGAACTATATGACAACTGTTGTCATACTGTATGGAAGAACACCAGAATTCTACACGTTTTCATGACAGTAAGAATCAGCCTAACTGACCCCAGTCCCCTCCCCTGAGCTTTTCCACACAGGGTTGTTGTTTTTAATATAATCGATGCACAGCTGTTAATTATTCCTTGTTTCTATAACCATTAATTAAATTAACATCGTTCCATAATTGCAGATCCAATCTAGCTGATATGGGGAGTATTGGAATGTTGCCACTGACATCAACTGATAGAGGACAAGACCCTCAGCTCTGAAGTGACTGCATTGCTTTTCTCAGTTTCTTCCCATCAGTCTCTCTTCATGTTTGTTGAAGTGCCTTCCTCCATGCAACTCCTGAAATGTCACCACCTATTTTTGTTTCTGCCATGAACTACAATTCTGATCAACTTTAATTGCAACATGGTCCCTCAGGCATGCAGCAATTTTCCTGAGAACCTTACAGATGAGTTAAAGGCAGAACTATTTCATGTGCCTGATTCAAAACCAAAAGTATGCATGTACATAGTGTACATACAGTGGTTTCAATAAAGCCTTAAGTTTGACATTTTGGAACAAGGAAAACACAGGCTATTTATAATTATAGCCTGTATGTTCACAGCAGATCTTTTGCTTTCTTTAAGGTTCTGAATGATGAACCCCAAACATAATTTCTCCAGTAATAATCCTTTGGCTGATTATGGCTTCGTAACCAATTCATTCCACCAAATTCCTGTGACCAAAACAGTATTTTTGAGGTATGTTATTTAGTAGCAGTAACAGAAGTGCTTCTTCCCAGTCAAGTCTCTATAAAACAATTCTATTTTTTTGTTCATTTCATTGTTTTTCCTTTTCAAGGCCACTTTTTTTTCTGCTTGTGGGGAGAAGCCCCAAAAAGGTAAAACTGCGATATGACAAGCACAGGCACAAGCTGAATGGCTGCCTCCCCAGGAAAAGGCAAAAAAACAAGGGACCAAGGGACCCGAGAGGCGCGGGTGCCCCGGTGCTCCTCCTCACCTGCAAACCCCACTCTCACTCCTTCGCGTGAAGATAAGGCGAAGGAGCGCAAACATGAGTCTTTGAGGGCTCACGGCGCCAATGTGCCATCGTCAAGACGAAATCTCCAACCATGTCTAATACTAGAGAGTTTAATAAAGACTGATGGTTCCTAGCTTGCTTGAATGTTTTTTTTAAAAAAAGCTCTCACTTTACTGTGGCTGCTGGATTTCCCTATAACAATCACAGCCAATTGTTTCTGAGTGATGCTAGAAATTAATGATTACATTTTTCTTTTCCAATTTAGTATCTTGCTTCTCCCACATGCTATTTTACCAAAAATATGTCAAATTCCTTGTACTGTGATCTTCTAATGAGCAAGAGGATAGGAATAGTAGCTATACTCAAACAGAACATTTTACATGGTTTTTTTTTTATAATACAACATAAAAGAAAAAATTGTCTTGAATAAAAACATATGGTGGAAACCCATCCAAAAAAGTATCAATCTAGATGCAGCCAATGTTTGCTTTCAACACTGTACTGAAGACTGGAAACACTTGAGGCACCCACGTTTGTGCGTTGTTTTACATATGTAATTTGCCAGTGAAAAAACTTCGCATTTGATTAAATGATAAATACAACAATGTGTGGTGCAATCCAAAATAGTTAAGGTAAAAACTCAGTTACCATTTCATTGCTACTTAAACCCAGTGCTCTTTACTTCTTCTCAATGAACAAAAGACGAACACAATATCTGGAATGCACATGCTGCAAAAAGAGAATTAGTCCTCCAACACCACGGTCGAAAGTGAATAGATTCCAGCCGAAAATGGACACTGGGAAATACCTCTTTGGAATAAAATCAAACCTAACTATTGGCAAACAATCAGAGGATGCATTAAGCCGAGATGCTCACTAATCCCTTATCCCAGAACAAACAGGAGATGTCAGAAGGTGGATCGATTGGGCTGCTTGCCTTCTCTTGATTCTCTCTTAGGAGCACTTATAGTAAGGAGTCTCATGGTCTACTCTAATAAAATAGTCAGAGACACACTGGATTTTGACACCTTTCAAAAATGGGTACCTTAAGATCTGTAATTTCTCATTTATTTAGTTAAATGACTGTAATGTACCCATCAATGGCCAAATCAATTTTTGTAAAATGTAATGCTACAAAATGTCAATATATGGGTTGGTCTCAGATATGGTCTCTTTAAAGGTATTTTCACACGTGAGGTTTAAATTGCCTTCAAACCTCTTGTGTGTTATTTGTGAATGTTGTTAATGCAGGATACGACAGGAAGGTAAACTGGACCCCCTAGTCATGTAGGTTTTACATTCATGCTAGTCCTTAAACCAATTAAACTTTTTTAAAAAACCCCACACACAAAATGGTGTGAGTCCTTCCTAGGAAATAACAATGGCAAATAATCAAGGTTACTCCTTTTTCATCCTCAGCATAGCAAAACTAAGATTAAAATCTTAATAGAGATGGGGACTAACCAAGAGGGTAAGATTATGATTCCATCATGCCTCATGGAGATGTCCATGATCTTATCTTTATTTTTTTTAACACTCCATGACCTCCCACTGTAATTTCCAGCCAGTCTCCAATATTCCATGCTTGGGCAAGGTGTTGGAGCATGTGATGGCATCTCAGCTCCAGGGGTTTCTGGATGAGGCAGATTATTTGGCTCCATTTCAATATGGCTTCAATCCTGGTTACGGGACTGAGACTGCTTTAGTTGCCTTGGTGGACAATCTATGCTGGGAACTGGGAGTATGTCCCTGTTGATTCTGTTGGATCTCTCAGTGGCTTCCAATTCCATTGACAATAGTATCTTTCTGGACTGCCTGTCTGCAATGGGACTTGAAGACACTGTTTTAATCTGGTTCCATTTCTTCTTGGAGGGATGGTTTCAGAAAGTGGTGTTGGGTGACTGTAGTGTCCCTCAGGGTTCCATTTTGTTCCCTATGCTATTTAATATATACATGAAAGCACTTTGAAAGATCATCTTGAGTTTTGGGATTTAGTGCCACTCTTCTGTTGGTAACACCCAACTTTATATCTCTTTTCTAACTTTCTATCTCCTTTTCATCTAAATCCAGGGAAGCTGTTCAAATTCTAAATCAGGGCCTGGTGTTAGTAATGGACTGGACGAGGGAAAACAAATAGAAGCTTAATCCAGATAAGACAGAGGCAGGCAGATCAGGTAACAGGGATTCAACCTATGTTGGCTGGGATTACATTCTCCCTGAAGACTCAGGTTTGCAGTTCAGGTGTACTGCTGGATTCAGCCCTGAACCTGAATGCCCAGGTTTATTTATTCATTTATTTATTTGTGGCATTTATATACTGCTAAATATAGTAAAATCTCTCAGGGGGTTCACTGGTGGCCAGGCATATATTTCCACAATTAAGCTAGTGGATCTACTGCATCCTTTCCTAGAGATGTCTAATTGGGCCATGGTGACACATACCTTAAATTACATCCTGTTTAGACTACTGTAATATGCTCTAAATGGTGCTGCCTTTGAGAAGTGTTTGAATACTTCAGCTGATCTTGAATGCTGTGGCCAGATTTGTTGACTGGAGCTGGTGATAGGGACCGTGTGACTCCCTTGTTACAACACCTTCTCTAGCTACTGGCCTGTTTCCGGACACAGTTCCACGTGCTGGTATGAACTACAAAGCTCTACATAACTTGAGATCAAGCTATTTGAAAGACTACTTTCACACAAAGACTACTTTAGAGCGAGGCTCTTCTCCCGCCATTATCAGAGGCACATGCAGCAGGAACATGGGAGAAGGCCTTCTTGGTGGCTGCTCCTAGACTTTGGAACTCCCTGCCAAAGGAAGCCAGGCTAGCTCCATCTTTATTATCCTTCCATCAGCAGGCAAAGACATGTTTATTTAGGGAGGGTTTGGGCTGAAGTACTGAAGATTACCTAAGTAGATGCGCTGCTGAAGTATGTTTTTATCCAGTGAGCACTTTTCCCCTCTCCTTTTTATTGATGTGTTCTATTGGATGTTTATATTGCAAGCCTTTTCACTAAGACTGTTAAATTTATATCCTGCCTTTCCACTAAGAATGGTCCTCGAGCCAAGTAACATCTTAGTGGAAAGGCATGATATAAATTCAATAAATAAATATCAAACAAATGTAACCACTGACACACATAACGGCAAGACTGGAGAAAGATGGGGGGGGGGGAGAGAAGCAGAACAAAAAGGCAGGAAGTCATCAGAAGTAATAGTGGACTGCTGTAGCAGGGGCAAGAAACAGTAGGAATGAAAGGAACCAGGAATGATGAGAAGCTTTGAACCTGCCTAGAGGACAATAGAGCCTGGAAAACGGGTAGGGTGTCCCTCTCACATTCATTAGTTTCCACGATTACAGATCATTTCCCTTGCTACACAGAAGTCAAGGGAACAACAACAATAATAATTTATATAGTGCTTCCGAACGAAGCGCTGTACATGAGATAAAATAGGTTGGGAGTTTAGAAAAATGGAATAAATACAATAATTCTAATAAAAGACCTTAACTGAAATTAAAAAGAATATAGCAATAAAACCTTTAAAACCCATATAAAATGTGTCGTGGCCACCACAAAAACCATCAGCATGCTTTATCTCAGGAACAACCAGCCAACCCGCTCTATTAAAAAAGGTTTTCAGACCCTTCTTAAACACATCCAAACTCTCAGTCAACCGCAAACTGTTACGCGATGTGCTCTCGTTAGTCTTTGATGAAGGAGGAAGGAAGGAATCTACAATCAGGAAAGCAGCTGAGAGGGGGCCATACTTGGCCTACGAATAACACAGTTTAAGGCAGTGGGCACAAACACACTGGTTTGCTAACTGCAGGTCTTTCCCCTTTCTTCATGCAATTTATTTATTATATATATTATATATATATTTATATATCACCCCATAGCCGAAGCTCTCTGGGCGGCTTACAAAAGTTAAAAACAGTAAACATTAAAAATATAAAAAAATTTAAACACAGTAGAGTTCCATTTGTTCTGCTAGTGCGTATGGAGAATAGAGACGGGTGTGTGAACAGGCAAAACATTGATAAGGGGTCAGATTTAGATGTGAGGAACAATAAAGTCTAGGGAAGGGAGAAGTGTGACGCCACACCATCAGCACTTGCCCTGACTGCAAATCCTGTGTCTTTCTTGCATTATTGCTCCATAGTCTTGAATGGAGAAGGGGGCAGTGCTACAGTCAGGGGAATGACTGATGGGAGTTGGGGGGAAAGAGATGCTACCAGGCATAAATGTTCAGCTAAAGACCGGTTTGAGAACTATTAGTTTACATCATTAAATACCAGAAGGTTGGAGTTTATATATGGCTCTAAGAGTTTTGGCACAAACTTAGGGGATACAAAATTCATCCCCTGAAAAGCAATAGGCAGTTCTGATGATCCAGAAAACATGAAGCCAAAAGTCTTTTAACATACTTTCAACTAAAGTGTTTTTTCAATTTGATTTTTATGTTATTGTATTTTTTGAGAGATTGTTAACACACAAAGGCACTTGGCCGGACAAACAGGACAAAGTTCTTTGTGAGATCACACACAAACACACACACAACACAACACTTGTTTCAGTTCACTGGAAACTCATTTTACTAAGATTAAAAGAGGAGCCAGGTTACTTACCATATGTAATAAGCATTAGGGAGAGTAGATTTTGCCAGACCTATTGCTTTTCTCCTTGCAATGTACATTTGCTCTAGTCTTACCCATGGGACACACCTTCTCCAACTATTGCCATCTCCTCCTCATCTTTTATCTGCCTTAGGTTTTCTTTTCCATATTTATTTCAATTGCTGTATATTTTTGTGAGCATGCATTTCCTCCTTTGTATAGATTAATGTATGGAAGGAAAGGTATGGCAAATTTGGAGCACAGGCACTAAGCAGAGTTCTTCTTTTCCAAGTCCTAACATTCTGAAAGCATTTTATTACTCTGAATGCTTTTCCAGTTCATATTTAAAAGAGCTATCTAAAGACTGCATAAAGTACAGGTCTAAAATACTCAATAGCTGCACAAAAGCTTTTTTCATCTGACATAAAAGAAAAATAGAAGTGCTCATAATTCAGATGTGTATTGGTGTTGTTCATTAAAGTACTGGGCCGGATCTACACTACTGCTTTAAAGCACTTTAAAGTGCTTTATAACAGTTTTGAAAACGGTATATGGAGTTTGTCCTGGGTTCCAACAGTTGTCAAAACTGTTATAACGTGCTTTAAAGTGCTTTAAAGCAGTAGTGTAGATCCTGCCTGGGTGAGGAGATTCAGTGGATAGCTTGGTAAACAAAACAATTAATATAGACTTGTATATGAGTCTCTCCTCCTCTCCATCACTACCAGTTAAGATCACCAGAGGAAAGCTTTTAGCCAATACTCCATTTTGAAGAACTTTGTTTATGGGAGCATGAACTGGTGGCAACACATCTGTGGAATATCCTCCACAGAGACACCCATCTAGCTATTCTGTTGAGTATAGGAGGCTTACTTGGACTCATTTGTTCCAAGAGACATTCAGTGAAGACTACAGCTGTTATTCTTTTTTACTGTATTGGTTATGGTTGCATTGACAGTATAATATTGTGTCTGATTTTAAGAGTACAACGCGCAATAAATAAATAAATACTCCTAGAGATGCAAAATCCAATTTTTAAAGTATTTGATCTTCCATGCTCCTCCACTCACAGGATCTATGCAGGTCCAGTTTCTGGTGATTGCTTACTTTCTGTGGGATGTAGAGTGGCCCTATGTTACCTTTTACACAGAACAGTCCTCTATATGAAAGGCTGCCAGAGTACTGTCCTCTATTTTGAAGGTGTCCTCTATTTGAAGTCCAAGTCCAAGACTGGTTAAAAATAAAAAGCCATCAGAAGGAACAGCTGGGTCTTGAAAGTTGCCTATCAACAGCAGCTGGATAGAAGTCTGAGCAGACACACAGCTCACCTCATCACAGTCATCCTCACTATGGTGAGATGTGTTGTATTTCTGTTTAAATTAAATTTCTAAATTTGCAAATATAAATTTGCATTGAAAATTTAAGTGTATTTTGTGTGCATTTCCTCTTTTTTTGGCACTTCATAAGTAGTGGAATGGGTCTGTTTTTTTCATAAACCTATGTTCCTTCTAACAATTACAATGCTACGGTATTTTTTTTCTAAAACTATTTGATCATTTTTATGTCATGGTGTCACTTTCAAAATACACTCCTAAATATGCAGCTGCATTCTCAGCCCTGTGGATATAGCTCTAGCTCTCTTCAAATAGATATAGTTAGGTCTTTTAGGCTGCAATCCTACATCCACTTAACTGGGATTACATCCCATTGAATTCAATGGCACTTACTTCTGAGTAGACATGTATAGGGTTGCACTATTAAACATTTTTGCTCTAAATTACCAAAGTGCTGAATTTTGATTATGAAAGACCTGTTTTCAAATCTCAGCTTAGCCTTAGGTTACATGGGGTGGCCTTGGCCAAGTTATTATCTTTCAGCTGTATGGAGTTTAATAGTACCCTTCAGCTAGATACATGCCCCTAAAATGGAGACATACATCAAGAAAATGGAGAGCCTAGAATACTAAACCAAAGTGAGCTTTAAAACCTCTGTAAAACAGGGTGCTTCCAGACAGGGGGCCTCTAGCACTATCTCTCAAAAGGCATTCTACACTATTTCATCTTTCCCCCTTAGCATATTTTCTATTTTAAAAAAAGGAAAAGAAAAGAAGATGGAAGCAACATTTGGAAAACACGGGAAACTAACACATGGAAGATGCTGTCACCCCTCCCCTAAAATACCATGAACAAGGCTGGGTGATTGCACAATAAAAGCATTGTCTGGAAGCACTCCCAAAACACAAAGTCAAGAGCACCAGGTGCCCCCTGACCATTCAACAATAACTAACATAACTTTAAATGTCTGAAACGTTAACGTGCTAGGAAAAAAATCCAATACAGTCTTACTAACAAAACAAAGGGGGGGGACACTTAATGGAGGTTAAAGTGTAAAAGCTGGGTTGAATAAAATCTCAAATTCATATATCCTGCAGAATTCTGCAGGCTTAAGAACGTCAAAAATCTTATTTGAAATGTTTGCCCACCTGTAGAATAGATTTGAACAGAAGATTTGCAACTTTCATATTCAGGGCCCTATCCCGTCCTAAATTGCCCCACCATCTGCTGGACTTCAGAACTTTTACAAGACTGAAGATGTTTAAAGCTGCTCCATGACCCAGAGACCACAAATAGATATATAACCTTCACCACTTGCTTGGAGCCTGCCAAGCTACCAGCTATCAAAGAAGAAACAAAGAAAGAAATGCATTCCTTTCCTCTGCGTCTACAAAGACATGAATGAAGACCTTTCTTGTAAAAGTAAGATTCTCCTCCCCTATCTGTTTTGCTTTCACAAAAGTAAATATATCTAACAGCTGCTTTTTACATATACATTCACACAAACACCCCGAACCTGGTCAGATACCCTAAAATGTATTTGTGTGGCACCACTGAGATGGTCACATCTAGACTCTTTGGAAAGTCACTCCCCAAAACTTGTAAAGATCCCGTTGTTTTGGAAGAAGGTATCTGTAAATACATGTTAATGTTTCACTAAGAGTTCTCACCGTGCTAGTTCAATAGCTTCAAATTTTATCTAATTGGTGAAATTAAATTTGCTGTTTTCAGGCAGAAATGTATCATATTTTCAAGGGATGCCAAAAAGACTAGTCAAGAAGTCTGAAATACCATTTTTATTGTTATTTCTTATGTTCAGCTTCTGTGAATAGTTTCTTTTGCAAGGAAACTATTTTTGCTGAGCTCATTGCCAAAAGTAATTACCTGGCACCCTGCCTCGGTGTGCTAAGCCCAATAGCTGCCAGTTAGAAGAAACTCATTTTATTAACTGTACACTTAATTTTTGTAATGATAGAATTGTTGACAAATAATGTTCCTGTGGGAGTTCTCTCCCTGCCCCTCTACATCAGATTAAAAAGGATCTTGGTCAGCTTGCAAACGCTATGTGTGGTATTCGAAGTGCACACTGGGGCTGCTCTGGTCCATTTTACAAGCTGCAGTTTCCCCCTTAATCTTCCGGAAAGTCCACTTGTGTACATCACGGGCCTTTTCAGAGCTGTATGTGATGCAGCACAGGGAGATACACAGGATGGAAAATCAGTGAGTCGTCTGTGCATGCATGAAAATGGTTTCCACTTGTGCATAGGACTCTCTGGATCACAGCCCGATTTTTTTAATTTTATTATTTTTTTTACAAATTCTCCTAAACTGAAATTTGTCTTAAGACAATTGCAAGAAGCTGTTCAGTGTATTTCTGTGGTTTAGAAAAACTGCCAAGTCGGAAGAAAAGGACATTCCCTGCATTCTCTGAAGTAAGATAAATACAGAAGAGAAGCCTAGATGAAAGATGGAACTGTTATCTATGGTCCGTGCCAGATTCTTCGGCTTTTTGGCAAATTCTGTTAAAGCTGGAAGAGTCAACGAGCAGCAACCTTTTCCATTTAAAATGAGCAGTATATATTTGGGTTTAGCATACCTTGTTTATACATTCTGAACCTTCAAAACTGTCTATTTAAAAATGTTTTAATGATTCCTTCTGTACAAATTGGCTGCAGCTCCATTTATTTGAAACGGCTCATTTATCACCAAAAGAGCTGCAGGGCACAGCTTCTGTTGAACTGCTCCAACAAACCTACAGCTTAGTGGGACAGGCTTCTTTTTATAAGACTAAGAGATATTCAGAACATGCCAAGATGAGGATGCCAGTATCCAAATTTGTTATCCAAATGTTCCTAAATTAGAAACTTACCAAAGCAAAGGCTAAAACCAACAATAAGCTCATCACTATTACTGCTACCATCTCTTACCAGGGATTACACAGACAATGGTCTGGTTCACACATGCTGTGTTTGCTGGGCACTTGACACCTGACTGCTGAATGCATAAACTAACTCCACTACTGAAAGGCATTGCTTTAGAGGCGACATGAGCCGATAGGTACATTCTTTTGAATGATATCTGTGATGGCCCATTCACACATGTGAGCCATCAAGTGATGGACATGCCTGTGTAAAGCAGCCCTCTATCACAGGAACATAGGAAAGAAAGGAACGCTCTGAGTAGAGCAAGTGTGAAATCTGGGGCTCCTTTCAGGACATCCCGTTGTTCTGAAGCAGCAACGCGTTTCACAAGCATATCTCACTAGAACATTTTGCAAAGTTTTCAGAAAGTTTACTAATAATTATGTTCTTATCTATATAACAGTTTACCCCTCAAAGGTTATGCCATGGAAGAGGCTCTTTATTGCAACAGCAAAGAGCCAAAGTTTTCTGAACAGTGTCCACCACTATGGACGTGAATTAAAGTAATATATGTAGAATGTGTACCTTTGGGGCACAACATATTACAACATAACAACCACAAATCATACATACTAAACAAGGTTCTGTAAATTCCGTAACTGTGACAGTTGCTTTGGCTATCTTCTCACCATTGGCTCCATCCTCTGCTGTGGACAGCCATCCATCTGCTTCATAGCCCGATAAGGTACTGTGGCCTGATGCCTCTTACTGATGCCCTAGACAGCAATAGTAACCACTAGACAACACTCCTGCCTGCTATTCGGCAATGCTTCACACACCCCACTACATATGAAGCTCTTCTAATGTAAAACCATTGCCATGATTGTCTCAAGCATAAAAAGAAACAAAAATCACTTAGTAGATGGGTTGGTGTTCAGACTTAAAGACTGAGGAAAAGTGGAAAGTGTTGCAAGTGACACTTGTTGCAAGTGTTGCAACAAGTATTCTCCCAGTATTTTAACACTTAATTTGGCAGTTAATTGTGGGATGGCTACAATATAATCAAACACTTATTTTGTGTTTAAGAGAATTACTGAAAACTCTGAGCTTTTAAAAAGTTAAATAGTTTTTTCACCAATAAGAATACTATAAAAACCAGCACTCTGTTCACACAGTTGCCAACGAGCCATTGGCCAGGGACCAACAAGGCAGGACATTGTGCAAGAGCACCCCCCATCCATGTTCCCCAGCAAGTGGTGCACACAGGCTTACTGCCTCAAATACTGGAGACAGCACACAACCATCAGGGCTAGTAGCCATTGATAGGCTTTGCCTCCAGGAATTTATCCAACCCCCTTTTAAAGCCATCCAAATGGGTGGCCATCAATACATTCTGTGGTAGTGAGTTCCTTAATTTAACTATGCGCTGGGTGAAGAAGTACTTCCTTTTATTTGTCCTGGATCTCCCACCAACCAGCTTCATGGGATGCCCCCAGGTTCTAGTATTTTGAGAGAGGAAGAAAATTGTCTCCCTATCCACATTTTCCACACCACGCATAATTTTGTACACCTCTATCATAGAATCATAGAATAGCAGAGTTGGAAGGGGCCTACAAGGCCATCGAGTCCAACCCCCTGCTCAATGCAGGAATCCACCCTAAAGCATCCCTGACAGATGGTTGTCCAGCTGCCTCTTGAATGCCTCTAGTGTGGGAGAGCCCACAACCTCCCTAGGTAGCTGATTCCATTGTCGCACTGCTCTAACAGTCAGGAAGTTTTTCCTGATGTCCAGCCGGAATCTGGCTTCCTTTAACTTGAGCCCGTTATTCTGTGTCCTGCACTCTGGGAGGATCGAGAAGAGATCCTGGCCCTCCTCTGTGTGACAACCTTTTAAGTATTTGAAGACTGCTATCATGTCTCCCCTCAATCTTCTCTTCTCCAGGCTAAACATGCCCAGTTCTTTCAGTCTCTCTTCATAGGGCTTTGTTTCTAGACCTCTGATCATCCTGGTTGCCCTCTTCTGAACACGCTCCAGCTTGTCTGCGTCCTTCTTGAATTGTGGAGCCCAGAACTGGACGCAATACTCTAGATGAGGCCTAACCAGGGCCGAGTAGAGAGGAACCAGTACCTCACGTGATTTGGAAGCTATACTTCTATTAATGCAGCCCAAAATAGCATTTGCCTTTCTTGCAGCCATATCGCACTGTTGGCTCATATTCAGCTTGTGATCTACAACAATTCCAAGATCTTTCTCGTTTGTAGTATTGCTGAGCCAAGTGTCCCCCATCTTGTAACTGTGCATTTGGTTTCTATTCCCTAAATGTAGAACTTGGCATTTATCCCTATTAAATTTCATTCTGTTGTTTTCAGCCCAGCACTCCAGCCTCTCAAGATCACTTTGAAGTTTGTTTCTGTCTTCCAGGGTATTAGCTATCCCACCCAATTTGGTGTCATCTGCAAATTTGATCAGCGTTCCCTGCACCTCCTCGTCCAAATCATTAATAAAAATGTTGAAGAGCACTGGGCCCAGCACTGAGCCCTGCGGCACCCCACTCGTTGCCTCTCCCCAGTTTGAGAAGGTTCCATTGATAAGTACTCTTTGAGTCCGATTCTGTAGCCAACTGTGGATCCACCTAATAGTTGTTCCATCTAGCCCACTTTTAGCTAGTTTGTTAATCAGAATGTCATGTGGTACTTTGTCAAAAGCTTTGCTGAAGTCAAGATATATGACGTCCACAGCATTCCCACAGTCCACAAGGGAGGTTATCCTATCAAAAAATGAGATCAAATTAGTCTGACAGGATTTGTTCCTGACAAATCCATGTTGGCTTCTAGTAATCACCGCATTGATTTCAAGGTGTTTACAGATTGACTTCTTTATAATCTGCTCCAGAATTTTCCCAGGGATGGATGTCAGACTGACTGGTCTGTAGTTCCCAGGTTCCTCCTTTTTGCCCTTTTTGAAGATAGGGACAACGTTAGCCCTCCTCCAGTCATCCGGCACCTCACCCGTCTTCCATGATTTTGCAAAGATAATAGACAAAGGTTCTGAGAGTTCTTCCGCTAGCTCCTTCATTACTCTTGGATGCAGTTCATCGGGCCCTGGAGATTTGAACTCATTCAAGGAAATTAGGTGTTCTTTGACCATTTGTTTATCAATCTCAAACTGCAATCCTGCCCCCTCAACTTCTGCTTCACTTTTTCCAGGGGGGTCATAGACCCGCTTTTGGGAGAAGACCGAGGCAAAGTAGGAATTGAGCACTTCAGCCTTTTCTTTGTCATCTGTTATCAATTTGCCATCCTCATTAAGCAGTTGAACCACCATTTCTTTCCTCTGTCTTTTACTACTCACGTATCTGAAGAAAGCCTTTTTATTGCTTTTAGCATCCCTCGCTAATCTCAGCTCATTCACAGCTTTAGCCTTCCTGACGCCATTTCGGCACTTCTGCGCCACTTGTCTGTACTCTTCTTTTGTAGCCTGGCCTTCCTTCCACTTCCTATATGTATCCCTTTTTGTTTTCAGTTCATCAATAAGCTTTTTGTGGAGCCACATTGGTTTCCTCTGTTGTCTTCTATCTTTTCTCCTTGTTGGAATTGTTTGTAACTGTGCCTTTAAAATTTCATTTTTTAGATACTCCCACCCATCCTGCACTCCTTTTCTCTTTAGGCTCCCTTGCCACGGGACCTTACTTATTATAGTTCTGAGTTTATTAAAATCAGCTTTCCTAAAATCCAGAGTACGTGTATGGCTACGCTCGACTTTTGTCTCCTTCATAATCAAGAATTCAAGTATGACGTGGTCACTTTCCCCCAGAGTTCCCGTAACTGCCACTTTATCCACTAAGTCATCCCTATTGGTCAATAACAAGTCAAGGATTGCCGATCCTCTAGTTCCTTCCACCACTTTCTGTAGGAGAAAGTTATCACCCATACATGTCAGGAATTTCTTGGAAGGGCCGCTTTTGGCAGTAATGGTCTCCCAACAGATATCAGGGTAATTGAAGTCCCCCATCACTACTACATCACACTTCCTTGAAACACTGGTAATTTGTTTCTCAAAAGTTTCGTCCTCGTCTTCTCCTTGATTGGGTGGTCGGTAGTAGACTCAGATTATCATATTCTTTTTATTCCTAGCCCCATTTATTTTAATCCAGATGCTCTCGACGGGGCTCCCAATCTCATCCGCCTGTATTTCTGTGCAGGGATAGGTATTTTTAACATATAGTGCAACTCCACCTCCCTTTCTATTTCTTCTGTTCTTTTTGAACAAGTTATATCCTTCAATTGCTATATTCCAGTCATGGGAGTCATCCCACCAAGTTTCAGTTATACCTATCAAGTCGTATTTGCCTTCATGTAATAAGAGTTCAAGTTCATTCTGTTTGTTTCCCATGCTCTGGGCATTAGTATAGAGACATCGAAGACCATGTGTTTTATAGTCTGGCTTTGTTCCTACCTTGTTGCAGACACTATTTTGGGACACTGTTGGAGCTGTTCTCTGTACTGTGGTGCATTGGCCTTCATCCATTGTTGCCTCAAAATTTACGTCTCCCACCCCCGTAAGATTCAGTTTAAAGCCCTCCTGATGAAGTTCTTCATGCTGTGGCCGAACTCATTCTTTCCAGCCCTTGTGAGGTGCAACCCATCTCTTGCCAGCAGTCCATGTTCCAAGTAGCGTAGCCCGTGGTCCCAGAATCCAAAACTCTCACGACGGCACCACCTTCGAAGCCAGTCGTTCATCCGGAGTATTTTTCTTTCCCTTTCTAATCCTCTTCCAAGAACAGGGAGGATGGATGAGAAAACTACCTGGGCCCCAAAGTTCTTCAGTTTCCTTCCCAGAACTTCAAAGTCTGAAATGATTTCTTCGTAGCTCTGCTTGGCGACATCATTTGTTCCCACATGGATGAGAAGAAAGGGATATGTGTCCGTTGTCTTTATGAGCTTCGGTAACCTTTCAGTCACATCTCTAATCTGTGCTCCAGGGAGACAGCACACCTGGCGAGTCCATGGGTCTTCACGACATACTTGGGTTTCAATCCCACGCAGCAGGGAGTCTCCCACAACGACTACTCTTCTCTTCTTCTTGGTTGACCTACCTTCTGTCCCTTGGTCACTGTTGCATGGTGTCTCCTGTACTTCCTCCTCTGCAAACTGTCCTTCAGTCTCATTCTCCAGAAGCTGAAAGCGGTTGCTTAACTCCAATGGCCCCACCGGTGCAGAACGCCCTCTAATTCCTCCTCTCCTAACTGTCACTCTTTTCCAAGGAGTTTCCTCTTCATTGGCTTTCCTCCCCTCAGCATACTCCACTTCGGCTTCAGCTGGCTGTTGTTCTTCAATCTCATGTGCTTCTTGTTGCTGTTGCAGTTCCACCGTTCGGTCTAAGAACTCCTCGACTTCTCTTATTCCTTGGAGGGTGGACACTCGCTGCTCAAGTCCCCTCACTTTTTCTTCCAAAAGTGCCACCAGCTTGCACTTGTTGCAGGTATACGCCATGTTGAGCTCAGGCAGAAACACGAACATTGCACACCCTTTGCAGGTCACCACCTCTAGGGACTCCTTTCCATCCATATTGTCGATTTCTGCTTTGGTTTTTTTCCCTTTTTGATTATAGTAGAATTGCCTTTGCTTTGTTGTGTCCTCTCTGAAGGTACATGACTCCCCTTAGCCTCCTTTTTTCCAAGTAATCCCAGTTGATGTATCCGTCCCTCACAGGGGAGATGTTCCAGCCCCTTAATCATTTTAGTTGCCCTTTTCTGCACTTTTTCCAGCTCCATAACAACTTTTTTTTAGGTGTGGTGACCAGAACTGTTCACAGTATTCTAAGTGTGGTTGCACCATAGATTTGTATAAAGGCAGTATGATAATGGCAGTTTTACTCTCAATTCCTTTTCTTATAATGGGGAGAGAGAGCTGCCTTCAGATGCCCCCTCCCAACCACCATGGAAACCTTCACAGCCCTCACCACTCCAATGTTAGAGCATCAGCTGGTAAAGGGGAAAGGGGAGTGGGTCAGAAGGCATTCCTCGTCTACAGCCCTCCTGTGCCTTTGACTGATCCCCAGAATGGAGTGGTATAGTCCACTTCCCTTTCCACTGACATCAC
Source organism: Elgaria multicarinata webbii (assembly GCF_023053635.1). Taxonomy (NCBI): domain Eukaryota; kingdom Metazoa; phylum Chordata; class Lepidosauria; order Squamata; family Anguidae; genus Elgaria; species Elgaria multicarinata. The sequence goes on from NC_086171.1 coordinate 25,889,003, forward strand.
TGGGAGGAAAACAGTTAAAGAAAGAAAACACACACACGGAAAAGGAAATAATAACAACAACCCCACTACCGTGCTGCTCTTGGCTGACTTTGGATTATTTGGAGGCGCCAGCGTTGGAGCAACCCACCCCATTGCTCTATTACTCATTCTTTTTCTTCCTAAAATGTTGGGTGACTTTGTGATTTGATTTTAAACATTTCTGATAATCATGAAATTCTCCTTAGTTTAACACATCCACAGCACTGTCAGCAATAAAGTTTTAGAGGTAGTCAGACACATTAGAGCTAATTAGACACAATATCCCTGCTGGGATGAAAACTACAGTTCAGTTAATGGAAACTTAGAATGCGATTAGAAAATATAAGGGATACATACAAAACCCAAATATTTTCCTCTCCCCACCGCCTACCATGCAGAAAAACAAAATATATGATATGACATCAATGCACGCCACGTTTTTCCACCCCCTTAAGTAGCAGCCAATTAAGAGAAACAGGAATGGACAAACTCAGAGCTCAGTGACGTTAGATCACAAGGTTTATTTCTCCTCACATTATGGAGTGAAAAAGGAGAAGATGTAGCAGCCATCCTCCATTTCTCCGATTATCTAGTTCCACAGAGACGTTATGGAAACTTGTTTGGAGGGAGGGTTGTTTCACTTCCTTATCATGCCTTCTGGCGGAAGCTCAGTCCATTTCTGAATACCCACATGAAGACATGAGACTGAGGTAAAACTGGGGTAGACGTTTAACTTAAGAGATGTATGAGAATTTAGTTTTTGCTTGCAAAACATGCAAGCATCCTCTGTTCAAAGCCCTGAACGCAATCACAATCATGTGTCCACTGAAACTGTCTGCAAATTGTCACAACTTCCCAGTGTGATTTTGTGGGAATTTCCTAATTTGCCCAAATTTCCACTGCAGAATGAATCAGAGGAAAGTTGTGCAAATTAGAAAATCTGTGCTAATTTCACATTTGATTGCTGCTCAATTTGTGCAATTTTCTTGTTGGTGCAGAGCGAACAGTGATGGCAAAAGTGAGCAGGAATCAGGCACAAGACGGCGGCGAGACGATGTTTGGAGAATCCTGGCGATCTTAAACATCACTTGTTTGCCCATCCTTGTTTAACTGTTCTGTTCTGTTTCAATGACTAAAGGTGCAATCCTATGCATGTTTAAACTGAAAAATAAGTCCTAAAACTCCCAGCATGCCCTAGCCAGACTTTTTCTCTGTCTAAACATGTGTAGGAATTAGCCCTAAAGGTCTGAATGGATTAACAGCAGAAGTAAAATTTATGCTTTTTATTTGAGGCTTGTGCCTGAGGAGAATTACATTGTAAATATGGTGTGCTGGCAAAATTGGCAGTTACTGTTACCGCTAAGAGGAGAAAATGAAGCCAGCTTTCTGTCCTTATATATGGGAAGATAGGAATGGAATTGATACCATCTGATTGGAAAATAACTGAACATTCTAAGGATGTCCATTAGTCCTAATTTTAAATAGACGCGGGGTGATGGAATGTTGGCCACACCAAAGCTGGAGGGCTCTGACAGGAGTGAATGTAAGGAGGAGTCTGGCAGGAGAGTTTGCCTGAGGAAGAGTCATCAGGAGGTGCTTTGGGAGGCTGGGGAGCCTGAAAAAGACATCTGCCAGAAAGAAGAGCAGCTGCAAGACTGGGAGGCTGAGCACACGAGGCAGAAGGAGCTCCACACGTGAGGAGAGGAAGACTCTTAAAGCGGCCTTCAGAGGAAAGAGCTGAAGCAGTGATCCTCCACGTAAGGTGATAGGGATGGGACTGCCCTAGTCTAGGGGACCCCACCCTAAGACCAAGTTCTCCACAACATTGGGTCAACAAAAAACGTTTTACTCACCTTTACCACCCCATTTTCATGCATAGTGATGCAATTGTTGGGATCCTCTGATAGTTGATAGAGGGCTTGTGCGGTCGCTCGATGAACTGCTGGGTCACTCGATTTCAGGTAACGTACTAAAGGAGCGACAGCTTTTGTGTCTCCAAAGGCAATCCTGTTACTTCCCCACATACAGCAGCGAGAAATGGCCTCGGCTAAGTGACGTCTTAATTTGTCGTTGTTCTATGCCAAAAGGAAAAATAAGTCAGCCTGGAAATGCATTCCCTGACATTTTAGATCCAAGTCACCATCAAATGACAGGGTGAAAAAATTAGATTACGTTTCAACAGGGTCCCATTTGAAGTTACATCAACAGCACAGGAGCTGCTTTGTGTGCCAAGATCCCGTGCGATAGTGGCAAACATATGTATACTGGAACAAAGGGGTCAGGCTCAATCATGGCCTGTTCTGCTCCCACATATGTACAATCACAGCCATAAAGCTGTGCTAGTGAATTGTTTATCCCATTTTCTTATCGTAAGGCAACACCTTTAAGGGTGCAATCCTTTTAGACATAAAAAACCTCCTACAACTCCCAGCATTCCCCAGGCAGCCATGCTGAGAATTGTAGGAGATTTTTCCTGTCTAATCATGCATAGGATTGCACCATAAAAGACTTGTAACATGAATAATGGAAAATATCTACTCCTGTTTTTCATTGTTTTGATGCATTACTGTATTATTCTTTTTTTTGGCCAAATAACCAAATTTGGTGTGAAAATGTCCCAACAGATGACACAGTAACCAACTATTTGACTATTTAACCCACTGTTGACCATTAAACACATCACTGGTTATTGTGTTGTCCAAACCGATTCATTCTCTCAGTTGCAGATAGATGTAGATACACATACACATATATATTACATACACACACACACATGCAGGTATACACACATGAAGTTTAATAAACTGATTTTTAAAAAGATGTGTTGAAGTGAAGTGAGCAAACCAGAAAGTACCATTTCAACAATTAAAATGAATGTTGTGAAAACATTTGACATACTTAAGGTAAATTTTATATTCCAGGAACAAAATCAAAGACATATGAATTGTACTTCTGTGCTTAGTCTCTTGGTTATTTAATGGTTCTCCAGAGCCTAAAGACAGAAGGGCTTGAGCTCTTCCTCCTCAGCTGCTTCATAGTATACCCACATAGTATTCCCTTTCACTTCATCTTTTATTCTGGACTTCTCCACAGTTTCATTTTCTATCAGAATATCCTGAACCTTTTTTTAAAAAAACTCTGTTTCCCTTTCGCTTCATTACACCACATATTGAGTGCTTTCAGCAACCATACTTACTGGCAGCAGGAAACACAAGAGGAGGTCCCATGCAGCATGTTTCACTAAATTAGCAGTTGTTAAAACATTTTGAGGATCATCAGACAGGGTGGGGGAGGCGGGGAGATCATATTTCCTCCTGTTGGCTTTGCCTCCTGCTTTTGTCCCACAATAGGGTTGAGCAGCTTCCTCTTTCTTAACACGGGGAAGAAAGAGGAAGCAAGGAAAGACCACGTGGCCCATTCAGTGGGTGTTTTTATGGCGCAACCTCTCCTGCACACAGCAGGAAATGGCGCCAATTAGCATTACAGGCAGAAAAATCGGTTTTTCCAGGTGGTATTTTGAAGCGGGGAAAATGACAGAAGGAGCAGGAGATGCACGGGAGGATTGCAGTCAAAATTTCCCGCAAAGATCCAGGAGTGGCCAGTCGCAAGTGTGCCATCTGATGACGCCTGTTATTAAAAAGGCATTACTTACCGTATTAGCTAGCTTTGACAACAAAGGGACGACACCATGATCTGTTATAACAGCTAAATTCTCTTCATCTTTCGCTATGTTGGTGATAGCTGCACATACACTTGCCAGAACGTCTTTATTATCTGATTTTAACAAATTCACTATCAGTTCCAAACCACCAACGAATGAACGAACCATTTCACCAGCATCCTAAGTCAAATCAAAACAAAACACGAGTTTTTAAGATGTCTTGGTCTCCATTTAATGGAATAAAAACAATGTTTAAATGAAAACACAACTTTGATCTCTTTGCTTTTTATATAGCGAATTCCACATTTCTTTTTTATCCTTATTTCCAAAGCTGATAGTTCAGGAGAAGAGATTTTGTGTCCTGTTGGAGGATTATGTTTGCACAGGCACAACTTCGAGGACTGATTCCACATCAAATGTGCAACCTATATATATAGTTTACTGTGCAAATCTATCTAAAATTATTCCATGTAGTTTGCACTGGAAAGTAAAGGTGTTTTTCTCTGCTGTGTTTTTTTCTGTTGTGTCAGTAGTGGCATCAGTATGGGCTGTCCTACATCAGACATGGACTCATACAGAGGAATATAAAATGTGACTAAATCAGTCAATTATGGATATATTAGGTAGCAATCTCTTAGACACGTTCATTTCATGACATTTTGCTGACTACTTTTATAGTTTCTCAGTTCACAATTAATCACAGAATCATAGAATAGAAGAGTAGGAAGGGGCCTATAAGGCCATTGAGCTCAACCCCCTGCTCAGTGCAGGAATCCACCTTAAAGCATCCCTGACTAAATTACATTTCTCAGATCTAATTTCATAATGATAACTAGGATTCCCCCACCCCACCAATCTTGGAATTAGAATCACAATTACAGATGTGTAAAGGAGTAACAAAGCAGAAGAAATAACCTTTCCCAAGATCACAACAGAAATCAGTGGATTTCCACTGGAATCTTTGGGGTCACATTTTTGGACCACATGTGATTTGTGAGACCAGATCACCACCATCTGTTGGTTTCACATCAGCATCCCATGTCGTAAATACATGTCTGCCAAAATACTGACATTTGAAACTGTTTTCACATCTCAGAACCGCACTCACTTCTTAGGGTGCAGTATTGTAAACTAAATACTGCTCTGAAAAGGCACCGTGTTTATAAATATTCTAACCTTATAGATAAAAGCTTCCCAATAAAAAAAATCAGTAGTATTTTCCATTTACAACATCTTAGAAAACTTAAGATGTCAAAGCCAATTTATCAACTTCAGTTGCTTTTGCCCAAAAATGTGATGGTGTGGCTGTACAAATAAACTTGAGTTACCAAGAGTCCTCTATGGACTATGTTTCCTTCTGGAGACCTTGTCCCTGTCCAATTCCATGACTTACCATTTAAAGCACACCCGACTTACAAAGTCCATTTACAGGAGGACAGGAAGGAGGAGAAAGTTCAGTTTGCGTCTTTCATAAAGTACCATTATATGAGAAAAGAAAACAAATAGCATAACGTAAGTGTTTAACACATGAGCTAAATGTCTTGGCAAATGATTGTATGAAGGATGGCCAACTGCTAAATTCTTGGGGGGCCACACGATTCTTCAGGCAGCAGACTGTGGGCCTGAAGTATATTTTGCCATACAGAGTGAGTGGTCAATGCTCATAATGAAATTTAGCATCCTTTCATGAGTGGTCAAGCTTCATAATGTAGTTTAGCACCATCTATCTGTAAAGACTTCACCATTATGGAATACATGCACTCTGGCATGTCATTTCATACAAATATGTATACACACAAAAGCCAAAAATGGATGGGGGAAGAGATAGACATTACAGTTAAAAGTTTTAAGTGAAACTGTACACAAACATTTCACCATAGCTTAACATTTGGTACAGTTTCAAGGGCCAATCAAAATTGCTTCATCTGATCCATTGTCCTCTAGCTGGTCGCCCATAAAAATGTTACAGTTGGATCCTAGCAGCTAAGATGATATCTTTATCTTGGCTTTTATGAAATAATTTGCATTAACATTTACTGCCTGTGCCTTAACTTACAAATACTAAAATTTGGAGTTAAGCTGGGAGGGTTGGGATATGTAGCATTTGTCATGTTTTTATCCTTATTTTAATTTATCTATCTTATGTATTATTTTGAATTATTGCTATCAGCTCAGAGCCCTTGGTAATGGACAGTAGACATTTATTTAAATAATTGAATATTACTGCTTCTCTTCTTCCTGTCTTCCCACACATACCATCTCTTGGACGCTGAGTATCATTTCTACAACTGTGCACTCAACGTTAGGGATTCTCTAGTTTACAAGATAAGAAGGCTATCACTGTGTTCTATACTAAGGAAGGATCAGACAATATAACTAACAGTGACTACGTCTACCAAATGTTTATGGAAGTCCAGTGGGCAGGCAAGGACACACGCAAGAAGTGTGCGAAAGAAAACAAGGCTTCTTTATGCTTATGTGTATTAACTTTGTGAATTTAAACAAAAATATGATCTAGGAACAAACATTATGTTGACAGTTCAAGGTTGTCGATGTTTTTGACAAATCATAAAATAGTAATGTTATGTACACAAAAAGTTTGATAACTATTACAACTTTATCCTCCCCAGTCTAGACCATCTGGTCTACTTGGAGAAATTGGTTTCTGAACTCAATAGTACTAAAGGCTGCTGTTGGAGGAATCCACATGTAGTTGCTGGAGAATATGAGCAACATTCCTGCATTACATGCAAATCAACTAACAGGCGAGTAGCTGACAATACTGATCACATGTTGAGAGGGAACACTGCAGCAGGGTCACAGCTGCAGCTGTACTCACAGTTCATTAAAATCAAATCTAAATGTGCTTCCTATTGCTTATTATTATTATTATTATTATTATTATTATTATTATTATTATTTATTTATATAGCACCATCAATGTACATGGTGCTGTACAGAGTAAAACAGTAAATAGCAAGACTGCCGCATAGGCTTACAATCTAATAAAATCATAGTAAAACAACAAGGAGGGGAAGAGAATGCAAACAGACACAGGGTAGGGTAAGCAGGCACAGGGTAGGGTAAAACTAACAGTATAAAGTCTGCACAACATCAAGTTTTAAAAGCTTTAGGAAAAAGAAAAGTTTTTAGTTGAGCTTTAAAAGCTGCGATTGAAGTTGTAGTTCTCAAATGTTCTGGAAGAGCGTTCCAGGCGTAAGGGGCAGAAGAAAATGGACGGAGCCGAGCAAGGGAAACTAAAGGCAGTTTAGAACTGCTTCAGAACTAAAGGCAGACAACTTCACAGTATTTTTAAATTAAATATTAGTGATTATTTCATTTTTCCAATCGTTTTCACTTACTAAGGATCACTTCAGATATTTAGCAATTCCTTTGGTTTATATCTTGCAGAATGTTCTCATTTACACGTGAATGCGAACTCACATATGTACACATGTACCAGATGAATCCAGAAATGTTTGGATTTTTTGCAGAGGTGTGGTAGATTGTACAGCGTACTTCGACAAAAATGAGGTAATTAACTCAACAACACTGGAAATATAGAAGTTAAATTAACTTTAAATATTTACTGAAAGGTAAAGATTGATTAGTATACCACCCCCTAAAAGTGGACCAGCAGACTGTTCCTAAAACAGTGATTGTGTAAGAAGAGACTGAGACAGGAAGTTGTGGTTCATCAAATAAGGAGCTGGGAGGGCGTCATGGAAATGTGAAGGTGACCTAAGAACAACGGAACACCTCAGGTTTTAATAGTGTGGAGCTGGGCACACCACGGGCAGAACAGCTGTATCAGATGAAAGAGGGAAGGAAAGTTATTTCAGAGGAAGGTGAATGCAAAGGTCTTCATTTCTAAGTGGATCTCAGTTATCTGGAAACTCATAGTGGGCCCAGGCTACTTTGGTGTTGATCAGCCTTTGGAACATGTAATGGAGTAATCACCTCAGACCACGTGTGGTTTTTCCATCTGAAATAGGTGTTGATGGGGAGAATGATGGCTGGCTAAGCCTATTAGGGGCTTCAGAGCATCAGGCAATGCAGTTCAAACATAACATTTGGAAGGAAGAACTATAAAACAAAGTCTCTCCTTGGATCCTGAGTCGCACCCCCAAAAATAACAAGCTTGGAGAGAGGCAAGTGAATCTAGGAAACAGAAGCAAAAGGAGGAGGAGGGGGAGGAGGAGGGCAAGCTAGCTAAGTGTTGGACACCTGGTCTGAGGTTCCATGGAAACCTAGCACAATGCCTCTGACTTTTAGTTTGGGTACAGGTGGCAAAAACCACTTTGCTTAAAGTCAGCAGCTCATAACAGTGATACCATTTTCTCTCACTGCAAGCACAGCTCTTTCAGATGCTGAGTCTGTTTTCAAAAGCCCTGATATTGCACTTGCATACCCAATGCAGGAGGGCCCTTGGGCATCCTAGGCAGATGCTTGAGCTCCCAGTGTGGCTGGGCAGCACCACTGAAATGTGGTTGGGCAGCTGCATTGGCTTGAAGGCAGCAATGGGTGGGGTGTGTGTGTGTGTGAAGCTCTGCCTGCGTATACATAGCATCAAAGTAGCCAAAGCAAAGGAGAAAAACTAGCTCTGAAAACATGGGTCAACCAACAGAGGAGGAGAAGGGAGTGCTAAGAACTGGTAAAAAAGAAAGGACAACAAGCTAGGCAAATTCCAGGAGGATCTTGGAGCTGCACAATAAAGTGTCTGACCATACTGAGTCCTACAATTAAACAGCACACCGAGTGGCTAGACCCAAGAGCAGTTATAGTTTTCAGGCTGAGAGCACAAAGGGGCCACCAACAGTGGGCAAACTCAGGAAGAGGTTGAACAAAAGATACAATAGTGTGGCTCTGGATGATGAATAGAAGTCTCCCAGAGGCCACTTCACTGAAGCCATGTTTCCAAGAGACAAACAGGTAGATGGAATAGAAGTGAGGGGTATCACAGTGGATGCCCAGGTGGTACTCTACCTATTGATTTACCATGAGGTGAAGAAGCTTCAGCATTGGGTCATATATCCTTCAAAGGTTTCAGATTGTCCAATTTAAGTTACCCTCATGATTCACTTCATTAGGTTGGTGACTTACAAGGTCAAAAATACATTTGTATTTTTATAGAGCTACCCTACTTTGCATACTGTCATGCCCTCACTAGAGGAATCCTCCTCAAAGGAATAAGTAGGGCCTCCAGAAACCAGGGGGACACTACATCAGTCACTGGCACCAAACCAGGAGAGATGGCTTCAGGTCCTTTCCTGTTAGGGGGACGGGACTCTGACTCTGGAGCAGATGCTGAGCAACCCCCTAACTCCCAGGAGTGCTGTCGCCTCAAACAAGAAGACAGTAGGCCTCCTGTAAGGAGTGTCTGCTTGTAAAGTTGGTCTCCTCAGGAGAAAGCATCTCCTCTTGAGTAGGGCTCTGGCCAGACAGCTCTGATGGACAGCAGATGAGCCTGCGTGGGGTTCAACTGCCGTTATGAGTAAAGCCAAAAGTCAGAGTTTGCTAGTTGCTGGAAACAACATCTCACCAGCTTCTCCTGGTTTCCTGACCCTGCCCTCTGCTTGAACCCCTGTGCTATGACCTTGGACTCCTGCTTGTATCTGCTACTGGATTGTCTATGCATTGGACTACCTAACTGTGCTTTGACTCTTTGCCTGTTTGATCACTCCTGCTTTGCCTGAACTCCCTTGAACAGAAACCTGTCTGCTGGAACATTGGCCTGGGTTATTACTTGGTCTTGTGGTCAGCCCTATAACTAAGACTGTTACAGTCAACACAGGATACATACTGTAGAAGGGCAACTTTTCTTAAACCAGTTACGGCAAAAAGACATATTGGTTGTGAACTTTACTTGCAATAAAGATAGTTGCCACAATCCCCTTTCTCATAGAGCCTTCCGCAGAACAAACACATTAGGCAGTAGGGTGATGCCAACAAAAATACAAATCACATGACTGCAAACTATCATGGTAGAACTTCTTAGCACCAGTTGCAAATATCTGTTGCAAGTTTTGCATACACTTGCAGTCTCAATGATGAAGTAAAAGTGATTGGGACATTCATGCCCATCCCTACATATACCTCCAGAGATTTCTGTGATCACAGAGTTACATTTCTATCCCACTGTGATTGCAGAAATCCCTGAAATTGTATGTATTAGTATACATGTGAATTCCTGAAACCAGCCAATTGTGATATTGGTATGGTTACTGCACACAATGAAACTGTTTATCCACGTGGATTGGATCATCTGGATTCGAGAAATTAAGTTGCTCTTTTCAATACTTCTCATAGGCATACATGGCAAGCCAGATGAGATCATAGGTCCCAGGCTGAATTCTGAACCAGCCCTAAGTATCACTGTAGGCTTAATCCATATGGTAAATACATGTTAAAAAGAACTTGCAATAGATAAAATACATATATCCTGTGTAAGACCTAGTTATTCAGGGTAAATAGGGAGGGTAGCACATTCTCTACTTTTCCATCCCATAAGCTCAGGTCACGGTACATAGGTCTCTTATCACTCATAATAGCTTAATTCACAGATTTATGTGTTGACTTATGAATATAGCAAGAAAAACAGAGTTAGCATTGAACAACCATAATCCCAAAGATATTTTTCATGTTTTACAAAAAAGTTAAGGAGCAAATTAAAGTTAAGGAGCAAATTAAACTGAAATATGTAGAGAATCATGCCTTATTTGAACTAGTTCACAAATGTCATGATAATATGAAGAACGATTTTTGCTGAAGTTTAAGTCAGCTCAAGAGATTATCCACAATTTTTCCAATTAAAAGTATCTGAATAATTTTGGATCCTATCTGTCTTTGTTTGGGATCAACGTGGCAACCATGCTTAAAACAAAGAAGACTTTGTAATTTCTGAATATTTTTTAAGTTTACTTTATCCACCATGGGGAATAAAGTAGTATCATGACTACAAAATGACTTTCCAATATCAACAGAGCTCAGAACACTTTTCACTGCAATTCTTCATAATTATTTGCTTTGATTGGCTAATACGCTTCCACTCTGTCACAGCAATTACTCCTACCGTTATGGTTTGTAGCTATTGAATTAACCAGCTAATTAATCTAAATCGACTTCTGTTAAGATGATTCTGTTGCCTACATGACTGCTCCTTTTTTGTTTTGTTTTGACAACACATTTCAAAATAAATATGTTTTACATTTTATGTATGACCTACCACTACAAAATGGTAGGTCATACATAAGGTCATACTTATGGTTGCCACCATAAAGGAGCAACACTGCTTGCCATAGTACAAAGAAGTGTTGATGCAACCTTCTCTTTCCTCTCTCTGTGCACCAATGCAGGCAGCCAAGGTAAAGCTGGATCTGGCTGGCTGTGAGGGAGGAGGGGAAGGAAGAGTTTCACATAACACGAAGGGCGTCATCAGACAAGTGTTTTATTGCACCACCTTCTGGAATCGGCCATCCAAGTAGGAGCGGAACCATTGCAACGCAGGATCTCCAACTCCCAGCTCAGACAACCTATCCAGAAGGATACCATGGTCGATGGTATTGAAAGCTGCTGTGAGTTCCAGGAGAACCAACAGGGTCGCACTCCCCCTGTCTCTCTCCCGATAGAGGTCATCCCACAGGGCGACCAAGGCAGTTTCCGTTCCAAAACCAGGCCTGAAACCCGATTGAAATGGATCTAGATAATCCGTTTCATTCAAGAGTGCCTGGAGATGACCTGCAACCACCCGCTCAACCACCCGCTCAAGCAGAAGGAGCAGGAGGTGGACGTCACTGTGAAAAGGACCCACGGAAATCCACAAATGGACAGTAACGAGTGTGCGATAAAACGCTCATCTAATGATGCTCATAATTGTTTTCTGCTCTTTTAGGAAACTGTCAGTCCCTTTGTAATATCTGCAGCTATGCCCAAACACAACTTTCATCTCTTCTGATTCTTGCTTACTGCTAAGTTCATAACATTTGCTGGACATTTTGCTAGCAATCTAAAAAGATACGTAGAAAACATTTTCTCACCTTCGCGTTTTCAATGCAAGGACAGATAGCCCAGGCTGCACTTGCCTGAACATCTGGATGATGATTTTTCAACAAAGACCATAACAAACGAACACCATCCAAGCGATCAATTATTCTGTTAAAAAGAGATTGTGAAGACATTCAATTAAAAAGCAGAAGATGTAACATATGCATTAGCTAATCTTGTGAGATATTCTTTATCAACAAGTTACATTTTACATGATGATATTTTTTATCACTAAAACATGCCAAAATTCTTTATAAATGTATGTTTGTAGAAATGTGTTTTACAACAAGATATAATTTATCATTGACCCGATTTGCATGATCAGAGCAGCTTAAACAAGCTGCAGCACATGCCTGCGGGTGCCAGGCACCATTGCCTAATTACCTGCCCAGGCATGGCTAGTCATGTCATCCAAACCCAGGCAGAATGTCTTGTTTGAGGGGAAACAAGCCTCAAATAACCCATGGCATGTTGAGTCCTATAAGTGCTGTACAATTCCCCCCCACACACACACAGCACTTTGCCTGAAAAATATTTTCTCAAAAATATAAAAATAAAATAAACTATATTATAGAGCTAGGACTACTGTAAACTTTAAAAACAAACCATGTGACATTTTAACAAGCTGCATGCAAAGTCAAACCGAAATTCAAACATACTGGCTTCTTTCATATAGCAACAAATACTTTCCAAAACAAATATTTATGCCAAAAAACGTATGTACTTAACTCTATATTGAGTCTATGTTTAATTTATTTACTTTGCTGTATGACATATTTTAAATTTCTATGTTGCTAACCTAAAATTCGGAATTAAAATGGATCACACCACAGTGCACCCTTTGTAGGGCATGAATAACGTGCAACTTGTTTCCCATGCGTTCCCTACCGACAAGACTAACACTGAATACCGTGTTATAATTGCTTAAACATACTGTAATCAAAGTATCTTCATGTCTAGCTGAAAAATGAATTATCATCAGAGTCATCTTTAAACCATCTGTCTTATGTTTATATATCAATCAGTCTAGAGGATCATAACTTCATATTAAAGTCCACCGAGTACTTTAAAATGGAGAGGAAGACCAAACAAAACTTAATATCCTTTACAAACATGGCTTTGTTCAGGAAGATATGTAAAATTCAAAGCAGATGAAGTGAAGATAAAGAAAATCAGGCATACTTTGATTTATAACCTCAAATGTTTAATTCTACACAGTTCTGTCCACATCTTTAATTGTGAATACATTATTTTGGAAATAAAATAAAATACAGATTTTACCCATGTAAAAATCAAACAAGAACATCTAATTTCTGTTCATTATGTAAAATGAGTTTGCCAGGAATGAAAAGTAAGTAGAAAATCAGCCCAGTACGTAATCATACAATTATTTTGATGCAGACAGAATGATTTAGGACACGAACTCTCTGTCTAAAGCAACTACAGCTTTATTTAAATTGATGCAACCTGGTAATATAATTTTGCTTCCAACATCCAGGTATTTTGGAGAGGAGCAAGGACAATTTGAAACATTAAACAAGGCAGGCAGATTTACACTGCCAATATAAAGAACGCCAGCAACAAAAACCAGCATTTTACATTGAAAGTAGGAAATCAATTTTTAGACCAAGAAGCTGTAATAAAATAAAGATACAGGACACAAGTAGATATAAATAAAGTATGTAAATCATTGTTCTATATGAGGAAAGAAAAGAGTAAAATCTAAGGCACTTCTATATTGAATGAGTTCCAAATCATTATTAAATTATTTCAGAAAATCAATATTTTATTATCACTTATAGAACATTTTTACAACTATGTGAAGTGTCCCAAAGCTGCTTTTCACACTAGCCCCTTCCCGAGAGGTCGGTCATTAATAGTTACAAATCAACAATTAGGAACCTGAGCTTGACAAATAGTAATTTGATCAAGGCCACCCAATGAGTCCATACATGACTGAGGATTCAAAGCGAAGCTTTTCAGTAAAACTCCAGCACTGTATCTACTTATGCTAGCTCACATAAGGAGGCAATGTTTTGATTTCTGGATTTGGTTCTCATTGCACTTTGCCTTCAGAAGATACCTTAAAAACACCACTGCTATGCCTGCTGCAATCTTGCACTATCTTGAACTTGTCTTCCTTTCTGCCCCAGCATTCTGTTTTTAGAAAGAAAGAAATAAACTACAGCAGTCCATTTGCACTTGATTTGCCTTAGTGCCCCTAGATCCTGGCATCAAGTCACACCACTGAGGATTGCCAAGTGTTTTGGTAAATGACTTCAGACAAAACCGGTTTCCTGGCTCTGGCTTTCTGCAACCTGTTTCTCACTCGTCCCTTATTAATGTCCTGATCTTTCCTCTCTCCCTGCAATACATCCCATCCCCATCTACTGGGCTGTGATCCTCCAATGACGTGCCACCTGTGGCCAAGCATCAGACGATAAAACTTTCCCCTTGCTCTGGTACTGTAAGCCTCACATGCAGTCCTGTGCACTCCCGTCTGCATAGTTAGAAAAATTAGTGATTAGATGCAAAAGGACTTACAGAAATAAATGGACAAAAAAGTTCATGGGTTGGAACAAAACAAAACAAAAAAAAAGAGAAAGGAAATTATTATCCAATGACTTTCTGCTCTTCTTGTAAGCAGCAAGCAATTCAACATTTAGTTAGAACTTGCCTCCAGGGACCAAGAAGTCAGAGCTAAAAACCATTTTCCAGGCAGTGGGATCTTCCTGCCAATCTCCAGGAGGACTAAGGAATATAACAAAGAAAAACCTGACCCTCAAAGATGGCCATAAACAAACTATCACAACAACATTGAAACTGGCTCTAATATCCTATCAGGCAAAGGGTGAGTAGGATCATCCCCTTCCAATGCCAACATAGATTGAGAACAAGAAGAGCATAGAGTAAGACCACAATCTGAGTAACTACTCAGGGTGGGCAAAATGCCCTCCTGCTTACGAGAACAGGAATTCACCAAACATTTTCTTTTCCGTTCTCGTATGAAGGAGAATGTTCAACTGTTGGATGTATAAAAGTAGCACAGTGCAGAAAGGAAACAAATCCCCCATGCTCAAATACCATGGGAGTCACCACAGTCAAAGGCCTGAGGAGGCAACGTGTATGTGTCCGTCAGTGATCCTGGTCTTCGTGAAATCAACTATCCCGTCATTGGCAGATTTTGTTCTAGCCACAAGAGACTGTGGGGGAAGTGCTTCATCCATAAGAGCAATGAGGCACAGCGCGGTGTGCACAGAAACGGCCTTTGGGGCTTGCTTTGAGTTTAGGCAGGGGATATTTTGAATGTAGTTATGAGTCATTGTACAAAGGCTGGATGAACCATTTAGTCCTCTAACTCCAGGGCAGAGAGGGCAAGAGAGAGCCTGCAGCACTCATTCAACTTCTATCAGTGGCTAGAATATCTTCAGAGGTTGATTAGGCAGGGAGAATCATCTTAGTTCCACGGAAAGCTGGCATGTTAGAGATGGTGGCTGTGCTTCCACCTAAAGTGTTCTAATCCATGCTGCCTGGCTGGCTATTAAACTGGCTCCATTGGTCTCCGGCTCAAGATAGGGAGAGGGAGAAATGGTCCAGTCACTGTCCATGGTAAATGAGGTGCATCCAGAAAGGCCATTATAATAAGTCCCTTCCACTGATCTACTAGTCTTTCCTGACTGATTGGATACAAAGGGAGGGAGGTATAAACAGGAAGCCAAAGTAGAGGTTAGTGGGAGAATCCCACCTCCCAAGATCAGGCCTTCCCTTCCTCATTGTTGGGGGTGGGACCTAAACCAATATAGGTGGGAGCTATGTTGAATGCCCTCCTGCCTGTGAGGAGAGGATTAAGTTTCGGAAACAAGTTCCTGTTCATCCTGACAACTTTCTCTTTAAACAAAAATGAGGGAAATAAACAATTGCTAGTTTCACCTATAGAAAAATCCATTTAAACAGATGAATTAAAATAACCCCAAAAGGTGAAATGTTATCTTTTAAAAAGTTATGGTACAACAAACTTGTTACTTAGGACTAACTTCTTTTGAAGTGAGCCATAGGATTGGCCAGCATGGCCTATGTGCAAAAATGCCTTCGTCTTAGCTAAGGACTAGCAGAATTCTATAGTTAACAGACCTAGAATGAAAATTTAACACGTTTACTTTTGTTGGCTTCTAAATTTGTATTCATTCATACTTAGCATTTTAGACATTGTTCTGGTCCTAGTTTCTTAACTGATATTAAGTCAAAATGTTGACATTATGAGGTCAGTACCTAAGTTAAAGATGGCCTAATAAAGATGGCTGACTGCCTTATTTATTCATGGTCACCTGGGGTGAATGCCACAGAAGATTAAATCATACTTTATTTGACATGATGTAATTTAATTCTTGATGGTATCTTGAACAAGCAAATATTTGATATAATATATTTAATAGGGCTGAGCTGAATTTTTGTGAGGTTGGGGTTTTGTATCAATACCTGCATGCCTGAATAGGAAGAACCTTCTGAATAGCTAAGCAAATTGCACAAAAATTGTAAGTGTTTCTCTGAGGTTTGCCCAAAACTTGGGCAGTAATCACAGCTCATACAAGGTTGGGGGAAAGCTGTCAAAGGCTGGCTTTTAAGATTTCAAGGAACTATAGAGTTCTGGAGCAAATTTAGTGGGGCAGGGTTAGGAAGTATAACGCAGCTTGTGGAAGCTTCTAGACCCTAATAAGCTAAAGATTAGGCAGAGTCCCTAGTCCCCGTGAATGGTAATAATTCCATCACATGGCTGGAGGAGGGCTTAGAACAGGGACAGGCAATGGTGCCAACCAATGTGCCCAACCTCTCCCACTTTTTTTAAAAAAAATAATGAACACATTTTCTTACCAGCACCTGGGATTGCTGTGAAATACGTTTCTGTTGGTGTTGAAAACTATGGGTTCAAAGGAGTTGTTTAGTGTGTTGGGGCTCAGACCTCACCTCTGCCTTCTACTCAATCTTTGTGGCAAGTTACTTGTCCTTTGCCATGCCTCCCATGGTGGCCATTTTGTGATGGTGCCAGAACAATTTCTCAAATTGCTAGATGAGTTCTCATCTCAAAAAAGTTGTGTACCCCCAGCTTAGTGAGAGTAGTAAGCCTTTATTCCAGCAACAGCAACCCTGCAAATGAAGGACTCTCACATGGAGGCATTGGTACCCTCACAATCAGTACCCTCATGTGAATCTTGCAAGGCTGTGAGAAACTTTGCATGTTCTTGTGAGAGATCACATGAGGGCCACCCAACAGTTGAACAAGGCCTTGCTCGTTGTGAACTTGGTGTAGCTGGATTGGCAGTTGAGATTATAATCGGCTGGAGTAATTGGCTCAGTAAGCCTCTTGGGAAATCCAAGGTATCATTCCATAACAGCTCTAATTGTTTCCTAAAATACACCTGTACTTAAGCCAAACTTGGTCACACTGCAGAATTGATTACTTATGTAATTTATATTGCAATATATTTGCTAGCTCTTGATTTTTTGTTTAGGACACTTGCTACTTTAACCAAGAAGCCTTTAATACATGTGCTCAGATCTCCTGGATTGCCAGGGCTAAATCTGTTTTACTGCCAAGATAACAGTTCTAAATGAAGTCTCTCTTTCTACATGTTAACAATCTTAATCTACAGCAACTCATTCTTCTGCTCTAATAATTTGATATTGAATATTTCCAGGGTAAACAAGCCCCAGACTTACTCAGACACATGCACACACCCTCGACATCTGTTTCTTATATCTATCATCCTTTTTGTTACGCCACTATATGCCAGGACTCTTGAGAAGTCTGACTGCATCTCCTGCCAACTGAGACCACATACACAAATGTAAACAGTGTTATACTGACTATATATATTGTGCTCCCTGGTAAAATTACAGGTTTCAAATCCTACAAAGCACAATCTCATCTTTTGCAAAACCACAATTCAACTCTTTTAGACTTAAAACAAGAAAAAATTGTTACAAACTGCTTTGATAAATAGTATTGTAAATCAGGGACTCATGCTACATCTGGCTGGTTTTTTTAAAAAAAGCTTACAGTTTTAGTGCAAAAGACACAAAACCTTAAGACTGAAAGCTAAGTTTGATGTTAAATAGAAGGTCATAGAAAATCCAATAACAATTTTAAATGGACTGCAGAATTAATGGTAGTTGTGCAGGATCACTAACACACACTTGTACGCACGTGTGTACACACACACACAGAGTTGGAAAAGGTTTTCCAAGAATAGATTCTACTTAATCTAGAAATAACTACTTATATTAGAACAAGTTTTCCTATTCCATTGACTTTTATATAACAAGCTTTTATACCAAGAAAATAGTCTTCTCCTATTAAAATACTTAATATTGTGATTTATTGCCAATGGGAAGTATCTATGTGGCATATGTCACTTTTATTGTCTGAAAACTACATCAGTGGATGCTGGCTGTCATTATGCTGAAAAATGTGTCATTTACACAAAAGAAAATTTCCCTGTTTCAGTTTATTCCAATTGGAAAACAGAAACACTGCAGACTACCTGATGACTAAGCCTGTTTAGTCTTCCTTAACTTGAGCATCTTCAGACAAGGGGAAATCGTGTTTCCTTACCGTCGCTTACAGTCGCTCTTGCTTCCTGCTTTCTTCCGCATTGGGAACGAGTTGAAATTACAAGGCGAAAGAGAGCAGAGACCACGTGGCCCATGCAGCTCAATGGGAACAGCGCCCTCTAGTGGGCATTTTATAGTGCAACTTTCCTGCACACGAAATACAGTATTTCTTTTTTTTAAAAAAAGGCTTTTCTGTGGATTAATTTACAACACTAAAAACAGGGAATAGAGCAGGAGATATGCAAGAGGATCACTGTGTCGCCAAAATGACCCGCAGAGATTTGTGAGTGGACAGCTGCATGTGTGCGATAAAACACTCGTCTGAAAAGCTCATTTGCTCCGCCTTTTCTTATAAATTCCCCATTTCAAAGGCCATCTGTTTAATGCAAAGATTAATTTGCCAAAATGTTTTAATTGCATTTTTATTGTATCTCTAAATAAAGCATTTTTAAGACAGTGTATGGTAAAGTTTAACATCTCTTGATTGAGATAGCATGTGGTATGAGTTATCATGTATGGTAAAGTTTGACACCTTTTGCAAATTATCTTGTTAACATTTTCTAAAATATTTTTGGCTAAGTATCTTTTCTTCCTGTTCACCATATAAGGAAACCACTTTGCCAGCCACAGGAGAAGGACAGATTGACAGAACAAATCTCCTGTTTCTTAACCAAAAATTAATTTTACTAAACTCTTATCACAGATTAAGTATTCTAATGCACAGCGCCTGTCTTTTAATTATTATTATTATTATTTTAAAAAGAACATTCTGGCTCAGGACTACAAACTAATACAGAGAATACTTCCTGTAGTGAAAAGAACTGAAAGAAATGAGAGCTGTAAATCAGGCAGAGAAGCATTGTAAAAAATGATAACGTTTCTTCCCAAACTAACAGGAGTACCGTTCTTCCATCTTAAACAAGGTAACCTTTGTAAGACTACCATTTTAGCCATTAATTTGTCTTTATGTTAATGCTTTTGTTGACCACATTCTGGTAAAAAAAAGCTGTCTATACTGGATACAGGAGCAGTAGGCTCTGAACAGTGGAGTACTCCGGAAGTTTTACTCCTTCCAATTAGCAGTTTGGATTTCTTTGCTATATTATGATAACTACCACTGTTGGGTTAATAAAAAAATTATATACAATATCCTATCATTCTTTGTGAGATACGATGTGAAGGTGATTCAATTTACACATCCCTTTCTAACCCTTGACTGGCCCCTATGCCATGCTTATACTTCTGCCCTATCTTGCCACTGGGTGACAGCCAAAGCATGGAAACAAATGCTTCTTTTAGGAAATTGGAATCACTGTGCCACTCCATGAATATCAATTGATTTAGGCAAAATCAACCAGGAGGGGAAGATAGCTATCTCTTTTCAACACTGGTTAAATATAAGCGGAGAACTGTGCCACGTCCTGATGGAGACCTGCACGTTCTACAGGAACATTTCTCATGAAATTCTAATGTTGGGTCTGAAACTGTACAAGCTTCACATTATACAAGTCAAACATCAATAACTTCCTTAATAAAATAACAGTCTTCTTCAGTTCACGCTCTTAATGTGCAATGCAGGGGAAAAAAACGTAATTTGGTATTTGTTTAGTTTCCATGTACAACTACTAAAATATTCAGTTTAAACAGTACTTCAGGAAAACACTCTTACAGTGCCAAGTATGCAAATTATTTTTTTAAGCCTAGATGTGCAGAAAAGTTAGAAATATCCTTCACCCCAAAGTACCTGAAAACAGAAATTTATAATCCAGGTTTGGGAGGTTAGTATTCAGATAATATCAAGAGAGGAGCCATAGCTTAGAGGTAGAGCCCATGGTTTATATGCACAAGGGCCTGGCATCTCCAACTGAAACAGACCTCTCTACCTCAGACCTTGGAGAGTTGCTGCTACTGATTGTAGTAGCAGATAATATTGTGCTAAACAGACCAATGGTCTAAGGCAGCTTGATACGTTTATGAGGCTTGAGTTTTATAACCCTTGAAAGTTACTGATTCTTATCTGACTACTAAATACAGCGAATCTTTAGTTCTTATGCAGTACATTTTACAAAGTACGTGTGTATAATCATACTATCAGAATCCAAGTGAATTCTTCGGATTTAAAAAAGGAGCTTGTGTAAGTTCTGAAAAATGATGTGATCTGCTCTCTCTCTCACACACACATCTAGAATGATTGCATGTTGATTCCACATAACGACAGACACAGAGAAAGCAAAGACGGCACCCATTGTGTCCATCAAAATATCTTCCCAATAAAAGAGAATCTCTCCAATTAACCTAACTTTTAAGGTTACATTATGACAGGTGGCAGAGCTCGTGGGCTTAATTCCATTTCGGAGGAAGTTTTGGGAGTCCCCATTTCAGTGATGGGTGGAGCCAAAGGCAAAAGAGGTTGGGCCAAAATACCAGCATATTTTAGCTTAAAGCTCTTACTGTCATGTCAATAACAGGAGAGGCATTGCCACCTTGTAGAATTTGGGGTGGGGTGGGGAGGGAAATTGCACAAAAGCAAGGGAACCACAAAATGATGAGTGCAGGGGGGAAAGGGACGGGACAAGGGGAAGAGGACAGGGCTCACTGGGGAACTCTGGAGGGCCAGATTGGACTCCTAGAGATTGGACTCCTAGAGCTGAGGTTTTGCACCCTTGCATTATGGCAAGTTAGGACAGAGAGGCCAAGATATAAAGAGCTGTAAATCCGAAGTTATGTTTCTCAAACAGCAGTTCTCCAACTCCTTCCTCCATGCCACCTGGTAAACCACTTTTGAAACTCAGGGAGTTTAACAAGAAGTTTGTGATATGGCATGTGGGGCTGCCATGCAAATAACAACAATATATATACACACACACACATATACACACATACACACACATATCCATCCCACGGAGCAAAGCTAAAGTAGCTGGTTGGGTTTGGGCCATTTATTTATTTATTTATTTATTAAGACATTTCTATCCCGCCCTATATCATAAGGATTACAAATAAAATCATACAACCAATATAAAACGATAAATTTGCGCAGCTAAAAACAAATTAAGCCATTAATAAGCTAAAACCAATACAGAATTTAAAAACAGTAAAACCAATTAAAACAATTAAAACTATGTACAGGCTTGGTTAATTTAGTCATCAAAGGCTGTGTTAAAAAGCCATGTCTTAACTTGGCACAGGAATGAAACCAGTGCCGGCACCAGTCGGACCTCCAAGGGGAGGGCATTCCACAGTCGAACATGTCAGGGTGCCACAACAGATAAAGTAAAGAGAGTGATAAAAGTATATTTCATAGCCACCCTAAACAAAGCCATCAATGATTTTACCAAAATAGCCACCCTATGAAAATATAAATATTGGGACACTACTGAAATGCCAATGTGTGCATGGTTTTGTTTTTTAAAAAAGAACTTACATCATATTTTCCGGTTCTGTTGCACAAGATCCCACTGCTTTGGTAACATTCACAAGAAGAGCTTGATTGGTTCCAGTAAGTAAAGCAACGAGGGGTGGGATACCACCACATCTGCGGATAATGCCCCGATTGGCTTGTTCTTGGCAACATTCACCTAGAGCTCCAACAACATTCACAAGAACTTCTTCTGGTTGATCTGTTAGCAGGCCAACCAAAGTTTCTATAGCTTTGAACTCCCGGAATCTAAAAGAAAGCAATAGAACATAAATGTTAATTTCACTATAACAAATCGCCTAAAAAACATTTCTTAAGCTCGTTCTTTGAAAATCACAAATTGGGCTCAAAGTTTTTGGGATTCTAAAAATACACAAAGTTGGATCCAGACCTAGACATTCTTTGAAAAGACCAACTAAAACCTACAGGGCATAAATTAATCACAACTAACGTGTCCAATTGTTTTAAATGGGTCCGCTCTAAGTATAACTAAGTCTGGATCCAACCCATAGTATTTGGCTTTCATTGTACTCATGTTATACTTTCTGAGACTATATCAACATTACACATTTAGGGTAGTTCAAAACATGTTCAACTATCTTTGGTGCTGGGGGTCTTTGGTGTTGAGTGCTGTTTATTTCTTTTATTTTTGTATTTTTAATTGCGCTTTTAATCTATTTGTTTTATGATGATTATTTTGTTTTTATCTTGGTCTTATTATTGTAAGCCACCTTGAGTGCCATTCTTTGGTGAAAAGGTGGAATACAAGTCAAATAAATAAATACATTTTAAAAACAGATCTGAAGCTGGGTTATACAGGAGATATAGACATACCACCATATTAATGACATAATTCTACATCCATGGAAGTTAGCAGCTTATTTTACCATAGCACTTCAAAGCTGGTATTCTCAAAATTCTACGATGGCAAGAACAACTATACAAGTATTCTTTGGGAACTACACACTAGCCTACACTTGATCACATTGCACATCAGTATTTTAGCATGTTTGGATTTCAGTACAATAACAGAACTAGGCTGGGCATTGTTAGGGCTTGCGTAGCTAATTTCAGAGTGAACATGAATACACATTTGCAGCATCTAAATATACATTTTAATAACTCATAGAGAGCCATTAAATCTTCACTGCTTGTTCAGGTGCTTGTTGTTATTAAATCAGAAGATACTGTATATATTTGAATTTTAAAAAATTATACATACTTCGTCACATTTTCTTTGCTGATTGCACATTTCCAGATTGCGCCTGTCACTGCTGCCAGAAGTTCTTTATTTCCAGAATTAGCAAGTAAAGTCGCAAGAGGTTTTAGGCCTCCATGCTGCCTAACAAGATCACGTGTTTCCTGGTCTTCAGCACACTATGTGAAAAGAAGAAGAAGAAGAAGTACAAGGATACATAGCAGAGGCCTGTAAAAGAGGCTTACGTATATAGCTAAGATTTATATTTGCGACATTTAAAATTCTAGGACCAAGGTTTAGTTTCCTCTCTCAAGGAAAGTAATGAACAATCCAAAGAAAGGGTATGGGCTTAAGTCCCATTAAAATAAGTGCGTTTTCAGCACATTTGCGTGCTCCACTTTTCCAATAAAAAGCTTCCCATGCATTCCAATGAAGGCTTCTGTGTTGACTTCAATGTTAAAGGTGGCTCTGCAGATATAATGAATTTGTCCCAACTCTGAAGTTAATCAAGACATCCTTGCTCATGTAGAAGTTTTGTGTGTACACTTAATGTACAAGGGGAGGGGGGCTTCATTATCCTGGATCAGATGACACACATTTCAGACCATGAATTTCTTAGTAGCACCATTGCAATCACAAGCCTATACTTGTTTTTTTTAATGCTTTGTAGCTGTTGTGACAAATGCAGCTAATACAGCTGGCAATATCTTAGAAAAAAAGGACTAATCGTTTTTGGTATATCAGAAACTGGGTTACTTACTATTCCTTCACAGCTCCTTCCATCTTCATAAAATAGATATCTATGCACTTCACTATGGGCGCAGACAGCTTACAAGCTCATGTTAGTTATGGAGTTTTTTAGTCTTCGTGGTATAGGAGGAGGATGTGAATACTTCTCATTTATCTAGTTTATGCTATTGTTTGTCAGTGGAAATAGTATGCAGGAAGCCTATTCCTATCATGGAAGACTTCCTTACCTTAAAGATAGCACTAGCACAATGCATTTGAAGCTCTTCCTTGTCACTGTTGAGGTTTTTCACAAGGTTCTCAATCATCTTCTCGTGTTTGATTGCAACTCTATAGCTTGGCTACAAATGCAAAGCATGTGTATTACATTTAATCAGCAAATACATTTCATGTATGTATATATTTCATTTCTATACCATCCAATAGCCAAAGCTGTCCAGGCAGTTCACAAAAATTACAAAACAAAAACATAATATATAAAAAAACTTTAACATACAAAATTTTTAAAAAAATCCAAAAAACATAAAAGTTACAATAAATGTGTCAAGTTTCATTAGCAAATACACTGCTATCATTCAAAAGACAAAGCGCTATGCTAGAACTTTAATGGCTCTAACCATGTTTATGCTGACCTCTTCCAGGGACTACCTCCCTAGCTTGGGTACAACATGTGTATGAACAATGAAAGCAACATGGAGAGCCATTTCAAAGATGACACCGTGCACCAGGTGGATATATGAATGAAGACGTGAAGTGTCTTTGAGACCCTAATTAAAATAATTCACCATACAGATACTCTGTTCTCTTTGTGTGAAGGATCTAAGCTTCATAACAGAAGATAATTGTCCTACATTATGTCAATTAAAGGTCAAGGTTCCCAGGATAAAAACTGTTTTCTAATGGCTTGATCTTAAGACCTGTTGCATAAACAAATGAACAATTAGGATGAAAAGTATCAACAGCTACTCTGACACATTGCTACAAACCTTGAGCTCAATCCAAATAAGGTTAAGCACATTAAGTCCCATTAATTTTGATGGGCAAGATTTAAGTATGTGTTTAACTTTCCCATTTAAATCAGTGAGACTTAAAACATGCTTAACTTTGACTGACCCAAGATGTTATACTGATGTTGCAAAGATAGTATGTTGGCACTGCAAGCAACCAACACGAATACAACATTTAGTATTACGTTTCTACTTCTCAAAAGGCAAGATTGTTCTAGAAAGTGATCAGACGTGCTGTAGTGTTTGATCTAGCATACAACAGAAGATATTTATATAGTTACAAATTATGCTGCTGTACAAAAAATATTGGCACACTCATGGTGAGAGCTAAAACTGAAGTTTTGTCACTATGAATTTCTGTTTCCAGATCATCAAGGAGGGCATTCCTTGCCTCTGAATGGTGCCATCTCCTGGAGCAAGTAAGCAGGGTCATCTAATAGTGATCCCCCAGACTGGACTCAAAGAGCAAGAACCTCCCCACAACCCCTTGATGAAAACAGTGACAGCGACCGGTAGACATTGCGGGGGTGGGTGGGAGGATAAACAACCCACACCAAGGCAGAGAGAAAAAGAACAGGGAACAAACAGGAATATGGCATCACAGAACATGCCCTGGAATCCCTGTCTATTACCCCCACACACACACACACACACAGGTAGAAGCCTCTAATTTACTGGAAAAAACTGTTCTGGGGGGGTGGGGGACAAGAGGCAAGTGAAATGCCCTCTGCATGCTCAGAGAACAGAAATTCATGGTCAGAAAATTTCCATTTTCTCCTGAGCCTCAGAGGGCATTCCTTACCTCAGGGTATAGCAGAGCCATTAGTCACACAGGGTGGGGTTCCAAGGATCATTGCTTACACTACCGCCCTCTGCAGGATCAAATACACACATATATTGACAAAAGAAGTTTTATTCCCTCTCCGAAACGGTTATTTGATCCTGCCTGGATTGGCCCATTCAATATTCCTGGTGGAAGGAATCTGGGAAAGGAACAGGGAGGGGCTTCAGAGGTCCTGAAGGGAAACCTGAGAAAAAGGATTCACCTGGTTTCACCAGTTCATCACTAAAATTCAGCATCTTGCGAGCCTTAGCCAACAAAGTGGGGGGGGGGACCTCGGGTGGCAAAAGGCTTGCTTGTTTGGGCAGGGTTTCCTCCTCTGACAATTTCCCTGAATCCAAGGCCCCAAAGTCCATGGAATCCCCTGAAGGCTGAGAACTATGTGTGGCTTTTTGCTGGACTCCTTTGCCAGTAGTACTTCTTGTTCCCCCTTAGCCAGCCCTTTTGCTGACATTTACGATTTCTGGAAGGACCCTGACAGGGTGATTCAGGCACTGGAAACGAACCAGATGAGGATGAAGAGCAGGGAGTAGATGACTAGGAATCTGATAAGGAGTTCTTGGAAGGGGATCTGGTTCTCCATAAGAACATAAGAAGTGCCATGTTGGATCAGACCAAGGGTCCATCTAGTCCAGCACTCTGTTCACACAGTGGCCAACCAGCTGTTGACCAGGGACCAACAAAGCAGGACAACGGCACCCTCCCGCCCATGTTCCCCAGCAATTGGTGTACATGGGCTTACTGCCTCAGATACTGGAGGTAGCACATAACCATCAGGGCTAGTAGCCATTGATAGGCTTCTTCTCCAGGAATTTATCCAAACCCCTTTCAAAGCCATCCAAATTGGCAGCCTTCACTACATCCATTTACATTTTTGTTTGGATCTACCCCTCGTCTTGGATTTCTTTTGTTTTCTTTATGCTTTTCCTAGGGGAAATTGGGCTTCCTTGGTGGGATACCCCCTCCCTTTTTGGTAAGGCCCCCTGGATCACCAATTCTTTAACCAATTCCAGGAACTACGGGAGGGATTCTAGATTGGGCAATTGCTGGTTTGGGTCAGAAAGATCTGGGGTATTCACCCCTGCCTCACTCTGTTTTGGTGCCAAAACCACGGCAGGATTTATGGGCCTTCTCTGGCCTGCTGCTTCAGCAGCACTAGAATCAGAGCTCTCCATTACTTGATGCTGCTGCCATGTGCTGGTCTCGCTTCCCCTTACTCCCCCGTGATGGGGATGGGAGTTGGGAAGACCCACATCAGTGGCAATGTCTTGCCTTCTTGAGGTCCCTTCCAGCCTCTGGGCATCTGCAATGCAGCTCGCTGAGGCAAGAGTTCATGCCGATTTCCTTCACAACCATGCTCCAGCTGTTTGGGCTCTCCCTGCCCGCCAGGAAGGGCATGAGATGTTACAACTACAAGGCCAAAGAAAAAGTGGAACTGCTTCCTCCTATCAGTGGCAAAACTCTTAGGCAGGATATGCTAAAACTACAAAGCCAAAGTAAAAGTGCTTTTTCTATTGAACAGCACACACACAAACACACACACACACACACACACACACACACACACACACAGTCCAGAAGAGAAGCGGGGGGGGGGGAGAAAGAACAATGAAAGTGTGTGGGGGAAAACAGGAGAGAATAGAAGCTAAGAAGAGAGAAAAAATTAAACTAGAGGTTGGGCTCTTAGGAGCTTCAACCTGACCCAACTGCTCTGTTCAATAGGCAGGGCCTGTTTGGGAGGAGCAGGATGGCT
The DNA here is from genome assembly GCF_023053635.1 of Elgaria multicarinata webbii. Classification (NCBI taxonomy): domain Eukaryota; kingdom Metazoa; phylum Chordata; class Lepidosauria; order Squamata; family Anguidae; genus Elgaria; species Elgaria multicarinata. Next base: position 25,916,298 of record NC_086171.1, read on the forward strand.
CCTCCCCCTGGAGAGGAAAGATTTGTTGGAATGACCCTAGGAGGAGGCCCCATCCGGAGGAGAGGAATGCCTTCTGGGAGCCTCAGAAGAGGTTTTTGGGAGGGTGTGTTTTTTAAAAAATGTATTTGACTCTGGAACATAATTTAGTGGTAGAGCACAGGTTTTACATGCCAAATGTCCCAAGATCAATGCCTGCCATCTCCAGGTAAAGCTCAGCAAGACTCCTATCTGAAACCATGGAGAGTCAGTGCAAGTCAAACAATCCTGAACTAGTTAGTTCAAGGGTTGGACTCAGTGTAAGATAGTTTCCTAAGGTCTCAGAAGATGCCATTTTCAATTTGGATTTTGTTAATTATGGCCATTGAAGAATACAGCAGTCAATATGCCATTGACAGTTTTATTCATGAATGTATTAAATGAACCTGAGCTTTCCGATTTAATTGAATCCATTGAAACTACTTTGGGGGATATACGTTGATAATCAATTATATCGTTTGGTATGGATCCAAGTTTTTAAAATCATGTGCCTACTTTTTGCGGGATCTCAAATTCTGCTTTGTCACCTGAATTTTCAGGTGTGGTGACTTCGCTTACCTCAGATGCACACTCTTGTAAAGTTCCTACCACAGGTATTAACATGTTTGAATGAGGAGACTTGAGCAACTGAGCCAGCAGGGGGATGCCTCCAGCCTTACGTATTGCTTCTTTGTTCCTGGCACTTTTGCTACAGCTCCAGAGTGCCAAAGCCCCACAACGTGCTACTTCAATTTCCTTTCCCTGGATCTGAGTGGGACTTGCTGATCCCATTGCTGAACAGTCCAATAGACCAACCTGAGAGAAAAGACAGATAGTTTATGGCGTAAAATGAATGTAGCAATACAGGTGACTACATACACATCAGTATGTCCAAACCACAGATTGTTCATGGGTCCTGGAACTGCAACTTGTGTAAGATCTTCCTCTGATTACAACAGCAGTACTAGAACTGAATGAAGGGAACATCTTATTCCTTCTCTTGCACAGGCTGCTGGTCAGCTTCTGGATCCAAACAAGAAGTTGGCTGTTGACTTTAAAGCACTAAGGGGTACCTCTGGGAATGTCTTCACCCACATGAATGATCACTGAGATTTTGTGGGGGAGCCCTTCTGAGAGGTACATTTAGTGATTGCCTATAGTAAGGCTTTTAAATGGTTAGCCCAGGTCTCTGGAATTCCTTCCTTAAGGAATGCTGCCTGGATTCGGCTCTCTTTTGCTTTCGGATATCAGTAAAGACATTTTTGTTTCATTGGGCATTTGTTAGTGGTTTTCAAGTTATGATCTGATCTCCTGCAGTCATTAGTTTAAATAAAATGTTTAGCATTTTAACTTTGTGCTACTTTTATTGAGCTAGATCCAGGATCTGCCTTCTGCAAGAGGAAGGGGACTTCTGTGAGAGGAAGGGCACTGGTGACCAAAACTCTCTCTGCCCAATTTTGGGGGATCCTCCCTCCACCCACACCAGAAATCACCTCATTCTGGAGGTTCTCCTGACTCTCTGTATAGCATTTTCAGGGGACTGAAGCAGCTGTTGTGGAAAGGAGGAAACAGGGAAGCCCACTTCTATTAGCTCAGTTGAACAAGCACAAATCTGGATTCAACCCATACTTTTTAAAATAGTTTCTATAAACTGTTGAGTATTTCAAAAGGAAAGCAATACATTTTAATATAAATATTTATTTCAACATAAGGATTTGATGGACATATGCAATTAGAATGGACATTTCCACAGTGGTAAGTAATCCCTGTATTGGAGCCTTCTTTTTAAATGGGAATGAAGATCATGTCACAAAAATGTCTCCCTATTATCAAAATAGTAAAAGAAGCCAGTTTTAAGATGGAAAATTTGATATGAAAACTGACATTGATTATAATGACTACTTACTAGCCTCTTGATTCCACCATGCTGCCGGACCGTTTTTCGTGCTCGTTTGAATCTGGCCACATTAGCTATTGTTTCAGCAGCCAAACATTTCAGATCCTGATCTAGAGAATCAAGTATCTTAACCATGATTTGTAATCCTCCAAGATCAGCAATTGTCCTTCTGATCTGTGCATTTTGGCTAATTTCCTTCAGGATTTTTAATGAGCCAATCTAATTAGAGGAAGAAATTACATAATAAGATTTTCAAAAGTGCATATAGAATCTGGCTACTTGAGCTTAAAATACGGTGAAGGCTAGTCACCTCTCCATAGTGCAGAAACTGTTATGGTAACAGAAGATCGATAGCTGCAGAGAAAAGATGAAATCCTACAGGACAGCTAGACCTCTGCCATTTCTTTCATGCAAGCTGCTCCCAGAAGAGATAGAAAAAGCAAAGCAAGGAAGCCATTGCCTTCTGCCTCCTACCATTTCTTCCTCCTACATCTGAGCAATCAGGTGACAGGCAAAGCCACCCAGCAGAATCAATGCAGGATCCTTGAGAGGCAGAAAGGGAGATGGCTATATCTCTACAAGCTTCAGCTGAACTAAGCTGTGATGAGTATGTCTAACTTCCCAGGGTTGGTTTTTTCACCATAAAAGGAAACAGCTTCACAAATGCTAGTAATAATTTTGCACGTGACTCAAGAAGAAGTGTGCATGTGAACTTCTGTGGCTCAGGAAGTCTGGAGTTGTTTATTTTCGCATTGTTTTATGTATTAAGACCCACCCTGGCCTTCCATTGCAAAAAAACCTAGAGCTAACTGATTTTTTAAAAAGGATTTCTTTTGGAAGAATATACAGTCCTTGGGTGACAGCTATTAGAGTCCACATGAAGCACCATTCATCCTGAGAAGCTAACTCACCTTACATTTGATTTCTTCAGTATCAAGCAAATTAATCAGGACTTCAAGACCCCCAACATCTCTAATTGCCAACTGACAAGTTTCTTGAGACAGGTTGAAATCTCTCATTGAACACAACGCAATGACAGTAGCTGTCTGGTTGCCTGCCTACAAATAATCAATACAATATAAGATAAAATAATCAATACAATATAGAGTAAAATACAACTTTTTACTGTACAAACATACTGACAAAGAAAAGCACATGGACACAAAGGAGACAGAGTAATGCGGCAGATACACACAAAATGAAAGAGGGCAATACCTCCTTGTTATATAAGCTATTAGTTACCTTTTTGCTTCTTTATTTTGCTTTAATGAAATGAGTCCTGTGGAAGTTTGAAACTTGGATGTTCACTCCCAAAGGATTTGCTCTAGTAAAACATGTCAGACTATTTGTACCTAACTGCCTTGCATTTTTTATACAACTGTGCATGCACCAAACTTGTTTTGTTACATGAAGGTTTTGCGGGTCTCAAATAAGGACCTATATATCATTTATTTTATTTATTTATTTATTACATTTTTATACTGCCCATCAGCTGAAGCTCTCTGGGCAGTGCACAATTAAAAACCATAAAATATAACAAGTATAAATTTAAACATTAAAAAGTTAAAAAGGCAATATAAAACCAACTACATTAAAAACCAGGGAAAGCCAGTGTAAAAAGGTATATCTTCAGGAGGCATTTTCCACCTCCCGAACTGCACAACGGAGGGTCGAACAGAGGGTGGGTGCCACCACAGAGAAGCCTGCTGCCGAGGTTCTTCATGGCAGCATTATGTTCATCTCGGAATGGCCAGTAGAGCCTCCTCTGAGGATCGTGGTTGTCATCTGGGTGTATATAAGCGGCATGGACAGCAGTATTCACCACTGATGTTCCTCACTGTTTCCTTGGCAGTAGGGCTAAGGAAGAGGGGTGGGTCTGGTTGGGTCATGGGGCAAGAGGGTTGGGTCATGGTTGGTTGGGGAACAAGGAAGAGGATGGAAGGGGTGGTTTGGTATACATAGCATAGGCATAGCAACATTATGTCTGTGCAGAGGCTTCTAGCAGCTTGCATTGTCTTATGACAACGTTGGCCCATTCCTGCACAGGTCACTGTGCTCAGCCTGGACTGCATGGACAGAGCTGGCTTCTCTGCCCAACTGACTGCCCAGAGGCAGCAGCTGGCTGGTACACAGACTCTCCCTTCACTGATGCATAAGCTACTGCTGAGTAGCTTGTGCGTTAGTATATTTCATTATACAGGCAAAGTGCAAGTATTTCAGAAGGAAGTCTTTACTTTTAATTAATGGCATATCTCAAGCCAACCTGTACCTTTTCTATCACATGAGAATTCATGTCTTAGTGTTATCTATTATAGTGTACCTGACATACAAATATATTAAAATATATTTATTTCTAATATATTTCTAATATATCATCAAATATATTAAAGCCAAGCTACTTATTCACCCACAATAAAACCCAAGCAAAACAGTGTATGAAAATATACCTCAAGCGGGTTTTCCCCCTCTCTTTCAAAATTGCTTACACAGTTTAATATAGATTTTTAAAGCAAAACCACAATAAAATATTTTTCATATGCTCTGACACATTAGTTCTATAGCATAACCATTACTACTGGTTGCCACAACAATTATCTTTCTGTCTAGTTGTTATTACAGAACGTTTTCAAGGATAGATTTTAACCAACATGGAAATGGTTAGCTCTCTATTAAATGTACACAAAAGCTGCATCATGTTGTTGCAGCCTTTGAAATCGGATACAGCATGTTGGATGCAAAATAAATTCTACTGGCATTGCAACAATCAATTTTAAAGCTTTAAATTAAAGGCAGATTTCATTTCTAAAAGTCTAGCCCGTCTTATAAGATGTCTTAGCATAAATATCTACAAATTCAAATGAAAATAGAATATTCATTCTAAAACGAATATGTATCACGTTCAGAGAGAAAACATTTTCTAAACAATCTCAGGGTGATAGCTAAAGTTCAGCATTAAGGTAAACGACGGTCAGCCGCAAATAAAGAAAAAAACCACCTTTGTGAAATAAGATATATAATGTTCTTATATTTTATTCATCAGTGGGTTTAAAAGAACAATAACAATTTCAGTATTACACAATACCAAAATTGTAGGGAGGTGTATACCAAACCGCATACATTTGTTAGTACGAAACAATTACAAATATGAAACTTTGTCTGCCTAATGACTTTTCTTGTGGGAGCGCCAAAGAAAGGAGAATAATGGAAAAGAGTCCTCTGCTACTCCTTACAGAAATTTCTCAGTTGGTTAGCACAATGGGTCTAGTTCACAAACTCCACAGACTCCTTGGAGTCCATATGGCTCTTGTATAATTCAGTTCTAAGCGTTATTTTATACACAGATCTCAACCAAAAGAGAAGTGAATGTATTCTTTCCCGGCACATATTCTTCAGTTTACTACTCCTTGGTACAAAAGAAGCTCTATTATCAGTACTGTGATAGTTTTTGCCAGAGAAAGACTATGAAAAAGGGGCACCAAACACATAAGGATGGATGCAGGAATATATTACAAACGATTGCTTTATCCTGACTATACCTGCTTCCTCTTGATAATCCAAGAAACAAATATTCCTCTGTCCTTTGGTATTTGACACACTATGAAACTAAATCCAAGAAACCAGGCAGATATTATACCTTTCCATTAATTCAAATGATATCCCCTGAAGTATTTTTATTGCCATGCTTTAAGATTTGCATTTATATTTTTAACTCATCTTTAAAATCCAACCTTAGATCTCAATAATTGAGGATACAGGTTGTTGTTTGCTGTATAACTGCTCAAATTAACCAACTGTTACCTTAATTAACTTGTAAAGTAGCTAAAGAGCTCCGTTTTGATTGCATAGCTGTTTCCACAAGGTTGAGCTTACTACATCAGAGCATTGCTGACTAAATAAGATGGGTTGTGTTCAATGTGAAGGCTTATTCATTTGCAAAGTTGCTTAGCTGTGTTAGGTAGGTTTGATCTAAACAGGTGTATGTGGTTGTACTACATGTTGGTATGAAGATACAAGTATCTCAGTTGTGGTATTACTGCAGGTTTTTTTTCAATGCTAATGTGCTTCTAAATGTTCATTTTCTGTTCCAACTTTTCATTCTATTTTATAGAACACAGGTCAAGCTGCAACTTGTTAGAGATGAGTTATGGACGAGTATAACTGAGTTATGGAATAATTCCTTGCCCCATTTCCTGAATCCTCTGGAGTTCTTGGGCTACAGCCTGGCAGTGAATAAAACATACAGATTAAAATAACCAGGGCCAGTGGAAAATCATAACCATGATAAAATCACAGATTCCATAATGTTCACATTACATGTCTGTAATGCGTGGAAAATGACTATTGTTTAAGAGCTAATTAAGCACTGACACCGTCAGGTCTGGTATGTCTCAATAACAAGGGAGTGCATGCAGTAAAATTCAGATTAAAACTGTTACCAGGTTTTCTGAAACAAAAAAACACACACACACAACCCAACACATGACACAGGGGGGATAATTTCCCAGAATGAGGGTGCTTCCAGGACAGCACTTCTGGTCAGAATTCATTATGCAACTATTCTGTCTTTTCTTCCTTAACAAATTTTTTTCGGGTAAGAAAAAAAAATGAAAGAAGTGGCGAGAAAACATGGAAAGGCTACAAATTGAAGATGTTGATGCCTGGACCCCTGTAAAATTCCCTGAATGAGGCAGTGCAATTGCACAATAAAAGCCTTGTCTGAAAGTACCCTGGATTCAACAATATAGTTCTGGGCTGTTGCTCACATGCTTCTCATATTATATATTGCAGGCATCCTCTCTGCTAGATGACTTCCTGTCTTCTTCATTTTGAACAGTGTACAAAATTATTGAGGGAGACAAAGTCCAATCTGGGATTTGGTGCCATTAGACACCATTTGTTTCTACGTCTCTAGGTTGTATGTTGTCTTTCTCTACTTGTGTCAAAGATTGGCTAGACATTAAACGGATGAAGCAGTATGGAAAGGAGACTGGATGAAGATTAGGAGACTGGCAGAGGCAATTTCCATGTGCTTTGCTAAGGAAATCTGTCCATCTCTCATTTCGAAGGTTCTCGCTGAGCCTGGTGGGCAGCATGTTCTTTCTAAAAGCTCCTTCTGGAGTGTCAGAGCGCTTCATTGTTTATCTTGCTCTAACGTTAAGGTTCCTTCCACTTTGTTTTTCTGATATAAATGTTAGTAGTTAATATTTAAAGAACTCATCCTGGATTTAATACCTTGGAAAATGAATCTTACATTGGCATCTGAAATCCATCTTTCTGAGGTTCAAAAAGCACAGATTACATGGGAAGACCTTTAATGGTGCCACAATGGTACCTTTGTGATAAAAAGCCGTTTCTGTGGGTCAATCAGGAGTAGAGAGACAGTGGAGGTGGGGGGGAGGCAGCACTTACCCCTTTCCTTACCTGCTATTTCCCAGCCTCAAAGTCACCCCCACCCCCACGTCCCATCATGACCATGGGGGATTAAATGCATGTATTTAGAGCCTCATAAGAAGAAAAAGTTCTGAAAGAGTGAAGAGGCTATAAAAATTCCTTCGAATGGGATCTTCACAACCTGATTTTGGCTTATTTTGTGAATCATTTCTAACTAGTCTTGCTATACTAGGGATGGAGAATATGTGGCCCTACATACGTTGTGGGACTACAATTCCAATCATCCTTCACCATTGGCTATGCAGGCTAGGGAGGTATAGTCCATCAACATCTGGAGGGCCAAACAGTCCCCATCCCTGCTCTATATCTATTCATTTATTGATTTGAGGAGAGAAGGAAAGAAAACAGAGACAAAGGAACAACGAACCTTGAGGCAGACAGCTTCCCACTTTCTTTCAGTTTGCTTTGCGAAATTTAAGGGTTCTTCACATGAGTGAGATAAGGCATGCTCATGACGGGTCACTCACTGACAACTGCAGGTCCTTTTGAAGACATGGGCCTAATCTACACCAAGCGGGATATTGCACTATGAAAGCGGTATATAAAAGGCAGGAGCCACACCAAGCAGGATATAGCGGTATGAGAGCACTATGAAAGCGGTCTAGGGCATGTGTCAATGGGCCCCAACAGTTGTCAGTGCACTTCAATACCGCTATAAAGCAGTAGTATGACTTTTATATACTGCTTTCATAGTGCAATATCCTGCTTGGTGTAGATTAGGCCATTGTCAACCTCCTGCACATCTCCTGCGCCTTCCTCTGGTTATTCCGTTCTAATCCACCCACCCCATGTATCCAGATTCTTCTGAAATATTGCAGGATTCCCTACCGTGTGCAGCCATTGCAATGCAAAGCAGCCACTAGAGAGAGCACCGAGAGGAGGAGAAGTTTTCGATTTTAGAGCATGTGCTTGCCCCTCCCCCCATGTAATACACTCCATTACAATTGTGCAAGAGAAGCAGGAAGCAAAGCCCTGCTAAGGCAACGTGATTTCCCTTTAATCTAAAGAAGCCCATAATCTCTCCATCACCACAGGGATTATGGCCTGAGTGTGTAGGATGGCAATTTTGTTTGTGTTAGGAAAACATTTAAAAGTATGCTTTTAGAAAGCCTTGACCCTTTGGCCAGCCCACAAGTGTGTAGCAGCTGTCATGCGGATGCTGCATACACAGTCAGTAACTGCTGCAGAGCAAAACAGCTTTTTAAATGACATTGCTTTGCTTCTAGCATGCTCCCCTCCCCGTAGACCAACCGGAATACATGACAGGCACATCACTTCCTGGCTCTTGGTGCTTCTGCTTGATGTCAAATGCCAAAAAAATCACTGCACGCTTCTCAACGTGGGGCTGATAATGCAGGGTGAGGAATCTGGGGAAGCTCTGCTCTCAACATCTGGCAAGAGCTGCAGCTGCCACAAGTGGGTGTGGGGTCATGGCTGGGCCTGCAACAGTGTCTGTGAAAGAAATTTAACAAGACTAATCTGGGAAGACCCATTGCTCCTTCAGACTGTCAAGAAAACAACAAGCAGCTGAACCTGAATATAAAGTTGGGCAATTTGACTGCGTCGGAGCCAACGGATTTTCCAAGGAAAAACTAAACCATATGAACAGAGTATTAAAATATAAGGGGAACAATGCTTTCAGGGAACAAACAATACACTCGCTCAGAAAGCCAGCTCCTTAAATTCACAGAAGATGTCTACTGAGATCTCTGGGCATGTCTCTCAAACAACAGCTTATATGTCATTCAAACAAACAAGGGCCTAGAATACCATATAACAACACCTGAAATAATGCCTAGTCCTAAGAGCTTTTTAAAATAAGGGTATTATAAATACCAAGGAAAGCTGGTGTGGTGTAGTGGCTAATGTGTTGGACTGGGAGTCGGGAGATCCGGGTTCTAGTCCTCATTCGGCCATGGAAACCCATTGGGTGACTTTGGGCCAGTCACAGACTCTCAGCCCAACCTACCTCACAGGGTTGTTGTTGTAAGGATAAAATGTAGAGGATTATGTACGTTGCCTTGGGTTCCTTGGAGCAAAAAAGGCTGGATATAAATGGAAGAAGGAGGAGGAAGAGGAGAGAAAGCAGATGAAAGACACACATTGATGTCTAAGCCATCAATGCATTTGCAGGTCACCTCTGAGGACAATTTTCAGTTGCGAAATGGACATCCATTTTAGCCTCTAACGAAATAAGAACCCTGCCAGTTTGGACTAGAAGGTCAGTCTAAAGGGCATGTTCTCCACAGTAGCCAACCAGATGATTCCAGAAAGCCCCAATGAGGGCATAAAGACAGGAGCCCTCCCTATATCTGTTTCCCTTTAGAAAAATGCATTTTAGTGGCATGTAGCCTCTGAAAACGGAAGCTCCATTTAGCTACTGTGGTTAGCAGCCTTTGTGATTCGAAGATGTGATACACTTTGGCACAAGATAGCTGGTAGCAATAGTTATGTCCAGTTTGATCTACAAGAACGTTCATTTGGAAGTAGAGATCTTAGCATTTTTTTCTCTGGAGGTGCCTTTTACACCACCAAATATTTCAAAGAGGATGCTACAATCTGCTGTACAGCTTCTAGCAAGAAGTCAAATGAACAATGGGTGGCATGGATAAGCTCTATCATGTCCTTGAGTACCTATTCAAGAAGAGACCTGCTGGATCAGACCAAAGGCCTATCTAGTCCAGCGTTCTGTTTCCACAGTGGCCAACCAGATGCCTATCAGAAGCCCACAAACAGAACATGATCATAATAATACTATCCCATTCATGTTACCCTGCAACAGGTATTCAGAGGCATACTGCCATCATGACTGGTAGCCAATCATAGTCTTAACCTCTATGAATTTGTCTGATCTCCATTTAAAGCTGTCCAAGTTGGTGGCCATCATTACATCTTGTGGTAGCAAATTCCATAGTTTAAGTAAGCACTGTGTGAAGACACACTCTCCTGAATCTCACACCATTTAGTTTCATTGAATGACTCCAGGTTCCAGTATTACAAGTGAGAAAAACCTCTCTCTGTCCACTTTCTCCACACTATGCATAATTTTATACACCTCTAATATTACCCCTTTACTTGGCTTTTTTTTAATTATTATTTTATTACCAAAAATGAAATAGCCCCAAATATTGTAACCTTTCCTCATAGGAGAGTTGTTCCAGCTTCTTGATCATTCTGGTTGTCCTTTTCTGCATCTTCTACAATATCCTTTTTTAGGGGTAGTGACCAGAACTATGCACAGTATTTCAAGTGTATTTGCACTACAGATTTGCATAATGATTTGAGTAATGATCACAAATTTGCCTTTTTCATAGCAGCTACACACTTGGTTGACGGTTTCTTCAAGCGATCCACCACAACCTCATGATTCCTTTCCTGTTTAGTCACCACCAGCTCAGATCCCGTCAGCATATACATGAGGTTGGGATTTTCTCCTCCAAAGAGCATCACTTTACACTTTCTTACACTGAACCATATTTGCCATTTGATACCCATTCTCTGTTTGGAGATATTCTTTTGGAGCTCTTTGAAATCTCTTTTTGTTTTTACTACTCTGAATAACTGGGTGTCATCTGCAAACGTAGCCACCTCAATGATCATCCCTGACTCCAGGCCATTTATGAAGAAGTTAAAAAGCACTGGTTCCAATACAGATCCTGGAGGACATCATTGTTTATAACCCTCCATTTCAAGATCTGTCCATTTATTCCTACTCTCTGCTACTATATTCATGAATGTCCTCCTTCGATTTATGAATGTTCCTCTTCAATTCTACTGGCATATCATTTTCTCATGATCTATTATTTTGAGGTGCTTTTTTCTCATAAAATTAAATTTTCCCATATGACTAAATTTTAATTTTTGTGATTACTATTGTAATCAATTTTCTTTTATCAAACAATAACCAAGTTTTGAAGAGCCAATTTTATCTTTTCTTTCCTTCCTCCCTTCCCTAGGGTCCTTTTTTGTTTTGGAGAGTTCCTTTTTTTCCTTTTGAGTGCTATTTGCATGAGCAATTATATTTCCATCTACATTTAATGGATCATACATAAAAAATCTTTTTAGTACAACCAGTCCATAAGTCATTTTCCAGCTGCTATCTGTGTAGCTAATTTGATCCAGCAACATCATACGCTGTTAAAAAAATCTTTCCAACAAAAAAGAATGAAACAAATTAAAGGGTTTTTTTTATAACTTTTGACATTTATGGGAGGGTCTAGAGAAAACCAGTCTCTGTTTTGTTTTTAAAGCCAATCTTAAGCAATTCAGCTCTCTACTCCATGACGATGAGCATCGAAAACCAAGTAGATAACAAGTAGCAAACTGCCATTTACTTTGGAAAGCTACTGTGATAGATATACTGCCTAATTAGAAACACAGCAAAGGTCTGAGGACAACATGACTGTCACCACACTTCTCTTTTACGTAGTGAGCTTGTAAATCAGTAGTTATCATTCAATGTTTAGGCAGACGAAGGAGACTCCCCTTAACTTTCATAATCTACAATTGCCTTTAGCAGCTATTTGTTGACTTCCATCTGGAGGACATTAATTTGTCTAAAGTTTTGAGATCATTTTGTCATGAAAATGGATACGGAACCGTTGATGATGTTTATTTATACTTCTTTAAATAGATATAAGGTTGGTTATTGCTTCTCCTATCCGTTAAGAATGAAGATGCTAAGTGGAAACTTTCTAGCATTTACAGAATTGATGATGCTATCTATGAAAACAATCTACTGAGGAGTGTGTGTATGCATGTATGAAAAGTGGTGCACATGTGGTATATTAGCAGAGCTGGCATGAGAAGTGGAGGAATAGGGAACTAGTTTTAATCAACATTTTAGGCTAATTTTGCACCTCTTATATAAAAAGGTGGTCAAGAAATGTCTCAAAGCATAAGCCTTTGCTGTTCCTAACCTTGAAGGGATACTCCTGGGTGTCCAAATCTTAGTGATGGCAGCAGCCTGGGAACCCAAAGCCTCTTCATCATTCACAGGCAAAGGCTCATCTGTTGTGAAAAGTTCCCTTTGTGTGGTATCATCCTCATGTCATGAGACCTATGATGTCTTCATAGTATCCTCAAATCATGTACCTCTGAGTTCATGACTGCTCCATACAAACACTTGCAGTACAATGCCCACATAGTTACATTAGCGATGGATACCCATGAGGGTTCCTGCTTCTGTGAATCAGGCCACTGAGGAGTGCTGTAATATATACTAAACAATGCTGCAAAACTGGCAAGCATGCATGTGGCACAGAAACACCACTGTGTGCACTATTTGGTAGCTTAAGTACACAATATATATTTTTAATCATAATCTAATACTATTTTATGTTCCTTTATGCTTCTGTCATATTCAAGCAGAAGTGTTCTGGAATTAATTATATATGTTTTATCTGTATAGACCAAGTCTACTGTTCTTTCCAGTATTCCAGACAAGAAATGGGAGATAACATGCCACACTATTTAAATTTAATAGAAATTCCTCCATGGCATCTTCATATGCAAGTCATAGATAATATAATAAAGTGAAATAAATTGGGGATCCTCTACTTGTTCTTCTTCTTTTTTAGAAAAGCACAATAAATTCTTTTGTTTTTCAGCATAGCTACAAAATTGATACCGTGTGCAACTTAGTTACTTTTATGGAAAAGAATATTCTTTTTGCTCTTCTTTAGATTCTTGCATTTACAAATATTACATGTCTGATGCTTTATTTCCAGTTTTTCTTTCATTTCCAGTGGTGAAAAAAAAAAAAAGCAATTCTGCATGCCCAATACTTTCCGCCTGTTCTGGTTGCTCAGATATCTGAATCCCAAGTTAGTGGAATTGCCACGTAGGAAGTCAGAACCATGGGGACAAACTTACTTCTGCCAAAGTTTGACTGTTTGCCAGAAACATGAAATGTGATTAAAATCTTCTTTTAGTTATCACTACAAATATATTACGGTTCATAGTTCTCTCTCTCTTTCTCTCTCTCACGCACGCACACAAACAAACACACACCAGTCCAGCAAGAGATGTGCATATAGAGAAATGCACCCACGGGATCTAGCTCTGTGGAAGTGGCTGGATAGGAATGCAGGTCTCAATTCAGAGCTGCCATTGGCTGCATGACACTAGTTGCAGGTCTAGCTCCTGCCTATCTCTCCTCTCTCATCTCACACTATTGCCCCGCTCGTGCTCTTCGCTCCTCTGATGCCATGCTTCTTGCCTGCCCAAGGGTCTCTACTTCCCTTGCTCGGCTTCGTCCATTTTCCTCTGCTGCCCCTCATGCCTGGAATGCTCTTCCAGAACACCTGAGAACTACCAACTCAATCACAGCTTTTAAAACACAGCTAAAAACTTTTCTTTTCCCTATAGCTTTTAAACTTTGAGTTTGTTCTGACTCTATACTGTTAGCTTCACCCTTCCCGGTGCCTGTTTACACTTCCCTGTGCCTGTTTGCATTCTCTTTCCCTTCTTATTGTTTACTACAACTTTACTAGATTGTAAGCCTATGCGGCAGGGTCTTGCTATTTACTGTGTTATCTGTACAGCACCATGTACATCGATGGTGCTATATAAATAAATAATAATAATAATAATAATAATTAGAGTTGGACTGGAACCACAAATATTAAAAGGCAAAATATACCCCTAGTCATATCTCCCTTTCTCTCTTAAAATACATAACTATACTTTGTAGTGTAAATTCTTACATCAGAATTTGAATATTCAGGAATTACTTTTTTAAAGAAAGTTTTTCAAAAATTTATGTGATTAAAATCTAATTGACATTAGTTTATCATTCATATTCTTACATGTTCCGAGCGTAATTACATTTGAAACTGTAGGTCATATTGTTGTGACAATCACTCAAACCTTCTACCACCATTGGATTAAGAGCAGATTTTGAAAATGAGTACTTCTTCCAGCTACGTTAGTGTCATACCACATTTACAGTGTAATCTTAAGTATATTTACACAGACGTAAGTCCCACTGCAGCTTTAAATTGCAACATAGCCAGTAGCTGTTAGTAAAAAAGAACGTAATTACTAGATAAACTGTGCAAGATGTAAGATGACATATATTATAAATAAACCCCAGTCTTGTCAGACTAAATTTTAACTCCCTTGCACAAGAAAACATGTTAATCAAAATTCTCCCCTTTTTGGTATGGTGGGTTTGTTTGTTTTTATAAAGTCAATACATGGGAGGGGAGGGGGAAAACAGGTAACCAAAATTCTTTTAGAGAGCTAAATTGTGACTAGGCCTGCAAAGTTCAAGAGAAAGAGTTCAGTGGTGAACAAAACTTTGCATGACCTCAGAATCCCATTTGATTTTGTTTCGTAAACAACAGTGTAATTCATCAACTAACTTCCCAGTAAAAATGAGGTTTATCATATTCTTAGTAAACAGAGTATTTTACAGCATACAACAGGTTTACTCACCCACTTTCATAGCATAGACAGTATGTGGCTCACTGGGCAAGAAGCCATAGCTCAGTTCAACTTCAAAGGAACATGTTGCTGCTTCCTAAGCACTCATTACTAGTGCATCAAAACAGTTCAAGCTTCACTTGCCAGTAGCTTCAGGGCTTTAGATTGGAGATCCAAACCAGCCTCAGTCTGGTTAAGATCTGACCTGAAAACTGCATAAAGTCCTGTTTTCCACTCAACTCATAAACTTAAACCGATCTCAATTCTCTGAGTGCAGGTCCCTTGGTAGCCAAAATGGCACCATCCATGCAGAATTGGAAGATATCAGGAGACTTGGGGGAAACCCAAGGTTTGCATATACATATAAAATTGTTAGTGGAAAAACTCTAATATAGGGATGACTAAAACAGCCCAGTGAGTACGGAGCATGCTTGTTGAACATGGAAAGCTGACTGACTTGGGAGTGGGGGGAGAGGGGGTAGTAGGGAAAGGAATATCCTGGAAGAGGGCAAGTCTGGCTGGAATCCTCAACAGGAGCACTCAACATTACAAGAAATAATTGTACATTCCACTTGTATATTTTTAATATACAACTTCAATGTATCTTATTGTCCTGGATTGTCAGACTAAGGATATGATCCACAAAAGTGCTCTCATAGACTGAAGACATGACTTGATTGTGGGCACTGATTTGGCATTAAAAAGAATTCTATAGAGTAACTTCAAATAAAATTTCAAAAAGTTTTTAAGATACAAATTAATTCAGGGGGATAATAAGAAATGAGAAAAGAAAGAGACCCTGGAACGCAGTTTTAGATTTTAATTAGAACAGAAGGATTATTCTGTTATTTGAAGTCTTCTAAAGATAAGTCAAAGTTTGTTTACCTTTATATATTTCACTAATTTTTGAATTTGCCAGTATTCTGATGGCAGATCAGTGTTAATTTCTTGATGGCGCTCAGGTTGTTCTTCATCTTCTTCACTCTCTGAGGAACTTTCACTAACCTCTTCAGGCTTTACTGGAGCTTTACTAAACAATTTTTTAAAAATAGTTTCATTTAGAAATTATGGACAGATAAATCCATCAGGCAATGCTGGTGCACAATTTCACTTCCGCATGGCTTACAGAGAAATACTATGCAAGCCACATTGAAACGGAATCTGCTCACACTCTATATTACCACCACTTCACACACTTTTTACTATGACATTAATCATAGAATCATAGAATAGCAGAGTTGGAAGGGGCCTACAAGGCCATCAAGTCCAACCCCCTGCTCAGTGCAGGAATCCACCCTAAAGCATCCCTGACAGATGGCTGTCCAGCTGCCTCTTGAATGCCTCTAGGGTGGGAGAGCCCACAACCTCCTTAGGTAACTGGTTCCATTATTGTACTGCTCTAACAGTCAGGAAGTTTTTCCTGATGTCCAGCTGAAATCTGATAGAAATGCTAGTGTAACTATTGGAATACTTCATCCTAAGCACTTGTGTCACACAGCATCAAATCTTATGAGTAGAGCCATCACCATGTGTATACTATAGCTCTTCAGAGTGATCAAAGCACTTCACATGCATAACGCCTGTAAAATTTACAACAACTCTATGAGCTAGTTCAGTATTATTTCCATATTCCACATGGTAAACTGAGGCTGAGAGAGACAGGCTTACAATCTGAGCTCAGCCTCTTAGGGATAAACTAGAGTGACACCTGACAGGCTTTGGTTTTTACTTTAGTATAGCTACCAAATCTGACTAGAGCACTGGGATTGGAGGGGGAGGGTAAAGCACCCTCCCATCTTCTGCTTCTCCAATTAAATGTGTAGCTCACTGTAGTCATATTAAAGTATAAGCTTGTCAGAAGATATTTCATGTATCTCCCATATTACCCCTAGTTTGGCCTAATCACTATGCTGTACTCTCAGCTTTTACAACACTAGCATACAAAATCTTGCACAAATATCTCCAGGAACAAATATTATCTCATACCTATTTTGGTATTTAGGTTAGCTAGGTTCTATAGCTAACTAAATTATGTCAAGTTTACATAGTCCAGTTATAGATATTTTTAAAACAAAAATCATTTGTTTGGACTCATAAGATTTTATGCTGACAAAGTCTGTGAAATCAGAGAAAAGTATGTGACTGTCATAGAAAACTCTTGGAATGGATGTGTTTGTTTGCTTTTGGATTTTGATACCTACTTAGCCCCACAACATTAAAGGGGGGAGAGGGAGAGAGACAGTGAAGAGATTACTAAAAATAAAAATAGAAAAAGCCTCTCTTGGAATGGGTATTTAAGTTGCAAAGGCAAAGCCTTTCAAAAATGAGATCTGTCCCTATGCCCTGGTTAAGAAATGTGAGCTAAGGAAATGTCTATTAAGAGCCAAGTTACTGGTACAATAAGCCAAGCAATCATCTTCTCTCTATGATTGGAAAAATGGTAGCAGATGCAAGTATGAGACAATCCTGCCAGAACCAACAGGTTTATATTTTCAGCTTGGGAGTTCCCTCTTCGGTCATGCACAGGAGTGGGAATAACCAGAGAACTTTCTATTAAAAAAAACTACTGAGTAAGATTCTCAGTAGATGATAGCACTATCGTTAGACTATTCAATTCTATTAGAATTTTTTTATTTGAGATGCTGATATTGTTTTAAAAGCATTAGCTCACTGTTTGTTTTGAAAGATGGCGTTTTCATAATTCAAGGAAGAGACAAATAATGTATAGAGATTACATACCCTTTTACAGAACCAGGGGGTGTTAGATTGGATTTTTTCCTCCCGTCTGGAGGCGTAGGCTTGCTTTCCTTGTCTTCTTTGCCTTCTTTCCTTGCTCCTTTGCCTCTAAAAATAAGTGATATTCAATGTTATAGCAATATTTCATATTTATTGTTTGATATTCAGTCTTATCTTGAATATATCATAAATTTGTGTGTATATTTATGTATGAAAAAAAGTATTTAATCACTGATTTAAATTGATTAATGGCATAGTATATGAACCTTAAAAAAACTGGTTTTAGATTTAAAAAATGCAGATACCATCACAATTTAGCAACAAACAATGTTAAATCTAGAATTTTAAAATATTGCCCACAATCCAACAGGCAGTAGTTGATGGAGCCTAATGATTTCAGTGGACTTAAGCACACTTATTTTTTATTGGATGTTAGCCATGGTATTTTAATATTAAAAATAGTTCAGGGTTTTGTTTGTTTTTACTTTTCCTAGCACAATAACACAAGCTGCTTTTATAAAGAGCAAACCACCTAAATATAAATTTGTTCCCCCCATGTATATTTTAAACTTTGTAAGGCCGCCTTGAGGTCCAGCATTGGGCAAAAGGCGGGATACAAATAAAAATAATAATAATAATAATAATAATAATAATAATATAATAAATTTGTGCTTGAATTCCTCCATTCACACTAATCTAGCATTAGGATGGGAAGAGAACTAAAATGAAGATACTAATATTCAAATATGTATTCCAGGCTTAGGGTGCAATCCACAACATTTGGGAGAACAGAAAGCAGCATATTGTCCAGCCGAGGACTGCAAGACTATGTCATTCTGCTCTTCCCAAGACTTGGCTTGGGCCATTGCTGCAACTAACCATTGCTGTTTACAGATTGGCTGAAACATTCTGGCAGGAATATCATTATATCACAGGATGGTTGTGGATTGTTATTTATTCACCTGAAATGAAAATGTGATCAACAAATATAGACCTGTTTTATGTAGATATAAAATATTCCTCCAAGCGGGCCAGCTGGTGGCCATAGACACAAGATCACTATACTGAATCATTTGCGTGGTGTTTTTGTGTCCTAAGACCAGTAGAGAGGGCTAGCTCTATTAAATCCTTGACTTCGCCTGATCACCTTTCAAAGGTTTTTGAAAGGGCTACAAGTCCCTGACTTTTAGCCATGCTGGCAGGAGCTGATGTTAGCTGGAGTCCAACATCTGGAGGACCACTGGTTTCCCACTCCTATAATAGCTAGACAATCATGACTCCTCTTTTATCCCTTACCTTTCTTGCCATTGCATTTCCTTGCTCTGTATAAAAATCTATGCTGGCAAAGGTCAAGCATCTGATCTGCAGTAGATCCTTAGTACATTAGAAGCGTAGCAACTAAGACTAATTTGTTGATATCAGTTGTATAAATCTCAACACATTTTGAACAATAGTTTTTCATCAGGGGCGTCTATATAAATTTGTTAGATGACATGTTTCAAAAGGAGCAACTAACCTAGTACCTTCTTTAATGATATCACCGTTGAAGAAATATTTGCTTGAAAGTTCTTGAGAATTATACAACTGGTACCAATAAATTTGTATCCTGCACTTGTTGGACTTTTAGTTTTTTGGTATGTTTGTTTACTGCTTTGTGCTTTCTTGGTGTATTCTGTTCTGTATATTGCCTGAACTCAAATAGTTGAGATTTCAACCCAGGAACCAGTTTATCATGGACTAAAACCAGGTTATGGCTGAAGGAGATGTAGTGTTGCCTGTGCAGATCCTGCTACTCTATATGAGTTAACAGTGACTGCCACAGGGCTTGGAATGGTGTACGTTGGACTAGACTTGAGGAGTCCTAGGTTCAACCCTGTCCCTGGGTTGTTTAGTGTAGCAGCCAAACTCAGATCTCTGGCTTGTCTCTGCACTGAGAAGCCATAGAAATAACCCCAAAACAAACCATAGGTTCTTCTTCTAACTTCTCAAGAGAGAGAGAAGCTAGAGGTTTGGGTCTGGACACAATACTAAACAATCCACGGATGGGTTGTTTAGCCCCTCCCGATTACAGGAGCCAGCACACTTGCTCTCTTTCACAATAACCCAGGATTTAAAAAACAAAAGCGGGTTGTTGTGATGTGTGAACCAGGCCTATATAATGTCTTCAACTCCATGGAAGGTGATCATGTAATAAATCAGCAAATACCCTGAACATTTGGATTAGAGGTGACCACCCAATCACAAAGCACTTTTTTGGAAGCACCATTAATCTGTTGGTCACATGTGACATTCTGACCTATTCCATATTCCAACTCATCAACTTGCTTGCTTGTGTCAATTGCTTCTCAACTTTTCCCAAGTTTAATTCATGTACACCACACTCTGACCTAGCTTGGTTGCGGATTCTGGGTTCTGACTTGGTTATTATCCAATTCTAACCAACTGTCTAGGTCGGTCCTAGCCACCTTCACGAATTCTGCTGCTGTTTTGGAATGCACTTGAAATGAAGAAATAGGTTTGGATGATGCAAGCATTTTTAAAGAAAAAAAACTTGATAATGCTTTTACTGTGAAAGACGTTAATAGAATCAAAAAGAGAGGCAGTGGAAACTTTTCCTTAAAGATTTTTTTAAAAAAATATAGAGGCTTTGTCCAGATTTTTCAAAATTTACTTGAATTTCAGTTTTTCTGAAAAATTGTAAAACAATTGTTTCTTAAACCATTAATGTTGATTGACAGATAGCCAAAAAAAGTACATACTCTCGGGAGCCAGGCGCAGTCTTCCACTTTAGAGATGGTTCTAATTTCTTGCTGTCAGTAGGCTTACTTTTTACAAGAGGACTCTTAGGCTTCTCAAATACATTCTTTTCTGCATAGTCGTAAAACTTTTGGGCTTGGCCAGATTCATCTGCCTCAACCGCTTCCATATGTTGATAATGTTTTTCATACTTTGGTTCATCAAAAAAAGTGTATTTCTAATAAGAGATGAAAATATTTTGGGGGGGAGAATCATATTTCCACATGAATAAAACATGCTGAGAAATTAGCAAGCTTGAGGAAGTCTAGGTAGATGGTTTTCTACTTTTTCTGTTGGCATATGAAAATAACCAACATTCCTCTTGGTTGACTAAAAAGACAACCTCCTTATTAATCAGCAACTGGCTGCAATTTTGATCAAAAATTACAAAATTAACACTAATTTTCTTAAAAAACACAGTGATTGGCCAAAATCCCAGCTAACAACTGTGAACTGTATATAACAATGGCTCCTAAATAATAGTTTGTGATACAAATACTGTGCCAGAATTCATTTTAGTAGATTAGTATCCAGTTTTTTCAATTAAAGTCATCAGAGTGACAAATTTCATTAATAAAATTAAACAAATACATTCAAAGCAACACTTGAAATAAACACTTGGTGCCATCATTGCAAGCCTCCCTCCCTGTCCTGTTCCCTCCCACTGGACAGCCGCTGTCCGATGGAGCAATGGAGTTGACTTCCAGGCTCCTTGAGAACAATACTATTTTTTTCCTCCTAGTGAACAAGCCAAATTGATGTGATGGAAATTTACACACAGCTCAGAAGCAAGCCCCACTGAAATATTTGAAAGCAATGAAGCTCTTAGTGGGCATTTCACTATGAAAGAATCTATGGCGTATTACCACCTGAATGGGCAGTTAGAAATGAGGCAATAGCACAAGACCCTAGCAAAAAATTATCCTAAACCACAAGTCAGTTTAAGTTCCTGGTTTGTTCGCAATCCAGTAACCTTAGTTTCTTGGGTTGGATGTAACTGGAAACTATGGTTAACCAATAACTTTCTGATTTAATTTCCACACATTATGAAAGAGGCTGTGTGTACATTCAAAAGGCTTGCTCATATTAAGCCAAGTCGTGGTCATCCAAACTGGACTAGTGAAGACTAAATATATTGGAACATGGGGCATCTGCGTCTGGAGTTCCTGACATTTTTTGTTTTTCAAAAAGCAGGCACAGTCTCCTTATTTAGGCTGGGGTTGTGGTACAGAGGGAGGTGGGTTTAAAGCATTCCATGTGCACTTTGCCCAACTCAAATTGCACCCTAAGAGGATAAGACATCCCCAAGCGATGGCCCTGATAAAAATTCTCCCCTACACACACTCACATAGTTGCTCCTTCCATACACATGGCTGCTTGTGACACATAGGGCCTTGCTAGACGAGGCCTTAGCGCACTTTGAGGCCTGGTTTCCCTGCTGTGCGTCCACATGACGCACAGGGGAATCCAGCTGAAGCCTCCCCTAACGCGCCATAAGCGAAGTCGCCCTGAGGCCGGGGCTGCGGAACGTCTAGCAAGGTCCGTGGCTTTTTGTGGCTACTCGCTTACTCGCGAGTAGCCGGGAAAAGCCATGGACTGGGCACAGCGCTCAGCGCGTGCCCATCGGGCCAGGGGGATCCCGGGGGGGAGATGGGGGGGAAGGCCGGACCGGCAGGAGAGGGGGGGGAAAGCCGGACATCGGGGATGGAATGGAGCCAAGGGACAGACAACCGGGGAGGGGATGGGGGGAGGGACAGACAACCGGGGAGGAGATGGGGGCGAGGAACAGACAACCGGGGATGGGATGGGGCGAGGGACAGACAACCGGGGATGGGATGGGGGGAGGGACAGACAACCGAGGATGGGATGGGGCCGAGGGACAGACAACCGGGGATGGGATGGGGGGGACAGACAACCGGGGATGGGGGCAAGGGACAGACAACTGGGGATGGGATGGGGGGAGGGACAGACAACCGGGGATGGGATGGGGGGAGGGACGGACAACCGGGGATGGGATGGGGGTGAGGGACGGATAATTTTAGAAAAAAAACCCACTTACCTTCTCCAGAGTCTTTGGGGCGCACGTGGCCCCTTTAACCAAAAAAAAAAAAAAAAGGCAGACGCTGCAGGGCTTCCGTAGTCCCTGCGCGTCGGCCATCTAGGAGGCGGAGCGGCACGCGCTAAAGTTAGCGCGCCGTCGCCCCACCTCTCTGCCGGCTTATCCAGCTGGGTCTAGCAAGGCCCATAGTGTCAAGAGATCCAACCACACAGGTCAGTCTCCCATGTTTCCTCGAGTTCAGCCTTCAATAACAGCTGAAAAACCATTGCAACCTGAGATGATGTACAAAGCAAGCTTTACTCCATCCTCATTGGTTGCGATCTTGGTGATAGTGATATATTAATCAGACTTGCCTCACAGAGCTCCTTTGGCTGTAAACATTCTGAACTGCTTCTTTGACCTTAGGCCTTTAAAGTCCTGTGTGTCCTGGGGGCTGGCTACTTAAAGCACCAACTGCTCCCACATAAACCTACTTAGGTAAAATATTTTACCATCAGTGGCTTTTTTCTGGGTGCTCCCATCCTATTAATTTGGGTGGATGGTGACTAAAGAGAGGGCCTTCTCACCAGTGCAGCCCATTTTTGGAATTCTTTCTCAAGGAGGCCTGCCTGGCACCTAATATTTTAACTTTTTAAGAAAGGCTATTCTATTTCATGTGACATTCATATTCTTGTATACTGACCTGGTATCTGAAGGATGAAGGGCAGCTTAAAACATGTTTAATGAAGAAATATTGCTCCATGCCGTTCCAAAGGTTAGCAATGTGTGGTTTTATCCCGTGGTTTCAATAGCCTTTTGTTCTACAGTTTGTTTTATTTATTTATTATATTTATGTCCCACTTTTTCCCTCTTGCAAGGAACCACATTTCATTGTGTTCTGTGGCTGTATTGTTTTTCCTCATTTTTAGTATTTAACTATTTGCCAGCTGCCCTGAAAGCAACTGCTGGTGGTTGACACATATTTTTTTTAAATCAAACAATCAATAAATTTGACCAATGTCACATTTTCACTCTGAGCCTAACAATTGCAGGTTAAAGGGTTACAAAGTGCTCTGCACAAACAGGGATCAAGCAAAAGGCAAGGAGAGATAAGGCAGAAGGAGAGATAAGAGTTCAGTCCAGAAGTACTTATTTATTTATTACATTTTTATACCACCCAATAGCCGAAGCTCTCTGGGCAGTTCACAAAAATTAAAACCATTAAGAACATAATAAAACATCCAAAAATCTAAAAAACCAAATACAAAATACAATATAAAAAGCACAACCAGGATAAAATGCCAGCAATCTAACACCAGGAATCACTCAAGAAGGCAGTCCAGAATCAAGGTAGGAGAAACTGGGTTCAGGAAGGGTTAATTCCAGCAACTCCCTCAAATGTACACTGCTGTTTTTATGCAGAGGCTGTCAGACCTACACCCAAGCCTCAATTGTGAGCTGTTTAGTGACTGCAGCTGAAAAGGCCTTCCTTGTGAGCAAGCTTCCTACAGGCAAGTAGATCTTTTCTCACAAGAAGGCCTTTGGCTCAGTTTTCCACTGCTTCCAATTTCCTGTCTTTTCAAACAGCGTCTCTCCTGAGGACTTGGAGGTTTCTCTTCCTCCACCTCTGAAGCAGAGTACTTGTACTCTGAAAGTGATACTCTCATGGTAGTCACCCCTGAGGTTCCAGGTGCCCCCTGGTCTACTGGAATGTCCTGGGGACTGCTGGTGGCTCCTGGTCCTTCAGCTCTTCCTTAGAGGTGGAGTCTTCCAGTGGAGCTATGACAGCCAATCAAGATCAGGAACTTCCTTGTTCTGCTTTCATACTTAGGCCTCTTCCCAAATTATTGTGTAACTATAATGGCATTCAGCAAGATGTCTCTCAGTCTACCCCACTCTGCGGTACTACCATCACAGATTATAGTGTCTCCTCCTCCTCACCCATGCAAACAGGCAAGCAAGTGGATGAAGACAGGCAAGGAGAAAAACCCCTAGGTGAAAGAAGGAGTTGCCACTGCAACAGGAAACAGTACAGCAGTGAGGAGGGGAGCAGAGAGGCCCTGTCCTCACAAACACCAAACAGAGAGAGCAGGTGGTGATGGCTGCTTCTTCTCCTTAGTGACAACAGGCCAGGTGTTGGTGGTGGGCTCCCTTGTGGCACTGAAGTTTCAGCAACTGGTCAAAGATGGTGATCTGATTGAGATCACCATTGAGCAGGGGGTTGGACTCGATGGCCTTGTACGCCCCTTCCAACTCTGCTATTCTATGATTCTATGATGCCAGTCCTACATTGTCTGAACATTGATGGGCCATTGCTGCAACTGAAGGGATTCCCTTCCAAGTCAAGTCAAAGGCAGAGATAGGAATAGGAGCAGAAAAGATCCTGGATCTTGCTATCAACAACTGCCAAATGGGTCTCCTTTCCATGCTTACTGCATCAAGGGAGACTTTAGATCATTAGCACAAGGAACTATATTTCCTGGCACTGAGAAGCTCACTAAATAATAATCTTTGTTCTGAACATCTACAAAATATACTGCCTCTATTTAATTTTAAAACCTTTTTTCATTACTATAGTATACTATTTAGTATATTGTATTATTGCATTTTATTGGATTTCCTACTCCATCTAATATACTACCGTTATATTTCTATAAAAAGATGCTTATATATTTCCTAATGTTGAGTTACTGAACTGCATCAACCCATCTTCTTGGAGAATGGTCTTGTCTGGAAATTAAACCCAGGATTTCTCCCAAAGAAAAATAGAATGAATTGGGCAGAAACTCATTCATGGTGCTTCCAAATAAAGGACTCCTAGTGCTAACAAATCAGGGGGAAAGGTTTAAAAAAAGGGGAGGAGAAGAGGGAAGAAAACATGTGAACACAAATGGAAGATGGCAACATTTCAACGCCAGTCCTTTTCCAGCTTCATTGGCTGCCAGTCCAGGTCCGGGTCCGATTCAAAGTGCTGGTATTAACATTTAAAGCCCTGAACGGCTTGGGGCCAGGCTATCTGAAAGAACGCCTCCTCCTGTATGTACCTGCCCGGACCCTAAGGTCATCCTCAGGGGTCCTTCTCCATGAGCCCCTGCCAAAGGAAGTGAGGCAGGTGGCTACCAGGAGGAGGACCTTCTCTGCTGTGGCACCCCGGCTGTGGAATGAGCTCCCTAAGGAGGTTCGCTTGGCACCTACATTATATGCTTTTAGACGCCAGGTGAAGACCTTTTTATTCTCCCAGCATTTTAACAGTCTATAAATAAATTTTAACTTGGTGTTTTAAATTTGTAATTTTGCATTGCTGCTGTTTTTATCTGGTTGAGCTTTTATATTTTATAGTATGGTTTTATACTGTTGTTTTATATTTTGAATGTTTTTAATTTTTGTGAACTGCCCAGAGAGCTCCGGCTAATGGGCGGTATAGAAACGTAATAAATAAATAAATAAACAAACATTTGGACCCACTATAAAAGTCCATGAATGACTCAGGGCAATAGCAGAATAAAAGCTTAGTCTGGAACAACCCTCAGTTTCCACCTTTCCAAAGGGGATCAGCTGTGGAAGAAAACACAATGCTAATCATATGTTCAGTAGAGACTATTTAGGTTTTAGTTTGTTCCATTAACAGCACTCTTGTTTATATGTGACATGGTGTAGGGAAGGCAATCTGAATCAAAGCAAATTAATCTGATGCATGTATAAGTGGGCCAACAGTTTGAGTTTTTAAAATCAGGGTCAATAAATATTGAAAGAGGGTTGTCCGAAGACTTTGAAAGATAAGAGATATTAACCAGAGATTTGACATTTTCAGTCTGGGAGAATTTTCAATATATAGATTTTTAGGACGCCAGAAGGTCTCTTCTTCCTATTCCTCTTGAAAAGCATGAATTGTGCAAACTGTTTGGATATAGTTTCCTTACCATATGTTATAAAGCAAAATTATTCCAGACCCCACATGCTGTAGTGACTCTCAATGTTCTGGTTTTCACCAAATATAAACTCTCAATATATAACTTAATGTGTTAGTTTTACAATGGGAAAGAGGGTTTTTGTTGTTGTTGAAGCCTATTTTCTTAAAAAAATGTTTAACAAAGCAGACCCAGCAGAAGCATTAGCTACTTCATGTTTTCCCACCGGTGATCCAAATATGAAAACACAACTCAGTACCCCTCACAGACCTAAAGCTTCTAGAACTGCCTGAGAGAGAATGATTATTAAAACAATTTCAGTGAGCAATCCAACCTATCTGAGGACTGGAGGATAAAAGGTCTCTGATCTCAGAGGCTTCAGTGCTCCATACAGCTGCTGCTAGCAGGGCGGGAGGAGCAACAGGGGCGATTTCACCTCTCTGACTTTCTCTACAGTATTGTCCATGGAACAGGCCTTCAGGTCCATCCAGCAGAGTCATGCTGCTGGGAAGGGTCCTGGGGATGGGAGGTCACTGGATCTGGACCCAGTCCTCTTCACCCATCCCTCCCCTTTCTGCCCTTCCCTGAGGTTGTAACATCAACCTCAGATAATATAGCTGCTGCAGAACTCTACATGGTAGATGGGAGGGGCTGGGGTTGGAGGGAAATCCATGCTCAGAGTTCTGAGTTCAGCCTTGGAGCAGAACATCCACAGCATCTGATTGCTTTGTAAATCTGCAATGTGGCTATGACCTCTGTGTGCTCAGATCTTGGGGCTCAGCTCAGAAGAAAAAGATGGAGCTATAGTGTGATCTTTTAAAATATATAGCGATAATTAAAACAAATACGACTGCCACTTGCTTACTGAACATCCAAGGATCTGGAAGAAGATTTAGCAGAATATGTCTTATCTTACAAAATACGTTATTTAAAGCCAAGACATTTCAAAAGGAAATTGTCTAAGCAAGACAGAGTTGCATAGAATTTTACATCCTTTAAAAGCATCCTAGGTTTAATATTTGGGATCCCCCAGTTTAACAGAGAAGCCATTTAGTGTCAGGTAAAATGGAGATTAGAAATCTTAAATTTCTCTGATGATTAAATAATGAAACACACATTGTCAGGAGCTAGGTTATTAGACCTTATGACTGGGTTCGGACAACACAATAACCAACTGTAGTTTAAATAGTCGACGACTGGTTATTTAACCCCACCATGGGTTATCATGTTGTGTGACAGGAGTTTTTTTAACCATCGATTGGTTATTTTGCTGAAATAACCAACACAAATAACCAATGCTGTGCAGAGTTGGCTATCTGGACCACCGTCGGTTATTGTGTTGTGTGGAGGGCACCGTTGATTATTTCCTTGGCCACTGTTGATTATTTCATCAGCCACAGAGTCACAAGGCAAGAGCAGTCAAAGAAGCAGCTGCCACTCTAGTCCAGCCAGCAGGATAGATTTTCAGCAGCAATGGCTGATGGGATACTAGCGGGAGGACTGGAAAGGGTTAGGGGATGACTGAGTCAACTCAGTGTGGTCTAATAGTCAACTCAACGCTGATCCTAATCCACACCACAGTTTATTATTATCATGTTGTGTGGGGAGTACCCCCTAAACAACTGCCAAGTTGATTATTACCCCACCGTTGACTGTGATGTTGTCTGAACACAGCCAAAGATTCAGGGTGGAAATAAAATTAAATAGTTGCAAATGTTTTTAGACATAGATTCTTCTTCCATATCCTGCCATAAACTGTTGGGTATGATGTGTCTTTCAAATAAATTGTGTGTATCCCCTTCTTGAACATGTCTGCATTCCAAAAGCCCCCTGGACATGCCTAAGAGACTGCCATTCATGCTTGGAGAGGCTGCCTATTTCCCCTTTCACTGCAGCCTTTTGTGTTGCACTGAATGATGTTCCCAAGCTACAATAGTAGTTTTGGGAGAAATCAAGGAATAGTAGAGGGAACAGCAGCTGAAACACCACTGTTCATGAGCATAACCTTTTTTTGCTCCTTTTCTTCATAGCCTGGCCAATTTTTTCTTGCTTATAATGAGTTTTCCTGAAAAATTTCACACTCTGAAAACCTGAAGACAAAACTTTGTTCTAAGTTCTACATAACTTTAATTATAACTTCTATCTGTAATTTATTCTAAGAAACAAAATATATTTCTTATTCTGAATAGCCAATAACGGGTAGATTTTAGAGTGACTGCAGCATAGTAGCAACATGTGGCTGGAAACACCCCATTTGTGTCTGACGTTTAAATCAAAGACAATTCTTGTAAAATGAAGAATATTCCTTTTATTCAAATCATAAGGGATAAAGTTAAAAAGAGGAATGGTTTTGATTATTTAAAGCATTGTCAAAGACAGTTGACCTTTTTCATTAAAATATGATATTTTCCTGCCTTAAAAATTATACTACTGCTCAAAGGAAAAACATCTGTAGAAGTTTGAAAGATGAGCAGAAGATTTTGCCAACTGCTACAGTCCTAGGCTTGCTTGTTTGGAAATAAGTTCCACTAAAATCAATACAGCTTCCCAAAAAATTGTTTAGGGTCTCAGTGAAAGTCCAAAACCAATCTCATGTATTGGCAGAATCTAAAGAGTTACAAAAGATAACCCCTTGAGCTAGCCATTGAAAAGTTTTATCTGAGGTGCAAATGCAAGAAAAAAATCTATTTCTAGATCAAGTATAACTATTACACGCAAAATACATGATCACATTGTCATTTGGTAGCAAACCAAATATTGAGGTTACCTATTTTAGCATTTTCCATTGCACAAAGTTCTAGAATTTTTTTTCAATTAACCTTCATATCATCTTTGGCTAACACCAACTGTATTGAAATTACGGTGCTCTTTTCTTACTTTCACCTTCTTCAGTTAGAAACCAAGTGAGCATATTAGGCATTGGACCATCTTAGGTAACTATTACTTTTTAAAACCACCTTTATAACTTGCAATGCCTCCCTTGAACACTGTGCTCTTACCCCATGCTTATGGCAAAATAAAGTATTTAATTTATAATACAACAATGAATCATACCTTAAGTATTCTGGAAAGAGTCATACAGAAAAAGGTAACCAGCTAAACTTTGTTTTCACATATAAATACCCACATTGAATTATAATGGTGTATGTGTATATGTATGTATGTGTATACATGCAAACAAATGTATGTTACATAAACAGAATAAACTACAATAATCTTAAAAACAGATACAGCTATAAAAAAAAATTCAGGTGTGAAGCTCTGCAACTTGCTTATATTATGACTAGTTAATGGGGGAATAACAGTCTGATACCAGAAAACACATACCTGCTTAGCCATATTTTCTACAAAAGTTGCTGATCTTTCTCTTAAAAATGTCACAAGATCTTTAGATATGTCACTCTTTCTCTCATAATTGATTTCGTCCCTCTCTGTTCCCTGTAAGAAAAGCAGATGTTCTGTTATTTCTCATTCTTGCTTAGTCTCCCACACAAAACGTTTTATTCCTGCTTCAGGAACACAGACTCACGGTGCAATTCTATGCTTATCTGTTCAGAAGTAAACCTCACTGAGTTCAAAGGGACTTATTCTCAGATAAATATGCATAGGACAGGAATCCTCATCTTGAAATGATTTAGTATGGTACAGTCCATCCTGACCTGAACCTTTTCTCGAGGGTTAAGGTGGGCGCATCCAATACGACACTCCTCTTAATTTCCTTTTTCAGCATCATTTTATAATTTACACAGCTTACTTCTCTCAGCAGTGTTTTTGGTGGGTTTTTTTACGATATCATTATTCATTAAACTTTCCCCTCAAAAGTCATGAGACCTTGTATTATTTCACCGATATATAATATCGATACAGTGCATCATCATTTTTGTAATTGTGGAAAACAATTTGTTTTCTAATTTACCAACTGGACTATAAACAGTATAGGTAGTATAAAATAAAGGAAGCAAATACAGAGAGCTTATATTAGGTGAAATGAGCATTAAACCTGTTTGTATGAAATAAACTTGGTTGTCTGTTTGAATGTCTCCCTAAAGAAAAAAAATGGAAATAACCAGTGTTGGAGAGAATGACAACATGGGGGAGAATTTCTTTAATACCTTTTCTCCATTGTCTGAAAACAAATATAGCTTAAAAAGCAAGACACAAACACTTTCTATGTGCAGCCCTTTTCGACCCACGTAAAGGTTTAACTCATTAATTTTCATTTAAATTAAGTTTAGACATGATCTTAAGTACGACTGCCACAATGGTTAAATCTAAACAGTACTTACTCCATTTAAAAACACTCCTGCTGTGCTGCAAGTCACATACATAACATCTGTATCTCGTGGTTTAATGGTTAAATAGCAAATTTCCCCATGGACTTGTCTCCAAGGTGGGGCACGACATCCATTGGAAAATTCATAGTCTGAAATCAATCAGTAACATTGTTTTGGCCCATTGTTTATTAAGTATATGGCTAGCAAAGAGACAGGAAATACATTTCCATTTTAATATTAATACCTAATATAAATGTCTAATCCTCAATCACTCCAGAACCAATGGGAGAGGCATGTAGACATAGGCAATGTGAAGTTCCAGTTTAATGAGAGGGAAAGGATTAGCCACTGACATAGGGTCGGAAGTTGATGGACGGAAGTTAGCATTGCCTTTTGAGGTATAGGTCCATGAGTAGTTCTTCTACTGCATAGGCTAGGGTAGATTTTTTTTAGTGTGAAAATTCGAGAAATAAAAAAGTGAAAAGAGGGGGGAAAGAGTGAAAACCATAGTCCTCTGAATCATTCCAGGTGCCAGGAATAGGGTTTTCTTTTTTCTATGGTAGAGCCGTGGAGTGACTGGAGGGCAGCAAGGATCACAAGAAGCACAGCTGTGCATTTTGGGACCAATGGGGGAAGGGAGTGAGGAAACCAGCAGGAAGCAAGTGCAACTGTAATGGAAGAAGGGGTGTGGAAGAAGAGGAGGGAGTTGTATTTGTGTGACTGCGTGTGAATGGGGCTTGCATGAGAAAACCATTGTGGAGGGGGTACATGTGTGTCCATATACATGATTGTGTATGTGTGTGAGCTCATATGTGAGTGTATGGATGGATATGTGTACATGAAGGAGAGTGAGTTTGTGTGCGTAGATGGCTGATGATAAGGAGAAGAGAAAGAAAGATACTTGGACGGAGTATATGTGTGTGTTAGCTGGCAGAGGAGAAATGAGTAGACTGAGAGTTAATTAAAAAGGAATGAATTGGATGAAGGATTTGGGGGAACGGATTAGAGGGTTGCCTTCCTAGCAATTTTAGGAAATAAATTATTTAACAGCATTTTATTTAGAGATGATTCTGGGAATTAACTAGCTTGCCTTCTGTGTAATGGGTATTTTGTTGTGCTATGTGGGGTCAAATGTGTCATTCGGCACTTGGGCTTCTGCCTTGTACTCAGTTTCTAGGGCAAATTATTTATCTTTGAGCCTCATCAATTTGCGTTCTCAGTATTCTTTCTGTGAAATGAATCATTCATGCTTTCTGGGGTCAATATGTACCGTATTTCTTCGATTGTAAGACGCCATTGATTGTAACACGCACACTAATTTCAGTACCACCAACAGGGAAAAAAAGCCCTAAGACACACCCGCGATTCTAAGACGCACCCCATTTTTAGAGATGTTTATATGGGGAAAAAAGTGCGTCTAAGAATCGAAGAAATAGGGTAGGTTATTTGGGGCGGAAACCCAGCCTCTGCCTTGTACTCAATCCTTGGCCACTCAACCTATCCTTCATGATTAGCTAGGCATGCCCAACAGCCATTCTATAACTAGTCACACACCCCAATGGCAGCCATCTTGTGGTAGTGCCCATGACAGTTCCTCAAATTTCCCAAATGTGCCCACAGGCCTCAAAAGGTTGGGGACTTATTCTAGCCTATATTTATCATGAATATGTAATCACAAAAATATGATGAAAATAAAAAGAGTTGGGACCTGATAAATATTCTAGTGATTCAAGGACTGCATCATCCTTGTCCCCAGAGAAACGTTTGAGCAGTTCTACTTCATTTTTCACAGCAGCTGGAGTTAACCTCACTTCTCTGTAATTAGAACAAGATAGTTACTTTCTAATAACTCAGAAGATTTACACACTTAATTGGAAAGAAACAAAAAGATGGATTTATCTTACGCAAAATCCATGTCCTGCCAAAAGGAGACTCTGGAAACTGATCAAACATAACCTTATTCAGGCATTCTGTACCTCAATAGAGAAAGTGCATGAGGAATCATAGAATAGCAGAGTTGGAAGGGGTCTACAAGGCCATCGAGTCCAACCCCCTGCTCAATGCAGGAATCCACCCTAAAGTATTCCTGACATATGGTTGTCCAGCTGCCTCTTGAAGGCCTCTAGTGTGGGAGAGCCCACAACTTCACC
This sequence comes from Elgaria multicarinata webbii, assembly GCF_023053635.1. NCBI lineage: Eukaryota > Metazoa > Chordata > Lepidosauria > Squamata > Anguidae > Elgaria > Elgaria multicarinata. The sequence goes on from NC_086171.1 coordinate 25,948,991, forward strand.
AGGCAACTGATTCCATTGTCGTACTGGAGAGGGAATGCTCTAGCCATGGAAGCTCTCTATGCTTATTTTCCAGTGTTCTCGCTTTTCTGGGGATGCAGATGGCTGCAGAAGGGAGGAGGGGGATGAGAAATCCCTCTGCAACCATCTGCACCACCACCACGCTTAAACCTTAACTTACCTTATTTTAGAATCAAAGACTGTGGCCTGGTTCATACATAACACTAAGCCATAGCAGAGTTTGTTGAGATATGGCTTGTTGTTGTGCCCAAACCTATCCTACCAACCAACTATCGTTTGTTAACCAGCTACAAACCACAAATATAAGCTGTGGTTTGTTGTTAGCTTCCAAAGACCATGTTCAGACAATATGCTAAGCCACAGTGGTTAAGCATTTTGAGCTAAACATTATGGCTTAGTGTGTTGTGTGAACCATGACTTAGTATGTCATCTGAACCATTCCAAAATCTGGCTCTTTTAAACCATAGCTGTTTGACACAATGGGGCTGTTCACAGGACAAATTGCATGCTGTTGGTAAGTTATTTAAGCCATCCAGAATATTCAACCTCCAACCATAGGTTGTCGTATTGTGTGACCTGAGTCAGAAGGAGTTGAACACTCCTCAAACAGGCCAGAAGTTGTTTAACCTTCCCATAACCCCCTCCAGCCAGATTTGCACAACAAAACAACCCAGGTCTGACCTTGAATATCCAGGATGGCACATGTTGTGTGAATCCAATCAAATGTCTGAACACAGAACTGTGGCTTATCTCTGGCTTGTTTGTGCTGCTGTTTGCCCTGAAACACAGGGGCAGAACAACTGTTCTGAAGGCTGGCAAAACAGGTTAAAGCTAAACAAATCAGAAATAGGGAAAACAAGTTGCAGCTTCTTCGCTCGCCTGCAAGACAATTCATGGCTTAAAGTAACAAATCATGGGTAATATAAATCACGGTTTAGTGTTACGTATGACTACAGCTACTACATGTACATATTTGTACAACAAAACTATAGAGAATTCTAAATTCCTCCCCTAATTTCGAGAAAACATTACAGACATTTTCATACCTTTTATTTCTGCAATTTGGATTTTAAATTAATAAATGCAAAAGTAAAATCCCATTTGCTGTTAGCCTTCTTGAGAGGCTTTGACCAGATAAAGTGGAATCCAATTTTTTAAACAAAACTGTATCTGAAGTACACTCACTGTGAAATTTGTTTTAGAGAGCTGTTGAGTAGTTGCATATCCAGTTGCTGGAGAAGTAGAGAAATTTTCATTTTCATTTCATTATCAGAAGCATCATCTTTTTTCATTTTGTCTAGTAAACGAAGCATGGACAAATCCTCTCCTTCAATCGTCCCATATCCAGGGCCAAGAATTTTCACAATAGGATCTCTATTGGCTATAAGTAATTTGGAATTAGGAAATTAATGGGTTCATTTGATCACAAAATAAATATTCATGAAGTGGGATGGAATAAGATTTGAATTATCTCTAAGGGCTGCCTGACTTTAATATACTGTTTCTAACTGAGCCAAGATAAACTGCCTTTCCTAAGCGATTCCCCTAATGCTTAAATCCTTGCTGTACCAAGAACAAGGTAGAGCACAACATATTCTACTTCTGAGCTGATTGTTAAAGCAGGAATAAGGCAAACTATAGCACAGGGTAGAAATGGGGGGTGGGGTTGCATCCCTATATAGCTCAGAGGCTTCAAAAATGACAAGCATAGAAGTCCTGAATACCTTCAAGGCATGCCTGTGCTTCCTTTAGCCTTTTTTCTGCAGCCACATACAGAAAACGAGAGAGCTGCCCAAAACTGCGAATTTGAATAGTTGATCCTTTGAGCAAGAGCAGTGGCTGTCCATCTTTGTCTGTTTCTTGAGACTGAACCGTTTTTTCACTAAAATAAAATAACAACTTAATAGGCAGGAATTTATAATAACTGGAAAAAAATTAATAGACTACAGCTATGAAAACACCGTTGAAAATAATTTGCAATAAAACTTATATAGAATTTGAAAATTTTGCCAGAGAGATCTGAAATTGTGATCTGAAACACTGGAAAGAGAGAACAAAGAGTTTAAAACTGATGTCCAGCCCAACTCACCTTCTCACAAACATCGTGGGATGTGTGAGCAGGCTTAAAATCAAAAGGCACTTCCTCTTCCAGGCTACGAGAATATACATCTGGAAGCAAAATTAGATTTCCTGAAATTCCCGGTTGTGGAATGAGCTCCCCAGAGAGGTCCGCCTGGCACCTACACTGTACTCCTTTCGTCACCAGCTGAAGACCTTTTTATTCTCTCAGTATTTTAACACTTAATTTTAACTTAAATTTAAATTTTACTGTTCTAACTCTGTATTTTAATCTTATATCAATTTTGCTGCGTGGTTTTATCCTGGTTGTGCTTTTTATACTGTATTTTGTATTTGTGCTTTTAACATGTTGGTTGTTTTATTATGGTTTTAATTTTTGTGAACCGCCCAGAGAGCTTCGGCTATTGGGCGGTATTAATATGTAATAAATAAATAAATAAATGAAGTTGTAACAAATAATGTAACTATTACTAGTAAAATGCCCACCATTATGATGGGTAGACATAGAATAGGGTGATATATTTCAAGGACATGTGGTGGTACAATGTATCTCCGTGGTGTATCTCCCTTGGCCTCTACGTGGAAGCCAAGCCAACCAGTCGGGGACATGCTCTGCTCACATCTGAATGGGGTAATCATAGGTTGTTGCTGCAAACTGGACATGGCTTGCTTACCAAATGCCACCGTTATTTGTGAACCAGGTCAGTATGTTTATTTTTAACTGAAGGAAATAAAACCTCCTGGAGAAAATAAGAGCTAGGAAATAGGAGCTAAGAAAACTGCTCATTGTTATAACCCAAATTGATCAGGCTGACCATACAAATATAAACAGTAATTCATAAATAAAGATTTAAAATGATGTACTATTAAAAGAAAATGTGATGGTATAAAGTACTACAAAATCTAAAACTGCTGGTTAAATCACTGCAATTTTGAAGCTTTTAATTCTGAATTACTGTTTACAATATAAAAATTATATGTGGATGTTTTTACAACTATCATAAAAAGGATTTCATTCATAACTGAAATGCATTGGGCATACTGCAATAAACTGTTTTTCTACCATCTGTTGAGGGTACTTCCTCTCCTGTTTTCCTCTGTCTCTGATGTTTACACCTCCTCCCCACCACTATTTTTTCTTATTTTAACATCTGTGAGGGCTACAACAGAAACGTTTTCATCTTAAGTGTCATGACAGTGAATTTTTATCATGCCATCACTCTGCCTCATTCACAGAATTTAACAGGGGATCCAGATAAATTCTTCGTCCACTCATAACGCTCTTGCGTTTTCTTATCACTTCGGTCTTTTCTTTTTTAATCGCAGAAAGTCCGTTCAAGGGAAAAAAGCCACACAATGTTTTATCATTGGTAGCACTAGGAGCCCTTCATCTAGAAGAACCCTCATACTACTGGATATATACAATGCAAAAATTAAAAGGCTACCAATTGCTGAAAACGAATGCGCAGTATTCAAAAGGAAGAAGGATGAGACTGGGGCACTTCTACACCTAAGGATTATCCCAGGAAAATGGAGGGATCGTCCCTGCCTGCTCCTGGGATCCCCTGTCTGTCACTGGGACGCAGAGGGATAATCCCGGAGAAAAAGGCAGATGTAGAAACAGCCTGGGTTTCTGATCATTTTTTGTGACTAATTACAGTCCTCGTTTAGCACCTCTTCAATGTGCATGGTTAATCTGGGACCAAGTCAACACAACAGACTATAGGCAGTACTAGCAAAACTTAAGTACTTTTAAATCCCTTTGATTCAATGGGAGACAAGTGCATAAGGGCACAGTCCTTTAGATTGTGCCCTTGCCATTTAGAAGTCCCCAAATTTGGAGCCATCCAATCTCCTCCTCACTATGCCCATTGGAACACCCCCTTTCCTCCTCCTGAGGTGTTTTACCAACCTCGGAGAGCAGCTAACATGGTTCTCTCCACGCCAGCTGCAAGGGGAAGGGGTCTGGAATCAGATCTCAGACTCCCCTTTCCAATGTTCCACTGTTGTCTCTAATCTTGGAGAGCTTTTCTGAACCATCCTATGGCCCCTGAAAAGCTCACCCAGGGACAATAGGATTGCTCTCTTAGCTTCAACGTGGTCATGACATTTGTTGTTATTGCAAGAACTAGTGGTGTTTCACCAAACAAATCCATGTATATCCTTGTGAATTCGCTGAAATTCAGCACAGTGTATAAAATTCAAGTGGTTTCTGGCCTGCAGGTTTCTGGCCTGCAGCTTAAATGTCTAGATGCCAAGTGATGTTTGAATCAGCAGAAACATTAAAATCCGTCACAAAAAAGAGTTACAAATCACAGCCTAACATTTTCAGTAAAAATTGGGCAGAACAAAATTTACACATGAAAGAAGCATGAAAAGCATAAAATATTTATTCATAAGGCAGGAGTAAAGAGCAAAAATGTGAATGAATAGGTTTGATATTTAATAAATATGTATTTCAGAAATGGTTATCTAAACACAGTCTTACCTGACTTCATAGCCTGATTCAAATGCTGAAGGCTCTAGTTTTGTCTGCCACTGAAGTGGCTCTTTAAAGACAAAGACAGCTTCTTGAGGATGTTTGTTGCTAAAGGTTTCCATAAACTTAATGATTTCATTCAAGATAGATTCATTCAGTGGCGTGATTTCTAGTGTACCTGTTCCAGAACCAGCAGCAGTCCATTGAGCTGCTCTTGTCAATGCAACTCCCATGGCATAGGCTCATCCCAATGTCATACACCTTAGCAAATGGATATAAAAAACAAAAACCTTATAATCCCAAGCAGTATAAACTTGGGTTTACATATAAATATAAGGCTGTATCTAATGTTAGTCTATCTTATCCTTTCATTTTAATGGGCCTATTCTACATGGCTACAATAGTACACTAAGGGTGCAGCCTATGAACAGAAAAAAGTCCGACAATTCCCAGCATCCCAACATATGTAGGATTGCACCGTAAATAACTACAAATTTGTTGTCCTTTGATTACATCTAAACCCAGCCACCTAAGGCAAACACCTCACTCTGCCTAATGGTAGGACCAGCGCTGCCCCAGCCAGGTCCTGGGTTTGAACTGAATAGAGACTACTGGTCTAAAATACAGGACAGCTTTCCCCAACCTGCTGCCCTCCAGATATGTTGGGGCTACAACAGGTGCTGGTAGTGGGAGTCCAACACATGAGGAGGGCACCAGGTTGGGCTGCTGATATAACAGCCAGATACCAGAGCGTATTATTATTATTATTATTATTATTATTATTATTATTATTATTATTATTATACAATATTTATATACCACTCCCCATTGAAAATTTCAGAGCGGTGTACAAGATAAAATAAGAATAAAAACAGAATAAAACACTTAAAGAAGATTTTAAAAGGAGCAAATACAGTGACTCATGGCTGGACGTTAAGGAAAGGCTTCCTGGAATAATGATGTTTTCAGGAGACGCAGAAAGGAGGACAAAGTTGGCGCCTGCCTGACCTACAAAGGCAGGAGACTCCACAGCAGGGGAGCCACGACGCTGAAGGCTCTTCCCTCGGTGGGGTGGGCTCCAATCGGAGGATGGATCCATGCGGGACCACCAGGAGCAGACCCTCGGATGACCTCGTGTTTTGATGCTGACTCCCTGTAATCCCAGCCACCCACCAGCCAGTAGCCAGGGGAGGGCGGCTACGAGGGGACCTGCCCCTCCTAAATTTTCTCTACCCCCCCAAAAAACGTTTTTTCAAACAGATAAAGAAAAGTGTACAATGTTGTCTTTAAAAGGGCCCAGAAAACACATGAACTCCCCCCTACTTTTTTGGCAACCCCCCCGAAAAAACTTTTAAACTGGCTACCCACCCGTAGTTACTGACTATGGAGGGGGGGGGGTCAACAGCCCGGCTTGCGGAACCCAACCCAACCCCCAACCCCCCCAAAAAAAAACTTGAGGAGAAAAGTAACGTATCAGTTTGCATTACTGGACGGGAGGCAGCCTCGTGGGCTCGTTTTCAAGAAAGGCATCAAATAAATCTCGAAAATTCGGGGAGGGGAACCCACCGAAAGGCTCTTCTCTGTAGTCCTCTGCAGACTGAGCCGGTTTCGGAAACCTCCGTTGTAATCCAGGCAGACGGTGCCGCCGCCGCCGCCGCGGAGAACCAAGCGCGACACGGTTACCATGGAGACGGGCCGGCCAAGACCTTCGGTCGCTAGGAGCCTCCTCCCGGTAAACAACGCGGGTGCTAAGCGAGACCCTCCCGCCGCGCCTCATTCGCCGCCACTCATTGGCTGCTTTGAGATGCCCCGCCCCCCACGAGCAGTCGCCTCCATGTGAGGCGGGGAAATGGATCCTTAGGGCTGCCTGATGTTCTCTTTCCTCGACTGATTCCCCGAGCTGCCAATCATGTCACCAAAACGATCAAAACAATTGCTATAAGGGCAACTGCATCCCATGCTGATTGGGGAATGCTGGGAGTTGTAGTCGAACGAACCTGAACGGCACCAGGTTGGGGAAGGCAGAGCTAAGCAATTTTGTTTATTAACATCTGCATAATTGGGGGGGGGGGAAGAGCCCCATTTGCACATAATGCATCGTTCATCTGAAGAGCTTGAGTTGCCTGCATCAGATGCATGATCGACTAATGGTTCGCTTTTGCATGACTACAATGTCCCAAGAGTAACATGCCAATTAAAATTGTAAGCGCCTCAGCATTTTTCTGCTTTTTGAGCTACACATAACTTTGTTGCTATTAACAAATTAATTTAAAGATCTTTGAGAATATAATGTTGTACAACTTTCTAAACACTTTCCAACAAGATTAATTTTTTCGCATATGGGGACTATTGCAGCCTTTGATCTTTTTAATCTACTCCACTTGTTTGGCCAAAATTCTTGAATATATCTGCCGGACCACCACATATGCTTCAAGCAGCGCTTCTGCCACACCTTTCCAATAGGCCCCATTATTACCCCTTTTACGAATGCGTTGAATGTGCACAGACGTTACATACCACCTGCTCAAAAACTTATACATTAACTTCCTTGAGAGAAGGACTTAAACGGAGGTATTTTTGTGCCATACTTCTTTGCAGTTTCCCAGTTATTTCCATTTCTAAATCCTCTCAGTTTAACATATCTCGGCATGTCTTTCAGATATCTCAGCTTGGCTGCTTCATCGTCGCTTGAAACTTAACATGGCAAAGACTGAATTGCTTGTTTTTCCTCCTAAACCTTCTCCTCATCTCTCATTCTCTCTTACTGTCAATGATGTTACGCTTACTCCGGTCAAGGAAGCTCGTAGCCTTGGCTTTATATTCGACTCCTCGCTCTCCTTTATTCCTCATATTGAGGCAGTAGCTAAATCTTGTCGATTTTTCCTGTATAATATTGCCAAGTTTCGATCATTTTTGTCTGTCTCTTCTGCCAAAACGCTTGTTCATGCGCTGGTTATTTCACGGTTGGACTACTGCAACCTTCTTCTCTCTGGCCTTCCTTCTTCTCACATCAGTCCGCTGGTTTCTGTTCACCACTCTGCCGCAAAGATCATCTTCTTGGCTCGCCGCTCCGACCATGTTACTCCGCTTCTGAAATCTCTTCATTGGCTTCCAATTCACTACAGAATCCAATATAAACTTCTCCTGTTAACCTTCAAAGCTTTTCACGGTCTAGCTCCTTCCTATCTCTCCTCTCTCATCTCACACTATTGCCCCGCTTGTGCTCTTCGCCCCTCTGATGCCATGTTTCTCGCCTGCCCAAGGGCCTCTACTTCCCTTGCTCGGCTCCGTCCATTTTCTTCTGCTGCCCCTTACGCCTGGAACGCTCTTCCAGAACATTTGAGAACTACAAGTTCAACCGCAGCTTTTAAAGCTCAACTAAAAACTTTTCTTTTTCCTAAAGCTTTTAAAACTTGATGTTGTGCAGACTTCTACTGTTACTTTCTACTGTTAGTTTTACCCTACCCTGTGCCTGCTTACCCTACCCTGTACCTGTTTGCATTCTCTTCCCCTCCTTATTGTTTTACTATGATTTTATTAGATTGTAAGCCTATGCGGCAGGGTCTTGCTATTTACTGTTTTACTCTGTACAGCACCATAATAATAATGTACCAAGCAAAACAGGCTTGTACAATTCTGAAATAGAGCCTTTAGCAGTCCCTAACCAACCTAGTCAGATCTCTATTTACTTTGTTTTAAAATATATGGGATATTACAAAATGCCTCAAATCGTAGACATTGGAAGCATGAAGCTGAATTTATCCTTACATGTTCATTTCTCATATATTATACATTCACTTTGATTGATAACATCTCAACATTTATCTAATCCACATCTGCTTCAACTCTTGTAAGATTTCTCTCTTGAGAAATTCCAGACACCAACACAAATTTCTTTCCCTCCCCTCTCCACCCTGGATTTGAAGTATCTCCACAAGGTGAGTATGTAACTGTACTTTTGTTTTCTAACCAACCGAATATAGTGAGATTTGTCCTTTGCCAGCATGGGGAGTACTAGGTTGGAGAAGGCTGCTTTTATTCTAGATAACCTTGTCTAACATCTTTTGCCAGAGGTAAGTATACTGGTAAATCATTTGAAACAAACAATATCCCTTGCAGTGTGTTACAGGACACTCATTCTTTTCTATTCACTGTACCTCAACCAGCCACCTTTATCAATGCCATGCAGACATAAGCTGTACTTGTGAAAAACCGTATGACAATAAATCAGCCAGTCTCTAACATGTCAGGGCACCTTTTTAAGGACACAAGTGTCGAGTGAAATCGGTTTTATTATTACTACACTCAGAAGATGACGCGGTTATTGGCATTTAATTTACCAGTATATAGGACACGGCTGAATTCATAGGAACGCTGGACTTAAGTTATTAAAAAGTGAATAGAAGGCAACTCTTTTTCCTTGCTAAAGAATATCAATTAGCAGCATGGGGTTTAAGTAAACAACTTCTTGCTGGCTCATAATCTGTTTGTGACTCAAGTTGTACTTGGAGGCTCTTAACTCAGACCCGGAGGCTAATTTATATATTTTTCTTTGAGGCATCGAGGCAGTGGAACACCGCAAGTTATAGCCTGTTTTTAAAACAGCTTGTACAGAGACATGGACCTCAGATGTTGTAGGTGAACTAGTGTGGTCTAGCGTGTTGAGACTTTACAGATCTTCTGAGCTCTGCAATTGTGGGACAGTCTTGAAAAAGTCATGCCTTTTCAGTCTAAGTTCCTCGTCTGTCAAATGGGCATAGAAGTATGTTTAATGCTTTTTTAAAAGAAAAAAAAGGTTAAAAAAAATACAGCTGCTATAATCCTATATACCTGGAGAGCCATATGTTGCCTACCCCTGACATAGATGCAGGAAATAAGTAATTTAAGTAACTTACCAAAGCAATCTAAATCCAACATATCAAGAGATACTCCTGTTTCTTGTAACTTCAGACTTTAAATTATTCTTCCCTTGTGGTTTCCTCTATCAATCTCCATGAGGAGTGTCACATTAAACTCAATAGGACTTACTTCTGGGAGACCTAATAGGATTGCATAATAAAATATTGTTTTTTTAATTTTTATTAAATACTTAAGTATCTATTTTGGGATGAATCCAGGATCTTCCATGGATGAAAGGGCTTTGTTCACAGAAAGTGCCTCTGCCCCATTTTCAGGATATGCCCTCCTCCCTCTCTGTAACATTTTCAGAGGACGGAAGGGTTCCCATGGGCAAGATGGGGCACAGAATTCTGCTTCCAACAACACTGTTGCACATGCCTAAATCTGGATCCAACCCAGAATATAAAAGACACAAAAAGACACATTAGAAGACATAAATACATACATTTAAAACATACAAATAACTTTTTAAAATAATATAACCAATAAGTTTATTCCTACTTGCAATGTTAATTTAACTCATTAAGGGTGCAATCCAATGGGATTTGCCCTGGATACTTAAAAGCCTCTGAACTTGGAGGCTTACGAGTATCCAATGCGTTTTAGCTAGATGGGTATTTTCCCCTGTCTAGTGGGAGCTTCGAGGAGGGGGAGGAAAGAAGGTTTGGGGTGGCTAGGGATAGCTCAGATGCCCCCATTGGCATGCCTCCACTGGCTGCTCATAATAGCAGCCAGCATGTTTTTCTCCACACTGGCTGTGTGGGAAGCTAGGGAGGGGGCTGGGAGTGAGGTTTCTTGGCTCCAAGGACAGAACCCTGTCTCCAACCTCAGAACCAGGAAACTGAATAATCCTATTTCCCCCAGACACTGTGCAGGGGCCATAGGGCTGCACCTTTGAAGACATATACTTTTAAACACAAAGTTTTTCAAAAAATAAAATCTGTATGAATGTTTAAATAGACCATATTTTATTCAAAATTATAATGGACTAAGTTTTCCCCAAAGAAAAAGTTTACAGAACTTAACATCTTCATTTTTCAAGGAAAATGAATTTTGTGACATTCTTTGTTAGAACTTCTGATCAAGTGCAATGCAAGTGATTGTGTGAATCTATGCTGAATCTTTTACAGCTATAGGGTTCAAGAGCAGAGATCAGGAACCACGAAGGAGGACAGGTTAATAACCAGAATCTGTCAGAAGCAAGTAACAAGCAGTATCATAGGTGAACTGAAATGGTTAGTGCTGGTACTTAGGTTAATACTAGACTGGGTCTAACCACATGTCAACATACACCCATGGCTCATACACAATATCCCCTGGAGAATGTGTGTTTTCTGGCAGGCGTTGATTGTGTGATCTGGCACATCCGCATTGGGCTTGGACACCTAAGTGCTGCCATTTCCACAATTACAACATCTAAAAAAAGGCGTGAAGTGATAACAGAAATAGCAGACACCTGATCACCCCTCTATGTGGATACACTGGTTTATATAATCATTGCATCTGAGCTTATGGGTGTCATTGCATTCTCTGAGAGATATGAAGCTGCGTGAACTGGCCATTAAATATGTCTAATTTTGGCATCTTTTGCCATTTCTAGAGATGTGGATAGATATCCTCTGTGGCCAGAAAATAGTGGGCTTGGTATCATCACTTATCAAAGCAACCCAGGTCCAGTGTATCAATGGATACTCCTATTCTTTGTAACTTCAGACTTTAAAATCTATGGTTTTATGCTTTCCTCCATCAATTACGGTTTTGCCTTAATCCTGTCCTTTAGACTTGTAAAGAGCACATTCTGCAGGAAGAGAATCCTCTCCCTCCCTTTTTATCATGAAACCCTCATGGGCTTTTGCTAAATAAGAGCAATCATCAACGTATGTCTCCTTTCTGCCAATGTATTGCACCAGCTGTGGTCAATTAGCAAAGCTGATTCCTCACCTCATTAAGGGCCCCACACTCTTACTGATTCTCAAGAGCTCATGTTGAAGCCAAACTGTTACGTTAGGTTAATCAGCAGTAAATTACTGTCTGCCAGAGAACCAGTAAAATGTCTTTATACTAGACATACCTTTCCCATTCCCATCGTCTGTATACTGTGTATATTGAAAGCTCTGTGTGCAAAGAAATGGTATATGTTGTTGACCTTCAAAAGAAAACCACAATGGAAATAGTTATCTGCTTTTGAAATCAAAGGCAGCTTTGAGTAATTGGCTAGGTCAAGGCTATGGTTGTATAGAAACAAATAAGGTATCAAATTAAAGAACACATAGATTTGCCAGAAGATAGTGGTTTGCCAATATGCCCCAAATTAGATACATTTTACAAGAGAGAAAACAACCCCCATCCCATCCCCCGAAACCTGGAGAAAAGGCAGGATGCATTGTTTGAAACCTCTGTAGCTCTAGATTGTTGATTAACCGCTTATGGTAGTTTCGCTTAGTTTGCATGTTGTGGAATGGTTTGTGAACCATCCAGCTTCTCAGAGGTTTAAAAAATCCAGGTCAGGATTTTGGGGAGCCCTGCTAGATCGAAGGACCATCTAGCCTTGCATCCTTCTTCCCACAATGGCCAAGCAGATGCCTCCACAAAAACTATAATCTTCCTCTGCTGTTGTTCCCCAGTAACTGGTATCCAATGGCATATTGCTTCTGGCCTGGACATTCCATATAGTCATCAAGCCCATTGATAGATCTATCTGCAATGAATTTGTCTAAAGCCATTTGTGGCCATCATCATTACATCTTATGGAAGCAGAGAAGGATGGAGTCAGCACTATTGGGAGTTAACTGTTAGATGGAGTAATGTGAATGGATGCTTGACTAAGGGCGCAATCCTATGAAGATAGTTGGCAGCCTGCAAACTCAGAGGCTGCCATGTATCAGAGGTGATCTTTGCTTCTGCACTCCGGCTATCCTGCATTTTTGGTAGACAGGCGATTTTGCCTGTATAGCAATGGCACTTCGGAGCGAAAGGGATGGAGGCTGGGGTAGCCATAGGAAATGGTGTATGGCCGATGCCCCAGGCCAGATCTACACATCGTTGTGAAGGCGCTTGCGTGCGTCTGGAGTGCGCCCCGAAGCTCATAGAGACACACAGGCTTACTTTCAAAGCGCATTTTCCCGGCTTTTGGGCGCTGTTATTTAGTCCGTCTTAAGTGAATTTAAGGCGTCCCTTCTTCCAACGTGTGTAACAATTATTCACTCTTTCCTCCCCACCCCGCTCCACCCAGACTTATTTTGTTGCCTTTCGACTTCAGATACCATTTCCGGTGCGAACAGCAGCATCCATCTTTAATCATCACCTTTCCCACGTGCGAGGACAAGTGAGGTCGGTTCCATTTTCCTCATTGCTTTCCTCTGTTGCCTTTCCCATTTTTAATTTTTTTTAAGTAGTTAATAGGGATGCGCATATGTGCTTGTTTGGTTAGGGTTAATCTGCTCTTTACAGGGCGGCGGCTATTGTGCGTATAGTCTATAGCCAACCCACGAATCCGGCACGAAAAGCATCCATCTTTACTCTTCACCTTTCCCCCAAGCAAGGAGAGGGGAGGTGGGAGGGTTCCATTTTCCTCATTCCTTTCCCCTTTTGCCTTTCCCATTTGTAATTTTTTTAGCTCTTAATAGGGATGCGCGTATGTGCATGTTCGGTTAATCTGCTCTTTACAGGGCGGCGGCTATTGTGCGTATAGTCTATAGCCAACCCACGAATCTGGCGCGAAAAGCATCCATCTTTACTCTTCACCTTTCCCGCGAGCGAGGAGAGGGAGGTGGGAGGGTTCCAATTTCTCCCCCCTGCCCAAGTTGCTGTTTAGGGGGCATAGGATTGTTCTCTCCATGGTATTTGAATGGCGTATGTGAGTAGTATGCATTATTTCAACCAAGGCAGGATCTATACTACTGCTTTATAGCAGTATTGAAGTACACTGACAACTGCTGGGGCCCATGACACATTCCATATACCGTTTTCAAACCACTTTCATAGTGTTATATCCTGCTTGGTGTAGATCTGGCCCAAGGTTATCAGATAACCACACAATCTTTCTCAGTTGCCTTCAGCAGTCAGTGATGTTTGTGCGTATGTGAAATACGGCATTTGTATAGTGAGTTAGGATGATATATCATCACAGAAGAGAAGCTCATATAATGGGAATGTTTCAAGCTGTCTTGCAACATAAAGGCAAATGCACATGGCAGAACGTGCTGATTAAGATGGCATATTCATGGAGGATAAAATATGATTGTGGACTCTTATATAGCCAAAATGGCACCAATCAGCAGACTTGTAGGAAGGCCAAAGTTTGCAGAGGTACACACACATGCACACCCTTCGGTGGGGGGATTAAGGAGAGAAAGAAAAAGACAAGAAAAACAATGGCCCTGTTCAGACAATAAGCTAAACCATGCTGCTTAACCACCAAATGGTTAAAGGAATGCATTAACCTTAATGCATTCCATTAACCATTTTGTGGCTAAGCAGCATGGTTTAGTGTGTTGTCTGAATGGGGCCAATGAGGTCTGAGCATGTTCAGTGGGCTTGGAATGCCGATTTGTTGGGGGAGCAAAATGGGAAAACAAGAGGGGAAATGGAATGGAGTGTTGTGGAAAAAGCAATGGCTGGCTGGCAGGAATCCAGAACAGGAGCACTACACACTGCAACACTTTGTTGCAGGTCCCACCTGTATTTTTATATATCTATACACACACAGTTTATTAATAGATTTTCAGTCTATTTATTTATTACATTTTATTACGTTTTATTACATTTTTGTACATATTAGTATAGTTGACTTCATGAAGGCAAATGATGCCCCTGAAAGCTCAAGCCACAATAAATTGGGGAATCTGAAGTGCAGCAACACTCTGAGGTTTGTAGCAACCCAAACACAAAAATGGCGACTCTTCTGGAATATAGAAATGATCTGTGGGATTAACATGGCTGATTCCAGAACTGAACCCCTAGTCTTCAGTACCACATGGTAGAGAGGATCCTGATTTGGGCAGACTCTCATTTACTTCCTATGTTATAAAGAGTTGCTGTAATTTTGCTATCCAAATGAATGTAGGTGGGACAGCTTAAAAAAATGTAAACAAACTTGGGATATCCCTCACAAACGAGAAAAAAGGTGTAAATCGAGCATGCGGCATGAGATTGGGTAGAAGGGAAAGCATGTATTTACAAGCTTCAGCTGACATTTTCCAGCTAGAGACAGTATTTTCTGTTCCTTGAAAATTGACCTAATTCCAGTTTGTAAGTTATTTATTAGGAACAGTCAGGATTATTTCCAAAAGTGGAATCTTTCAGAAATATCCAAATAGACCTTAGCAGCTGCATCCCTGGCCATTACAGCTTTAAAAACAAACAACACTCCCTGCTTACTTTTTGATTAGGTGGACGTATGTTACAGGTCAGCTGATCTGGACTAGAGCATGTTTTAAAAGGCTGAACACCAAACAGCTAAAGGTCTCAATTGTGAATTCAGAGGGGTGTGGCAGGAGGGGGATAAATCCTTTTCAGATGAGATTCCATGTGACGGTGGGGAGACATTGGAGGGAGGGAATGTGTGATTTTCAGAATAGGCCGTCTGGCCAAGAGATGATGCGTTCCGCAATCTTCAAGAAGAATAAAGGCTGCCTAAAGTGAGACACGCTATTTGGGATAATAAATTGAGGATTAATAATACCCGGGCTGTTGCTTTTCTTCACAATGACAGGGAAGGAGATTTTGCAGGACACTTCTAGAAATGGGTTCCAGATGGGAATGCGTGGCACACAGTCCAAGACTTAATGTGATTTAGGGAGAGCTTAACCAATAAAAGGACGGGGGTGATGCACATTTCAAAATCAGAATACCATCATGCCCTTGTTTTCTACCTTCCTAGTCCTGCGCCTTAATTTGCTTTGGACTTAGGCAGAGGATGGCCTAAGTACATATTTCACAGAGGATTGGGTGGGGTGGGGGAAATGGCCAAAGAGGATTCCTTTCTGTTCTCAATGGAGTGATTAGCAGCCATGTACCCTTTTATGGTCTTACTGAAATCTGTGTGATCACCTCAACGTAAACAATCTGTGAATCTCTCCTTTCAGCGTTCTGGTTTGTGGCTCTTCTTAAGAGTTACACTGCTTCTCTTGGAGCAGGATGAAACAGAAGAGATGAAACCAGTAGAAAACCAGAAGCTCATGGAGACTTTAGCTAAGTAGATGAGCTAAGTAAGCAAACTCGACATGCACAATCTGTTTTACATATGATCTCTTGGGGTGTCTTGCTAATATACAAAACCAATTCTTAAAAACATATCGAGACCGCAGGCCCACTCTCCCCTTCAGTCTCTTCTATCCCCACAACACTGCAGAGGGAGGCACTCTGCTGAGATTCAGTTTGTTCCAGGGCTCAAGGCGTGGCCTCTGTTTCAGCCCCACCAGGCCTCAACTCTCAAGAGAAACACAGGAAGTAAGAATAGATAATAGAATGGAAATGTTCCTCAGCAACCACAGAGCCCATTTCTCTCACCAATGACTAACTGCAGTTCTCAAGGATTTCATTGTAGTGGACTAGCAGCCCAGGGCCAGCCAGTAAACCAAGTGTGGAAAACTGACAGACCATGGGGCCTCCCCAAGTGGCTCATGTCTCTCCTCAGCCCTACCCCCCCCCCCCCGAGGAGTTAGGTTTTTAACCTGCTTAATTAGTTTTTTAGCCTAATTGCAGTATGTGGGGTAATTGTGGTGTGTGTGCATCCCAACTGGGGAGGGAAGGGTTAACCTTCCTTGCAAGCTGCAACTCCTCCCTTCCTCAAATCAACACTCCCTCACTTCCCCACCACCACACCATCTTTTAAAGCTATTGGGCTTTAAAGATTCCTATTGGAACCAATGGCAGGTTTCTTCCGTTTCTATTTGCAGTGCTGGGGCAATGGTGGCAGGGGGAATTGCAGCTCATGAGCTCCATCAGAGAAGCACTTTATTATACAAGAGTATAAGTGAAGTGAAACAGGCATATCATTTAGACAGGAGATCTACTATCCCTCATGAGGTCCCACAAAGAGATCCTGAACTCCAAGATGCTTTACATCATCCTTCCCCAAGCTGGGGCTTCCTCACATGAGTGAAACTGAAATAAGACACACTCGTGACTGGCCATTCACGGAAGTTTGCAGGCCCTTTTGATGATGTCGGCAATCTCCTGCATATCTCCCTCACTTTCCCCCAGTAATTCCGTTAAAACTCCCCAACCCTGTGATACCCTGATGCTGCTGAAATATCTCAGGATTTTCTACCATGTGCAGGGGAAGTTGTGCTGCAAATCACCCACCAGAGGGTGCTGTCCCATTCAGGGCTATGAGCAGCGGGAGGAAGGGAAGTTTTCCATTATAAACAATGTGGTCGCTCCTCTCTGGCCATGTAATTCTGCCCCACTACAAATGTGCAAGAGAAGTAGAACCATGGTAAGGAAATTTGATTTCCCTTTAATTTAAAGAAGCCCCTGGTGCCCTCCAGTGGTGCTGGACTGCAACTCCCATCATTCCCAGCCACCTGGCAATTCTGCCACAGCACTCATGCTCAGTCTCTGCCTCTGTAGGCACTGTTGACACAACTAATGCGTGAACACTGAATGCGCATGGGGGGAGCAAGATCATGGCAGCAAGCCCCACCTACTGCATTCACTGTACCATGTGTAGTGGTGTCACATGCGTACAAAGTGCCTGCACATAGGTTCTGTACACATGGCCAGGACTTTGCAGAAACAAGGCGATGTGTTCAGGCAGTACAGTGAACACACTTAGGCCACGCCAGGGCTTCCTGCTGTGATCTTCCATGTGTTCAGTTGTCCATAGGGTTGGCCAATTCAAAACCTGGGAAATGCTGTTCCTGGTGAAAAGGCAGCTTTAGTTCTCCTGCCTATTCCTTCCCCGGCCCTGATGTCCATCTTCTCCACAGCCTACTGTAATCGATGGATGCCACACAGCAAAGTACTTCTTCACACAACACATAGTTAAACTATGGAATTCACTGCCACAAGATCTAGTGATGGTCAAGAACTTGGATGGTTTAAATGGGAATCAAACAAATTCATGAGGAAAAGGTGATCAATGGCTACTAGACACTGTGGCCATATATATATTCCAGTATCGGACAGTATATGTCTGAATACCGGAGCCCGTCTACACTTGTCTAGATGAAACATAACAAGTTGGCAGAGATGACGTCAGCAGTCATGTGATGCTGTTGTTGTTACGTTTCTTCTGACTTTTAAAACTGTTCCACTTTCTGTTAAAATCGTTTTAAAACTAACAATGTGCCCCAACCTTTCGTTGTATTCAATGCCGTCTTTCAAAGTCATGTCTCGTGACCATGGTCTTTGCTTCCTGATTAGGACAAGTGAGGGCTTTTCTAGGGGAGGGAGAGCTGGCACAACACGACGAGGGGGAGGGGGAGGGAGGGAGGGCGGTGAAAGAGGGGACAGAGGCTTAATTTTTTTAAAAAAACGCTTATCTTTCGGGGCGCACGTGGCCCCTTTAAGACGCTGCAGGGCTTCCCTCGTCCCTACGCGTCGCCCTGCCTCCCTGCCGGCTTATCCCGGCAGGTCTAGCTCAGAGTCACCGGAAGAAGGAGGTTTACTTCAGAGCCGGTATGAGCATAATGAAGAACATTCTAAAGAAGAGTGTGCCGGGGTAAAACGATAGAAGAAAAGGTATTTCGATTGACTGGGCTCAAGTTGCATTTTGTAACGTAGCAAGGGAGGACGCAACAATGCACTTAAACAACGGTGTAATGAATAGTGTAGATCCTGCCCTAGTTGCCAGGAAACACAAGCAGGAAGGATGCTATTTTGCTCGGGTTCTGCTTGTGGGTTTCCCTTGGGCATCTGGCTGGCCTTTAAGAGATTGTATGATTTTATCTGTACGCCGCCTGAGATCCTAGTGATATAGGGCAGGATACAAATGTTTTAAATAAATAAATAAATGAGATGGGCCTGATTTTTAATTAATAAAAGGGTCAGGAAAAATAGGAATCCCCCCACCAGCAAACATTAAGGCTCATACTTGAGCAACTTGGACTAAGCAGAGACATGAAGAGGCTGATGGACATGTTTTGAATGACACTCACATTGTAAGGGAGACTGTAAAATTGTGCAACCGCAAGAGTTCAGTGATGACAAAATCAACCTTCATTTCCACTAAGAAAACAGGTTCTAAAATAAACTGGACTGGATGCAGCTCAGTTAAATACGGAGTCCAGCTACTGAGAGTTGGAAAATCTATTGCAGTTGTATCTGGTTTCAGTCACCATACTGATCATATTATGTCAGCAGTCAAGCAAAATATAAAGAAATATTATTTTAAAACCAAAGAGTACTCCTCCTCCGCCCCCATATTAACACGCTCACTTGGATGACAAATCGATGCTGTTTAAGAAGGAAGTTAAAAATGAGGTTACTGGTCTTATTCCACATCAATTTCAATAAAGTGGCCAAATTACAGAACAAAAGATGCCCTTTTATCAACATTGTTTTTATTGTTTAACCAAAGGAGAACTATGTGTTACAATACGTGTCTTCCTGCATAGTGTACATTCTGATACTGTTCATCTAGCCAATTTTCTGGTATTTTTCTCAAAGTCCCTGCCATGGATATTCCAACCGTCCATATGGGTACATTTACTCCTCATTTTTTTTCCATTTCCTTTTCTGGTAATAACTTTTCTAAATCAAGCTTTTCAGTCAAACAACTGGAGCCATTCTAGCCATGCTGAAGGAGCCGACGCCTTCCAGGTTTGGCAATTACATATTTTATTGTTGGAAGAACCAAATCTAATGGTTTCCTTTTTCTTCAATTAGGAGTTTATATCGCACTAGAGATTTACTCCCAGACTTTTTCATTGGATGCTCAACAATGTATAGAAGGCTTGGAGATGAATTTATTTTAAAGTTCTTTATTTCTGAATACTGGCATTCCACAAATCATGTGATCAGTTCCAGAAAGTTATTTACTCTGTTTTGTTTAAAGTGGTGGCATTGCAGGCTTAATAGTAAAACTGGCTTATTTAAGTTTTTGCCAGATAGTAACAGTATCCTTTTTATATGCACAATGTCAGGTTTGACTCTTATAGTTGATTTAAAGAAGACAACTGAAAAAATACAACTCCATGCCATGTTTTGAATGAGTGTAAATAGAATGTGGTTACTACAGGCTAACTGCCCATTATAATTTGCAGAAAATTTAGAATATTGCCATTTTAGGCTGATCCGGACATGCATTTTGATCATTTGCAATATCAAATGATGATTCAGAGATCCAACACAAGAGCTCTGAGATCAACCAGCATCAGGTAAACACGGCGTTTTCCAAGGGAGCCCATCCCCACATTCAGCTGAAAACCAACAAGCACCAAGCAATGGAATCAAGAGGTTTACATGGATGTGTGAACTATAGAGCCTGGTCCTTTTGGACAATCTGCTATGAACAAAAGGTTCAACAACCACATGCAGTACTGTAATCTGACAGAAGGAAAACAAAAACAAAATCTGCGAAGTAAAATAAAAATATTTTCTGGGGTGATTCATTGGGTGATTAGAGATAGTCCCCCCCTTAAATTCAAGGGGATTACTTAATTTACTGTGGGATTGATGTCCAAACGATGGAAGAGGTTTCTGATCGTCCTATGCCCTGCTTGCCAGCAGTGTGGAAGGGGCAACAGAAGCTGTCCTCTTCTGCAGTATTTTACCCTAGACAGGCCTCTGAGCCCGTCTAGCAAGGGTGGGGACAGGGGCTGAGAGGCCATTGGACTCAGCAGATCCATGGCCTCATCTTTCCCCACCCACTGGCATGTCCCCATCCCCTTCCTCTTCTCCTTCCTGGGTTTGGAGTTTCCACTTCAGGAAAAAGAGCCACTGCAGAGTTTTCCATGGCAGCTGGGGTGGAATCCCTGCTTGGATTAACCCCCTCTGAAGGCATAGTTCTGTATATGGCTAATCCAGCCCATAGAGGTTGCCCATTCAGTCTGTGGAGCCTTCCAGGATTCCTCCAGGGGGTGTTGCTTGGCATTCAAGGTCCCCTCCTCAAGGTCCCCACTGTTATCTCTGATGTGTGATTGGAGATAACTGCGAGAAATGCGGACAGGGGACTTGCCTCCCCATCCTGCCCTGCATTTTGACTAAACAGTCTATTTTGCCCATCTAGCAAAGAAGGAGGGGGAGGGAAGGCGGCTCTCTGACCTCAGAGCTGGGAATCCAAACTCTCCTATGGCCCTTCAAATGCTGTCTAGGAGCCATAAGATTGCTCCCTTAAGCTGAAAAAACGATTGGAAACAGTAAATGAAATACACAATATCATTTAAAGAAGAATTCAAAACACAGATGAACTTTAATGTACCATCAACAGCAGTAATCCACCAAGCATTGACAGTCTGGCAGTCCCCTCTAGAAGCCAGTTGGGTTTCTGACACAGGCTTGTGGAACAGACAAGTCTCAGATGACCTTTGCACTAATACGCTCCGATCAGAGGCCTCCAAAATTAGTGCCAGTTATTAAAGCATTTAGAGAACACTGTGAAGAAAATGCAATCCCACAGTTTGAAAGAAAAATGCAAATTATTGATGCATGTGCTGAGATATATGCAGCACAGAAAAGGATTAATGTGAAGACCAGGCAAGGGACAGTGGGATTGCAGTCATTTATCTCCTAGTGAAGAAGAAATCACTGTAATAGAGAGGATGTCTCAAACAGGGAGAAAACTTTAAATTGTTAGATGTATGTGAGCAGAGGCGGGCTGTATTCAATGTTGGTCCTACTAGAGTTGAAATGAATGGGACTTAAGTAAGACTAACATTAGATACAATTCAGAGTTTATCTGGAGGAGTCAGAACAGAGTTTGCCAAAAGATCTTGCAAAAGAATTTCTATGAAGTCCAGAATGTAAACTTCCATGAGATCATGCTGCCATGGACATGTGTGCTTGCCAAAGGGAAAATCATTGAGTAGTGGAGTCAAGTGAAATCATTGACTGGATTGTGCTGTTCTGGGAGCTTTTTTTTTTTTGAATAGGGTAAAAATGCTTCAAACAAACTACCAGAAAAATGTTGCCTTTGCCAGTAACTTGAAGACCTGCAGGGAAAGAGTGTGCTGGAGCTCTCTAGGACAGGGGTGCTCAACCTTTTGGGACCTGTGAGCACGTTTGGGACTTTGAGAAACTGCTGTGAGCTCTGCCACAAAGTGGCTCCCACAGAGGGTGTGGCTAGTCCCATAATGGCAGCCATGGGGTCCTGGCTAGTCAAATGTGAACTACCAAGGGATTGGAGAAAGAAATGGTGAGGCCAGAAGCTGGGATGGAGGGGGAAATAGCAAAGCGAAAGGGTAGAGGTCGCCTAGCTTTTTTCTTAAAACAATGTAAGTATTGTATCCTGGACCCATCTTACTTGGGGCTTGAAAAAAGGACAAGCAGCATTTTGAATTGTGTTTGGAAACCTACTGGAAGTGAATAATTCTGTTGTAAATTTGTATGCTCAAAGTTGTTCACTCTGCTATTACTCTAGCAGTCTCATTCTGAATCAGCTGGAGCTTGAACAGTTGTCAAAGGCAGCCACAAAGGCAGAATGCAACACAGGAGTCCAGACTAGGGAGATCTTCAGGTTAATTTAAGTTTGTTTCACCACCACCACGCATGTTTTGTGCCGTAAACATATATTAATTTCTCATGGGCCTCATCTCTTTTCTCCTCAAGGCAGTGCTTCTGTTGCATTTGCCAAGCAATCGACGTAATAAATGTAGCCAGAAGCTGTGTGTTCACTCACTTGTATACCACCAGCATAAGAACATGTATCTAACCGTTTAGTGTAAACAGCAAGAAGGATAAGCCACAAACTAATGCTTTAACCTTTTGTAAACCACCCAGAGAGGTTCAGCTATGGGGCAGTATAGAAATGTAAATCATCATTTGTCATTTTCTAAAATTTATTTTTTATTGTGAAATTTCAACAAAGCAAAATAAAAAGGAGAAAAAAATGTAACTGCAAAAATTTGAATATATGCTCTGCCATTTTATGGACCCCTTTGAGTTTTTTAAAAATAGTCATTAAACAATTATTTGGGGTGTATGTGCTGTTGTGTAAACACCCAAAGCAGAATATTTACCCCACTCCAATCTATTAGAGGTGGATGATGCAATGTGCAAGCTGTCTATAGGGCGGCAGTGCAAAGATCTAATGAGTTCCCAGTTGTAGCCCTGGCTGCTCCTGGCTTACCACCTGGGGAGTGGATGTGGTGAGTGATACCTAGGGCGGATCCGCACGTCGGCCCCAGAGCGCATTTATGCGACTCTAGGGAACCCCAGAAACGATAGTCTGTACTTGCCTGTAAAAAGAAACTAGGAAGAGACGGAGACGACGACGCCCAGCTCTCCCCGGCCGGCTCGGAGAGCTCTTTTTGAAGAAGGCGGGAGTAGAGAGCTTCTTCCGCTGTCCACCCAACCTTCTTCCGCCGAGCTCTCCGTCCCGGTCGAGGAGCCAGCCGGGGAGAGCTGGGCGGCGGCGGCGGCTCCGTCTCTTCCTAGTTTCTTTTTACAGGCAAGTACAGACTATCGTTTCTGGGGTGCCCTAGAGTCGCATAAATGCGCTCTGGGGCCGACGTGCAGATCCGCCCCTAGAATATATATTTTTGTAACTACTACTTTTTCGCCCACAGGGCCTGAACATTGGTTATACTGAACATGGCTGCAATACAGACTGGATGCTATCTTCAACCCCTGGTATTTCCAGTTAAAGGATCTCAGGTCTGTGAAAGGAACCCTGCTCAAGACCTTGGAATGTTTCGCCTTCACAGAGGATGGCCCTTCATTTGAAGGGCTTTCTCGTCCAAGTCAGTTTAAAGATACAGAACCCTAAGAAGCAACAGGGGCCTCGAAATTGCTCATTGAGAGGTAGCACCTGGATAGCAGGCAGAGCAAGACACACACAGCAGCCGCTCACAGACTTCCTCCCTTTGGTGAGATGTATTGCATTTCTATTTAAATTGTAGCCATTATTACAATTTAATAAATCATAATTCGGCATAGCACATTTTATGCAAATCCATGTCATGGGTGGTGGTGGTTTGCATTTCTTCATTTTTGGCCATGTGCAAGTGGCAGCTCCCCAGGGAAAGGTTCTGCCAGATGGACTACATGGTGCTGAGCTAGGTGGACCAACAGTTCGTCTCGGGATGCAGCCGCTTCATAGGTTGAAAAAGGCCAGGTGTTGTCAGACTGCAACTTCCATCGTCCTTCGCCAGCATAGCCAAAGGTGAAGGCTGTTGGGAGTTGGAGGCAAAACATCCGGAGGGCCATAAATTGCCCACTCAAGCTCTAAACACATGGTTGGAAGTGCTTAATAATTATGCTCTCCTCTTCATGAAGCTGAGCACATGCTTTTGTATCTGGGATACCATTTTCCTGTGATAATCACAAAGACGTGTGCGAAACCATTGGAAATTTTTATAGATACCCCCCCCCAAAAAAAAGCCCACGAAAATGAATTCTTAGAAAGGACATTTTACTATAGTTTATTTTAAGCACTGGTTTGTGGTGGTTTATATAAATAAGGCTTGATTTAACTGACAGAATATTTAAGATTTCAAACTGGCATGTGACAAAACATTTACATTCTGTGCTGTGGCACCCCCTCAAACATAACACGATGTGTAATATGGAGGATTTCCAAAATCTGAATGCTCCCCCCCCCGAGTCTGAAGTGGGTCAATTTATTTGATACCCCTTCATCCTGCTGCAGGACTTGCACATCCTACCTTGAAGCAGGAGGACTGGGCTTTTGGGAAAGGATCACATTGCAAGAAATATCCAACCAGCAGTTACATGGTGATTTTACCTATTACTATTTGCCTAGGAATATGATAGTTTAGTTTAATCTGTGTCAGGTGTGAGAAGGACAGGGCTGCAGCCTTCCCCAGTCTGGTACACTCCAGATGCCTTGGACTGAAACTCCCAGAATCCTGAGACCATGCTAGCTGGGACCCTCAAATCTGGAGGCATCAGGTTGGAGAAAGCTAAAGAGGCATTCCCCCTGTCAAGAAAGGATGAAGAATTTTTTCCCTACTAAAGTCCACATTACCTTGGCCAAATATCTGTTGTGGGAGGACATTCCAACCATGGGAGGGGCCAGAGTAAAAAGAGGGTGGGACCAAAGCTAAAACTGGGTGGAGTTAGCAAAGCAGGCAGAATCATGCAAGCTCAGCATGAGGCTGACAGGATCCTCGGCCCTGCTGTAGGGTAATATGAACATCTATATTCAAGAGACAAAAACTCAATGAACACAACAGAAGCATCTATTTTAATGCTATTCAAAACAAGCTTGGACATTTGTGATCTTACTCTGGATGAAGTGTACCTTCCTGTTCTGACAGCTTATTGTCCATCGTCCACAAAGTAGCTTTTAGGATTTACAGCAAGAGACCAATCCAGACACAACTTCTAGAAGTCATGTAAATCACACCAGGTTCAGAGGATTGAACTGTCAGTTTTGCAAGCTCAAAGCGTTCTTTCAGATGACATCAATCATGACTCAATCTGGCCACCACTGCTACGTATGACAAAGGTACCTATTTTTAAATAGTTACACCAATTCCACAAGGAGCCTGCCTTGGGCCAAAATTATGTCAACTCTGCTCTGTGTATTCAGAAATTGTGTGTGCTAAGTTATTTTGGGAGAGTTGTCAGCTGATGTTGTATTCTATTAGATTTGGAAGATGTGGGGATGATGTGTGTGTAATCATAATGGAACTGCTGAACCAGAGCTGCCATCTTGCATTACAAGCAGAACTTGGGATAGGAAGTAGTTCCTGTTCCTGTCCTTGAACTTTATCCAACTGGCTCACAGGAAATTCAGCTGGTTTAGCCTCTTTGCTTTCTAGCTTTAATGAATGGCTTCTTAAGAGTAAAACTAGAGGTTAGTTGCAAATTCATGTAACATTGCGCTGGTATCCCTTTTTAAAATGGAAAAGCAGTTTAAGGAGGAGTGAGATCACAAAAGTGTGTGACTTAACCTGAAACAACACATGCTCTGACCAGAAGAACAAGAGCCACTGGGTGGTGGTATCCCAGAATAACGGGCTCAAGTTACAGGAAGCCAGATTCCAGCTGGACATCAGGAAAAACTTCCTGACTGTTAGAGCAGTACGACAATGGAACCAGTTACCTAGGGAGGTTGTGGGCTCTCCCACACTAGAGGCATTCAAGAGGCAGCTGAACAACCATCAGGTATGCTTTAGGGTGGATTCCTGCATTGAGCAGGGGGTTGGACTCGATGGCCTTATAGGCCCTTCCAACTCTACTATTCTATGATTCTATGATCCCACCCCTCCCAGCAAGAATCCCATGTCAAGGGTGAGAGCAGTCTGGCAATGGGCAAAGAAGGAACAGCTACATAGAATGTCCTCCCCACCCTGTCAGAAAGAACTGTCCTCCAACAGCCATAGGACTGTGGAAGTGAGGGGAAAGGACACTCTGGTCACTGCCATGACTCAAAGCCACAAGCTGCTTGCACTACTTCTGTCCAATCAGGAACATCAGCAAGGGAAGATCAGCCTGGTCCCAATGGGACATCAAGACCTTAATTAATTCTGGTATGGTCAAATCCCCTCCTCTGCTTTTCCCACCCACTCCCCCTTTCCTTCTGTGGGCAAAGCCCAACGTTGCCCAAGTGGACTTCCACACTTGAGAGACAAGTTTCTTCTCCCTGCTGCAGTCCCAGTGCCCTCACAAAGATCTGCTTCCCCAACCCTTTGGAGCAGATTTTTTGAGGGTGCACGAAGGAGAGGGAATGGCTTACTCCATGTTATGCTGATGGAAAAAATTCTGTCAGTGGGATGAGTTAATTTGATTCCACCATGTAACTTGTCTTTTTAATTTGTAAACCTGAAGACAGGCACCTGTGCCTCAGTTTTTGATTGATGCATTTTAGAAGACAAATGTCCGAAAGGTAAAATACTATTGCTTTAAAAGCCCTGGTGAGCAAAAAACAAAGCCCTATGAGGAGAGACTGAAAGAACGGAGTATGTTTAGCCTTCAAAAGAGAAGGCTGAGGGGAGACATGATAGCACTCTTCAAATACTTGAAAGGTTGTAACACAGAGGAGGGCTAGGAACTCTTCTTGATCATCCCAGAGTGCAGGTCATGGAATAATGGGCTCAAGTTAGAGGAAGCCAGATTCCTGCTTGACATCAGGAAAAACTTCCTGATTGTTAGAGCAGTATGACAATTAAACCAGTTACCTAGGGAGGTTGTGCGCTCTCCCACACTAGAGGCATTCAAGAAGCAGCTGGACAACCACCTGCCAGAGATGCTTTAAGGTGGATTCCTGCATTGAGCAGGGGGTTGGACTCGATAGCCTTATAGGCCTCTTCCAGCTCTACTATTCTATGATTCGAAGTAATACACACTGTAATAAATAAATAAACATAGTAAAACCCCATTGATTTCTGTTTCCCTGGCCCATTCCTCCAGCAGTATTTCCTGTGTTTGCCCTGCATCTGGAACTCTGTATGCGGATAAGTTGGAAAGGGGAGAGATATGGAGTGGCAAGCAGGATGACGATTCATATAGGTTTATCTACTCCCCAATTCATGGCATGTTGGGATTTCTTTTGAAATGGCCCGTCTGCAGCTTTAAAATCCCTGAGATACTGGGGTGTCCGATTTTCATAAATTCCCCAAAAATCAGGGGATGATGGGATTTGCTTGAAACTTGGCAGGATTGTGGATCTAGATGGCATCTGGGAGGGTGTCCACTTTAATTTTTTTTATCTGTCAAAATGTCAGAGAACAGGCCATGTCTGAAAATGGGGTGTCCGATTTTCATAAATTCCCCCAAAATCAGGGGAGGCTTGGATTGGCTTGAGTCTTGGCATGCGTGTGTATACGTCCATGAGGTGCCATGGTGCCAAACTTGAGGTTTCTAACTTTAAGAGAAAAAAAGTTGTAGGCTTTTTTGGATTTCAATGCATGCCTATGGGGGGGGGGAAGCGGAGCTCCGATCTGGAGCTCCGCAGCGGACTATAGGCAGAGCGGCCCGATCCGCAAATTGCGGATCTGGAAGAGAAGCGGATCGGGGGGTCCGTGCACACCCCTACAATAAATGCAAACCACACTTATTACTAGTGCTGGGCCAAAACCTGCCCCGTTTTTGTGAACCTTTTCTCTCCCTGTGAAAGAGGCATTGCTTTTTCTGCTTCTTACACAGGGAGGGGAGAAATTTGGAGAATTTTCTCGTTGGGGAGGGTGACAGGGTTTCCACATACCTTTTTTTTTAAAGTGTAACCGATTGCTATGGAGCTTTCTTCCTATTTTTAGTTAAAAACAAACCCTTCCTCCAGCATTTAGATGAGCCCAGCAGTATTTAGTGAAAGCCTATTGGAGACCATGTGACCTCTCCCTCTCCAATAAGCATCTAGTAAGCACTCCTGGGATCCTGAAAATTCCAGGGGTGTTTTTAAAAAACAAGATGACCCCCTCCCCATCAACTGGCTACATTTTAAAATGTGGAAAACCTGTTCCCCTCCCCAAGGAGAAAAGTCTCCAAAATTCTCCCCGCCTTTTGCACCCAAGTTTTTGCCCCCCCCCCCACGAAATGCCAAAAATGGAGTGGTCCAAATTTTCAACACAGTACTACTTATTACTCATACATTAATTAACACAAGTTAACTTTTTAAAAAAAATTAAATCATTTATAGACCATCTTACATCATAAAAGAGAACAAGGCAGTTTACAGAAACATCATTGCTCTTAAGCACCCTCAGGTGGAATGACTGTTTATTAAACATTAAGGGAGGACCCTGCAACTGTTTCTCCAAAAGATGATAGAACACAAGGAGCCTCTAACAATAGTCTCTTCAGGAGCCTCTATCTACTTTGATTATTGGGGTGGGGGGAATTATGCTCAACGTAGAAAACTTTGTTTTAATTGTTTACACTGAGAGCTTCTCTACATGAGCAATTTATTACACATTCATGATGGAAGTTTGCAGGTCCTTTACATGATGCCATCATCCCCCAGCACATCTCTCTCACCTTCCCCCAGTAATCTAGCTTTTTAAAAGATCAGAGATAATGGACTATTTAAAAATATCACAGGATATCACAGGTCACTAGATGGTGCTGTTTCATTTAACTTTATAGAGCATTGCCAGGAGGGGAAGTTTACAATTACAATTCATGTGGTCACTGTTGCTCGCTGTCTAAAGGTGCTGTAAACACAGAAAGACACCAGAAGAAGAAAAAATGGTAAGGGTGCAGGGTTTTCCCCTTAAAGTAGAGACTCCCTCATTGTGTGGCCCTAAGCCAGGAGTCAAAGGTTATCTTTCTTTTAACAGAAGCACTCCTTCCATTGAAGGGAACCTTTAGAGCCAAACCAGAAACTCCTCATCCTTCGGCAGGCACACCTAGTTGGCATATAAACTCACTTAACTCTTTAGGAAACATCGTCAATAAGCATCCAGTAAGGGCACACATTACATTTAAAATAGTGTTAGCAGAGTAAGTTTTTCATATTAAGGCCTTCTCATCATTCACCAAAGGAGATTTGTATTTTCTATAGACCATGTGTGGAAAGCCACCAATGTTGAAGAAAGAAAATGTCTGTGTTGAAGTTTCATTTGTTACAGAATAGTACCCCTTCTGGAACATTTGCTTACCATAGTTATGCATTTTAGTTTGGGTATGTTTTTTTTTTTAAAAAAAACAGTATTAAATTTTTGACATAAATATCTAAGGAACACCTGGTCATATTTTCATGTGTTGTTCTTTGAAGTTATCACAAAACACTCCAGTATCAAAGATTTACAATGCCACCATGGTGTTTTTACTCATTCGCATACCTTCATATGGCTGCTGCACTCAACTTCTCCCCAATATAAGGTGTAATATAAAAAGCATTCAGGTGTAACACACCTCTAAAAGTGTTAATATCACCCTTGAAAAACAGATCACTAACATTTAGAACAACAGCCATTTCACTCATTGTTAATATCTACACGCATACCAGAAGAATTGAAAAATGATTTTTAAAAACAAAAAACTTACCAGCTGCACAAGCGTTCTGAATTTTCATGTCATAACAGTCTGTCTTATACATTAGAAAACCATATAAAAAGGCTTAGGGATAGTTTAACAAAAAAGGAAAATAAAATGACTATCCAGGTGGTTTTTAAAGTAGGATATAATAAAGGGCAGGGCTTAGCAATGTATAAGAAGAAAGAAAACAAGTTGGAAAGTCCAATAGAGGAATTAATCTTAAGAACACAAAGAATAGAAGGGAAATTCAATGTTTTATTTGAAAGCATAGATGAGAAGTGCTCAACCTGGTTCATTCTCCACCACCACTCCCACCACACCAGCACCACATAAAACAAGCTGCCTATAACTTCACAATTCCATTCTGTTTAATGAAGTTAGAATGGTTTAAAAAGAAAGGGCGAAGTTAAGAATGGAAGTATTCAAAAAAATTTTTTGTCATCCCTTTTGACTGATAAGGCCACTGATGGGAGCATGCGGAAATTGGACTTATTTACAAATGTTTATGTGGAGGCTTGGGAATATTTCTTGGCATTTTGCTGCCCAACTTGACCTTCTGAGCCCATGATGCTATTTGCATGGGTGTCTCTGCATGCTTCAATCTCTAGTCAGGTAACAGTTCCCCTGGACCCTCCAGAGCAAGACTTCCTTCCCTCTCATAAGCAACTGTGATCTTACTTTACTGTCAGTGAGTCTTAAACTGGGGGAGAGACAGTTTGTACTCCACTATTCCATTCCTGCCAAAGGAAGGAACTATGCACCAGCTATATCAGACATGGAAGTTTCCTTGTATCAAAGGACATACAACTACAATCTCCTTCTAAAAGCTTACAGGCTTGCTTCCTGGTCTGAGCAATTCAGAAGCTTCCTCAGGCGGAGCAACTTAGAGGCTTGCTCTAGATCATCCTCAAAGTACTCCTCCTCTGCCTTTGGCCCAGACCTGCTCCCAATTGCAGGCACTGATGTCAGACCATGAAAAGGGGACTTTTTTAAAAACACACACACACCATGAATTCCTGTTTCCTATATCTTCAGGAAGGAATTCCAGGACCTTTGGGTAAGCTCCTCCCACTGGATGACAGGCAGGGTCCAATAAAAAAAAAATCTTTCCAGTGGGAGGAGGTACCCAAGCCTTGCCCAGTGACAGGATAACACCAGCAGTTTTTAAGTGTTTTCAACAGGTTTTTTCCCTTTCCATATATTTCCTCATTTTCCTTCCTCTTCCAGCTTATCAGACGGGGTCAGTGCTCACTATAGGCAGTTTTAGCGGCATTGTTTCCAAGTGAAACTGCACTGGCTATTAGAGGTTTACCTCAGAACATCTCACAGGCAAAGCCAACTTACTGGGTAGGCAGGCTGCATATGTAAGGGTGGAATTGCCTCACGTGTTGACCAGGTAAAAAGCTCTACCAGGGAGGAGGCTGGACTATCGGGTCGAGTTTGCTGTCCTTATTCGCCTCAGACTATGGGCCCGTCACGTACAACCCTGCCCATGCCTGACTGGAGGGGAAGCATGGCACTTGGCTCCATTTTCATTTTTGGTACACAAAGCCAAAGGTACATGAGAATGTCAAATACGAACACACAAAATCGAATGTAGACATATTCTTCTCAACTAGCAGAGCATTTTTTCTACAAAATGTCCTATGTACACCACCTCCCAGGGTGGGATGCCAGAAGTGGAAATGGCATCCCTTTAAGGGCTGCATATATAGTTCTACCCCCTCACTGTATCCTCACAACACAATCACAACACAAACACAACACAATCACAGTAATAATGTCTTAGATTAGGCTGAGACATTATTACTGGCCAAAGGTTACCCAGTGAGCTTCAGGGCTGAGTGGAGATTTGAACTCGAGTCTTCCCAGTCCTAGTCTGACACTAATGACACAACACTAGTTCTCATGAATATGTTAATGGTGCAGGACATTTCTTAGTCATATCACAGTATCTCCACTACAGCATGAAAAGAGATAATGGGAGTGTCTCTAAGACTCTTTTAGATTAGTCCATTTGTGCCAACAGAAACTAGCATACTGGTGCCCTGTCTGTCATGCATAGACAAAATTCTTCCAATTCCCCACATTATCTGGCCAATATAAAATATCACTCAGTGGCATTTTTCCCATTACAGAACAATTAGATTGAATCATTTTACCCTGAGTTTGGAGAGATGTTTTACAGCCTGGGTTCCATCACAACAATTCTAGCAACTTAAGGAAAGGCACTATGATGGGAAATATAAAATTCTGAGTTTCCCGAGTTGTGTGAATGTTCTACTTGTGTAGGAAATATATCTTTGCCAGCCTATAACTTCACTGCTACACTGCATAGAAAAATGCTATACTCAATTAGGAAAGAAAGAAACTCTTGTAGGCATGCTTCTTTCAAGGAAACAAAAATATCAGCATTCCTGAAAACTGTAACTGGAAAAAGTTTTGTGTGCATACATGCATTTGAATGGACAGTAAAAACATTATTTAGTTGGAGTAACATGCATATTAAGTCAGAGCCATCATGACACAGTAAAAAAAACTGTTTTTCCAGCAGCAACCCAATAAAAGCACCCTTAGAAGCCAATACTCTGACTTTACTAAGTGGCATACAAGAAAATATCATGCAAACTATCTATTAATGTACCACCCAGTTTTAGTCAACTGTAACACTACATTTCTTCCATTTTTCCCTATTCCCAACAACCCAAAGATGAATTAAGAGGAATGCAGAAAGGATTTCCATGTCTGTATAGGGGACAACTGTATTTTTTGACTTTTTTTTTTTTTGCTTTCTGATTCATTCCATAAGCATGGATTAGAACCAAACTAATTAGTTGCGTTAGTTTCATTGATTTCAATGGGAACTACATCATGACTAAATTCAACTAACTTAGGCCTTAGCTATACCTAAGGATTATCCCAGGCAAATGGAGGGGTTGTCCCTGCCTGCTCCCGGGATCCCTTGTGTGTCATTTGGATGCACAGGGACGATCCCGGGATATAGACCTGGTCTAGCCATGGCCTTAGTCTGGATCCAACCCAATAGTGACAAAGAAATGGAAAGAAATCTTCCCCCACATGGACAATTTGGCAGGGACTGAAACAGTGGTTATGAGCTACTTAGCTCAGGCCTGATCTAAACATGCTGGATAGCAAGGTGGAAATGAGACGGAAGAATGGACTGCACCCCTTTGTACTTTAAATGCTTTCCAAGAAAACCTCATTTGACTTGTTAAACCAATGCAGACTGTTTTCACACTGTCACTTCTGAATTAAGATCCATATGTCTTCTTGCTGCATTCTTAATCTTTGTGTGACAAAAGACAGAAAAAATAGTAAATGACTAGGCAAGTTAAAGGTTTTGTGTCCTGGTCATAAAAGCACACATTAATATACAGGTCTACTATTCTTTTGGAACAGTGGCATAATACTGGAGTTTTTGACATGGTTCTCTAGTATGCTTCAACAAGACCATTATGTTTTTCTGTGGCAAAACAATGACTTCTGATCATTCATTCATGGTATTTTTTGAATGTGATAGTGGTAACAGCTCCTATAAGTGCAATGTATTTTACACAGGTTTATTATTAAGATGACCAATTGTAGCTTTATGTAAAGTAAGTGTGTGTGTGTGTGTGTATGTACTTTATATATATATATATAAAGTAAATTTTCCTGAGATATATTATGTCAATAATTTATTGATTTAAGATGATAAAAGTTGTATTTCAGGCACATAATCAGTAAGTGAATTGATGACAACTTCAAGTATTGCTCTGAATCCAACAGTATAAAAGTTTAACATTTGTTTTACAATGACAAAAATACAATAAAGATATTTGTACTTAAAACGTGAAAACACAGTACTCAAAACCATGCAGTACAATTTGAAAAGGCTGAAAAAGTTAAGTCTGTTTCACTTTCAGCCAAAAACTGATTTCCTCTTTTTTTTAAAAAAAGTATCCCCATGCTATGTAAGTGATCCAAAGTTCCACATAGTTCCTGTGTGCATGCATAGAGCATTCCACTGCACTGAAGAGAATAGATGGCTCCTACTTATGTAAAGCTCCATGCACACCAGAGCTCTTGGATGTTCTTATTAAAAGAAGGATGTCAAAGTCACTCTAGATTTGGGGTATTGCATCCATGCTAGCAATATGGTTATATCCTCTCTCAACACAAAGAACAAGGCAATCTTACACATATTAATAGTTATTGTCAGTAGGAACACAATGTTGTAATGCTATACTTTAAGTGGCAGTCATTGATATCAGAGGTTCTCTGGGCTGTCATAACATTTGATCCCTATAGGCCAAATGATTCCTTGTTTTCAACAAAAACATTTTAAGAACAGACTTACACATTATAGTTTACAAGCAAATGTATTTCTAAAGAAATACTGTGGATCCTCTTGTATACAAAATTTAGACATTACTTGATAACAGGCACTCTTGAGCTCTAGATCATACTGTTATCCTCTAAAATCAAAGATACTTAGTACCTAACAAAATGACCAGTGATTTATTCAAAGAAGAATTTAAAAATTGAACATTTTACTTGAAAAAAATCCAGTTCAGTATTTTTCATGCAATTAAATGGTGCTGAAGTGCAATCATACTTAACTCACCAAAAACAGTAAAACCTGAGATACTCAAGATTATATTGTGTATGTCCTGTGCCAGGTGTCTATAGGATGCGTCAAACTAGCAAAATGTTTCCAAGAGCTGACGTTTTGGTTGTTGGCACTTTTCTTGTATTACACAATTTAAAAACATAAATGCAATGAACCAAAGAAACCAACCATCTATTTAGACTACATTTGCAAAGACCTGGTGGTTTATCTGTATCTTAAACTAAAATATTTACACGGAATGTTGAATTTATAAAGCCAGTATTTAAAATCACAGACACCTACGGATCTGTTTAATAAATGATCACATTGACAAGAAATTCAAAAAAATTAATATCCCTTCTCACCTCTTTTTATAAATATATATAGTCTCACTAAATTCTTTTGCCTTTAAATAAGACAGCTAACCCTTTTATATGTTAACATAAAATAACTGGGCTTCCTGTTTGCATGCCAAGGCTGTGATGCATCACCATCCCATGCTATTCGTAAGACAAATTCACTTACACACAATATGCATATCTCTTTTATCTACTAATAGGCTTTATGTCAAGAGGAAATCAAGAGAAAAAAATGTTTCTAGAAAACACAATTTGAGGTTTCAGCTGTATGTGGCCAGTGTAAAATGAGAATGCTCCACAAGTTATAATTGCAAGTTTTCAATGTTAAAAAATAGCTTCTGGGTTTCTCAAAAGCTGTTTTATAAAGGTATGTTTAAAACCATGAAGCACTTACATAAATAAAATCCATTTACACAACTGCCTTTATTGCAAAGGCTACCCCTTCCACCTTGTTATCTTAATTACTTACGTAAAAATTACTCTAACCAACCCAAGTTTTGATATTTAAATTAAAGCCTTACATTGCTTTGACTCCTACCAAAGAGTAACGTACAAATACTCAAGATATAGAATATTATTGCTTACTGAAAATACCAAATATTCCCCCCCCCCCAACCAAAGTAAGTTACATGAGCTCTCCTGGTAAAAGTCATTGTGAATGTGGAAGACAAGATCACTCTCCACACACACAAAATCTATACTGAACATAATTCAAACACATATTCTAGTCAAAGAAATGTTTACCTTCCCCAGTTTTAAACGTTTCAGTTGTTAACCCTCGACCAGACCTAGTAATAACAAAATTTGTAGCCATTTCAACACTGATCTCAGACCATAAGATCTCCTAACAACTCTTGTCTTAAAGGAGTTGGAGACACTGGAGATACACCGCATTTCATAAATAGTTTGTATCACAATAGGTGAGGATGCTAATCAATAAACTCAACCTGTTAAAAATAAGGCGTCACTGTGATCTTCTGCTTCCAAAATCCTGTTTTGAAACAGGAAGGTTTACATGCAGAAAAATAAGATCAACATTCCACTGCACCGAGTTTGTAAAGGCATCAGTTTGCCAAACCTTGAAAAGCTTCCAACCAACAAAATGTCCAGTTAGATCCAACTAAGTACCTTATTAAAATATTATGAAACCTTTTATTTGTTTAGTGTTATGAATGCACCCAACTGACAGGAACCCAAAAGGTATCTCTCTCCAGTTTGTCAAAAGTTGTTTTCAACTCATTGTAAGCTGTAGTAAGATCATCGTTTACTATAACTTTGTCAAAAAGATGGCTGTATTGGCTTTCCATAATCTGTGCAGATTTAATCATTTCTTGAAAGTCTTCTTCCTAAGAAAGAGAGAAGCAGTCAGTCAAGAATAAAAGCAAATCAATCCACATAACTGTCAAGCTCACGGGTGAATTATGTTTTACAGCTTGGATCTAAAGGTCTTGTTGCTTGAATAGAAGGCATTTCCATTTACTCAAGCGGAATTTGCCGGTTTCCTGTATCCCCCAAAACCACTTTGGAGGTTCTGCTGATCCTTAATTTTCAAGAATCACAGATGTCTAGACATGCTTTCCATTTCTGCTGCAGGATCTCTGAATTAAAGTCTATAGTTAACTAATAGGCCATTTTAAAGTGAATGAAAATTGTATTTCTTTATTAAAGAATTTACATAATCTTGAATATCAAATTATTTTGTAATAGTTTTGAAAGCTTTACTTTGCCCAACTTCCACATCTTTCCCCTTCTTCTGCGTATCAGCATCATTAGCCAGTAACTGATAATTAAAGAAATGTCTGTGTGCTAGAACAGCACTGGAAAATGTTTTTAAGCTGTTTACACTAATGATGTACTGACCAACTGCATTACCTAAGACCCAGCCTGCTATTAGCAAGGGATTTACTAGAACACAGTCTGTATTTTTGAAAGTTTGGTAAGAATCCAAAGAATCGTTCCTTTCGGATTCCTGGGTCTTACTAGGGCTTATTCAGTAGGTTTATGTCCATGTTTTTGGAAACATAGTATGTAACCATATAAAATTAAGACAGAAAATCCTAAGAGGAGCATGCCCGCAAGACTGCATTATGCTTCTCCAAGTTAAACTATTTGTGCATTCAACAGTCCAGTCTTGAGAAGTCTCAATAACCTGAATATTCCGAAATTATATATTTTTAGATAACCAAAATTTACGACAATTTTGTCAGAAATAAATTTACAATGTCCATAGTTAGTATCCTCGATGGGCATTAACAGAAAAGTGTCATAACATATGTTCCACATATTCCTGGCATGGAGGTTGTCCATCTCCCCAGGACACACCTCAATGACCACCACAGGGCTCCATCCTGTGACTCACCACCTTCCCCATTCAACATGCACATGAGGCTGCTACCCATGGAGGCTGGTGCATCAATATGCTTATTATACCAGCTTTGTCTTTCCTTGTTATCCATATTCATGCCTATATTTAGTATATGACTCTGTGGAGAGCAACTGAAAACCAAATGAAGATGATTCTACATAAAACTAATATTCATGACTCTCATAGCATAGGCATAAGAACTCCTCATCCCTGACAGCAATGGCAGCTCAAAGGAACGCTGGAGGAGGGGGATGTAACTGGCAAGTTCTCTGTTGGCTAGAATGCTTCTGCCACAAAGGTGAGCAGGGAGCTTACAAGGGAAGTTAACCTCCTCTACTTCTGCACCTGTGTGTCATGGAAGCCATAACCCTGTTGCTGCCACTGCCTAAAGGACATGCCAAACGAGCATCCTACAAATCTATGATATGATCACAATTTGAATACTGTATACAGTTCTGATCACCACACCTAAAAAAGGATATTGTAGATCTGGGAAAAGGGCAACAAAAATTATCGAAGGGCTGCATCAATTCCCCTATGATGGAACATTACAGCAGCTGGGATTGTTTAGCTTAGAAAGGAGGCTAAGGGGAGACATGATAGAGGTGTACAAAATTATGCATGGTGTGGAGAAAGCAGATAGGGAGACATCTCTCTTTCTCTCTCTATCTCTCTCTGTGTCTGTCTGTCTCTCAATACTAGAACCTGGGGTCATCTCATGAAACTGATTGATGGGAGGACAGATTCAAGACAGATAAAAAGAAGTGATTGTTCACATAGCACATAGTTAAATTATTAAAATTCACTTTCACACGATGTAGTGATGGCCACTAATTTGGATGGCTTTAAAAGAAGACATGGAGGATAAGGCTATCAATGGCTACTAGTCCTGATGGGTATCAGAGGCAGAATGCCTATGTACACCAGTTGATGGGAAACATGGGTGGGAGGGTGCTGTTACACTCATGTCATGCTTGTGGGTTGGCCCTTGCATGAACAGATTGTTGGACAAGATGGATCCTTGTTCTGATCCAGCATGGCTCTTAATTTGTTCTTATATTCTTAAATGAAGTGGGGTGCAGAGAGGGTGAAGGTGGCTCTTGGAGTGATCAGCCTCCCTAATTCAGGTTCCTGTAATATTATTTTAGTTATTTTGAAATTATCCGCATTGTGAACAAGTTATTTCCAAGGGCATGTGGTTATCTTCACTGATAAATACAAAAACTATGGTTATGTTCTACTTTTGGGAGAAGAAAAAAAGTTACTTACTTGAAAAGGTTTAGCAGCCCCTTTTTCATCTTTGCTTGAAATTATCTTGGCATTTTTTCTTGTTTCTCGCAAACGCTCAATTGATGGAGGTTTTATAAATATGACAAATGGTTTAAATTCTAATGTCCTTAAATGCTTCACCGTCTGGATAGAAGAAAATGCTTAAGTTATGATCAACTTGTTTTAAAATTTATTTACTTTGAGCAAGACGAGTACTCTGGACTCTCTAGCTTCTATTTGGCACTTCCTTTTTATTTTTCTCCCTCCTCCCCCACTGGTACTGCTATTAAATATAATTGACATAGCACTCTAATTGTGCAGAGCAATTTACAGTCTTTCATTTAGAAATACCCTCCGTAGTATTTCCAGAAATACCAGTCATTTTGTTGATATATTCTAATTCCATAAACACAGGATGGTGAATGAATGACAGTCCATTTCTGAATAGGCAGGCAAAAGGAGAAACATTGGATTAATTTAGCAAAAAGTAATAATCAACCTCCTTTCATAATGTGCGAAGCAGCTTTTAGTGCTCAGGTCCCTGCTTCGTTCTATTAACAGTTCAGTCCCAGGAGGAGCTTTTCAGACGCTCAGGCCAACTTTCTGCTCTGACCCCTAAAGCATTTTTTTAATCTTTTATGCAAATTCATAACATGCAATGCAAATCAATATTAGATTACCAACAGAAAAATGAAAAGCCCTATTCCTTACTTACATGAGGCTGTACATCCAACAAACAAACTTTATTTTTAGCCAGAACACATCTGACTGAGTCTATACTGGTGCCATAATAGTTGTTTTTATATTCACCATATTCAATAAACCTGTAATAGGAAAAAAAATATTCCTGTTTCATTTAAGGATTTCCTAAACCGAAAACTACAAGG
The DNA here is from genome assembly GCF_023053635.1 of Elgaria multicarinata webbii. Taxonomy (NCBI): domain Eukaryota; kingdom Metazoa; phylum Chordata; class Lepidosauria; order Squamata; family Anguidae; genus Elgaria; species Elgaria multicarinata. Next base: position 25,988,007 of record NC_086171.1, read on the forward strand.
TTCACACGGACTTCTATGTGAGATACTGGTTTTTGTTTTTGTTAGTTTGTTTAACTGACAAACATACTTTTATTACATTGACATGAACAAAAGACATAGGGGCCCAACAATCCACTAATGTTTTCAATGATCTTTATCTAAATGAATGCAATGTAATAAGAGAGTGTGCTAAGCAACAGAAATTGTTACAAGAAATAGAACAATATCAAAGTGCTCTGTCTTCACATGTGAACTGTTTTATCACAGTAATACTTGTTCCATTAGCTTTTATAAAACTATACAAAATGCTTGCCAAAGAGGATACATTTCAAGGAGTGATATTACCTTGGATAAAGGTACATTGGCTTAACACTCGAACACCTAGTGCAAACACACAACACTCACACCTGACTTGAACTCTTTTTCTTATTTTCAAAAGCAACTTCTGAATGCAGCCTCAGAAACATCTTCTGACAGACACATCTCCCACCCCTTGCATTTCAGAAGTGGTCTCAAAGGCAGAACAAGAGAACTGCTGTTTAAAAACAAGAAATAAAACTGCTACTGTGTGCATCTATGGACTGTATACATATGTAATTACATTTAGTATTTCTATAAATGGTCAGCAGTTGTCAATCTCTGTGCAGGATACGTGGTTCACATTAGCCCACAGCTCACTGGGAGGCATGCAGGTATTTAAGAGAAACAGAAACTATGTTGCTGGCCTCCAAGAATTGAAATTAGAGTTGTTCTAGTTGCTTTTGAGTATTTAAATGAGGACACATCTTTCCATTACTAAACTGATGTCTAGCCATAAAATGACAAAACATTGTTATGACAAGAGTTTTTGTTTCCCACATACTTGTTATTCTGTACATCTGTCTCAAACAAGTGCTTGGAAATAAAATTGTACTCAACGCCATCACTTTCCTGGCTTCTTCTTGCTCTTGTTGTGTCTGTTTTTATTTGAGAGAGAATTAAAAAACAGTTTACAAATGAATATAAACAAAAACAAACAAATTCCTATCCTATTTGGTGTTAATCACCAACATACGCTTGCAGTGCAAGTGAATGGCATTCAGCCTCCAGAAATTCCTGGAAAATATTAAGCTCAAGAACTCCCCCACCCCACCACCAACACACGCAAATACATCCTGATCAGGATTGGGCTTGGGCTCATGCACTTACTTCTCCTCCTTTCATGTTCCCGTTACAGCATAGAGAAGTGATCCCATAGCTTTTGAACATGGGACCTACGCTAACCCTGGATGTAAAATCTCCTTTCTAGCGGTTTCGTTATTCAGGTGAGGGGTGGGGAAAGAAGTACGCCAGCCTGAGACACACTCCTGATCTCCTCGCTTGGAGAAGCCTTGTAGAATTATTAAAGACTTCATTTTTCTGCTTGCTTTCATTTTCTGACTTGTTCTTAGAGTTCATCTGACTTACCTTTGTCTGTAATTACTGAAAACAGTTTTCAACAGCAGGCTTTGTGCTAATAAAACTAATCCTTTTTTTGTTACTTCTGAATAGTATACCCAATAAAACCATCTCTGTTAAATCATTGGCATTTGTGCACCCAGCCACAAATATTTTATTCATAAAATTCTGTATGACCAGATAATAAAGGCTTTTCAAGCTTTTTAAAAGCTGTGTATTAATCTCCTCTTCAACATATCCGTATTTACTTTCGAGCATTACTAAAATCAATTATTCATTTTAGAAGTAAAATCTAAAACTTAGTGCACAGTAAATACGTGTACCTCACCATACCTTGGGATCTACTGAGACATAGATAGGAGTGTAGGCCTGACTATGGCAAAACTGGCTCGTTAAGCCATTCCAATTCTGTCCAGGACCACGAACGCCTGCTTTCTGCACCACTCGTGGCACAGGTTGAAAACTCCTGCTCTGTCATGTAGATAGAGCACCTTTCTACATTGTCTATTTTCCCCATTTCCCACAGAAATTTTAAATGAGAATTTCATGTTCCAACAGCAATATCAACCTTCTGCTAAGGAAAAAGATGTTGAAGAAACATAGCCAATCTTTTAAAATCTTAATCAAGGTGTGAGTACTCCTAAAATGAACTTAATATGAATCTGCATATCCAAGTTTGAACATGTTACCCTTTTGCCAACTTAAGCAAAATGAAGGATTTACAGAATAGATTTTTACTTACGTGGCACTGTAACACCATAATGCTGAGTATCGCTGATTAACAATTTCCGTTTCAGTTCATTCAATCCTACACCCACAGGACCTGAAAGTTTAAATGCATTCTAATCAATTATCCTTCTTTAATTACTCATATTACCACACAGCTCCTTATGATGAGAAATCTGAAAGCCTTTTCCAGCGACATAAGACCAGAAAAACATTTGTACTGGAACAACTCCAACACCATCAGTATTCACTATGCTGATCAAATAAATTGCCAAAAGCTTGAATTCATGTGACCTGTGGGCTTCACAAACTTTGGCTCTACACTATCTGTAAAATGAACAGCTTGCTGCCTGTTTTGTCAAAGAAAAAAATGACATGCATGTAGAATTGACTCATGACTGGATATCAAGAGAAGACATCATTATATAAATCTTTATCATTATCATTAATGGATTTTTAAACCACCTTTCAAGATAGACTGTCCTCCCAAGAAAGTTTACAGTAGCTCATAAAACATAACATAGAAAAGCAACATTAAAATATTAAACCATAAGACTGTACAGAAAAAACATAGCAGCATATAAATAGATCAGATAAAACAGTAAGCTAAAATAAAAGCAGCAAATAAAAACATTAAAATAGCAGCAGCAGACAAAACAATTATAGTACCACACTAATTCAAAAGCTAACTGGAATAAAAAGGGTTTTAGAGCTCATCTAAAGGCCAACAAGGAAGGGAGGCAAATGTATTTCCCTGGGGAAGGCATTCTAGGGATGTGGAGCTATCACAGAAACGGCCCCGTCCCTTCACCTTGTCAACTTAACAGCTCTTACTATTGGTCCGAGAGCACGGCTTCAGATGCCAACCTTAAGGCTTGGGTAGTAAATACGAGTGCAGGCAGTCCTTCAGACAGGCTGGTCCCAAACAGTTTAGTGCTTTAAACAAGCACCTTAAAAACTGGGTTCGAAAACAAACAGGCAGCCATTGTAAATGATGCAGAGTAAGTATAATATGATCAGAATGCCCAGCTTCTACAAACATGTTCACTGCCACATTCTGCACTAATGGAAGCTTCAGAACTGTCCTTGAAGTTGCCCTTGTGTAGAGTGCACTACAGTAACGCAGCCTGGATGTAATCAACACACATGTCAATGAGGAGAGATCTGCCTTCTCTAGGGCCTCATCTACACCAAGCAGGATATTGCAGTATGAATGTGGTATATAAAAGGCAGGAGCCACACTACTGCTTTATAGTGGTACTGAAGAGAACTGACAACTGTTGGGGCCCATTGACATATACCATATACTGCTTTCATACCACTGTATCCTGCTTGTTGTGGCTCCTGCCTTTTATATACCATTTTCATATCACTTTCATAGTGCAATATCCTGCATGGTGTAGATGAGCCCTAGATAAGTCTGCAATTGGCAAAACAGCTGGGGAAAAGCACTCCTGGCCAGAAAGTGCTGAGTCCAGGACTGCTCCCAAACAGCATATTTGGCCCTTTAGGTATGCCTGGCCTATTCAGGATCAATTGCACAAAACCACCCAGTCCAATAGATTTCGTGACCAACAGCGCTTCCACCTTTCTGGATTAAACTTCAGCTTGTTTGCCCTCATCCATCCCAAAACTCCCTCCAGCCACCAGTTTAGGGTTCCCACTACTTCGGGATCAGAAGATGTAAAAGGGAGACGAAGTTGCGTGTGATCTGCATAGTGATGACACTTCAGCCCAAAACTCCAGTTTTATATAGATTTTAAAAAGCATGGAAGTCAAGGAAGAATCCTGAGGCACTGCAAAGTCCAAGGGATGGAACAAAAGCCACTCAGCAATACTTTCTGCACCCTCCCCTGCAAAATGGTCTGGAGCCACTGCAACACAGTGCCTCCAAATTTCAATCTGAAGGTTACAATGGTTGATGACATCAAAAGCTACTGAGAGGTCCAGGAGAACCAACAGGGTCTTGTTATCCATCGCAACTGCTATGCACAACTGCTCGTCATGCGCATAGTTCTCGTTTTGCGCATAGTTCAGAACCTAGTTTCTGCTAGCACAATGTCATTTGACATTTAAAGCCCTAAACAGCTTGGGACCTCGATACCTGAGAGAGCGCCTCTCCTTATATATGCCTGCCCGAGACCTTAGATCTGTTGGAGGAGCCTTTCTCTGCATCCCACCAATGCAACATATACGTTATGATGGGACAAGGGAGAGGGCTTTCTCTGTGGTGGCACCCCGACTGTGGAATGCCCTCCCCTTGGAGGCCCGATTGGCGGCAACACTGATTTCATTTCGACACCAAGTAAAAACATGGCTTTTTAACAAAGCCTTTGATGGTTAAACTCACTGGCACATTGTTTTAACTGCATCTATTGCTTTTAAATTAAATATTGTTTTAACTTGGATTATGATTTAATTTGTTTTTAACTGTGTATATTTATTGTTTTATACTGTATGTTTTTATCTGTATGCCGCCCTGAGATCTTAGTGATATAGGGCGTGATATAAATATTTTAAATAAATAAATAATAAATAAATTTGCACTAACAGAATGACACAGTGGGATACTGTATCATAGTGCCCACTTAATGTCACTACAAATTGCACAGGTGCCAACCCTTCTGGGTTTTCAGCACCTACCAAAAACATTCCTTATCCAACAAGCATTCATTCCCAGGAAAGTAATCTTGTTCTCTGTATGAAGAGTTGTTTTTATGCATCACTTAGAAATGTATTCAATGTAAGTGATCCATTAATAATGAAGGCCAAATACTTTTCACCATTCTCAAACTAAATTTTCTGCAGAAAAGCCAAACTATTGCTGAATTTATATTGTGTGTGCTTGAGCAGAAATGGCATTGTCAAGTTTAATCTCTGCCTTGCATGAAGCATAATTTATTGCTGTGGATTTATGTCTAAAATGTAAAAGCAGTCTGTTGGTGCATTTTAAAAATTTAAGAAAATAACTCTGCAACTATCCCTATTAGATTTCTGTTCTTGTAATTATTTGCAGCACACATTTAAAACAGTGCCCATTTAAAACAAGCACTGCCACATCCTTACCATGATGCATCTATCAAATGGCAGCAATACAAATGAATTATCAATCTCTCTTCATAACATGGAATAGTTACTGATAGGTTTAATTACTTGTCAGCAGCAGCAGAAAGTCTGCTGTAGAAGTATCATTAGAGTTCTGCACAGCCATGTAAACATTTTTATTTCCATTTATCCACTGTCTTCCTTACAAGGATTCTGAGACATTCAAAGGGTATTTGAATGTCTCAGGGTATTTCAAAGGGTATTTCATTCAAAGGGTATTTGAGGCAGGTGGCTACTAGGAGGAGGGCTTTCTCCACTGTGGCACCCCGGTTGTGGAATGAGCTCCCCAGAGAGGTCTGCCTGGCGCCTACACTGTACTCCTTTCGTCGCCAGCTGAAGACCTTTTTATTCTCCCAGTATTTTAACACTTAATTTTAACTTAAATTTAAATTTTACTGTTTTAACTCTGTATTTTAATTTTATATCAATTTTGCTGCGTGGTTTTTATTCTGGTTGTGCTTTTTATATTGTATTGTGTATTTGTGCTTTTAACCTGTTGGTTGTCTTACTATGATTTTAATTTTTGTGAACCGCCCAGAGAGCTTCGGCTATTGGGCGGTATAGAAATGTAATAAATAAATAAATAAATAAATAAATAAATTTGTGAAAGGCTATTGTTTTGTCTTGAAGTCTGAAGCAGTCTCTTTCTCAAATACCATTTGGTCCTCTACCATAGGCCATCCCTCCCTGTACTCAATTGAATATCAATCAGCATTCTTACTGCATTACTGTTTTGGTCTATTTCCCTTCAGGTAATGGGAAAGAGTTAATTGCAGCCTTCCTTATATCCCCACCCAAAACACAATTACTTAGTTAAATTACCTCTTTTTGTCCATACTTGTTGAGGGACACCACTTTTAGGGCACATAAGCCAAGGTGCAACTAGAGCAAAGTGTCTGCATTTGAGGAAAACACTCTGGAAATAAACCCAGTGGTGGCAGATCCATCACCATCCTCCTTCCCAATCCCCAAACAAGGTAGGGGAGATTACAAGTCATCCTCATATGCAAAACTTCTGTCAGGATACTTAATGCTGACAATAGCTCTGCAACATCTGTAAGTTCTCCTTGTCTCTTACTTAAGGTATCAATCTAAACATTTGCTTTATTTTGTCATTTGCCTTGTTTGTATCATTGTCCCTCCAAATCTCAATAGAGTATCCTTACAGTTAAGAACAAGAATTGTGTTTTCTCCAGTGGGTTAACATACCACCTATAGTTTGGATTGCGCAGGGCCCTTAAAGGCTATTTGATTTTAGAGAATGGAACACCAAAACCATCTATCAGGAGTAAATACACTGCCTAAGAGACTATGGCTAGGCCATTAGGTAGAGATGAAAGAAAACGCTGCAGTAGGTGGCAAAAGTGGAATGATGTGATGAAGTTAGGGGTAGAAACAAAGAGAAAAACTGTGTTTCTGCACCCTACTGCTTCTCAATGGGCAAAGACAGACTAGGAGAGTTTGTGATGGATGCAGAAGCAATAGAAAGACAGTAAAGGAATATGAATAGACAGTCACACAGTCCTATTATCAAAATAAATGAATGGTTTTAGAAACAGAATTTTAGGAAGAGTTGAGAGGACTGAAGTATAACATGAGAAGATCAGAAAAAAGCAAGTTGCAGTAGTCAAGGCAAGAGACAAGCAGTGTGAAGTAGAGTGTTAGTTCCACTGAAACAATATAACAACCTTCCCCACCCTGGTGCCCTTCAGATGTATTAGTCTACAACTCCCATCCAGCCATCATGGCCAATGGGGATACTTGGAATTATAGTCCAAAATACAAATAAGCATGTCAAGAACACGGGACCAAATTCTGTACAGGGGTGTTGTACTTACTGCACAACATACACAAAAGTCAGGTGTAAACTTTCTGATGCTAACACCAATGAGGCTAACCAAACTCTTTCTAAAAGCAAATTATTTTTAAAAAACTAAAGCTGAGACCATGGCCTTAGCTAGACCTAAGGTTTATCCCAGGATCGTCCCGGGGACATCCCTGCCTGCTCCCGGGATATCTTGTGTGTTATTTACATGGACAGGGATGACCCTGGGATAATCCTTAGGTCTAGCTAAGGCCCATGTTACAAGGAATTTACATTTAGCGAATTAGAATAAATTTACTTAAAATATGGTTAGATGAAATCTTGACTTGGCAGGTAATTATTGTTTTAAATAGATTCAAACAGTAAATTGTGTTTTCAATTATTACAACTGAACAGTTGTGCCACAACCAATTATGTGAAAATTTAATTATTAGTTCTTGTTTCCTGGCGCGAACATCAAAATTGTATTTCACACATCGTATTGGATGCTGCTACTAGCACATATAAAGCTTTTAAATCTGATCATTTCTACTGTACCTATATTAAAAGTGCCAGTTTTTCCACATTTTACCCAAGACATTTTTATGATATTGGCCAGACCTAAGCTGCTTCTAATACCAAGAGAAAAACATCAAAATTACTGAAGTCTGCAATAAATTTGTGAGCTGCTTTTGTTACTATAAAAGCACACTTTCTTCACTTGATTTATTATCACCAAAATAAAATGAAATTTCTAGATATTCCTCAGAGCCAGCATATGTGATTTGTTATAAAAAGTCTACTTATCACACTTTTTTTACAGAACTCTGTTGATATAGGTGTAAAAGCAACTCAACCATGTTATTACTTGCTGTGTAGAACCCACAATCTTTCGCTCACAGTAGTAGGTGCCTGAACTTGTGCATTAGAGAATGACAAAGCTGTTTATTAAAAACTGATTTTAAGTGTTCCCTTGGATATGAGCTATATAAAAACAGCAGTTCTACAGTTCATAACAGTCCCTGATAGAGGGTCATATTTCTTCTGGTCTGCAATAATGGAAGAAATTCTACTAATGAAGCATTGGCAAAAGAAATGGCAAAAGAAACCAAAAATGAAGCACAAGTATTAGAAGACTAAAAAAAATGGTTCTATTTTAAATGAAGTTTATGAAACTATTTCTTAAAAGACAAAGCTCTTATAAAGTTGGAAAACACAACAATAGGTCTCTAAAGAGGCAATCCTATGCATTTTTAGACAGAATTTTTGTTTTTAAAAACTTTTAAAAGCTGTCTGGGGAATGCTTGCAGTTTTAGGATATTTTTCTGCCCAAACATGCATAGGATTGCACATTAAGTTCATAATCATATTTTAAGATTGTTAATTAGGCCAGGAATTCCCAGATTTATGTTCTGGAGTATATCTTATACAGCAAACATTGCATTCCATGGGCATTAGCTGCTCAAACAGTTCATGAATCACCATATGTAAAACCAGATCAGAGCACTGTCTGGGCTACTTTACAACTACAGGCAGCTACTTGTCCCCATTGTCTTCACTTAGCTATATCTGGATACATCTAAGGTGAAGACCTGGAAAATGAAAGAACAGATTGTTTCTTTATATAACATATCACCTTAGTAAAGAAGGAATGGTATATTATTTGCCCAAAAGTTACGTTCCTTAGCTCCAGAATTTACGAAATAATAGATATTATTATATGCTATCAGCAAATAAAAAACCTTGGCAAATTATTGAATCACAGAAATAGCATGAAAATGGCAGTCTAAAGCTATAAGGGAAGTACAACAGAAGAACTCTGCTGCCTTTCCAGACACAAAAGCCGCTCTCTGCCAAACACCTTAATAAAAATGACCTTTACACCAAGACAGCAGGTCTGCTTGTGATTAACTACCCCTACAGTGCAATGAACCCATTTGAGAACACAGGGAAAGGGGAAGAGGACAAGAACAAAATTGAAGGCTTATGATTGTTGACTTTGCAAGACAGGAAAAACAAAGCCTAGTAAGCCTTCCCTTTCCAGTATGAATTCACTTTACCAGTCTTAGCCAGGCAGGGCTCACTATTAACCAGGATTTTGAAACCGCATGTAGGAAAACAGCTTGTGGGGGGGAGAACCTCATATATGACTGAGAAGTGATGTAAGCCTTAGCCTTTTTAGACACTAGGTAGTGCAGACACTTTATTCCTTTCTCTTTAACCTATAGGCCCATGCTTATCCTCCCAAATGCATTAGAGTCTTCAAGACAAGGAAATGGAATGCTAAAGGCTATAAAGGTAGTCCTTTCCTACAGAAGGAAGTAGGGTGTCCACTCAGTCTGTTCTGGGCCTCACACTCTGTGTCAGGTCTAACCCTACTGCCCCTGTTTTGGGAGAAAGTGTTTTAGGTAATCAATCAGAATCAGATTCAGAACTAGAAGAGGAGGCGCCAGACACCAGACAGCCTGTATCAGTGGGGGAGGAAGCTCTCACAGGCGATACCCCAGCTGGGAGTCAGCCCTCTCCAGAGCTTATCTCCTCAAGGCTAACTCCTACACACTCAGTGGGAAGTGAGCTTTCTTCCGGAGGAGAGCGTCCGGACAAGTTAGCTGATGCTAGGGTCTGCTGGAAGAAGAAAAAATCGCATGGAGCGGAAGGAAGGCATGAGAAAGTCGGTCTAAGATTGCACCAGAACCTTCCCCCACGTCTTCCTATTCTTCTTGAGCAGACAACTGTCTTGCTTAGTTTGCATAGTTTTGCCTAGGGGGAAGTTTCCAAGAGATTAGACTCTCTTCAGGTAGAAGAGATGTTAATAAAAGCTTTGTGGATTACTTAGCAAGCCTTGTCATCTAGGAGAAACACGACACTCTAAAAAGAGCTTTCTCCTATCCTGTTCCAGGATAAATATTGTGAATCTTCATGTAATCAGGTCAAGCATGGTTAGGTGGGCTTACAAAAAGTCATGCTGAATGTTTACTCTTCCCAGATACACATATAGACACATGCTGAAGCTATCTTGGGGCACCAAGGAATAATAATAATAATAATAATAATAATAATAATAATAATAATAATAATAATAATAATAATTTATTACCTGCCTCTCCCTCTGGATGACAATCACAATGGAGTTTGGTGATTTTCCTTTAAAGTGCACATAACAGCAATTGCTTTAAAATGTGACATATTACTGGTTCTTACTATCTTTGGTGTAAAATCAAAACAAAACTGGGGTTGTACACGCTTTTGTCTTGTGTTTGCAGACAGCCATCATCTGTGGTCATGGACCACAATGGAATGGACAGAAGATTCAGAGGAAGGCCGGATCTACACTACTGCTTTAAAGCGCTTTATAACAGTTTTATAGCGCTTTAAAGCAGTAGTGTAGATCCGGCCGAAGTTTGGCCTTTTGCTTTGAACCAGGCTGGAAGACATTCAGAGGTGGCAAGACAGAATGAGGTGAGTGAATAGCTTCACTCTTTCCCTGAGTTTCAGAAATACTCAACAAAATGGTGGGATAGTTCTCTCATTCCATGTTGGGATTTTGGGGCTGTCAGAAGCAGCATCTCACTGTCTATGTCTCCCCTCAGCCTGGGGGTATGCCAGAGGACTCAGGTAAAGGCCAAGGTCTCTCTTTTTTGCCTGGCACAAAGTAATCCTTCTCCCTCCAAGTCCCTTTCATTAATTTTCTAAGGCACAGGAAACTCAGGGATGAGGTCTCACATCATGGCTATCCACAATACATCCACCAGGAAGAGATTCCTAATAACTGATGCATATTTTGGTAGATTAGGACGTTGAGTTGCATTGTCTAAAGCAGTGCAGGCAAAAGGGCAGTTTTCCAAAAGAACTGCAACGCTCTTTTAGAAATTTACCAAAAGTTTCACTCTATTTGTGGACAATTCTCTAATGTGCTGGCCTACAGTGTGCATTTTAACTCGTAAGGGATTCTGAATGTGTTGTGTTTTAAAGTCACAGGCAACCACAGCAATTGCGAACCCAATTAAGGCAGCAGGTAGGTTGCTGAGTTACTTTCTCTAGACTAAATCCAGTCCACATGGACTGGATTCAATCCCACTCCTCTTGAACAAGTGACCACAGCCCTGGTTCCAAGTGTCTCAAGAAACATGTACAAACCACTTGCTTGCACTTTTAGTTCCTCATATAGATATGTATACTTGAATGTAAGACTCCCAGGAGCCATCTGCTTCCACATGAACCTATCCACTATTTAAAATAGCTTTTAGTGGCCCTGCCCTCTGTCCTGCCCTTGCCGGAGATCAGATAGGTAGGTACACGAGACAGGGCTTCTTTGGTGTTGGTAATTAAAACTATGAAATAACTTCCCATGGAGATCCTCTGGGCCTCTCTCTCGTTTTCAGATATCTATTAAACTCTTCTTAGAATTTCAGCTTGCTTTTTGCATGAATTTTAAAGATAATGATTTGTTGCACTCTGCTACTGAAATATTTGTTTTTATTGTTTCCTTTTGTATTGTTTTAAGAGTATTATGAGAGAAATAGAGAAAGGTCAACAGCTACGTTTATGTTGGAATGGAAACCTTTGATAGAACATTTGAAAGAGACAGAGAAAAGTGATGTATCTGTTTGTGGATTTTTGTATTAAGAGGGGAAGGGGAGGAAAGAAGCATAGTTCTGTGAATCCATTGTATGAGATTTAGATAAATTACAAGAAAAATTGAATTGGATGGATATGTAAATATCCACCCAATTAATTAAGAAATTAATGGGCATTAATTAAGAAATTAATGGGCATTAATTAAGAAATTAATGGGCATTAATTAAGAAATTAATGGGCATTTTTGGCATGAAGGGGGCAAAAGAAGAAATATATCTTAACCTTACCCTTAAATGTTTTTAGTGTAATTGTAGTTGTTATATGCACCTTTGTTAGTATGTACTATGTGTGATGTTTGTCTAGATGCTATTGGGGGGGAAAAGAGTATTATGTCGGATGAAATGGTTTTAATTTTTTTGTAAGCTCTTGGAGTGTTTATAAAAACAGGAAAGTGAGGTATAAATCATAATAGATGGATCAAACAATGTTTCAGTTAACAGGAAACATTTCCGACATCTACTTAAAATAGTTTATGTTCAACACTTGTAGTTTTTGCAAGTTTAAAACATATAATATGGCAATCTAATCTGACTGAAAATAATTGAAATAAAACTAGAAACAATACTCTTAAAGCTCTATCTTCTTATTTGACCTATCTGCCTAAATCAGGAATTAGAAATAACTTACCAACCAAGACAAGAAGTCTGTATTTCTCATTAGGCTGTCGTCTATACCTTGCTACTTCTTCATAGGTTGGGACATCTGCTGTATCATATTGATCACTCTTCTTGCATTCATACATAGTCTTGTTAGTTTTTCTATCCTTTCTGCTTAGACGAAAACTCCTCCTAAAACCAGCTGTAGTTACAAGATTTTAAAAAAGGATCAAGTGTTAATGTCATCAGCCAAACAAGGCAGCCCATCTACAAAATGGTGCTTCAAATGGGCAGTTTTCTGTTTTTTGTTTTTTTAACAAAGTCATTTTTCTTCTTTATACATCTACATATATATTGGACCAGGATTCAAAGTACATATATTCCCTCATAAATATTAGCTTCAGCTCATACAAAAGCATATGTTAGCATGATGGATTTTTTGACCTTTTTTTCTTTGATCCCTATTGCCAAATTACAAACTACTTTTCAAATTCCTCTCTGGTTTAAAACAGCATTATGGCCTATTTGTGTTACTAAATAATTTTGCCTCCAAAGTATCAGTTTCAAGAAGTATGTGTTACAAGTGAAAATTAGCCATGGAGTTTTACAAGTATTCTTCTTTAAAAAAATCTCATTGATGTAGCAGAGGTTGGATACCTATCAAACACAGAACAGGAAAATGTCCACTTACTAAAACTCATCCAGGCAGCCCTGAGGCCTGCAAAATTTGCTTAACCAGATATTCATAATTTGAATAAGTGCTTGCAGGATCAAAAGAAGACTCTCAGGGGATGCAACTTGTGCATTCTTCATCTATACATGCTTGCAATTATAGCTGAGATCATATATTTGACATCAACACTGGTTTAAAGAAAGTCAATTTAGCGATGTATATTTCTAAAAAGACACTTTTTGCATTCCTGAATTGCATTAAAAATCAAATGCAACATATGTAACAGCAAAAAGCTTACAAAAAATAGCATGAGAAGTGCATTAAATGTTATATAAAATAGAAAACTAAGGGACAACCAACCATATTATGCAGTTTAGCTACGTTTTGAAAAGTGAAAAATGCTAGCAGAACATTACCGTACTCAGTATAAACAAATGTCCAAATTATTATTATTTCACGCCTTTTGCCCAATGCTGGGCCTCAAGGCGGTATTACAAAATTTAAAACATATACAAAGTTAAAAGTATATTAAACGTATTACAATATTAAAACATTTAAACATTTAAAATGACACAGACGGAGTTCCAGATTAGCCATTATCTAGGGTTGTTGTTTTTGAAACCTGTTATTCATTACATTTAGATCCTGTGGTTCGGCCGAGGGGCGAAGTGACAGTTTCGTCTTCACAACTATGTGAGATAAGTTATGTTGAGAGAGAAAGTGAGTTGACCAAGGCCATCCAGTGAGTATCAATTGGGATTTTAATCTGGATTTTAACATCCAACTCAGTACTCCACTCATTACAAATTCAACATTATCAAAAAAGGTTTAGAAAACCACTATTACAAGAATTAATAACAGAAAGAGTTAAATATGCATGTTTGGTATTACAAAGATATTAAATGGCATTCTATCAAGCTTTTTTAGCTAGTTTAGTGATCTTCCTAGGTTGGGCTTAAGGCAAGTAACAATAGTTTAATCTCTCTAATAATGCAAATATAAATATCTTGCTTCTGAAAAGCATGCAGACTGTTTCCATGAAATTGTAAGACAAAATACATTGCTTAGCAGAGGGTCAGCTATGGGAAAGCTTCTGAACAATTTCATTAGGACTGGTCATGATGCCACCGCACTTTAGTTCCCAGCTACATACATGTAAGATAAAGGAGGGAGGTAGTAAAGTTAAATATGTATTCTATAATTGGCAAATCAATGTGAAGAGAGTACAGCATACTACTACTAGGTTTGGTATTGGGCTGTGGGTGGAGGCCAGGCCAGGACAACAATGATTGACAATTCACAACACTTGCAGTGGAATGCAGCTGAGACAACTGGAAACAGGAAACTTGCAGCCAAGAAATGCGCAAATGGAAAATCAAAAAGGTGTTTAAATATTAACACTAACAAAATGCTCACCATTAAGATGGGCAGGACGTTTGTGGAAGGAGAATTGCACAGTCCCCTGCACTTTACACATGAACACACCGAACCCTTCCTGTCGTGGGTACCCAGGCCCTTCAGTGTCAGGGTTGTTGGGCAGATTTTAGCCCTGCACAGCATCCTTGTGTCTGAGGAAGAGAGGTTTTGCTCTCCTTCTACTTTGATCTAAATTGCGCCAAGCTGAAAATGTTGCTCCAGTTTCATGGGTCCATTAATAAGGCACAAAAATGGGGGATTTCAGTGATTTTTTGGAGCAAGGGAAAGAGGAATTCTTTATTATTATTATTATTATTATTATTATTATTATTATTATTTATTTATATAGCACCATCAATGTACATGGTGCTCTACCACTGCAAGAAGGAATAGAGCTTCAATGGGCACCTAATGGGATACCATTTTCCCCACAACGCCCGAGCTGCAATGATGAAACATTGTTCCAGAGACATTATTGGAAAAAAGCAGTGGCAGCACCACATGCAGCGGTGTAGAAATTAAGGTTAAAGAGAAAGGGAAACAGCCTTTACCACTTGTCCTCGTATGTCCCTGCCCCCAATTTTCTTTCTACCCGACCCCAAAATTTTCTCTTCTTTTTGCTCTTCCCCTACTTTCCAGAAAAAAACAGCTGCTGCAGAAAGTTTAGAATCAGCTCTAGTTCTAAAGTGCATAGTTGAGGGAAAGCAAAATCTCTCCTTGGCTTTGTCCCACAGAACATCATGGGAAGTCACAGCCAGCTCCTATGGGCAGAAATTTCATCCTTGGTCCTATTTTATAGTCAAATTGGTATGACAAATTTTACAGATCAACCAAGAAATATCTTTTTTTAAGCTAAACTTGACAGCCAATAAATTCACTGAGATTTAAAAAAATGCCTTATGAATAATTCAGTTAGTTGTTATGAGCATATAAGAAGTCAAAATGAATATTTTCTAGCTCTGAATCTTTACAAATTGACCTCAAAAATTCTTTCACCAGTGAAGGTTTTCCACTATAATCATAGCACAGTTGCTAAAATAACAAATATTAGTTATGTATCACTACCAATAGCAGCTGAATGCTTGATATTTTGGCCGACCATGACAAAAAAGTGTGAGTATATGCACTGAAATGACAACAAAATAAGAAACTGAATTAACATGCCCATTTGCAGTAACATGGAAAGCTTACTCTAGAAGGAACTGTTGCAGTATGCAAGGCTGCTGAAGGGAGAAATTTTAAGCCTACATAAATAACAAAACAATTGCTCTCAAATTTGAAAGCTGTTGCTTTTCAAAGTTGTAAACCCTTCATCTTCTGTATAATTGCAAGTAGATACCCAGAAAATCCATATTTTGAAATAAATAATAAGTATTTGACAAATATCTCATACAAATTATGTATTGCGTAGATAGAAAAATGCATAAAGCCCTGCCTGCAGGCTCACAACCTAAAAATAAAGATACAATTTATGTTGCAGTTTGACACAAGTTATGGACAAAGAGTAAGTTTTCAATTAAACAAGTTAAATGGTAAAGGCAGCATTACTTATTTATATACTACTCCAGTCTGTAGCAATTTAATTTCTGAAACCATGTATGTTCTGAAGATTAAGAGTAGGAATTAGGAGCGAACAGTGAAGTTGCCAAGCTTGCCAATGACACCAAATTTAGGGTGGTTAAAAAAAAAAGGGGGGGGATTGCACCAACAGGATCTCTCCAAATTGGGAGAACAGGCATCCAAATGGGAAATGCGGTTCCATGAAAGCAAGTGTAAAGTGATGTACGTTGGTGTGTGTGTGTGTGTGTGGAGAATCCCAACTTCAAGTATAATGTGATGGGATCTGAGCTAGGGTTGACCAAAAAAGAAAGATATATTGAGGTTGTGGTGGACAGCTCGATGAAAATGTCAACCCAATGTACAGCTGCTGTAAAAAAGGCAAACTCCATGTTAGACATAATTAGAAAAGGAGTTGAGAATAAAACTGCCAATATCATACTGCCTTTGTACAAATCTGTGGTTTGACCATATCTGGAATACTGTATATAGTTCTGTCACCATACTTAGAAAAGATATTGTACAGCTAGAAAAAGTGCATAAAAGGGCAACCAAAATCCTCAAGGGGCTGGAACATCTCCCCTATGATGGAAGATTGCAATGGCTGGGATTGTTTAGCCTGGAAAAAAGGAGGCTAAGAGGAGATATGACAGAGGTGTACAAAATTATGCATGGTGTGGAGAATGTGGAAAGCGCTAGATTTTTCTTCCTCTCTCATTATTATTATTCTTATTCTTACACCATCAATATACATGGTGAAGTGCATAGTAAAAGAATGAAACAGCAACACCCTGCCACACAGGCTTATATTCTAATAAAATCATAATAAAACAACAAGAAAGGGAAGAGAATGCACCAGATAGGCACAGGGGACAATAAAACTAACAGCGTGAAAGTTAGAAAAAAGTCAAGTTCTAAAAGCTGTAGAAAAATGAAAAGTTTTAAATTGAGTTTTAAAAACAGTAATTGAACTTGTGATGCACAAATGTTCTGGAAGAGAATTCCAGCCATAAGGGGCAGCAAGAGAAAATGGACGAAGCCGAGCAAGAGAAGTAGAGACCCTTGGCCGGGTAAGAAACATGACATTCAATGAGCGAAGAGCACAAGCAGGGCAATAATGAGAGAAGAAAGATAGAAAGGAGCTAGACTGTGACAAGCTTTGAAAGTAAACTGGAGAAGCTTATATTGGATTCTGAGGTGAATTGGAAGCCAATGAAGAGATTTCAGAATTGGAGTAACATGATCAGAGCGATGCGCCAAGAAAATGATCTTAGCAGCAGAGTGGTGAATAGAAATAAATGAACTGATGTGAGAAGAAGGCCAGTCAGAAGAAGGTTACAATAGTCCAGCTGAGAAATAACCAAAGCATGAACAAGAGTCTTGGCAGAAGAGTCAGGCAAAATCGATTGGATCCTGGCAATATTATATATGAAAAAGGACTTAGCTACTGCCTCAATATGAGGAGTAAAGGAGAGTGAGGAGTCAAACATAAAACCAAGACTACGAGCTTCCTCAACTGGAGTAAGTGTAACATTACTGACAATAAGAGAGAATGAAAGATAGGAAGAAGGTTTGGGAGGATACAATCGTAAGATACGATCCTGAACATCAAGAGAAAGGTCCAGAGATGAAAGATATAAATCTCATAATACTCAAACACAATTTGGATGGCTTTAAAGGGGTTTAGATAAATGCCTGGAGGTTATCAATGTCTACTAGGCCTGACAGCTATGTGGTACCTCCACTATCAGAGGCAGTATGCCTATACTCACCAGTTGCTATGAAACATGGGCAGGACAGTGCTGTTGTACTTGTGTCCTGATTGTGGGTTCTTGGTTGACAGCTGGTTGGCCACTGTGTGAGCAGAATGCTTGACTAGATGGACCCTTGGTCTGATCCAGCTTGGCTCTTCTTAAGTTCTTAAAAGATTAACAGCATTATGTTTGCACTGAACTTTGATATATTGCCAATTTTAGAATTGTGCTCCAAATCAAAATTAAATTTAGCTTAGTCCACTTTGGTGGGTGTTGCTTTAAAATTCTAAACATGGTTTGGGACAGCTGAAATCTTATTATAATTCATCCACTTCCATATTAATTTTTGCATAAATTGGGTATTATTTGCATGGGGTCACCACGCTTGAAAGTCTCTTGCACTCCGATGAAGTGTTGGGTTGGATGAAATTTTGTGATGTCTTGTAGAGGCTGCTCTTATGGATGTTTAGATGTATGATTTGGGGTGGTCTAAAGATTTGTTTGTGGTGCACACCATAGTTATTTTTTAGTACCTTGGTTATTATTGGCATGAGCTTGTCAGTATATTGTGTCCAAACAAAGCATTTGATGAATGCAATAGTATGCCAACTCCCAGAAGACACCCACCAGAGTTTTGGGTATTGATTTGCAGTGGCCCAAAGTTTAATGTGAGGTGCATAACATTAGTTCCTTATTTATGTTTTAGTGAACTGAGTATTATTAGCGTGGGGAAGCCATGCTCAACAGCATCTTGTGAGACAACAAAGTACTGGGATGGCCACAATGTTGTGGCATTTTATAGTGGCTACTCTCCTTGACATTTTGGAACCGTCTTAAGGCTTAGTTTGGTGGGCCCACCACCAGTTCCTTATTCATTTATGCATATTTGAGATGTCATTGACATGACGACAGTATGCTTGACAGCGGTGCCTAAACAAAGCATTGGGCTGGAAGCAATGGTGTGGCAACGTAAGATAATACTGTACTGAAGGTGTGGATGAACAGAAAAAGCACTTTGGGTCTTGTATCCTCCCATACTAGTAGAGATGTAAATAGGTTACTTCATCTTGCTGCACGGCAGGGGCAGCCCTGGGTAATATTTATATAAATTGTGATTGCTGCAGTTTTAACACCCATTTTCCTTCTTTTGGAGTGTAGACCTTGGCCTAATCTACACCAAGCAGGATTTTGCACTACGAAAGCGGTATGAAAGCGGTATATAAAAGCCCGGAACCACACCAAGCAGGATATAGCAGTATGAAAGCGTTATATTGTATGTGCCACGGGCCCCAACAGTTATCAGTGCACTAAAAGACAGCACAACATATTTGTCGTTCTCCTGCCTTCCCACCCTGCAAAAGGGCATTGCTTACTGGGATCCATATAAACATTTTTTTAAAATTTAAAGCACCTTTATCCTGCTCTTTAGCCATAAAGGCTCTCAGAGTATCTTAGAAAGATAAGCAGCAAGACAGTATCTGCCCTCAGGCTTATAATCTAAAAGACATGATACACAAGGAAAAGGGGATAGGAAGGGAGGAAAAATAAGGCACCAGTTCTTAAATTATGAGTCAATGTATAGGTTTGCCAAGTTTCATACCTTTAATCCAAGCGGCTTAACCACTCTGCTATTACCCCTCACTTATGAATTAAGAATATAGTCAAATTCCATCCGCAATATGGTTCTAATATGTGCCAATATATGTGCCTTGGACAATAAATAACTAAGTAATATGAATGAAACCACTTCTAGAGGAGGTGGGCAAAGATGAGCCAGTCCACAGTATTATCAGCTTGGGTCAATAGCAAGCAAGTCATCACCGCCACCTGACACCATTCACTTACTTCCCTCTAGAAGTCACAAGATCAGCTGTTATGTAGGTTGAATTATAGCCAGCCTAACATTATTATTTTTCCCCATAATGGATGGGTATATACTTTTAGGACAGCTTCTTGGCAAATTCAAGTCAAATAAATGACAACGTTTCGACACCTGCTGTATTTCGATGCTAGTAAAATACATTACTGTTAGTATGCATCTCCTTTGTGTCAAATCCAGTGAGCCATTTTTTAGTCTAACAGATTCATAACATGCAGTGATGCTGATTTGTTACCTGCAAACTCTGTAGCCCATCCAGGAAAAAGCTGAGAAAGAAAGAGTCTTTTGTAAGCAACTGCTCACCTATATGGGCTCCACTGTTGTGACCAGCACATTCAGCTTCCTCTGGATGAAGTGTAAAAGCATACAGAACAAAAGCCAAGAAATAAAGCAGAATAGTTAGAAGCCCAGCCATAAATGCAAAAGAAGAGTTACTTAAAAATGACAATTGTACAAAGCATAGCATAAAAAAGCCTTCAATATGCCATTGCTTAAAAATAAATCAATGTATTGTTCTACGGTTGAGCAAGAGATTCTGGAATACAGCAACATGCATACTTAACTTTTCACCATTTTATTGCCTTTTTCATGACAGAAAATAAAAAGGATTTTTAAAAGGCATTCTACTTTAGATTTTATTGCGAGATAAAAAATATGATAGCTGAAACACAAAGACAAAGAAATTTACAAAGAGTATTAAGAATTGTTGTATTTGGCTCAATGGATCAGACAGAAAGGTTTTTTTTAAAAAAGAAATTATTAACATAACCACTTTGCTTGACATAAAAACAGTATTGGTGCTTATTTTAATATGCCAGGGTTCCTTTGACCAAACATGATACATCTTTCTAAGTTACTGTTATAAGTAGCTAATTTAAAGCAATCAGTGAACAGCAACCGTTGTAAGTAGAGAATGGTAACAGGCTACATAGTTAAGGAAAGAAATCAGAAACTGTGTTCCAAAATTACATCCCTGAAGATCTGCAATTAATAAACTGTGTATTTTTAAAAAATGAGTTTAAGCAGAATATTTTAGAGCCATTCAACAGGACTGACACCATCTTTAGCCCCATATAAATGTTTTGTATGAATATATCTGCTTTATTTGCTCATGCTTATTTGCTAACATTCAGAAGTATTAGCACATATCTGCTGTGTTGGAGGTACCAGAATCCTGTTATGTGGGAAGAAGTGGAAAAAACAAATGAAGAGACCACATTTGGCAATAGGATAATACATATGGATCCCCATGCGTTACCCCACAGGGATCCCCATGCATGCACACAGCAGCTTGTTCACAGCCTTCTGCTACCACCATTCTTAGGATTGGAACTATACATCAATAACTAGATGATTGGTTGCTATCACTAAATGCACTTTTATCTCAGTAATTTATTTTCTAATGGCATCTAAAGCAGAGATGTTTTAGTTCATCCAGTTTTCAAGCCACCTCTGCAACCCAGCAGGAAAACTTTCACAGATACCTTCAATTTCCTCTGAGAAGCACAAAAGGGAAAAATAGGAGGCAGAAGTGATTACATAGACTCAGCGGAAGAATTAAAAGTTAAAAGCTTAGGAGAAAAACACCTACCACACTTAACTGTTTCCTCAGCTTAGAACAGCCAAAAAACAAGCAGACATAATTTACATTTTAAAACAAAATATTCAGCAAACAAAAGAGCCTGGGGGGACGACGACACATATAGCTGGGTAGCATAAACAACACGTTAAGAGCATATGTTGCAGTAGTCTGAAGTGAAATGTATGTTCACAGCTTTGTTGAAAAAAACATATCTACTCCAAATTTATTCTTTCTTGGGGATAAGGAATGGGCAGAACCCCAATTTCAAAATAACCAAAGATTTGATGGTGGAGATTCAATACTTCTCCTGCCCTCAACTATGGTTAAGGGACTAGGAACAGATGATTACAGGTTCCCTCTGCCAGCCCCTTCTCCTTCTCCTTCACGAATTACCCCCTCTTCATCATAGCTTAACTACTGGGTCTGTGCTGGCATCAGCAATTGTTATCTATAACCTAGGTGGGCTTGTAATCTAGGGTTTGTAACCTACAGTTTCAAATCCTAGATTACAAATTCATCCTAATCAGCTGTAGAAATGTAATGACAAGTCATGTTGTGGGAGGAAATGGCACACAGAAGAAGGAGAGCGATCACAAGCTACCCCAACTATTTCCAGGTCCCAGAAAAGTGGCTGAGTGATAGGAAAGGTTAGATTTGCCCTAGCCCTGGGTACAACTGTCTGTCTGTCTGTCTGTCTGTCTATCTATCTATCTATCTATCTATGCTTTTAAATAAAGATTCAAATTGTATTTAACATGAGGACAGAATAAGACCTATTGTATTTTCAAATGAGTTTTTAAACTCTAAAATTTGAAGGTTGACTTAATTCTTCTGCAAATTGTTGCCTCTTCCTCAAGAGTTCTTCTCTATGCTCTTCCCCTCTTTCCATTTGCCTTCCTAGAAGTACACTTTCTTTGGGCTGTTTTCTCTGCCTGCTGGCCCAACCATCTCCTTCCCCTAACTTCTACTAGTATCATTTTACTTCAGATGGTGTACCCCCTACACCAAGTGTCATTGCTCCACACAGATGGCTTTTGATGCAGTTTCATACTCTGGTACAGATATAGGAGTAGAAAACACATGCATATCAGTTTCAGACGATACATGCATGTACCATTTACAGCATGTACCCTTACAATACAAGGAAATGGAAATCGATAAAGGACTTGCATGCATTCTAGGGATGATACAAGGGATGACTAATACATATATTTGCTCTTCACAATTGATGCAACATGTATTATGAGAAAGCCACCCTTAAGAGATTGGAATACTAGTCTCCTGCTAAATTTGCCGGGTTCTGCCTTCTCTCACCCAGAAAGAGCGTAGTTGCTCAGCTGACATAGAAACAATAAGAGGACCAAAAAACACACAACCCCACTACGGAAGAAAAGCCTCCTTCAGAATCTTTTTTTTTAAAGAGAACATGAACATTGGCTTAGTTTAGCAAGGATAGTGAGGGCTCTCCAACCTGAACTACTAAGGATGCTGTATATTTGAAGTAAGTCACATGTGCGGTGTGGTTTCTCATAACACAAGTGCTTGGCCAGATTTTTATGACAGCACTTCTCATTGGCAGCAAGAGACTGGATTTCCACTGGCACACCCATACCTCTGAACAGCTTCCCACATGGGGGTTTACTTCATGCAGTTGAATGATTATTACGCACTCAACTGGGTACCTGATTCTTTGAAGTGAATCTAAACCTCCAAATTTTTCAATTCTCCATGTTATCTATTCATATTTGGCATGAATTTATATATTAATAAGAAGCAGAGCTGCATATTGCGTTTGACTGAACAGAGAAAAATAAAGCATGCCGAACATCCAAGGTATAATAGGAAATGGGACTTGATAAAAGAATGGGATTAGAGAAATAACACACTAATTTCATGTAACTAGGACAAAATTAAGGTTGCATATTTTAGGGTGTTTTCTCCCCCTCCAAATATGATTGGTTCCTGATAGATGAGATAGATCTATCTTCCAGATATTACAAAGATCTATCTTATAATTACCAGTCCAACATGCAAGAACTTCAATACAACTTGTCAAATTTCTAAATATTTCTTTCTGGAAAAAGAAGGAGTGGCTTCTCACCCACATTATACCATACAGCAGTTCTATTTTATCATAACACAACAATCCACAAACTTCACAGATCCATGGACACCTCCATGCTAAATCAGCACAAGCAAGGACTACATAATGGCATCATAAAATTTGGATGAGAAAGTATAACACTCTTTTAGAGGCAAAGTACATTCTGCTGACAACTGTGCATAAAATAATTTTTTAATGTATATTAATTATTCTAATGAACTTTTACTATGAAACAAACATTTGTGCAAGAAAATAACAAAGCAAAAATGCTAATGTATTTTTTTAAAAAATGGAGACTAATTAAACTTTTTTTAAAAAATAATACAACTATATTCTTCTGTTGGGTGAAAAAGCAAACAACAAAGATTGAAGTTTGAATTAGTTCCCTAGGCCCAAAGGCAAATAATGCATGACACTGACTTCAGATAGTTCAGGACAAGCAAGTAAGATAAAAGTAAAGTCATAGCCTGCTGTCTTTGCAAGAATAGTGATGAGAGAGAGAGAGAGAGAGAGAGAGAGAGAGAGAGAGAGAGAGAGAGAGAGAGAGAGACTGAGGCCGTTTTATTCAAGGCTGGGGGAAACTGTAGCTTTGAATCAACAGGGATAATGCATAAGGGTTGCCGACAAAAGGGAAACCTGTATAAAGAGTGCCTTGCTTTTATCACACAGAAAGAGTGAACAGCTTGTAGAATAATAGAAGTATTGCAGCCATTTATAAAACTCTGGTACATATCTTAACTTCAGTGTTTGGCCATCACATTAAATTGGTATTGTGTACAATTCCCTCTCAAAAATCACCCAAATTTGGTGAAATGAGTTACATCTTGTTTGAATGAACAACACGCCAAAATTACAGGATATAAATATGAAAACTAACTATATAATTTGGCTGTGGTTTGGTATTTCTTATTTCTCATGTGTTGAAAATGAAAATAAGAATACAATGCAGTTCATATTTAAAATAAAAAATTAAGTTTTCTTCTGGGTATAAACTTCTTAAGGCTAGATTAATATAATCCTGACATCCATTATCCAACACTAGTTATAGATTAAAAATTCTTCTAAGCCCTTGGAATGAGACATTATTTCTTTTTAGAGGCTACACATCACATCTTAAATATAAAAGCAATTATGGCAAAATTCATAGTTCTGTTGGAAAGAGGTTGTTTTAGCTAATGTTACCCAATGCAGAATAAATATAATTGATTTGATTACTGAAAGTGGATGTTCTCTTTTGAAGACACATGGCATCAACTGCATGACAATTTAAACAGTGGAACTTATACATGCAGAAATTATACCATGTGAGTAACAACTTTTGTCAATTTCGTGCAGCCATAACCAAATTTTATGCTATATGTCAAAGACAGAGGCAGTTCACAAATACATTGGCTTCCCCCCACCGCAGACCCAATTCCATGCAACATTTCGGAGTCCAGAATTTTCTGATTGCAACAGCACTTTTGGAGTTGCAGCAATCATGGAAGCTACTGTGGGAAGCTATCCATGGAGACCACATTTTAGATTCTTTATCAACAATCTCCTTTTACACTAATCTCTCCGTATTGACAGTGAGTCTTCCAGAAACAGAAGCTTCCAAGAAAGTGGAACTAATGCTATCATACCTTGCCTATTGCAAGTAACAGGGACTTTAGTTTTATGTATCATTTGTAAAGTCTGAGCATTCTGGACTTATTTCTGACATTCGTACAATTCTGGTAAATAATGGTCTGGCAAAACCATCAAATGTTTTTACTTCTTTGAAGTAAGTGCACATGAAATCTAGAACAACATACTATAAAAAGAAAGCACCACTGAGCTGAAGTGTTACAAGGACTATATGATCACCAACTCTCTCAGGAGAAAATATCCAACTGATAATGTGCAGCTGAGACGTCACAGAAATGCACGCATGAATTACAGCATATGGAGTTAGTCAACTGCTAGGAGGCACCGTGCCTGAAAAGACTTTGGAAATATTGTTTTCTCAGCTCTGCCTTCCTCACATTTCAGCTCAATCCACTGCAACTCTTCTGGCTTTTCTGAGAATAGTAACTATCTGTCTCCCCTAACATAGGATTGGCATGCAACAATAGCAATACTGCAGCATGCTAGAGGATTGTGACAATTTAGCATGATGGTATCATGGCCAATTGTGAACATGGATTTATCTATAACAGCAAGCCTATAAGAATCTTAAATATTCTTTCTTCTTTTTACCTCATTTCTTTGCATTGCTATATGTCTTTCTAATTATCCAATTAACCTTCCCTTCCCTACCTTTTTAAAAATTAGGCTTTTTCTCCACTATAGCATTACCAGTACTGCTTAAGGGTCAGGATTAAAGCAATATGGAATGTTTTAAATAATATTTTAATCTGTATTTTATTTTGATAGAGTTATTGAAAGCTTTTCTATGCTATTTCCTATCTTCAGAGTTTGGGAAAGGTAAGATTAAATATCTAAGAAATAATTAATTTATATAGCTCATTTAGTACACAGCACTCTCCTCTTTGCTTCATTGCGTGGGTTCACATGTCATGCTAAGCCACGCTATAAATAAGACACGTTGGATTGCTTGCTCGCTGAACAACCCATGGTATGCCCCACAGTCACTGCTCCAAAAAGGTGGGGAGCCAATATCTCTCCTTTCTGAACTTACTGGAGATTCGAAGAAGTGTTGAATGGGAGGAGGACACTAACTAGTGTCAGTTCAACACTTAAAAGTGAGAGGATTATATTGCCAAGTGGGAGATATTGTCCCCTCCCCCCATTTTTGTGCACCTATTTCTCTCACTTCAAAGCTCCCTTTGACAGCTGAAACTTACAAGGAAATGGACAAGGCTACACAAGTTCAACAGGTGAAAGTGCGTTCCGGCACACTTTTGAAGGAATGGGAAAAATGTTTTTTTAAAACCCTGACCCTATTTTTGTATTCTCAAAGCCCCAGAAAAAATAAGCTGGTGAACAAGTGGTGGTCCCTCCAAAGTGCCATTTGGACATCAGTGAAGGAGCAGCCATGGTGAGGGAGGCTGGAGGTGGCACCAGCAAAATTGTGAAGAGTGGCATGGAATTTTAGCTGCTCTTGCTGAGTGACTCTGTAGCCAAACCTGGCATCTCATAATAAAATTGATCTGCTGGGTTCGGATGACATGACAACCCACCATGGCTGGCTGCTCATGGTGGGTTGTTGTGTTGTGAAAACCCAGTCATTTAATCTCCTTTCTCTTTTTGTTTCCTATTATAATTCCTTCTTCCATCATTTCAATTTACTCTCCTAACTACCACTGCTGCCATCCCACCCCACCAGCTGCCATCATATTTTTGGGATTCTCCACCTGTCTAATCTCCATGCAGGCAATTCAAAAACAATTCTCAATTCTAGTTTTCCAAAACTTTACAGACAGACCCACTTTGTTACACTGTCCAACTTCAAGTATACTGATAAAATAATTTCATTTAAATTAATGTTCTATAGAAGGATAAACTTCTGGCTCTTTAACAAGGAACTGCATGACAGTTGACATATTAACCCTTCAGTGACTTGCATAAAGGAAGGTACTCTTCTTTTCAGAAGAATTTGTTTCAATATCATTTCGATTAAGTAAGATGCACAGCAGAGTACTATGGCATAATGTTATTATTTATAATTTAATGCACATGCCTTAATTTTTCTACAGCAAAGTAATTCTTTCAATGCCTGAGTTTTGGACCAAGCTTTCCCATCCAGTTTTATAGTTAGAAAGATTCGCAGAATTTTTATTAGGCATTTAACAAAAATGGCAAAAAGTTTATATGCCAGCATGATGCCCCAATCATGGGTTTGTGGCACCTCGCTTCCCAAAAAGGAGGGACATAAGGGATTTTGGGAATTTTATTTTAAAAAGTATCTGACTCCATATGTAGCCAATAAAAGTTATGGCCATTTTAAGCCAACCCTGGCTATGTGATACTGCCTCCTCCATCTTGCCCAATAGATATTGCAGGCACAAATTCCTTGATATGCTCTAAACAGACTCAAAAGTAGGATGATGGTGGTGAGGTACAGTAGGAACTTGAGGAAGTAATGAACAGAAGACAATTTCAGGATAAATCTTCTCCCCCGCCCCCCAATTGGCACATGAACTTCATATTAGGTTTGACTCAGTGAAATAGGAAGGAACTTGAGGAGGAATTGTGTATCTATTTATTCTGACATGGGAAGGAATAGTGGAAATGTAGCCATAGGTCAGTAAGTTATAATAATTTCTTAATAACATGTATAACTAAAAAAGAAGATGATGAGTGAAACACAAAATTTGATAGGATGATTCTAGGAGAAGCAATTTATCCCAACATGTTACATAAACTTAACTTTTATTTGCAATTTAGATAGAGATTAAATTAAAAAGTTATTGTTTGAACTGGGGAAAAATGAACTTGAATATAAACACCAGTGAGCCATTAAAAATCAACCTTCCAATAAGTAGATAGATGGTGTATTTCCTTTATTATTTTCTGCACTCTAATGAAAGCCTTCTGCAAAAGGCCAGGTTTTAGCGGGGGGGGGGGGAAATTATTTCTTTTCTTTAAAGAAATTACTTGCTGTCCTACAAGATGACAAGCTTAGGCCTGTTGACAATGATTAGCATCACATCTTAATCATGCTAATGCAATCCATTTATAAATGTCAGTGAAGGGGGTATGATTTCTAATGCATGGTAACATACTTACATGATTTTCTATTGGAAATTTTCAAAGGCTGAACCTGTGCATCTGATCTTCTTAATGCAAGTCTCCTGTAAGGTGGTTTGGAGAAGGGAAAAAGAAACACAAACTCTTAACTTTCATTTCTATTTAGGAATTAACATACACTTCATATCAGTTTTTCTAATACTAAACAATACAGTGTATCCAACCCCTCCAAAATTAAATCCTAGGGTCTATTTGTGTATGTGTGCGTGTGTGTGTGCGTGTGTGTGTGTGTGTGTGTGTGTGTGTGTGTGCGGGGGGGGGGGCGTTTCTCCAAACACAGCTGCAGTTTTTATTCCTACAGAGTACATTAATACAGATACAGATAGCAATGTACTATTTTCCATATGTTTTTTTCTTCCAAACTAGATCACCAATAAATATTCTATCAGGTTTTGTCATTATGAATGTAAGCAGACAATTAAGGAAATCCAAACTGCTGACTTACTAAGTTCAGACATTTTATCACAAGACATTTTATCAACCTTGTAATCCTTAAGTGCAGGCATAACAATTATATTGAACATATACTGATCACATTTTCTAAGTATCGGGGGACAAAATCAACTCAGTAACAGCTCACCTTTCCTGGAAATGTTTTGAAGGAATTAAGCCTGCTCTGGGATTGGCATCACCTTCAAGCTTGGCTTGCCACCAGGTTGCATCATCCTGGCTCATGATCTGAAGAATATCACCTTTTCTGAAAGGAAGTCCAGCTTCTTTACAGGGAATTGCTTTATCCTCACTGGGATCATAGTCGAACAGAGCTTTCATGAAGATCTGGAAGAAGAATGCCTTATTTATAATTAATGTCTTAATACAACCCCAGGTCTCCCTTTTTATTACTTATTGGCATACAAACAACATATGTTAAAATACCATTGCAAAAAGTATTTACATATGGAGACAAAATACTTTTCAGCTAGTCATCTTATGAAGAGCCCTTACTGAAAGTAAATGACTTCTTACCTTGCCTTCTTTAGATGGGGTTTCTTCTTTGATACTGGGTATAATTTTAAATGTAATGGCTCCTTGAGACTGGGACTAAAATATATATGAAGAATAATTAAATCATTCAATAAAATATAAACAAAATGAAGAGAGTAGGCAGGGTTAACACAACTTGTACAGCTAGAAGTTAACCTGATGTGAGCAACATCATTTGGCCCCAGGTTATATATATAAAATACTGGTTTTCTTCCTCTGGTTTAACAGCAGACAAATTTCAATCAATTACATATGATTATTATTAGTTCTGCTTCTAGTGAAGTTTGGATTTCTGTGGCATAGCCCCACTATCTTTTTATTACATATTAAATGGCAACTGTTCATCAGATTTGTATCACAATTACACTATACACATTCTGAAAGAAATTGCTGGACACACTACCATTATGTTAAGAAACCAGAACAGCAACAACCAACACTAGTACTTAATTCAACTGTCAGGCTGTGAACTACAGAATTACTGGAAGGTCTTGTCTAGTTCAGTGATAATGTCTGCCCCCCCCCTTTAAAAAGGCTGACCTCAAGACAAACTGCTTTTGAAACTGAACGGAGCTTCAAGAACAATTTGTAGTGTGCATAAGGGATGCTAATCCAGCAAAGAATAAAAAGATTCTAGAGCCCCCTTTGGTCTCACAGAACTAGTTTCACAATTCCTTGGATCCTGAGTCCTCTTTATATAGGATTGGCTGCCACCAAAGGATACACAACTTGTTCAAACTCAATAGCAGAAAATACATTCTTTCAACTGTGATCTCTCCAATAATAATGTATTCATAAGCACATACTAATTTATTTGCTAGGATGCTGAGAAGTATCCTAACATGTCCATAGTGTTGATTTTATGCAAATAAAAACAGGATATTGATGCTATTAGCTTCCTCTTTTTTTTAAGCATCAGGAAATGTTCCACCTTTATATGCTGATGTCCTGAGTGGATTTTGGGTGGGGGGTTATTATATATAAAAAAGTACTACAAATCTCAGACAAAACCAGCAAAAATAAATCATTAAAATCATGAATATAGTTTTCCAAGAGCAAAATATTATTTTTAAATTACTGTTCTACATTTTTCAATTAAATATTCCATTTATAACCTACCAGAATTTGTATTATTTCTTCTGGTTTTTTATCATATACAGGAATTCCATTGACTTCCTTAAGTTCATCACCAACATGAATGAGACCTACGGAACATAAATATTAATAGCCAAACCATGTTTATTTTTCAAGTTTTCTACATAGTATTGACAAAAATCAAAAGATCTGTGCTTCTCTTCTCCACAATTATAACTATATAGCAAGGGCTACTGCATGTGTATATGCATACCCATATCCACATGGTTATATCCAATGTCATGATGGTGGAAGGGAAGTCACAGAAGCTAACTTAGCTGCCCTTTATTTGTAGCCCTAGAATCCTTCAGAACCCCCTAAAAAGCATCTCCGGGGTGGGTGGGTGCTTCTGAATGAGGTGGACTTTGGTACAGGAGCTGAGGAAAAAGGATAATCTTCCCCTAAAAATGAAGCAGTCATGCCATTTGTGAACAGCAGCACTGGATACAATGTAGAGTAGCTGACTTTTAGTAAACTTCTCCAACATATCCATCCTTTGATATATTTTTTAAAAAGCAGAGCTGCCCATCAGAAGGAAGCTTCAGATCTTAAAGGCTTCTGAGTATAGAATGCTCTGCCAGGCTCCTTTTTGTAAATTTTCCTCTAGGCAGGCCTCTGAGCCGTCTAGAAGAGGCACGCTGCCAGAGCTGGTCTGGGGCTGGAGAGGATTTTTCGTATCCTGGCCTCTCCTCTCCTCTCCCAATGAAACATCCATTTAAAAAACTTCTACAAAGTCATCCAAGGCCACGTTTGCAATCTTGGAAAGCAAGCACTACCATTCTATCTACGGCAGCTGTGATGGGGTGGGGGACAGATTGGATCTTTATATATCATCTCCCTCTCAAAGTTGTAGCAGTGTCTACAGCTTTGGGAGGGGGAATTTGAAAAAAAAATGCTATGGTCTCTAGGAGCATAGCATTGCTCTTTTAGATGTCTAAACTACAATTTTATTTTTCTTTCCTGCTATTTTATTACTAAACAATTGAGATAGGTATTAATAATATCTCTGCAGAATGTATGATAATTTGAGATGCTGATGTAAATAATTTGAAGATCGGGGTGGTGGGAAGAACATTACCTATGTTTTTCAAAGGATGCTTAGTATTGGAACCTGAAGTGCACAAAAGTGCGTAACTGAGATACACACACACTGAGAATATGACTTTGCCCCCTAGTTCAGTTTCTGAAAATATTTCACTAACATGAGAATTTTGAAGCTGCAACATTACACTCATAATCTGATACATGATAGAAACTGGTGTGTTTTAACAGTCTAAATGCGATAATGCAAATCACGATGCAATTACTTGTTTTTGCTCAAACAATTAAAAATCCATTTTGTCATCAATACCTGTGACCATACAGTTTAAAATTTATTACCGCTTCTATCTGCAGCTCCTCCACGCATTATTCGAGCCACAATAACAGCTCCAGTATGTTCGTCCCTTTTAATAGTAGCCCCCTTTAAAAAGAAATGGAAACATTGCTATAAATGAAGTGGTGGATTGCACTGAATAATTTTCCACAAGCAGCATTTCAGTAACTTTAAGAGGTTGCTATACTCCATACGCCAACTCTTAATTAAGGTGTCAGGAATTCTCTAAATTCCCCAGGTGTTAAAGAATTTGTGATGTGCTCAACTCCTGCATCAGTGAAAATCTTGAACACTACACAGAAAGGAGTGAAAGAGGCCTCTTTTTTCAATTCATGTGCACACACACACACACACACACACACACACATAGAGTTTTCCACATCTCCTGCATTATTTACTCTTAAGGGAACATAGGAAGCCACCTTATACTTAGTCAGATCATTGGTCCATCTAGCCCAGAACTGTCAACACTGACTGGCAGCAGCTCTCCAGGGTTTCAGGTAGGAATCTTTCCTCACCCTACCTGGGGAAGCCAGGGTTCAAACCTGGGATCTTCTACATGCAAAGCATGTGCTCTATCACACTGATCTCATCCCACTGAAGTAATTGCTGTTTGGGCCAAGGAGTCTTGGAAAATCTTGGGAGAGTTTTCTTAGGCATAAAAAGTGACCTTGAATATGATTTGACATTGCTGTACTGCTTTGGAAACACATGAGGAAGATTCAGTGTTTAAAAAGTGGGATATATCTTACAATACTGTAACTGTTTTTACAATTAGAAAACAGGTACTTCAAGACAACTGCAGCATGAATAAAGACGTATGTAGTCGACGGCTAGTGTGGAGGCTTACTGGAATGAGTTACAACTTTAGTTCACACCAGAAATTACTACCACTGAGCCTTCTTTCCAGTGACTTGTGGCAACACAGTAGGGTTAGAAATGGAAACTGAACTTCAAAGCCCAACTCACATCAGTCCTCTTAGAAGGACAGATCATTTCTAAGCATTTCTTCCCTTGATCTCTATTCCCTGCAGGTCACTTACCCTGCCCCCTCAAATCCCAAAGTTACATCCCTTTAACCATTCCCTTTCCATTAATTCTTTCTCCCATCTCCTTCTGACCCTATCATTTATCTGTATCACACACCACTGATCCTATTCACCAGTTTCTCTTCAGCATGTCCCTTTTCCAATCCCAAACATAGCTTTCCCAACCTCTCCGTATCTTGTCCACATGACTGTCATTTATACCTCCTATTACTGACAAGCTCAGGCATGATGGCTTTATGTTCACATGTAGTTTTGGTTTTATATTTTAATTGGTATCACTCTAGCATGTTGTCTCAAGTATCAATTTACTTCTGGGAAAGGCAACAAAAGGCTTGAAGGCTGCCAGGAATGACAGAGATGCCAGATCGGTAGCAGGGGGGCTAATATGGGAGGTGCTCCAACCCCATGGTAATTTTAGTTGACATTTTCTGTTCCAGCTCTACAATATCTCTTTTTAAGTGTGGTGAACACAACGTTCCAAGTATGGTTGTACCATAGATTTGTATATTGCCAGTTTTTTTCTTAATTCCTTTTCTAATTATGCCTAACATGGAGTTTGCCTTTTTTATACCAGCTGCACAATGGGTTGTTGTTTTCATCAAGCTCACTACCACAACCTCAAGATCTCTTCCTTGGTTTTAAAAAAAATTCTTATTGTCTGCTTGTATCGCATTTGTGCAAGCTTGTGCTTCCTTTTGTTTTGTTCACTTGGGCAACACTTCCATTTTCTGAAAGAAGCCCTCTTTTCTCTAATACCTACCTTAACATTGTTCATTAACCATGCTGGTGACCTCCTGGACTTCATGCTACCTTTCCTAACCAGTGATATACATTTTAGTTTAGCTTCTAGAATTGTGGTTTTGAGTAATCTCCCAGCATTTTGAAGCGATTTAATCCTCTTGAGTCTTCCTTTCAATTTCCTTTTCACCTGACCTATATTTGCTTTTGGGGTGTGTAGTGGGTTGCATGTGGGATAAGGGGGAGGGAAACTCCTGTTGTGCAAAGAGAATTTTACTTGACCAATGTAGGATTTAACTGATTTAGACAGAAAAAAGTCCTACAAATCCCAGCATTCCCCAGCCAGCCATGTAGGACTTTCTTCTGTCTAAACATGCACAGGATTTCACCCTTACTGTATTATTGGGCAAATTATGACTATGTAGACTGTCAACCAAACACCAGAGACATTAATCATCAATTGGAAGAACAAATTTCTGTCCTGTAACGCTGTTACTAACGTACTTAGTCATTAAGATCATGATGCCCTTACATGTGCAGAAGACAGAATCACCTAAATCAGTGGTTCCCAAACTTTTTCAGGTAGCCGCCGCCTTGGTTCCACAACTCATGCCCAGTGCCCCCTGCGCACGGCCCCTTTAAATGGGAAGCGCCCGCCGCAGGCTTGCCAAGGGAGGGAGGGAAAAGAGAGCAAACGCCTCTGTTTTGCAGCCGGCGGGGCGGGGCACACCAAGCAGGGTATGTCTCTTCATTAGCATTTTGGTGCTTTTGAAATATTTCAAATCACTGTTAAAAGGACTCTTCTTAAACGGTATTAATACATGTGTGGATTCTTCCCCTATATGGCTTGGGACCAAACTACCTTCTCCCATAAAAATGTCCCTGAGTTTTAAGACCTTCTGGAGAGGCACTTCTCGGAAAAGACCTCGAGCGCCCCCCTGCCGCCTCTTTGCCTCTTAGCGCCCCCTGCTTCTTAACACCCCCTTATGCAATCCCACCGCCCCCAAGGGGCCGGTACCGCCCACTTTGGGAACCACTGACCTAAATTAATAAATTCAAAATTGCTCCACTAAGTAGATATAAATTTAGTAGAGCAAAGTACATGACCAGAAGTTGTGGATTAAGTTCTTCAGTAGTAAAAAGGCTACATTTAGCTGCAAATAGATATGCTTTTCTTGTTATAGTGACCAATCAGTATGCATGCTTGTTTAGAAAATAAATGAAAATGTATTAGAAAACTGGAAACTTTATTTAAATTAGCCTTTTTTCTTGGTGATATAAACCTTGCTTTAACTCACCTTGATTTATATGAACTCGCCTTGCTGGTATGCAATTATACCTGTACTTGAACTTTACTTTTGAATCATATGACTTAAGCAACTTTAAATTTGAACCTTACTCACTATTCCAGTTATGCAGATATTCATCTGAAAGGCTAATCTAGACAAGTTTTTAAAAGTTCTATTGACTCATGAATAATATAATATAAATAACAACAAACATAATAAATATCTACAATACAAACAAAAAATCTTAAGCATGCATTTCACAAGTGTACTTCCATCCTTTAGCTGCTACGGAATAGCATGTTGGCTACATCAAACAAGCATCAGATTAAAATCTCAAACGAGTCATGAAGTTAACCCACTATACTTTGAACATGAAGATTCAAAATAAAAATTGCATAGGGCTGGATTCAGGCTAGGTTAGTTGCACTCAGTTTCAACTGAAACCAATAGCTCTTAAAATATGACTAAATTGTTATACTGATTTCAATGGGACCTACTGCAAAATTCATCAGGTTTTGGATGGAACACATTATTTAGTTTGTACAAAATTGTGTAATGCCACTGGCTCATATTTTTGAGTGTCAGATATAATTCTATTACTGAAACAAAACAACCCAAAAACTTACCAGTGGTTCTCTATTTTTTACAAGTCTGATTATTTTCACAGAGTCTTCATCATCATCAATATCATCAGGCATGGGAGGCAATACTGGATCATAGTTTTTTTGAGCAACAGTGTCATGCACAGAAAGCAATGCCTACAAAACCCAAATTAACAAAAAGTCATTGTCAATTGAAAAGCATAAAAATTGGAGTTTGCACTATCAGTTTACTATCATCACTACTGTTGTTTTCTCTTATTGCTGTAGGATTTGCACTTGACCAGCAATGCTTTGTTGTTAAATGCTCTTCTAAGCCTAGAAAGAGTAAATACTTTAGTCCTTAAGTGGCAGTATGGATAGTACACAGTGAAGTATTTTATTGCTAAAGTTATTGTTGGAGCAAGCTACTGCCACCTGAAAAGATGGTGCAACACATCCTGAAATCATTTTGGGATAAAGAAGTAAAATATGTGATATAACTCTGCTTCCATAGAGTTTAAAGGACTCCTTTTTATAGGATGCTATTGGATTTTTTTTCTATATTTCAGGATTCACAATCTAAGTAAGACCATATTCACATAGGGAGCTTTAGAAAGGTTATTTTGTTTTAGCTACAGTTCTGTGTATGATTCATTAATGTAAACATGCTTCATATTTAGTTATGATTCAAATCCCTATACTGCCTAAATATAAATATTGACATTCAACTAAGTTCTTAGACATGATCTGGCTGGAAATGAATACTGAGAAATCCCTTGCTATGTCTCATTGTGGTACAATATTTTTCAGATAAAGGCATTGATTAACCTTCACTTTACAATACAATCACGATACGGAGGGGGAGCCCTAGTGGCTTCTCCCTTCGTGCAGTGGGGTTGACTTCATACCCACCCTACACCTCCATTGCCGGGTTCGGACAACATGCCAACCTGTGCTGCAATGCAGAAAATAATGCAAATGGCAGTCATGTGCATAGTAGGCATGGGGGGTGGGGGACAAGCCATCATGGCTTCTTCCCTCACCACGATCATCCAAATACATTTTGGGTTGAGTTATTCTTAAGTCCATACAACTATGCAGCCACTTCATGTCTTCTGGCTGAAGTATTAATATTCTTCCAGGTGGCACCTCTTTCCCCAGTTTTCCCAATTCAGTTTTCGATTTCGTTAGAAGAATAAAAACTAGGGTTGTTTTTTAAAAATGTATTTTTAAAATTCAAATATTTTTGTTTCTTAATTACTTGATCTCTTTAAAAAAAAATCTAGATGACAGTACTGTAAAGCAGCCTTCCCCAGAATGGTGCTCTTCTGGTGTTTTGCACTTCAACTTCTATTAGTCCCAGCCAGCATGGCCAATGGTCAAGAATGCTGGGACTTGTAGTCGAAACATCTGTAGGGCACCAGGTTGGGAAAGCTATTCTTGAGCGCTGCAGGCACACTAATGATATGACATGCCGCAGCTCACTGTAGGTTATTTAAGCCACAGTGTAGGTTATTTAATGCAAGGTGTGATTTAAATATGGGGGCATTTGATTGCGTTGTTGCTGTGTCATCTGAACCCAGTCACTGGGGATTATGTGAGGGTTAAACAACCTTTGTAGAGCATTCAGCTTGTTGTAGGGTTGTGAGGATTGTTTATTCAAAATGGTGGCAGGCACTTTGTACAGCTCATTGGGAGTTAAATAACCCATGATGAGCTGTTGTGTCATGTGAACCAGCCCACTGTGTACCTAAAACATTATAAATATAAGTGGTACAGTTGCATATAATTCTTTTAAAATCTACTCACTACTATGAAATTTGAAACTTGAATAAAAATGCAAATGAGTCAAAAATATTTGCTGACAGGAATAAAGCAATAAAGGAGAAATTGCTATTACTGCTCCGCATACATAATCTGCACACAGCATATGGTTAGTTTTTCTCTTGTATGTTTTATTTATATATAAAAAAAACTTAAGCCATTTTGTTTTTCCTTCCAGAATGATTTGAAATAGGATATTTGATTTGTTGTTTTTCAGCTTTACACAGTTTTTAAAAAGAAAGACCTGTTGCTTGATTTATGTGCACTGATTTTCAAATTCACTCATAGCAATCTGAGACCCAAAGAGTGCCCAGCTATTTATGCATAAACAAACATGACATAAGAAGCTTAGGTTTTCCCCCCAGGCAGAAAAGCAATTCATGTGCCAAATGGAGACAGATTAGAACATTTTACCTCACCTCATACAACACCTTCTATTTTATATAATGGAGGAAAGCGAACTAACTGAAATGCATTCCTAATCAAAGAAGGCAGCACTTCTTTGAACACTGATGCTGGAAAGACTGATGCAAAAATCAACTGCCACATTAGCTACACCCATGCCAATTTCCATACAGGTACACACCAGCCCTGTTACTACTTCAAAAGACTAACCACTGGCCTGCCCATTCATAACCATAGACACACATGGAACTTTTTTTTTTACATAAATACATTTATTGTTATTGCTATTTCACAACTTGCATCTTGTGCCGAAGCCCACTTAATTTGGAGTAATTTCCACTTATTTCAGAACTTACAAAAAAACTGTGCCTACAATTCAAAAACCAGAACCAATCTAAACAAGGTCATAACTATCACCACACAACTGTAACTCAGCAACAATGGATTCATCAGATGAATCTGAAAAGGCATTGTCAAGTTGAAAAGAGATACTGCATTGGATCCAGACTTACAGTTGTGTGAAAAAGAAAGTACACCCTCTTGGAATTGTATGGTTTTACATATCAGGACATAATAACAATCATCTGTTCCTTAGCAGGTCTAAAATTAGGTAAATATCATAGAATCATAGAATAGCAGAGTTGGAAGGGGCCTACAAGGCCATCGAGTCCAACCCCCTGCTCAATGCAGGAATCCACCCTAAAGCATCCCCGACAGATGCTTGTCCAGTTGCCTCTTGAATGCCTCTAGTGTGGGAGAGCCCACAACCTCCCTAGGTAACTGATTCCATTGTCGCACTGCTCTAACAGTCAAGAAGTTTTTCCTGATGTCCAGCTGGAATCTGGCTTCCTTTAACTTGAGCCCGTTATTCCGTGTCCTGCACTCTGGGAGGATCGAGAAGAGATCCTGGCCCTCCTCTGGGTGACAACCTTTTAAGTATTTGAAGAGTGCTATCATGTCTCCCCTCAATCTTCTCTTCTCCAGGCTAAACATGCCCAGTTCTTTCAGTCTCTCTTCATAGGGCTTTGTTTCCAGACCCCTGATCCTCCTGTTTGCCCTCCTCTGAACACGCTCCAGCTTGTCTGCGTCCTACTTGAATTGTGGAGCCCAGAACTGGACACAATACTCTAGATGAGGCCTAACCAGGGCCGAATAGAGAGGAACCAGGACCTCACGTGATTTGGAAGCTATACTTCTATTAACGCAGCCCAAAATAGCATTTGCCTTTCTTGCAGCCATATCACATTGTTGGCTCATATTCAGCTTGCGATCTACAACAATTCCAAGATCCTTCTCGTTTGTAGTATTGCTGAGCCAAGTATCCCCCATCTTGTAACTGTGCCTTTGGTTTCTATTTCCTAAATGTAGAACTTGGCATTTATCCCTATTAAATTTCATCCTGTTGTTTTCAGCCCAGCACTCCAGCCTATCAAGATCACTTTGAAGTTTGTTTCTGTCTTCCAGGGTATTAGCTATCCCACCCAATTTTGTGTCATCTGCAAATTTGATCAGTGTTCCCTGCACCTCCTCGTCCAAATCATTAATAAAAATGTTGAAGAGCACTGGGCCCAGGACTGAGCCCTGCGGTACCCCACTTGTTGCCTCTCCCCAGTTTGAAAAGGTTCCATTGATAAATACTCTTTGAGTCCGATTCTGTAGCCAACTGTGAATCCACCTAATAGTTGTTCCATCTAGCCCACTTTTAGCTAGTTTGTTAATCAGAATGTCATGTGGTACTTTGTCAAAAGCTTTGCTGAAGTCAAGGTATATGACGTCCACTGCATTCCCACGGTCCACAAGGGAGGTTACCTTATCAAAAAATGAGATCAAATTTGTCTGACAGGACTTGTTCTTGACAAATCCATGTTGGCTTCTAGTGATCACCGCATTGATTTCAAGGTGTTTACAAACTGACTTCTTTATAATCTGCTCCAGAATTTTCCCAGGGATGGATGTCAGACTGACTGCTCTGTAGTTCCCAGGTTCCTCCTTTTTGCCCTTTTTGAAGATAGGGACAACATTAGCCCTCCTCCAGTCGTCCGGCACCTCACCCGTCTTCCATGATTTTGCAAAGATAATAGACAAAGGTTCTGAGAGTTCTTCCGCTAGCTCCTTCATTACTCTAGGATGCAGTTCATCGGGCCCTGGAGATTTAAACTCATTCAAGGAAATTAGGTGTTCTTTGACCATTTGTTTATCAATCTCAAACTGTAATCCTGCCCCCTCAACTTCTGCTTCACTTTTTCCAGGGGGGTCATAGACCTACTTTGGGGAGAAGACTGAGATGAAGACCTCAGATGAACAACAACATATGACATATTACACCGTGTCATGATTTATTTAACAGAAATAAAGCCAAAATGGAGAAACCATGTGTGAAAAAGTAAGTACACCTTATGATTCAATAGCTTGCAGCAGCAATAACTTGAAGTAATCGTTTTCTGTATGACTTTATCAGTCTCTCACATCGTTGTGGAGGAATTTTGGCCCACTCTTCTTTACAATGTTGCTTCAGTTCTTTGAGGTTTGAGGGCATTTGTTTATGCACAGCTCTCTTAAGGTTCCGCCACAGCATTTCAATCGGGTTGAGGTCTGGACTTTGACTGGGCCATTGCAACACCTTGATTCTTTTCTTTTTCAGCCATTCTGTTGTATTTTTGCTGGTGTGCTTGGGATCATTGTCCTGTTGCATGATCCAATTTTGGCCAAGCTTTAGCTGTCGGACAGATGGCCTCACATTTGACTCTAGAATACTTTGGTATACAGAGGAGTTCATGGTCGACTCAATGACTGCAAGGTTCCCAGGTCCTGTGGCTGCAAAACAAGCCCAAATCATCATCCCTCCACCACCGTGCTTGACAGTTGGTATGAGGTGTTTGTGCTGATTTGCTGTGTTTGGTTTTCACCAAACGTGGCGCCGTGCATTATGGCCAAACTTCTCCACTTTGGTCTCGTCTGTCCAAAGGACATCGTTCCAGAAGTCTTATGGTTTGTTCAGATGCAACTTTGCAAACCTAAGCCGTGCTGCCACGTTCTTTTTAGAGAGAAGAGGCTTTCTCCTGGCAACCTTTCCAAACAAACCATACTTGTTCAGTCTTTTTCTAATGGTACTGTCATGAACTTTAACATTTAACATGCTCACTGAAGCCTGTAGAGTCTGAGATGTAACTCTTGGGTTTTTTGCAATTTCTCTGAGCATTGCACGGTCTGACCTTGGGGTGATTTTGCTGGGACGTCCTCTCCTGGGAAGATTGGCAACTGTCTTGAATGTTTTCCACTTTTGAATCATCTTTCTCACTGTAGAATGAAGGACTTTAAATTGTTTGGAAATGGCCTTATATCCCTTCCCAGATTGATGGGCAGCAGCAATTGCTTCTCTAAGATCATTGCTGATGTCTTTCCTCCTTTGCATTGTGTTAACACACACCTGAATGCTCCAGACCAGCAAACTGAAATAACTTCGGCTTTTATAGATGTGGTCATACTTGCTGATGATCAATTAATCACGGGCATTTGATTAGCAGCACCTGTCTGCTACTTAGCATCTTAATTCCTATGGAAGCAGTAAGGGTGTACTTACTTTTTCACACATGGCTTCTCCATTTTGGCTTTATTTCTGTAAAATAATGACACAGTGTAATATGTCATGTGTTGTTGTTCATCTGAGGTTGTATTTACCTAATTTTTAGACCTAAGGAACAGATGATTATTATTATGTCCTGATATGTAAAATCATACAATTCCAAGAGGGTGTACTTTCTTTTTCACACGACTGTAGTTACTTTGTGATGGGCTACACTTAGGTCCTACTGAAATCAATGAGACAAGTTAGGCAATGCTTAAATCCAATTGATTTCAGTGGGATCTCAGTGCAACTAAATTAGCCTTGATGCATCCTAATATTTCTTTGTGGAATTATATATATTTTAAACCCCGAAAAATTAACGATTTGTTCAATGCTTATGGAATATGCTTTTTGTTTTGTTTTGGTACAGTTCCTTTAATAACAAAGTAAAGGAAGAGATAAAGGAACGCTTTCATTATGATACAGAAATCAACAATAATTATATAAACCTAAATACAAGAAGAAGCCTATATGTATGGGTCAGTTCCACTGGGTGTACAAGAACCCCCGCACTGGAGGGAACGGGGGAAGAGAGGACACAGGGAATGCTTTGCACTGAAGAGCCTTTACTATGTGGACAATTTTGACTTTTGACCCAGAAATCCATGAGTATTCTAGTAGACTACACACATGAGCTCAATACAGGAAGTCACCCCACTCTTCCTTCCTATGATGATTACTACACTTTCCAACTTCTGTGTCAGGGCCATAGGCTTCTTTGGTATTAAGCAGTACAGTCAGTATTTTATCGTAATAATTACTCTATTTTAGGTGCTTACTATGAAAGCACAACAATAAGTTATAACTTTGTTTCAGACATAAGTATGATTAACAAATATGTCATGGAACGTTCTGCTTTGGCCAGTAATTAATGCTTATGCTAATCTACCAGACATTTCTTATGAACCCACTGAAGCCAAAAAGAAACCACTAAGGGAGAGACAACTCGTTAGTGTAATACTATTTTCCTGGCTGAGAGCAATAACTTGTAATTAACCACTAAGCTCATTCAGCAAAAGATGGCATATATTTTGAAATCCACTATATTCTTTGGATTAAATATTGTTCTGTGAAAGCATGGATTATTTGGAATTTCAATCCCATTCGACACTGACTACCCAGGTACAATGATTTACATGTAAGATTTTTTTCCTACTGTAAAAATATTTCCCAACAAATTGAAAATTGGCCCAATTATCCTACTTCCACTGGAAACACAGCTTAATACCAGTCACAATAGGCAGCCCAAATAGAAAGGTTTTATGATCCTTCCAAGATACAAGAACTTTGATAAGTTTCCAAGGGCGGTCCTGTTTTTATTTATTGTTTTATCTTTTTATATTGTCATGTTGTATTTTAATGAAAACCACTTAGGGATTTTAATATATTAAATAGTATAGAAATATTTTTTTAAATGTCTCTTAATGTCTGCCTCCAAGAGACAACAAGTTCTACAACTGTGCAGTAGCTGCCAAATGTCTGTCTGTGTTCTCCTATAGTGGCAATTCCTAAGAAAGGGCACTCATTCACACATGCAAAACAACCACTAGTTTTCTCCATGCAGTCCCTCTTAAGTACAGCATTCCATGAGAAATCCTATGTATGAACAAGGATAAACTGTGATACAGCCTGCAGCATCCATCACTGTGAGTACAGTGGATGCAAGAAGATCTGCCAGTCACAGAAATGACAGCTGTAGGATATATCAGCACACAGCCCTTTGAGGAGTATATGAAACAGTATCTCCAAAAGTTGATTTGGTGCATTATTAAAGCGCTCATTAAACCCATTCAGAGTTGTAATTGAGAAGGAAACTGCCTTGAAAGCAAATTAAAATTGGCACAATATCTTTAATCAGTATAGACTTATTGAAGGGAAGAATCTGGCTGTTTCCACAGTGGTTCTTTTCTTGTATATATTACAATGGAGCACTATCAAAAGAGAGACTGTGTCAGGGTTTTATATGCAGTATAAATATAGTTTGCCCTTGTACTCAAGGCAATGTTCGATATGTACAACTACTTATGCTTTTTTACTTTCTCTCCCAAATGTAGCACAGTGCTTTGTCAGCAGTCCTTCCTTGTCTGTCAGCCCTACAGAAGAAATCAGAACACAGAATAACAAAGGACAGGAGTCAAGGCAA
Source organism: Elgaria multicarinata webbii (assembly GCF_023053635.1). Classification (NCBI taxonomy): domain Eukaryota; kingdom Metazoa; phylum Chordata; class Lepidosauria; order Squamata; family Anguidae; genus Elgaria; species Elgaria multicarinata. The sequence goes on from NC_086171.1 coordinate 26,031,138, forward strand.
AGTGTGTCTTATGGGATTACCTGCAAATATGAGCAACTGGGGACTATCTAATCTCTGTAACAGATGAATTTATGGGGGGGCGGAGCTGGCCGCCTGAGCAATGGCGGGTTTCTTCTGAGGCTCTAAGCGGCGTTTGCCGGAAAAAGCAATTATCTCTCTTCTAATGGGCATAAATCTTTGAGCAAACGACAGAAAATGATTATAAAAGTCACAGGAGCTGGAAAAGCAGAGAGATTTGAAGAAGGGAGGTGAGATGATTGATATTTAATACAATGTCTGTGTAAACGGCAACACTATCGAAACCGAAAGTAACACTGACGCAGTTTAAAAAGAAGGAATTTATGCTTGCTGGACATTGATTTGTGTTATAACCTTTCATTCTTATCTCACATGGGAAAGATTGAAATGCTGGCTTTGTAAGGTGGAAGTTGTTGATTGGATTTATTGGCGTGGTGAGAAGGGGGGGAGAGAAGGTGGAAGAAGCTGCATTCGGCATTCGGTGAGGGAGATGTGGGAAGCTGAGAGGCTGCGAATGATTAAACTGATCCCCTCTAGTGAATGCTGTTGTGAACTGGATATTCCCCCCCCCCCCTCATGAAGAAGGAAAAAGTGTTTGATATATAACAGAGAAGCCAGCATAAGTTGCTAAGGAAGTGAGTTACACTCTAAGATTTATGCCCTACCCAGAAGAGTCCCATGCCTAACGTTAAAAGAAAGATCAAAAGTTGGGCAAAGCTCAATATACAAAAAAAGAAAAAGAAAAAAAAAAAAGAAAAAAAGAAGAAAAAAAAATAAGAAACCTTCAAATCATAAAAAAAGGAACTTTCAAATCATAATTTGGCATACCTCTCCCTCCTGGAAAGGACAGCCCCTGGAGTTGAGCAAGAGGAGGAAGATAAAGACCCAGTCCCTTTGGATACAATACCAAATAAAGAAAAAAATATGACTGAAGGAGGAGAAAGTGGTAGTAACCCTCCCTCGTTGATGGAGATCAGGCCCATTATAGCTGAAAATAACATTGTTATATTTTAAAAAAATGGATCAGCATATGAGTGAATTTAGACATCAATTGTGTATTTAGCGGATAAAAAGGCGGAAAATTCGGATAAGATCAAAAAGATAGAGGCTAAAGCGGATTTGGACCAGAAGAAATAAGAGGCTTTTGAGAAATCAACTAATATACAATTTAAAGAATGGGTACTGTGATCGATTGCCTTGGAAGATTAATCTAGTAGATCTACTTTTTGAATAAAGCAGCTAAAGGAGTCGCAGGGAGAAGATCTTAGAGAAATCATCGTGAACTGGTTCAAGGAGCTGATGCCTGATATATCAATAGACGGATTGGATCCGGATCGAGTCCATCGTGTGGGGGGGCAAAACCACAAAGGGGCAAGAGACATTTTGGTGAAATTTGGTAATTATTATAAAAAAGAGCAAATTATGAAAGAATTGAGATTTAAGAATCAGATATAATATAAAGGCAAACCAGTGCAAATTTACAATGATCTTTCTCAACGTACATTAAATTGGAGACGTAGTCTTAAACCAATAACGGAAACATTAATGAAGAATAAAATTCCTTATGCATGGGGTTACCCGGTTTTTTTAAGATTTACATATGGGAGGAGAGAACATAGAGTAACCTCATTGGATCAAGGTAAAGATTTGCTGAAGAGGCTGGGTCTGGATGGGGAAGCAGATGGGGCTGGAGTGGGTGGGGGAGGGAATGAGGCTGGGACATCTGGAGAGTAAGAGAATTGTTAATTATGTTTGGAGATAATTGCAAATAAAAATGCTAATATAGAAACCTGCCGGCCAGGCACAGCACTGCCTCCCCCCTCCCCCTTTAAAGTAGATGGCCGGAGTACTAGACTCACGGGGATATGGGGGGGGATTAGAGTGGGGGGGTGGGGAGGGGGGGAAGGTAGGGGAGGAGGGATTGGGGTAGGAGGGTGGGGGTTTTATGTATGGAGTTTGTGTTTTTATGTAAGCAAGTTTGAACTGCTGAGCACAAGGGATCGGAAGAGATTTCAAAAGGGTGATTATGGATAAAAAGATAAAGGTATCAACACTCAATGTTAAAGGTTTAGGGGCAGTCGTGAAAAGGAAGAGAATAGAACAAAGGCTTAATAAAGAGGGATCAGATATTATAATGATCCAAGAGACACACCAAGGCTCCGAGAATTCGAATATGATAAAATTAAAGTGGCTAGCCTATTATGAAAAGTCATTAGGGACATCAAAAAAAAAATGGAGTGGCCACTTTGATTTCAAAAAAAAGTGGGTTTACATTAGAAGAGGTAAAAAAGGATGATAAGGGTAGATATCTTATGTTAAAAGGTAAAATTGAGGGAAAGGTCTATACTTTGATTAATGTTTATGCCCCAAATGAGAGGCATAGAGAGTTTTTTATAAAGTTGTTTAAAGAAATAGAAGAATTTAAGGAGGGGTATGCTATATTAGCTGGGGATTTTAATATGGTTATGGATAATAAAAGAGACAGGTCAAATCCCATTAATGCTGAAAAGAGGAACAATATGACTATATTGAATAAATTAGTAAAAGAAAATGATTATTTAGATTCGTGGCGCTTACTTAACGGGAATAGGCCTGGATTCTCATACTTTTCCCCAGTTCATCATACATACTCCAGGATAGATCATATATTTGTTTCAAAAGACTTTGCAACGAGGATTTGTAAAATGGAAATGGGGGTAATAAAAGTAACTGATCATGCCTTGTTAAGTTTAGAATTTACAGTTAAGAAAGATTATAAAGAGGCATATAGATGGAAGTTGAACACAAAGATATTGAAATACAATAAAATAGTAGATAAAATTCGGAAGGAACTGTCGGAGTCATGGGAAATTAATGAAAAAGGAGGAACAGCTGGGTCAGTCATTTGGGACACCATGAAGGCTGTAGCAAGAGGAATCTGTATTAGAGAAACATGTAGTTTAAAAAGACAACAACGTGCAGAACAGGAAAAGTTAGAGATAGAAATTAAAAACTTGGAGGAAAGATATTGGCGAAGTAAAGATAAATATAAATTAGTGGAAATACAAGCTAAGAAGAAACAATTAGAAAATTTAAATATAGAAGAGATTCAAAAGAATTTAATGTATATGAAAAGGGAATATTTTGAAAACAGTGATAAGAACTCGAGGTTGCTTGCCAAGCTCACACAAAAAGAAAAAGGGAGGAATGGGATAGAAACGTTGAAAGATAGCCGAGGGAATTATTGTCATGCAATGAAAGCTAAAATAAAAATTTTTCAGGAATTTTATCAGGAATTGTACAAGGGTAAAGAAATTCAACAAGAAAAGGTGGAGGAGTATATTGGAAGGTTTATAAAGAAGGAAATAAAATTAGAATATAAGGAGTTAATGGAGTCAGTAATAACTCAAAGAGAAGTTGAAGAGGTTATTGATAAGTTAAAAGTGGGTAAATCACCAGGAGCAGATGGTTTGGGTCCAGAATATTATAAGGTCTTCAAAGATTGTTTAGTTCCAAAATTAATGGAACTTTATAATAGGATATTATCAGGAGAGAAGATACCCGAATCATGGGAACATTCAGTGATAATTCTGATCCCAAAACCAGATAAAGATTTGACTAATCCCGATTCTTATAGACCTATTTCTTTAATAAATCAGGATGCTAAAATTTTTACATCTATTATGGCCAAACGACTAAATAAATTTTTGGCAGAATATATAGGAGCAGATCAATGTGGGTTTGTGGTAGGAAGACATATGCATAATTTAGTGGGTAGAGTTTTAAATGTAATAAATGTAATAAAAAAAGCAAATATTAAGGCAGGTATTATGGCATTAGATATTTTTAAAGCTTTTGATTGTGTGAGCTGGCAGGCACTAAAGAGTATTATAGATAAATTGGGATTTGGAAATAAATTTAAAAATGTAATAGAACAGCTATATTCCCAAAATACGGCGGTAGTGGTGGTAAATGACGGACTTACTGAAAAGATACGACTAGCCAGAGGAACAAGACAAGGATGTCCGCTCTCGCCGGTCCTTTTTGTAATGGTTATGGAAGTTTTGGCGAAGGCACTAAGGGAGGATAAAGAATTAGAAGGAATTGGAGAGGTAAGGGAAATAAAGCTAAACATGTTTGCGGATGATACTTTATTGACCATTAAGAATCCATTAAGAAAATTAGAAAGAATTAAATATCAGTTGAGGGAATTTGAGGAAATTACAGGGTTAAAAATAAATTGGTCTAAATCAGAGATGATGTTGTTTAACTATACTAAGAAGGAAGAAAAGGATTGGGAATTTAAGGGAATGGAATTGAAAGTTAAGAACGAGATTAAATATTTGGGAATTAAAATTACAAAAAATCTAGAGAATTTAGAAAGGGAAAATTTAACGAGGTTAAAGAAGGAGGTACTAGAGAAATTGGAAAAATATAAAAGATTAAATTTATCTTGGTTTGGGAGAATAGCTTTGATAAAAATGAAGATATTAGCTAAAATTAATTTTGTATTTAGGATGTTACCTATAAAAATATCAGAAACCGAGATAAAAAGTTGGCAAAATATTATTAATAAATATTGTAATGGAGAAAAGAGAGCAAGAGTGAATAAAAATAATTGGTACCTAAGCCAAAAAAAGGGGGGAATGGGTCTCCCAAACATAAAATTATACTACGTAGCAAATAGATTAAGACATGTTGTAGAAGCAATTATGGGAGTAGGAGATTTATATTGGATGGAAGAAAAAATCATAAGTAAGGTAGAGATGAATCTGGAGAATGTTTTTTTTAAAGATGGAGGAAGAAAGTGGGTTGGAAGTATAGATAATCCACTCCTGAGGACTCAATGGGAAATTTGGAGTAAATTTAAAGGGAAGCTGCTTCCGAGCAACTCTCCCTTAGCACCGATAATAATGTTAAAGAATTTCCCAGAGGATCTAAAGGGTAGATTATGTAAAATATTAAAAGAGAAAAATAAAATAAAATTAAAGGATTGGGTAAGAGATATTAAAACAAGAGAAGATATGGAAAATTTGTTAAAGGAGAAGAAGCTATCTTGGCTAGAATATGGTCAATTAGAACAATGGAATAAAAAGTGGATTAAAGATAATAGAATGTGCAGAAAGATGACGAGGTTTGAAGAATTAGTAGTAAGTAAGGAGAAAGGAAAAGGAAGTAGTATAGTTTCAAAAGGATTAATGAGTGAAATATATAAAATATTGTTAGAGAAGGAGTTTAGAGAGAATACAGAGAAAATGATTTGGGAATCAGATTTGAAGATACAAATAGGGCGACAGAGCTGGGAGGGACTATGGAAACAAAGAGTGTTGAGAAGTTTATCAGTAAGAATAAAGGAGAATTATTTTAAAATTTTATGGAGGTGGTACCTAACCCCGGTTAGATTGAATAAGATAAGTGATCAACATTCAGCAAATTGTTGGAGAGGATGTGGGGAAAAAGGAACGTATTTACATATGTGGTGGCAATGCAAATATGTACAAAGATTATGGAAGATGGTGTTTTCAGAAATTGAAGAAATAGTGGGAATGAAAATAGAACAAACACCAAAAATAGCATTGCTGTCACTATTTGAAGATATAAAGTGTGGAAAAGGAACTATAGAGCTGATATCGAGTTTGTTGGTTGCAGCACGATTGATGATAGCTAGGAACTGGAAGATCCAAGGGGAATATTCTATTGAGGAATGGTATAAAGTAGTATGGGACATAGCCATTAATGATAAACTGACATGCAATATTAAGTGGAGAAAAGGCGTAACTAAAATAAATGAGTTCGAAGGAATCTGGAAACAGTTCCTAGTGTTTGTGTTTACTAAGGGAAGTGAGAAACCACCAGCAGAAGAAATGATTAGATTTTGGACTCAAGAATGATCCCGAGGTGGGGGGTGCACATTTATGTTAAGAATGAAGATGTTGTAGTGTGATAAGGCATATGTAATAGTTTTTGATATTTGTACTCAACAATTATTCAATATGTATGCAGCAGATATTTGATGTATTTTTTTTCTTATTGTGTTAGTTTCAGTTATATTTTGGAAATGTTTATCTATGTTTATATAGTGTTGAAAATGAATAAAAATTATTATAAAAAAATAAAAAAAAAATCAAAAAAAAGAAAAAAAGAAAAAAATTTAAAAGATTAAACAGATGAATTTATCTGCTGGTAACAGTTACCTATAGACCAAATGCTACTAAGTCTGGTTTTCATAAGAAAACTGGCATTTACCAAATAACGTAATTTATTAGCTTATTTACCATGAAACAAATGTGAAGTTGTTTTTCCTCAGCACAATTCACTACAAAAAGCCTTCAGAACAAGAAGTGCCATGCTGGATCAGACCAAGGTTCACACAGTGGCCAACCAGCCATCGGCCAGGAATGAACAAGCAGGACATGGTGCAGCAGCACCCTCCCACCCATGTTCCCCAGCAACTGGTGCACACAGGCTTACTGCCTCAAATACTGCAGATAGCACATAACCATCAGGGCTAGTAGCCATTGATAGCCTTCACCTCCAGGAATTTATCCAACCCCCTTTTAAAGCCATCCAAATTGGTGGCCATCGCTACATCTTGTGGTAGTGAGTTCCATAATTTAACTATGCGCTGTGTGAAGAAGTCCTTCCTTTTATTTGTCCTGGATTTTGTTTTGATGCAAGATATGGTTATCTGCTGGTGAGGTAACACAGGCAGGTGTAAATTGGACCCAAGTTCCTATTTACTCCTTCTGCCAGAATATCCATTGCACTTGTGCAATGAAATCATTTTGCACATCTCAAACACTCACCACAATGTAGTGATCGTTTCTTAAACTACTTAAGCAAATTCCTTCTAGCAGTGTGCATATTATCATGGACTCAAGGAATATTAAACAAATCGTGAGAAAGCAAGTGTGCATTTTAACAGGTGCAACCAACACATCTTCACCTTGAGATTGGGTTTTGACAGTAGTTTCAACAATTCTCTGATCTCACTGTTCAGTGGTTTGCTCTGCAGCTCCTCAGCCAGCTGTGAAGGAGATTGAAGTGACACAAAGAACATTAGCAAGAGAATTGTTTTACTCAGTGTGTCAGTGACAACCAAGAATCAATCTTGTTCAAGGTTATTACTTTCCAGTGTGTTCAGCATGAAGAAAAACAGGCCATCAATCATTACTCTTCATTTTTTGGCCCTTATGCTAAATTCTGGCCAGGTCTTTCAACTGAGTTTGACTAAAGTAATCATATCTGGCAACAGCACACCCAGATCACAGTCTGATTTATAGCAATGAGGGCAAATCCCAGCACTTCATCTAAGTGAATGGTCCTTTGCGTGCAGACAAAGGGCTGCTTGTAAAAATGACTGGATCAAACTTTGACACTGTCTATAAAAAACAGCTTCTGAATGAAGTGGTGAAATCCATACTGCTTCCAAAAATCCACAGTAGCTATTCTGTTTAGGGCTGGTATAAGGAAGCAGAGTGCCCCTATAGTGCTAGTAGTAGTTTATTATGTTTACACACATAGAGCAGTAGCTTGTTAAATGTCAGACAAGTTAATCACAGTACCATGGCCTGCATCAAGTTACCAGATATGCAAGCGTTCTAAAGGCTAAAGAATAGTCTTCAAGAAGTTCAATTACACACCAGCTACACCACAAAGCACTAGCTTGAGCAATACCATAATTTGATCAAACATCATAATCCCTTATCATGTATATGAAAATTAACTTTAGCTTTAACTTTATCCTTCATACAATATATTGTACTATTGCAGTATTGCAGCAAAGAAATAACTTTTTGCAGATTCATATTCACTAGAGTTGGATGTTGTAAATACTGAAAGAATATGAATCTGCAAAAATACTTTCTTTCTGACCTCCTTGACCCAGGAAGATTCTTCTGTGTACAAATGTGTCAAATTATTTGTGTGGATCTGTGCCATTAATCTATGAGAAAATACAAACTGACAACCAAGAAAAATAGCATGGTACCAAAGATTGTCCTGGAGTGTGAGCCACTGTGCCAAGCATGCCTAAGTTTCACTTAAATCAGTTAAACTTACTTTTTTTAAAATACTGCCTGCCTCAAGTTCTGTCATAGTTTATACAGGTGTGCACACAATTCATCAGGGTTGTAGAATTCACCATATAATGCAGAAAAAGCAGGCTTGATTTTTATTAATAAAAATTATAGTAACAGGAAATTAAATACTCTATCAATGCCAGCCAGTCTAATTTTATTTTTTAGTTATGAAAGTAATTTGGAAAGCTTTAATATCTATAAATCTCTGCTTCTTTTTTAAACAGTTATTTTCTGACAACCTCTTCCTATATCTTTCATAAGCCTCATTTCTTTTAGTATTATCAGTCATTTTTCTTCTCCTGTCAGCACTTGAGGTATCTCATTTATCTTTATTTTTGGAAAACATTCCTCTTGTCTATGATTCTCATAACACATCAGTAGCTAACAGCTCCACCTTCATTGTAGACTTCTAACCTGTACTTTTCTTACATGGCACCAAGGCTGAACAAGAACCCATCTAGATGCCATGTTGTTATAACAGGAACATGTCTAATAAAAATCAAAACACCATTAGCAATCCTGTGATGACAACTCCTTGGAAAGCTTTGCATATCCAGCTCACATGGTCCCATTCATACGCCTGTTCTATGCTCTGCTTTCAGACTGTTTGGAGAAATATTGTGCCAATGGTCTCATCAGGGATACTTACGTCATCCGCCAAAGCTAATGCGCCATGCAACATGGGCACAGGGCTCTGTTTTTCATAATAATGCAACTTCTCATGAATCTAGGAGATAACGGAAGAAAGAAGTTTTAATGGAAAAAAGCAGTAGAGTCTAACAACATAAGCTGACTAGTTAAACAACTGCAAAAAAACAACAACTTACAAAGCATTTAGTAGTAAACATGTAGATATAATTCATCATCAGCTTCTGATGAAGCACCGTATGAAGTCAGATGGAAAAAATGTTGAGTATGTAAGATCAACCCACAGAAAAGATTAACATTTACTATTTCCTTTCCCTTTTTGATTTTCAGGACCTATGTTTCTCACATATTTCCTTATTTATCATTTATTTTTATAAAGCTTCTGAAAACAAAAGAATAACATGTTTATCCTGAGAAGGGATATAAAATTATGTAAATTATTATTTATGAAGTTATACTTTCCAAAAATGTGGGTGCCAATGTAAACAAGCAGTAATAAATCAATACTGTTAAGTGTTTTTCAGCTTCAGTATTAATATTTATTCAAAATTGCTTCAAACATTCTTTGGTTTTTCTAAGAGGAAAACAGGCATGTTATCACCTATATTAATCAACTTCGGTTGCATTATTATGCACACAAGCCTGGGAGCAACTTCCACTGAATAAACGAATAGGACTGCATTGTTATTTGCCTAACATTTATTCAGCAAAACAAACCTACAAACAAAAACCATTTTCCTAAATCTTAATAGTTTGGTCACAACAATCTACTTCTAGAATTTAACATTTTTTGGAAATACACATTAATAAAATAATGGTGTATGCAGTTCATTATCTCTTTCAAGTCTTTTAAAACATATAGGATGTTTAAGCATTTAAACAGACTAAGGCTGCAGTCTTAAACCTAAGGCAGCTCAGATACTGGATTGTATCATAAGATTACTTTCTCTTCATGTTCAAACACAATAAAATAATGACACCTTGATTATAAAATCTAAGCACATCATAATGATTTGCAGGAGATGCATTTTACCCAAAATATTTTCCTATGTTGAACATTTCCTAGCTTTATTTTTTTAACTGACCAGCAGAAGTCAGTTAAAACTGACCAGCAGAAGTCAGAACTGATTTTGTATTTGATATTTTTTATATTTCAAAAAACTGCACAAAGCATATATAAATGTATAGAAGGGCTTGCTACTTCATTTAGTGCCAGTAACACTGCATTTTCCTTTTTCACTGCTATAGCATTCTGAGTTGACATTTTCCAGTGAGCCTTCCACAATGGCTCCAATATCTCTTTCCTAAGTACTCATGGCTAACTGAAAACACATCGTATCAAAGCTTGAGAAGCAAACTTTTTTAGGTTCAGGGGATGGATTTTCCTTCTCCCCACAGACCCATCCCACAGGAAGGTAACAAAGGAGCAAGCAGACTCAGCTGGCTTTGCTCTGTCACCTTCCACGCACAGTGAAGGCAACAGAAGAACAAAGCAACTGAGCCATTCAATAATTCAACAACTTCACATTTAAGTTACTTACAAACTTGTGGATGAATGCCATGCAACCTTGAGTGTGTGTGTGTGTGTGTGTGTGTGTGTGTGAGAGAGAGAGAGAGAGAGAGAGAGAGAGAGAGAGAGAGAGATGGGTCAGGTGTGGGTAACTCCAACATCTTCCACAGTGAAAATAGATGCAAATAATTCATTTACCTTCCTTGAAATATCCCTGTCTTGTTTTGCTATTTTATTTATGTTGTTGTCACTAATGTTGCTACTGCTTGTTAACCCTTATCCCTGGTAAATTGGCTGAAAAATGAATTCTGGCTTTTGATATAAATTAAGAAACTAGTAATTTTCTCACATTCTTTCTTGACGTGCCGTATCCAAAACATACTACCTTCTTGGCCCTAGACTTCAGTCTCCCATCCAACCATATAAAATTTTGCTTCCAGTGCCTTTGAGTTACATTCGTCTCTAGTGGTCACACATACCCATATTTTCCCCTTTCTATTTTCCAACAGCCTAACTAAGCTCCTCATAATGTTGGTACCAGCCAGGCAAGTCACAACATGATCATCAAGGCTTCATGGTAAAGGTGGGTTTTGAGGAGAAATTTGAAGAAAGGAAGAGAGGTGCCATCATGTCATTCAGGTGTTCTGGAAGGTAGTTCAAAGCATACAGGGCAATAGACTAGATAGGAATCTTTTGAGGGAGCAGGAGACCTTTGGATGGTGGAGCAGGAGGAGCAAAGTTTATGGGCCAGGATATATCAGAATATCAGAATATAAGAGTTATGGGATGAAGACCATGGAGGATTCTGAAGTTAAGACAAGCAGCTTGTCTTGGTCCCTGGAGCAGGCAGGACATCAGTACAGGAATTTAAGGAAGGTCTTCACTTGATAAGAGTGATGAGAGGTAAATTATTTTGGCAGCAGAGTGCTGGATAGACACAAGGGGACCAATGTGAGAAAATGGAAGATTGCCATAGCACTAGGCAAGAGATGACCAGGGCATGGACCAGTTTTTACCAAGGGGTCAATGAATATGGGCCACATTTTTGCAATGATATAAAGGAAGAAGCAACATGACTTAGCTGGAGACTGAATATGGGTAACAGAGGGGAGATAAGGGCTAAAGAACTGCCAAAGGAAGTGAGGCAGGTGGTTACTAGGAGGAGGGTTTTCTCCGCCGTGGCACCCCGGTTGTGGAATGAACTCCCCAGAGAGGTCCACCTGGTGCCTACACTGTACTCTTTTCGTTGCCAGCTGGAGACCTTTTTATTCTCTCAGTATTTTAACACTTAATTTTAACTTAAATTTAAATTTTACTGTTCTAACTCTGTATTTTAATCTTATATCATTTTTGCTGCGTGGTTTTATCCTGGTTGTGCTTTTTATACTATATTTTGGATTTGTGTTTTTAACCTGTTGGTTGTTTTATTATGGTTTTAATTTTTGTGAACCGCCCAGAAAGCTTCGGTCAAGCTCATCTGCCACCTTCCCACAGCACTTGGGACATCACTTGCTGGCGTGCTTGGGGCTGCAACACTGCTGAAGGTGCTTTGCTCCTAGCTATTTTATTTTACCGCCTACCTCTGGTGCTGCTGGCCTATTAAGTCCCCTCCTCCATTACTACCAAGAGAAAGCTGCTGCTGGGTGATGGGTAGGTCAGCATTGTTTCCCTCACAGTGCAGAAATTACTCAGTCAAATCAGAAACCCAAGCATTAAACTCTCTCTCTCTCTCTCTCTCTCTCTCTCACACACACACACACACACACACTTACTTCAACTCTTTGGCACTTATATTTTTGAAAGGATAGCATGATGTGTGTTTTCTGCACTAAACCTTTTCTTTTCCTTCATCTACCTTTTCTCAGGATAATGCAGATTTTTATTTAGATTTGTTAAAATAAATTAAATAAAATAAATCAGGTAGTTGACCAAGGTTCAAGCAGCTAGAATTGGGAGACAGATCCAAGGGGGCAGGGAGTGGGGGGAGCTGAATTAAAAAATGGGATTGGGGTGGCAGGGTTGGAAAGGGTTTTACTTTAAAGATGTTGCCAGTATGGTGTTGCTATAATCTGGGATTATTGTTGTTGTTGCTGATGCCGCTGATGCTCCTGCCCTGTCTTTGTGTGTGTTGTCCAATCAATCCTATGTTCCCTTTTAAGGAGTCCAGAAATTCTGAAACTTTGGCAATCAGCTGCTTCCTTCGCTGCCTGAACTCACTTTCTGGATTAAAAAGGGCAGCACATGGTCCATCTGAAGGAAATTGATAAATGGTAATAATAAACTATTTTGTGCAAGAGACCAAGGGAAAGAGAGATTAGCACCTTCCCAGCCTCCCCTCCATTCCTTGTACTTTAAAACACTGCATCTTAACTACTAGGAGAAAGATGATAATTTGTTTATATAATGTCTGCTCAATAGTATGTTTGTCTATATAATGCCTGCTCAATAGTATGTTTCTGCCACATGGTGCTGCTTGTCTGAGGTTATGGTCCTACGTATATGCACTTAGTACAAAGTTCCACTGGCATCAGTGCAACTTACTTTCACGTAAACAGGTATTGGAACATGCACTCTTGAGAATAAGCTCCACTGAACAAAGTGGGACTTATTTCTAACTAATTATAAAGAGAATTGGATAGCAAGAAAGTATACTTGCTCTGTGTTGGAACACACACACACACAAAACAAGGTCATAAAATAACTTAAGAGAGAATATGGCAAGTGGCTTGAGGTTTTCCTGATCATGCACCATTCTTTCCTCCTAGTATCAAGGTTTAGAGCAGTGGAAACCTATTAAATTCCACTGAATTCCCAAAAATTGTGGCAGCAGGTATCTTGTTCAGATTTTTCTCTTCCTTTGATATACACCATGTATTGCTTGTGCGGATCTGAAAAATCAGGCTGCTGTAAATAGGACAGCTACATCTCCAAGGAGCTGGATTACTTGGAAGGAAGATGATGTAGACAACTGGGCATCTTTACCGCCCAGAGAGCTCCGGTTATTGGGCGGTATAGAAATGTAATAAATAAACAAATAAATAAAAATACTTAAAAGTGGGATAGTGGTACCTTTCCTTTGTGGGATGAGAGAGCATGGATCTTTCGTTCTATTATGTTCAGGTGTATTATACATTTTTAAATAGTCTTGGGTACTGTACAAATTGACAGGCAGGGGTGGGGGATTGTTGCAGGCAGCAAAATGTCTTGGGCCAGGCTTGATTCCAGAGACGACTAAAGAAAAAGACCTACCCCATCCCATTATTGTGGAAGTAAAGAACCATATCACATTTTTAAATTTAATTTACTTATAAATAGCATGCGCAAAGATTATTAAAAGGAGCATATCTTTAAAAAACATCTCTCTCAGTACTGTTTGGGTGATTGCAAATTATTTCTTTGGGAATTAATCAAAACAGGAAAGTTAGTCTTACCCATGAATTCCCTTTTTTTCAAGTACATCTTGAGGTGTCTCTACTTTGGGGAGGAACCTTCTCTTGCTACCAGGCAAGGTCAGCTTCTTCCCAGGTTCCCAGATGGTACCTGAAACCAGAAGGGAATCCTTCCAGCTTTGGAACATCCCTCACCCAATTCTGTGGAGCAAAACTATTGAACTGCATGTGAAAGAAAATATATAAAGACACTAGGGGAAGACTGACACCCCAGGACTCTGAACTGTCTACCCTACAACCTATAGCGCTAACTATGAGGTAAGGTTACAACGTCTGGGACTGTTTGATCTTGAAAAAAGGCAAAGATGAGGAGAAATGATAGAAATGTACATAAATTACGCATAGTGTGGAGAATGTGGATAGGGAGAGATTTTTCTCCCTCTCCCATAATACTAGAACCTACGGACATCCCATGAAGCTGATTGGTGGGAGATTCAGGACAGATCAAAGGAAGTACTTCTTCACAAAATGCATAAACTATGGAATTTGCTAGTAATGGCCACCAATTTGAATGGCTTTAAAAAGGAGTTATACAAATTCATGGAGAATAAGGCTAACAATGGCTACTAGTCACCAGTATCAGAGGCAGTATGCCTATGTATAACAGTTGCTAGGGAACACAAAGAGGAGGGGGCTGCTACATGCATGTCCCACAAGCAGCTGGTGAACCACTGTGTGAACAGAATTCTGAATGAGATGAACCCTTCATCTGATCCAGCAAAGTTTTTCTTATGTTTTTAATTATATCAAAACACAGAGGTTATCAAATCTCTGCTTATAACAATACCTGTCAACTTACATGATGGATAGACTGCCCCACCCTGGTTCCAATGAACATGGGAATTCATGAATAAAACAAATTTCCCTTTTTCTTCCTGGTGGGATTGGATGGGACCTTTACTTTTGGGATATCAAAAGTATTATAAACCCCAGTTCTTCCAGTGTGCAGCTGAAGTTTCTGATGAGGATGAGGCACAGGCTACTTCCTCAAGGATAAAACAGTCAGTGATGTATTCAGGGCCTTCCCAGCCAGGGGACACAGCTCTGCCATCATCTTTATTTATTTATTTATTTATTTATTTATTTATTTATTTATTACATTTTTATACCTCCCAATAGCCGAAGCTCTCTGGGCGGTTCACAAAAATTAAAACCACAGTAAAACACCCAACAGGTTAAAACACAATTACGAAATACAGCATAAAAAGCACAACCAGGATAAAAACCACACAGCAAAGTTGATATAAGATTAAAATACACTTGAACTTCTGGCTGTTACGGCAGAAACTCCATTTCCTCAGCCTCACAGATATCTTAGGCTATGGAATCAGATAAGGGCCCTTTAAAACTCCACCCAGCTCCAACATGAAGGGAAGAGCTGACTACAGTGCAAGTCTTGTCAGCCTACATAGGGTTTCAGTTGTCTCTAGGTACCTGCTGAAGCAATATCCTCCTAATAGGAGAGAGGTCCAGCCAGCAGCAGTCACTTGGAACTATCCAGGGTCCTACTTTCTTCTTGCCTTAATCAGCATTCTTGCCTTGAACTTACTACTAGGTTCCCCTGTGAATCTCATCCTCCTAATAGGAGAGAGGTCCAGCCAGCAGGACGCACTTGGAACTATTCAGGGTCCTACTTTCTTCTTGCCTTGATCAGCATTCCTGACTTGAACATACTACCAGGTTCCCCTGTGAACCTCAAGGGACCCTAGAACAGGTCAAAAAAGAAGTACATCGCAGGGTGAGAATCCAATCTACCCAATACCTACTTGAGTTTTAAATATTCTCCTCCAAAAAACAACCTCAAAGGAGGAAAGACACTCCCCATACTTAAGCATGGGTGGATGCTTAAGGGTGGATTCCTGCATTGAGCAGGGGGTTGGACTCGATGGCCTTGTAGGCCCCTTCCAACTCTGCTATTCTATGATTCTATGATATGCACAGAAGCTCAAATGGTGGATAAGGCTTTCCTTTGCTACAAGTAAGAAGCGAGAGACAGGCTCTCGTGCTACTGAAACAGTTAATTTGTTTTAATAATTCTTGTTTATATATAAAATGCTCAATGTTTCGGATTTGGTAATCCTTTCTCAGGAGCTGATGATGGAGACAGGCTGCTGGAAGAACCTGTTCTTGTATACTGAAGATTTCTTCAGGCTTTCTTCTGAGCATTCTACTAACGAACTGCATTTAGTCGAAGGATTCTGGCTCCATTTCCTTTGCTACTAGTCATGAGGGCTATATATTACCTCCAATATCATGTCTCTATATATCAGCTGCTGGAACATGAGTGGGAAAGTGCTGTTGCACTCAAGTCCTGTATGTGGGACTCCCACAGGATTCTGGTGTGTCACTTTGGGAACAGACTGCTGGACTAGATAGGGATTTGGTCTAATCCAACATGGATCTTCTTATGTTCTTAAATGTACACTACCTTTGATCTGTCAAGGAAGCAACCAACCCTCTGAAGGAGTGGACTAGGATACCTTCCAGAGATACTTTATCTGTGACCTGACAGCTCAGGGAATGCATTAAGAAGGTCTATCTGGCAATACTACAGGGATTCAAAGACAACGCCTTAACTCAAAATAACACCAAAAAAAATCCCTTCTCCTGTTAGTTTCTAGGTGATCAAACTAAGTTTAAATACCCTTTGAACATCTGGGTTATGCTACTGCCTCTCCTCTGAATGAGAGGGATTAGGAAATTAAATCAGTAACATAATATTTTGTGACCTGTGAAACACAGAATTTACATTAGGAATAGAGGCTGGATCCAGCTATAGCAGCACTTACTTTATAAAAAATATAGTTCTTGATTAACTAAAAAAGCATTGAGTTCTAAAATCCTATTGGCTGTGGTTACTGGCTGAAACCGTATTGGTTGTGGTCACTGCAACCATGAACACTGTCTTAAGCATCAACTCTTTACTCAGGCCGAGTAAAGGTAGTTACTCAGGTAGTTAGCCATTCAAAAAGGAGGCCCTATAAGGGCAAAAACTACTATGTTAAGATCCCAAGTAGGAAATCTATGAATGGGCAGACTGAGAAGATAAGCAGCCCTTAAAAACACACAAACTCTTAATATGCTTGTGGCCACCGAAAGACTTTCTTCTGTTGTGGATCAAAATGCTGGAAACAACAACCAAATGCTGATTCTTAACACAGAAAAGATGTGCATCAGCATGTGTTCCACCTCTCTAAAAAGAACACCAGTTAGCAAAAAGTCTCATGGTGGTATTGAATACCCTATTGTTAGTAACTCTACTGGATGCTAAAATAGAGCATATGAGACAATATGAATAGCCTTTGCATAGCTGTTGTCACTCCGCCTCCATTCTTTCTAACAAACAAACAAAATATTCCTGGGAAGTTGGGATTCCACATGGCCCCAGAAGCACTTTAGTGGTGGGTAGGGGATGATGGGATTTGCTTGAAACTTGCCATGAATGTGGATGTGCCTGCTTCCAAGTTTTTATATGTCAAAATGTCGGAGAAAAGCCCATGTCTGAAAATGGGGTGTCCGATTTTCAAAAATTCCTCGAAAATCAGGAGAGGCTTGGATTTGCTTGAGGCTTGGCATGCATGTGTATACATGGCTAAGCTATCATGGCGCCGAGTTTGAGGTTTCTAACGTTAACAGAAAAAAAGTTGTAGGCTTTTTTGGATTTCAATGCAAGCTTATGGGGGGGGGAAGCGGAGCTCCGATCCGGATCCGGAGCTTCGCAGTGAACCAGAGCGGACTATAGGCGGAGCGGAGCAGACCCGATCCGGAAGTTGCGGATCTAGAAGAGAAGCAGATCGGGGGGTCTGTGCACACCCCTAGTAGTATGTCTCTCTGTGTGTGTAGACTTAGGGCTCATCTACACGAAGCAGGATATTCCACTATGAAAGCGGTATGAAAACAGTATATAAAAGGCAAGAGCCACACTAAGCAGGATACAGCACTATGAAAGTGGTATGTGTCAATGGACCCCAACAGTTGTCAGTGCACTTCAATACCACTATAAAGCAGCAGTTTGGCTCCTGCCTTTTATATACCACTTTCATACCGCTTTCATATTCTCATATTAAACCTTATTAGAATTTGTTGTACAGACGGATAATAGATCCAGGCACAAAATATATTTCAAGTTCCAAATTAATAGGAAAGTAGCACAGAAAGCTATTTGACTTTTGTAAGGTTGAATAGAACAGTTTGAATATTGGCTGTATACCTCTGTATTTTTGCAGTTTCATTTTTTTTAAAAAAAATGTTGATCTTTCTGAAAGAAACTTTTCTACTTTGATTTCTTTGTTCCTCATACAACAAAATAAAGCAACTATTATTTGAGATTTCAGACACTTCATTCAAGAGAATGTTTTTGGTCAATAAGTAAGAAAAAGTTTTGATGACTGTGCTTATAGGAAGAGGTCCCCTTGGTGGGTAGAGGAAATTCAGATTAAAGCCAAACAAGCTACCCTTCCTCCAAGATAAATTTTTCTGCCCTTTCAGAGCCAAACTTTCTGCTCAGCTACTGGAGAAAGAATTTCCAAAATTGGATGAGGTTTTGTTGTGCACTTTAAGCTCAGGTTTCTTAGAACTTTTACACTCTTCGAAAGCTGAATTAATCTCTTCTATTTGAGATGAGAACATGAAGCTCCAGCAACAAACCTATTTTTATACATGCAGTACATACTACAGAACATTACCAACCTTGTCTCCTCTAAAACCTGAGGTCCCTGAAAGAGATATTGAAGGATATGATGTTCTCTCTGTTTAAAGAAACTAAATAGCTCAGTGTACACTTATTCTTTCCATATAACCTATGTGATATTATATCTAAACTATAAAAAAATCTATCTGACATTTTAACCTTTAAACATGCACACACAGAAACTTTGAACAGCACTAAGAGGTACAACCATTCATATCTCACTTCTAGCCAGGAATCCTTGTTTAAACCACAATATGCAGAACCACATCTCACTCCTATTTTGTTTCTCTCATGAGCTGGTAAACAAACTAGGCATGGATAGTTTAGCTTTAAGTCTCAGCCCAGGATTATTACATCCAAACAAGCTCTGGTTTAAAGCTTGGTTATGGTGATGGATTTTTGGGGCACAATGAACCATAATCCCAGGTTTGAACATAGCACTCAGTTAACCACGCTTGCTTTGTTTACTGTTCACATGAGAAGGAGAAGCAAAGTAGGAGTGAACAGGTTACTTACACTAGCATGCAGCACGTGCACACTATGTTTTAATAATGCTGGATCCATGATATAAAGTAATGTTCAAATGCAGTATGTTATCCTGGATACTAGGCCACAACAGATTGCTTCTATAATCTCCACAATTAAATTCATCTTCCCAATATTACTCAAGATTGTTCAATTGAATATAGCAGGCTTGAAGAATCTTTGGACTCCTGAAGTCTGCATTTTCTTGGGAAAAGTGATGATAGGCCTTACATAGATATTAATTTGGCACATATCAATGGTAGGAAGAACTAAGCAAAGAAGTTGAAGCCAGAAAGAAGGCAGTCTGCCTCTTGCATCACAAGTATATAAAAACAATTCAAAATAAAAGCAGAAATTATATTCACATATACACCACTAAAGCTGGGTTCATATAACACGCTAACCCACTCAGTATGGGTTATTGTTGAACTGTGGGTTGTGTTGTCTGAACACAGCGCTTTTTCCGCATGGTGGGTTATCGTGTTGTCGGAATGCAGCACGATTTCCACAGGGTTGTTTGTTAACCATGCAGTGTGGCTTGTTAACTACCCTGAACAACCCAACAACAAGCCATACATTCTCAAGGTAGCTTGTTCAATAAAAATAAGCTACACTGTGGAAAATGTGCTGTGTTCAGACAACATGATAACCCACCATGTGGAAAATGCACTGCATTCACACAGCATGTTAACCCACTGTGTAGACAAAGGACTTGTCCAGACAAGACAATAACCCATGGTGGGTTAGTGTGTTGTGTGAACCCAGCCTAACTCTTACTATTCCCATTTTCTAATGAAGACTTTATTTATTTTATTACATTTATATCCCGCCTTTTTTCCTCCTTAAGGAACCCAAGGCGACATACATAACCCTCCTCCTCTCCATTTTATCCTCACAACAACAACCCTGCGAGATAGATTGGGCTGAGAGTCTGTGACTGGCCCAAAGTCACCCAGTGAGCTTCCATGGCTGCATGGGACTAGAATTCAAATCTCCCAATTCCCGGTCCCACACTCTAGCCGTGACACCACACTGGCAAGTTGCTTACCTGTAACTGTAGTTCTTCAAGTGGTCATCTGTACATTCACATATATGGGCTCTGCACAAGACATTCAATGCGTGAAGAGTGGGCTCAATTGAGAGCAAAGAGAAGGAAGGAATCTTAGTTGCACTATGTCATGTTTGAGATGGAAATCAGAGACAACGTTCAGCAAGAAAGCAACATTGGGACAGAGCACCATCTTGATGCAATGGAATGTCAGGTTCACATACAAGGAACACAATTTACTAGATCTCCTAGCTGAAGTTGTTGCTACCAAAAATGCTATCTTCCACGAAAGCAGGCGCAAGTCCACAGTAGCAAGTGGTTTGAATGTCTTGGCATTCAAGGTTTGCGGAACAACCGACAAACTCCAACTCAGTACCAGGTGACAAACCCATGGAGTGAGATTGTGTATTCTGCAGAGAAATTGTTTAGTTGTTGGGTGTGAGAACACCGAAAAGCCCTCCACTGGCAGAGCAGATGAAAAACTGAAACAGCTACCACATACATTCTTGACAACGATAACTTCAACCCTTTTTCATGAAGGGACAAGAACTGCAGAATTTGGTGCAAAAGGCACTAAACTAGTTCAAAGCCATGAAGCGTTATAAAAGAACAGAAAGATGTCCATTTACAGTCAGGTAGCCAGTTTCCAAGCTGTGTCAAAGATACTTTTCACCCCTTCAGGAATGGAAGTCAGTCTGACAGTGCAACAGCTCTTCCATGCCATCATCTGGAGCATGCTGATGTCAGATCCTGCCTTGATCCTGTGTGAGCTGGTTTGGAATTGAAAGGAGGCGAAGGTGATCCCTGAGGAAATGATGAAGAAGGGGGGCAAACCAGGGCATAGTAGCCACCATCAATTCCAGAAGTAGTGGCCACCAGCAGCCTTTGAATCCGCACCATGGTAACAACAGTTTGAGTGATCATATCTCCAGCATGGCATATGCCTGTTTGAGGCAGAAATGCTCGGCCCACAGTGAAATTGATGTGTTGCATTGGACGTGTTGCAACTGAATGTGTTGCATTGGTCACAAGTGGGATTTCTACACGCTGATATAGAGACCGAGATCTTGCAAGAGGCTGCATGTAAGAAGTAGCTTGGAGCATCCCTGTGTTTGTTGATGCTACTAACAGTCAACAATCAATGTAGAGGTACACTGACTCCCCCTGGCACTCAAAGGTAGGCTGCCACGACGGCAGTGCATTTGGTGAAGACCCTCAGTGCTGTGGTGAGACTGAAGTGCAACACCTGGAACTGGTAAGCATCAGATATGATGCCAAACAGAAGCAAGCATTGGTAAGTCCAACTGATGGCAATGTGTAAGTGTGCATCCTTCATGTCCACAGATGCAAACCATTCTCTTTGTTGAAGCAGACGGAGGATCAACAGGAATGTTGAACACCCTGAAGTGTTTTGGAGTTTTATGAGTTCACCTCTCTGAGGTCCAGGATCAGTCAAAGACTTCCGTCCTTCTTTGGAACAGTGAAGAAATGGGAGTAGAACCCATCCTATACCTGATCATCGTATGCCTCCCTTTACCATAAGGGTATCTACTTACTGTAGAAGTACCTCTAAAGGAGTTGTAACCTTGATGGAGCCAATAGAAGGAGATCGTCAAACACAATCCTGTAACCTATTTGGATGATGGAGAGGACCCAGAAGTTCAATGTTATGGTCTTCAATTTCCAGAGGGAAGTTCCAAAGATCAGTTGACAGAGGAACAATCAATCAGAAGAGGGAGTCAAAGGCGATGTTTAACATTGCTGTTCCGTTTTGAGCAGGTGTTCCTAAACTTGCCAGACTGTACAGACATTTTGGAACTAGAGCAGATGGTTGTTGGAAAGGTTGTCTAACTGGGGAACAGGACTGCTTGTAGGACAGCTGTTGGAACCATTGGCATTGATGGTAAGTAGTAGACCATTGGTCCAACCCTATGCTGACCATTATATATTATTTTTATGCTGTACGGTTTTACAGATATTTAACATTTTTGTGTTACCTATGGTATTTTATTGATTGTTTTTATCCTGTTTAAATTGTTTTAACTTTGTACGCTGCCTAAGGTATTCTGCATATAGGTGGAGTATACACTGAATAAATAAGTAAGTGTTCCTGGCTTCTGCACTGAATCCATTCCCTCATCCGTCTTCAAACTAACAGGCCTTCCACCTCAAAGGAAGGTCCTCAGTTCTTGATTGAGCTTTCTATGAGAGCCCCACAGACCAAAGCCAAACAAGTCTTCTTAATTCTATGGAAGCCACCTGATGCCAAAACCTATTAATTTGTTGGAGAGACAGGGTTGATACTGACACAGGCATTCAATGTCGAGGTCATGGACAGTCTATCCACTGAAGACCTCTTCTTTGGTTCCAAAGGTGTCTTATGAGCCCTCACCTTTTTGGAGCTTTTTTGCACCAATGTAAGCTTCAACAACCTGACAGGTATTGGTGGGTCGATATGGACAGTCTCAGACATTGCTGGCAATGGAGACATAGGCTCTCTTGGAAACTGGGCAAGTTTCAACACTCCAACAAGGAAAGTCAATTGAAACCTTGGACATTTTAGGCTCTACTGCCTCCAGAGCTCTCTCCGAAAGAACTGCACAGAGTGTTGTGGTTTGATTATACCTTGTTTGATAAAACAAGCAGGACTCTATGTGCTCCCCCTAGACAAAAAAGGCACAGGGAGTGTCCATCCATTGGCAGGAATTTGTTGACACAGCAGCACATTTCTTAAAAAGAGGCTGAAAGGCCATATGCTTTCAGGCGACTGCAGAGATAATGAATGAACAAAATATAAGTAAAACAAAAACAAGTAGATAGTAAGAGAAAGGAAGAGAAAAATGAAAGTCAGTTTTCTTCAGCATATCCTAATTTCTCTCAGGACGAACAGAGAAATTTCCCTATGAGGCTGCCACAATGGCAGTTGAAAGAGAACTGAGGGAATAGGAAGAAACATGCATTCTGGGATGGTAGGGGAAGGTTCCTGCTAAAATTCCTCAGCTGTAGAAGATTCCCAATTGAGGGTTCACAGAGGTGCAGAGCCCATATGTGTGGATGGTACAGAGACCACGAGAAGAACTCAAGCAATCAGATCTGCATGCAACTACTTTCTGAGTTCAACCAGACACACATGAAAGTAAAATACAACTCACAGGTTTTACAATTTTCAGTTCTTTGGCCCCTTAGTAGATATTAAATAAAGAAGGGGCACCACATGTCTATTACAAATATGTTAAGTGTCTCATGCCAGAATTGGCAGCTGAATAGGATTTCTGTTTGAAAATAATTTCTGTGACATCATGCCATCTGCACAGCAAACGTATTCTACAAACTTGTAGAGATAGTTATTTCAAAAACTTTGTGGTTTTTTAAAAAATGTTAACAAGAATGTCAGCTATAAATTAAGAGAACATAAACATGAGAACACATGCTTATAACTCATACACACATGCACAGAGTGAAGAGGTTGAATTTTTAAGTAGTGTGGTGCCTTAGATATATAGATATGTGCAAAAGCAAAAAAGAGAACTGAGAGGAGAAATAGTCACTATTTTTAAAAGGAGTAGTACTAAGTTATAGCTACAATTAAAGGTGAAAAGTGACAAAATTCTATGCACCTCTGGCTGGATTCACACACTACAAATTTGGCATGGGAGCTGTTTCTGTTCAGTCTGCATTTCCACGCTGTATCAACAATAATTACAAACAGGGAACACATCCATCACAAGACTGATGTGAATCCTTCCCATTCCAGTAATAATGGGAATGCCTTCCCTGCTTCAGTATTTCTTGGTGACTCACTCAATGGTTTGTAATTCTAACAACATAGTTGGCCACTGCATTGACTACATTTTTTAAAAGTTATTAATTTAAGTGTCCTATACAAATTGGCACTCATCAGCTTAGTGAATGATCTGGAGCTGCAGCATTGATGAAGCTAAGCAAGTATTAACCTGATCAATCTTCTGAATGAAAAACCACCAGGAGCAGGTACATAAATAGTTTTATCAGCCAAGTTGGGTTTTATCTCCTTGCTGTCTTGAGGAAACATACAGAAGCAAGATGACAATGAATGTGAACACTGAAAAAGTATTAACTCTAATTAGCCTTCAGATGAACCCACACTCACAACATCTAGAAGAAAAAAACAGACATTATCAAAGAATCAGGGTTTCTATATTACGCTTACAGATACTTTTCTATTGAAAATGGGCATATTCACCTTTGAAAAATAAATTGCCCTTAAAGGATGAAGAGTTCCTCATTCCTATTTCATTTTTGGCTGCATTACTGTTTCTCTTTGGAACATCCCCAGCTGCAAGTTAAGAGTTGCTTTAAACTGCAACTGATCCAAAAATGTTTTTTTTTTAAATATATATTTCTAACATTCCTAGCACTGATGGATTCTAGGGGAATCACCAAAAGTATGTCATACAACCCTCTGGTTTTTATAGACCTGTTGTTCAAACATAAGAGCCAAGCTAAATCAGACCATGGATTCATCTAGTCCAACGCTTTGATCACACAGTGGCCAACCAGCTATCAACCAGGGACCCACAAGTAGGACAACATATCTTATTGTGCTATAAAATTACTTTGGATCAATATGTGCACGGTATTTGATGCAAATCCTCTCTTCAATTTTTCTTGTTTCATAAAAATATCCAACTTTAGTGCTCACAATGTATTTGCTTCCATGTAAGATGTACCATAGGTGTACATAAAGTAACCTACAGTCCATAACAAGGGTACTGCTTCAGCTGAAAGGTTAGCACATTATTAATAAGTATATATGGGACCTATTATTGTATTTTATAATGTCTATTATATATGCAATAAAAAAGATTGCATTACCAATTTTTCAGACCCTTAGATAGGTATATGGTAATGACTCCACAGAAAGTGTACTTTATTTCGGCCTTTTTAAGATGATTAACAGTTGGCAGAGAACTCTCCCACCCATTCTCGAATGACTAGTTTTTTGGCAACTGAAAAGAAAACTAGGTATGTGTAGGACTGAGACTGGACTTCTACCCCATGTCTATCAGGATTCCTTAGCAACTGAAATCCTTCACATTCTTCCCTTTCACGAATTATATACAGTTCCAAGAATATTCTTTCTTGAGAGATTGCATATTTATAGAATCGGTTTTAAAAGAAAAAGCATGCAGTGCAAAATGTAATTAGTACATGGGCCAGAACTTTAAAGCATTAACTCTAAAGAGCAAAGAAGGGAGAGAGAATATCGCACTTTGACAGTACTTCCACTCCCAAGACAGATCAACTTGTTACAGTACCACCTGGACACCCCTTGTAATATCTTTCATTTTACATACCTACTGTATTTTCTGGCGTATAAGACTACTTTTTAACCCAGGAAAATCTTCTCAAAAGTTGGGGGTCGTCTTATACGCCCAGTTGTCTTATACGCCGGAAAATACGGTACTTCACTTCCATAGTAGAATTCCTCGAGTATAGAGCCAGCCAGCCTTAACTCAAACAGTAGCCTGAGGTTTATTTATTTATTTATTTATTTAATTACATTTATATACCGCCCCACAGCCGAAGCTCTCTGGGCGGTTTACAATGAAAGGTTTCCTTTCATTCCCGTCAAGATATTGTTCCCTTTGTTCTCTTTCATCCTGAGTCCAGCCTCTGAGCTATATGTGAACTCTTTGTTCTAAAGCTTACAATTTCCCTTGAATTTGGGGAAATGCTTGTTTTTTGCTTGGGCACTCACCTTTGGTTTCCTGCTTTGAACCACTCTGTTGCCTTATTTATGTTGAGAGATTAATGCTGCCATTTCCCATCAAACAGAATAGGGCAAATCACCTTGGCTCTGGGGCTTCAGGCCAGCAGTGGGTGGGGCCAGAGCCCAAAGTGAGCATGGCCACCCAATCTCTCTCTCTCTCTCTCTCTCTCTCTCATACACACACTATTTTTTACTCTCTCATAATTTGCAATTAACAATCCTAAATCCTAAGGCTTCAATAAATGTATCCTCCCCAGCAAATTGACATTTACCCAGAGATCACCTAAAATCAATTTCCTTCTCCCAGGTCATTACTTGCTTCCAGCACTGGCTTTGCTCTTTTAAGAACTATCCAAGGCATTGCCCTTTTAAGAGGCATTTCCTCTTTAAGACAGCCTCCTCCTTCTTCTTCTCCACCTTGGGAATTCGAGAAAGCAGCCCAAATGGGGCAGAAGGAAGTATGGTTGGAAGGTGAGAAAGACAGATGAGTAAAAGGAAGAAGCAGTAGGGGAAAACAGCCTCCCAGCCAGTTGCATTGTAGGAGACTGTGCCTGAAAGTCTTGTGCCTAAAGGCAAGGAAAAAACAAAACAAAGAACACTTCAACTCATAAGAAAGCAACAGGGCTGAAGAGGAAGGAGCGGGGCAGTAAGAGGGGAAGCAGGTGGCCCAATAATAAGGTTCCATAGGCCAAATCCAGTCCATGACCCACTCCTCACCCCTAAGTTAAAGGAAAATGCTCCTAGATGTCTCCATTATGCAGACTTACTGAAGTAGCTACATATCCATAAGCACCCCAAGGCTGCAAACTTGAGTAATGATTTAGAAGCCAACTACACCCTGAAATGACATATTTGGTGATGTATCAAAGTACAATCCCTTCTGGTAGGAACGCAGCCACTTATATGTAAAGGGTTGCCAAAGGGACCAATGTAACTTTCCTCCCTCCCTCTTTCTCTTCCTCTGGGGAAGGAACCCTTCTCTCCCAGAAGTGGGAAACCAGCATACTTCCCACCACCCATGCAGCCTTCCCTGTCCAACTGAGGAGCACGACCCAGAATTTATTACAAGCTCAGGGCACAGGACTTGCCGTACACAAATCTCTCTCAAACTTAGCTCCAAATCTGTAAAATTGTAACAGTGGCACGATTACAATGATGAACACAAAAATTGTAAAGCATTTTGCAAATCAGAAAGCATACATGAGTATTTACCCTTTTTCACTGGACACATCCATGAATTACTCTACCAAGTTTATTTTTATTCATGATAGACTTCAATATATTTATATGCTGAACACAATTTTCAATGGATGCAAGCCAATTAAAGAGTCTTACTAGAATTTCAGTTGACTTTGTTAAAGGAAATTATTTTAAATTAATGTGGCTACTGAACTGTTGCCATATTTTACCTCAAAAATATATCCCATCTAATTTTTGCTGTGAACATTTGTTTATTTAAGCTAAATTCCAAACCTTGAATGTTGACCATGAAGGAATCTCAGATTTCCTGCTACTATTTCGTGCTACCTCATTCTAAACAAGGGCAAACATCATATGTTTGTTACATTAATGTATACTGCCAAAACATCACTATTAAATGAAATCATCTCTGTATTTTTGGTAGAATCCTTTAACAACTTCCATCCCTCACAGAAGCAAAGAGTCGAAACAAGGCTGTTTTGTGTTCATTGAGTAACTGCTCGGTTCCCGGTTTACTAGAGGCTGCTGAAAATGTTTTTCCATAAGCGTTTTGCAAAAAGAATAAGCATTTAAGTGTGGTTTACCTTTACCAGCGAATGAAGGCTTTTTTCACCAAACATATCCCAGAGGAAGGTCAGGTCTTCCTGGCTGTCCACATGTGGCTGCAGCTGGGCTGGCAATGAAGCCAGCAGCTCATACAAACCTATAAAATGAAAATAAAATACAAAGTGAAAGCTAAGGGTGATCTCATTAATTTCTCTTAACCCTTCTGTATAACTTGCTGCTGAACTATTCTATATTAAGCTAGTAGTAAGCCTGGAAGTAGTGACCAAATTAAAGAACCAAAGAGACAGACAGAATTTTGGATTTTTCTTTTTTAAAAAAGACTAGCAAGGTACTTTTTACTTTATTAACAGTTGCTAAAGCTTCTGTAGCAATATATTTACTTAACACTGTACCAAGAATTCATAAAGCTTTTTGGAAAGGGACAAAACCCAGAAACACATACATTCCTTTGCTTAATCGTTATTCCATTTCCCTTGATGTTAGAGTGAAATGAGTCATGAATAGGAAAAACATCCTTATAAGAACAGAAAATGGATAGGGTGGTCCATTAAAAAGAGTTTGTGGTTTCTCTAAATACTTCTCACCAATACATTGTTTTTGTAAAAGATCTTGGGTGTAATAGATGCACAGAAGAATGAAACTTTATTGCTAGCTATTCTGCAGTCAACTCCTGAGCAAAATCCGTTTATGTTTATACTACATTTTGTTAGTGAAAGTATGCACGCAAAGGATTTATCAAAGTTTCTCCACAGGGATTAAAGCAATTGCTGCTCCCAGTTATTTGCGGCAGATCTCACAGCAATTTCCCTGGGGCAGACAGTAGCACACTGTTTTCACAGTAGCATCCAGCATAAAATATCCATCATGCTGCTGTCCAAGAAACATAGCAACACGACATGCAGAAGCTTTCCCTAGGGAGGTAACCTGGCAGGGGCAGATATCATTTCACAGCACATGTTTAGTTTTTCCAGTGGGATTTTTTTTTAGGGGTAAGGAGGACATGGTCTAGGGCAGCAAACACTGATAACCTCCTGAATTATTCCACTATTCATGACCCAACTATTATTTTTATTCTACTGCTGCAACCCTAAGCACACTTCCTAGGAAGTAAGCTCTATTAAATGCAGTGTGACTTTTTCTGAGGGAAAAAATGTTTATGATCAGACCAACTGCTGTTCATCATAAGAACAGATTTCCAAAAGAATTTCCTATTAAAGAGTATTATGTCAAGCTACTCGGTAATCTATCAAAGTGATGATTATCTCCTTAAAACATAGTTTCAATATTTTAAGTCAACATGCTTGCACAATCTTTGGAGGCATTAGATGCCTCTTCTAAAATTAAATACAGCACCTTTGGGAACAGATTTAATGTTTTCCCCTCTTTTCCTGGCATTACTCAGTAAAGTATGCTGGAAAAAAAAACTTTCCAGACATTTTCTTTGGGCTTTTGGGAGGCAATGTTCATATTTCAAATCTTGCTTTATTTTAAACCTTGTCTTGTTTATAGTATTTCTTCAGCATAAAAACTTGATGAAACTCAAATCACAACACTTTTTCCTGAGTATCAAAAGTTCTGAACTTACACCAAGTACTGCATTGTTATCAGCACTTGCACTGCTATTTCTGACTCCCAATTGATTAGCAATGGCAACACAATGGAACTGTCACCCAAAATTATATTGTTGAAATGGAGAAAGCAGAGTGTGGGGATGGTGACAGACCAGCAGTGGATGTGTAGAAAGGGCTGTTTTTGGTACTCAAAACAAATTCCTGGGCTGAGAATTCTTTAATTCTAAAGCATATCTTTTGAATTCCAGGTGGTGGATTTCAGGTGTGCGTGTGCGTGTTTCAACTAAAAAGAACTATGTAGATCCTACAAGCTTGAAATTTGCCCAACTTTGATGTAGAACACATCAAAACACCTTCCTGAGGCTGAGCATTACACTAGATAATCAGAGAAGCTTGAATGTCAAACTAGTTCCCTGCAACATCATTTGAAAGCCACTGATCTACTCTATGAATGTATATCTGCCTTATGCTAATTTAACTGCCATGGCTTTCTCCAAAGAAGCCTGGGAAATCTAGTTTGGTGAGATTGGAGATGCCTCGTTCCACAAAGAGATCTACAGTCCTAGGGATTCCCTGGGGGAAAAGAAAGCCTGTTAACATATTATAAGTTTATAGTGTAGGCATACCTTTTAGTAGTACCGTTTTTTCCTGATGAGAGATAATGAGCACTACTGTATAATCTTTTCCCCTCAAGAATGAATAAATCCTCCAAAGCTTTTAAGAAAGGATTGGTTAACATCTCAGATAGGACATACTTGTGCATGTCTAGCCAGTTTCACATATGCATGCCAGTTTGAAAATTTCTGGCCAGAACTAGCTAAGTGGTATCATGTTTTATCCAGCTAGTATGGGTTGATTGGATTTGGCTGCTACTAACCAACACACATCAGCAATTAGTGTCATAGTGACATCTTTGCCTCAACTGGCAAAACTCTCAATTACAAATTTTATTTTCAAATCGGCCTTGAGACAAGTACAAAATTTGACCAATCTACTCAAAATGTATAAACCCATGAGGAACAGGTCAGTAAGCAGTGATGCCTGGCAAGCAGTCACCCCATAAGGAACTGTTACTTTCCCCCAGACAACTGAGAAGTAACAAAACTGCTATATCATTTATTAATATAAAACATTGTGGAGTATAATGTGCTATTACTAAATTCACAGGGGTCCAGAACTAAAAACATGCATAAAGTTTACATTTACAGAAAGCAAAGCAATCATGGTTACTGAAGCTTTGAACATTCAACTTTAAACCAACAAATAGCATTGCATTTGAAAAGGACATCCTGTATGCTTTGTGAAAAACTAAGTGCTACCTACATATTCTGTGACTCAATGATATTCAAAACCAAAAAGGATATATGTGTTTATGTTATTCTCATAAACTCCTGGATTGATAATCCACACTAATTTCAATGCATAACTCTAATTTGAAGCTCAGATTAATAAATACTGAGAGCTGGAAAGAACATTCCAAAATATCAAGCACCCACTTTCATGTTTAGAACCCCAGGCTGTCAAATAGCTAGTTTTCCAGCCATCACGCTACACATCAACACTAAATTGAGTCAATTAGTAGAGTGTAAATTCATCATGAGGCAAACAGCTATCATGTACGTTTAATAGCTTCCTGAAATGTACTCAAATCCCATTGTATTAGATGCAGACTTACTGTCTAAAAATTGGACCCATTTTCTCGAATGTCTTGCTACCACAAAAAGTTAAGTGGAATAGAAAAATAACTAAAAATATAGAATGCACGTTTGGGGACAATACACAATAAAGCTTGTTTGACAAGGATTACTGTATATTAGATAGAATTTGGATCCTGGGAACAAAGGATTTTGCTTCAAGCAATGCTAAGCCTAGTCTTGAGAGCTTCTGCTATGGGACGGTATATAAATGTAATAAAATAAATAAATAGTCTTGAGTGCATGTTTTTATTGTTTAATCTCTGAACAAGGTAATAAAAACTTACTTAGCTTTGACATATGATAAATTGTTCAGTGATAGGTTACTGTGCTTTTGGAAAGGGTACCACAGTAGTTGCACAGGATCCAAATGATATTTTCCCAGTCAGGAGATTCAAGTATTTACCCCCCACCCACAACCCTTTTTCATGACTTAAACTAAAAATTGAATTAGCTGATTAAATGTAATTCCACCCTTATACATAAACACACACACACCTGACTAGCACTTCCATCTATGTGGTTGGAACCTGATTGTGCATTAAAATCCATATCATTAATTAGCCATACACATCCTCCACCATAATTTTTACCTTTTTTACCTTTTTATTTATTTATAACATTTTATTTATTTATTACATTTTTATACCGCCCAATAGCCGAAACTCTCTGGGCGGTTCACAAAAATTAAAACCATAATAAAACAACCAACAGGTTAAAAACACAAATACAAAATACAGTATAAAAAGCACAACCAGGATAAAACCATGCAGCAAAATTGATATGAGATTAAAATACAGAGTTAGAACAGTAAAATTTAAATTTAAGTTAAAATTAAATGTTAAAATACTGAGAGAATAAAAAGGACTTCAGCTGGCGACGAAAAGAGTAGTGTAGGCGCCAGACGGACCTCTCTGGGGAGCTCATTCCACAGCCAGGGTGCCACAGCAGAGAAAGCCCTCCTCCTAGTATCCACCTGCCTCACTTCCTTTGGCAGGGGCTCATGGAGAAGGGCCCCTGTAGATGATCTTAAGGTCCGGGCAGGTACATATGGGAGGAGGCGTTCCTTAGATTTGTGTAATGATTGAGCTGATGCTACAGCTTCTTGCAGTAAACACAGTTCCACTTAAAAATGTCTAGGCTATTGCCTTCCAAAAACATTGCCTCACTATCAGTCCTTATTAGGCTAGTTAGATTTCAGAGCCAAATATAGAATGAAGACTTTTGTGTTCTGATATGCGTCTTTGTCTTCTGGCAACGTTCAATTTACTTAATTTGGGGATAACTACATGCTTTAAATCAAAATTGTCTTTGCATCATCACACAGCTAACCTGGTAACAGAGTAACTGAAGCTCACTAAATAGGCTAGCATGTTAATTACTATACATTTTATCTAGAATATCGTGAGAATTTAGAAATTTTAATTTTTACACTGGACTAGTAATCTTACTTTTTTCCTTGAAGGAATATGTTTCCATAGTTGGGATTAAAGGAAATAGAAATTTATATTAAAAAAATCCAAATAAATAAATAAATAAATAAATTCTTAGACTCAACTTTACTTAAGTTGAACTGTAGAAGTCTGATGAAAAACTATTGATGCCAGTTGAACATCTGGGGAGGAAGAGGATTTCTCTGTCTATCATACTTGTAGTTGAATTATGAAAGTACAAAGTTTGATCTTACTTGTCAAAAATATAAATATTTATATATATATAGGTGCTGTTTATTTGAAACACCTGCTGTTTATTTGAAACACCTGCCGTCTGATCGCAGAATAAGTTAAGTGTATGATTTTTAATCTATGTTTTGATTTATTCAGTACTCTGTCATGAAGTTCAAATTCAGTAACAGAACAGTAGTTCAAAACATATTACATACTTTTTCTGCTACTGAAAGTCTGCCTTATCTGGAAGTGAAATTTAGATAAATCCAACATTCCTAACAGTGCCTGATTTAACAGCCTTCAGAAAGTTTCTGAAAGACAGATGGAATGAATGGATGCAAGATGTCAAAACTGTAGTTGCTTGTAGAACTTGTTTCACAAGGTAAACTGTCTTAAAGCAGGTCCCTGAAGATAAAAATGTAATACCAATTATTGTAGCATGGACTTGTAAACACTGTCTACAGCACATCCGTGGAACTGTTTTCCTGAACTTTATTAATTGAATTTATTCAATACATGGACACATTGTTATATCTGTATTTTTTAAAGAATTGCAAAAGTGTAATAAAATAATTCTTCCAAATAATGGAAAATGAACAGCACATAATTTTTTCCAATTCTAGAGAACAGTTTCAGTTACTATTATTTTCAACGTAAGGCAGCTAGTTCCTAGGAGGAGAATAAATGGCTAAGAAATTGGGGAAAGTGCTCACGTGGTAAACCACTCAGAGTCCAGATGCTCAACATTCTTGACATCAGAGTGGAAAAATTTACTGTTAGTCTAGAGAAATTTAATATCACCATTCTTGTCATATCCTTCATAGCTTCATTATTAGAACAAGTCTGTGGAAGCTATAAAGTAGGGCTAAATGATAAAAAAATATGGTCACTGCGTTCCATCACTCTTACATATTACAAGAAAGTACTAATCATGTCAGAAATTTTTTAATCAACATTATGACAAATGGATGTACTTTTACCTTTTGTTAAATAATTTACTACATCAGAATTTTGAACCACAATACCAAGTTAAGACAATTTTTTTACTGTAACTAAGGGCTAATAAACACTAAAGAACATATACCTAGGCCCAGAACAACACTGTAAAACTTTACTGTATTAATAAAACAGAACACACCAACCTTTAAGTTTTTCCTTTTGACAAAGGTAGAATAATCAGTACTGATCATTACTATGTTTAACAGGATTACATTTTTCACAACTAAAGTATATTTTACAGTTATATAGAAGGATCAGACAACATTTGTCATACAAAATTAAATATCCAGCAACAAAAGTACCTGCATTCTGAAATTTACTGCTGTACAATACAATAAAGATCAGTATTATGTGCCTGAAAGAAGGTTCACTCACATTGGCATTTACAACGTTCACTCACATTATGTGATGGGGGGAAGTTTGTATAAATAGTGTTTAACAGTAATACCCATAGAAGGCATTGTAATACCCATAGAAGCCATCCTGACTACTGTCATTTGCTTAGCCATGAACAAACATAACATTTTATAGATGTATGCACTTCAGCACTTTGTTTTTAAAATCATGCTGTTAGGTATCTGGTGAAGATTTGTAAGTTAACAGCAGCTTTGGAACAGTACAGTAAACATTGCAAGGGATTTCATGAAGAGTCAAACCCTCTTCACCCAAATTAATAAACCTGCCTTGAACCTCTTCTAGCCTAACCTCAAATTATCTCAAAAGGAATGCAACTATAACATCTTAGTGAATTTTGATCTATCAGGTGTGCCAGACAAGCGTTTCCTTTTTGTCATATGTTTAGAAAATTTGGGATGCTCCCCAAAAAGTCAATCTGACAAGGTTAGGCACAAATCCAATTTCTAACACTTGTTTCAGAAGTTCTTAGGAAGACACCCTATTCTTTCAGGATTCTGTACATTTTGAATATGAAACAGCATTAACTGAAAGGAAATGCGAAGATTCCAGTTTTACCCACCGGAATAGTAACATAGCAAGATATCAAGCAAATTCTTCAGCTTTTGTTTAGAATTAAAACCTGTTTTTCTAAAATTAACAGTGGGATCAGAGTTAAGGATATGCACACATATTTGGTGTCTTATAGGTAAGTCTCAGCATAAGGTATCTCATGACAAGTACATTCTTCATAACTACATGGTATACTGTAGGTTTTTTTCACATGTACTGATGTACTTAACACAATAAAATTGTTTGTAAGACCTGTTGCAAATAATGGCATTAAACAATATTATACATCCATAGTCCTTAAATATAAATTAGACAATTACAAGTTCCTTTAATTTGCAATCGAGTTTATTTTGCTCTCCTTAACCTTTTTCTTAAAACATATACACTCCAATACAGCAAAAGAGATCTACATGCAGGAAGCCTGCTTCTACATGAGCATATTAGGAATGACAGGCATAACTTGGAGATTTATCTGAACTCGCATCCAAATTTGGATGGCAGCTACAATATCATGTATTTGGATCTGCATCTCCATCTACAGTATGGTGTAATGAGTCATGCAGAAATACATTTTCTGTGCAACTAGAAATGGGTTGAGACAATATGTAGATAGCTACACATAACCAGCAAACGCTAATATGTATAAAATTAGCAAACCTGGGCTTACCTACCTGTGTCACCTCCAGATCCAGTTGATAAAGCTGGCATGATTTAGTTTGCTGACTACAACAATGACACACAACAGGACAGCACTCCAGGAAGAAGGTAGTAGTGAGTTTCAGTTCAACTACTTGCAGCCATGTTCTCTACAAAGATTTAGGCAATTTCGAAGGTGCCCTGGAAAGAACAGAAATATACACAAATAAAGAAAATTACTACAATTGTAAGTTTCTGTAATTTGTCATAAATCTCTTTAAAACCTAATTTAGCATTTTGAAATCTATTTCCTCACACCTAAATTACAAGATGTTAATTTAGAATCTCAAAAAATTGTATGCATTATGTTGTTTCTTTTAATCTAATGTATACTCAAGAGAATGTATGCATATACACATATTTTGTGTACGTTAAAACCAGGATCCATACAAGTGCTTGAGCTCATGCAAGAGATTTGCACTACACTGGTTGAATTTTTCACTGAGCGGACAAACCCCTGCCCCCAGCATAAATTTCTTTTCACATTACTCAACATTTCAAAAACAGCTTGCCATATAAGATAGGGGACTGCTCCTCAAGAAAAACAAATCTAAAGCTCCTTGGACTTAAAGGTTCTTTAGATCCTAGCCCCTGTCTTCATAAAAGTACTTCCAGACAAGGCTTTTATTGCGCAACTGTCATGTTTCATTCACATAATTTTACATGTGGTCGAGACATCATCTTTCATTTGTAACCCATATTTTCCCACAACTTCTTCTGTCTTTTCTCTTACCACAGAAAATCTGTTAAGGAGGAAAAAACAGAATAGCTGCATAATGTTTTCTGACTAGTGGTATTGGGTGCCCTCCATCTGCATGCACCCTATGAGGAACAGTTAGGCATTAGGAAAAGTTTTGAGGTTTGTTTTGCAGCTTGAGCACACTACCACAAAAGCACCTATATCTATTACAATAATTTTAACATTTTTCATCCTCACTAGTGCATACCTATTTCAGTGTATTTTAGGTTACAAATCTTAAATACCATATGAAGGATACAGATGTTCAATTATACATTTTGGATGTTCTAGTTTCTAAAAGTTAGGTTATACCGATAAGACCACTTCTGAGTAAAATTGTTGTAATACTGAAATTGAAGCCACAAGTATGAACACTTACATGAGATATTAACAAAACCCAAGAACACACACACTCTAACACTGGCATTATAAAATGTGTCCTCAAGTGGAGATAATGAGGGAAGACTGAGCTGATTTTCACATCACTATGAAGAAATGTAATAAAATTAGAAGTGACTTTAGTTTTCTCAATGGATATATATATTATATTCAGCTATAATAGTTATTTAAAGGTATGACAAATACTTAAAGTTTCTAATCTAGCAACTTTTGTTTTGTCATTCCTATGAATGGCACTAGAATAGCATGTTTTCACCCTACAAATGAAAAACAATCAAAGAATTATAATTCATATATTTTGTTTCCTGGAGCTTATTTTCAAACACATTCTAAGGCACGGTCTGAGGCTTTTCAAAATAATTAGCATCAGCATCTCAACAGGCTTTTCTAACAGCCTCTAAGATGATTAGAAATGAATTATACTGTATGTAAGTCAGAAGTTAAAGTGTTTCACTTGAGACATTCATAAATGTTTGAGGACTTGATTGCTGAATATTCAATAGATAGATGAACTAAGTCTGTGTTGGGCCATGAACTATTTAAGACTATGGACCTATTGAATTGTGACTATTATGTATTATGGAGTACTCCATTTACTCAACCTTGAAACAGAGAAAAGCAGAGTATTTACATACAAGTTAACAGATTATTATTTTTTTAAAAGGCATTTGACGTCAGGCCAAGGACACATTGTACAAGTTTTGCAAAGCATCAATTCAGTTTGTCCTGGTGCAAATGTAACATGCACATATCAATGCCAGGAAATAAATTTTAGAACTTGGACATACAAGTCACAGCTATTGCAGAATCAAACTAGTATTGCAGCCAAGCAGCTTTATTTTATTTTTCATATGAACATTCATCAGTTTTAGCTGTATACCTTGGATCTTTGATTCCATTGCAAAAGCGTAATATCCATATTAATGAACATATGGGTTGCAATATTACTAATTAAGATTGCAGATATTTAAGTTTAAAGACCAAAGTTCCATTAATCTAGAAAATATTCAGTATTAACAAGAGTGGATGCCATTCCTCATTTTTCTTTATTGTGGTTAAATTCCTCAATATTAACTTTCAAAACCCCTTATTTTAAACAGTTGTGTGGTATGAAGTTATTCCCTCCAGAATCTCTGTGTATATATTAGTGAAAATAAATGACCTGGTGAAATCCTTACCAGTAAAAAGCTTAATATTTGTGGGAATGAAACAAGATTCTTCTCCCCCAAACTTGTAAATTAAGTTACATTTTTTCAGTGATATTTGCTTTGGCTAAATTAGTTTCAAAATGCTTTGTAATTTTGTGTCAGAATCCAGCTATAAGTACTGCTGACTGTTGCATGGAATCGATTAGCTGAAACACAGAAATACCAGCTGTTATAGTATGTCCTGAGAGGGATTACCGAATATTCTTAAATTGAAGTTCAATCCATCTTTCCATAAAAACACAACCAAAAGCCAGGAACGTAAAAGGAGTATCAAGTGCACCTGAAGCATTTACAATGCCCAATAGGACTGTTAGAATCAGCCCTTTAAAAAGGCTTATTTTTGAAATTTCATTATTCCAGTTGTACCTTGCTTCTATATCACACTGTATCAGATTCTTCTGGCATCTACCATGTGGAAACAGAGAACTATGTGAAGTTCAGTGATACGTTGAATTTCCACCAGGCCCTTAGTAACCTCTCAGGCTCCTGTAATACTTGTGACATCTAGTGGTTACGTGCAATGGTGCAATTCCTTCTATTCCGGATATCTAATATTTACTTACTTACTACATTTATATTTCACCTATTCTCCAATGGGCTCAAGGCAGCCAGCATTGTTCCTCCTCCCTTCATTTAATTCTCACACAAGCTTGTAGGATAAATTGGGCTGAGAACGAAGTCTAGTCCAAGATCACCCAATGAGTTTCATGGTTGAGTGGGGATTTGAAATGGGTCTCTGAAGTTCTAGTCTGACTTTAACCTCTTCACCACTCTGGTTCACAATTAGAATAGATCCAGCGTTACAAACTTTCATTCCCTTGTTCAAAATAATAATAATAATAATAATAAGACACAATGCAACAATGGCAAAAAAAACCACCCCAAAACAGACAAACTTAAGAAAACATATACCAAGTACAATTATTCCTACTTGCGTATACAGAATAGTGGACTATATTTATATTTATATTAATATTTAGGAAGAGTGCTGTTGAAATGCTAAACACCTTCCAAGTACTTCTCCTCAGAAATTATCTTAATCCTAGAAATATTAAAGAAGGGAAGTTATCATGGTCAAGCTGAAATTTCAACAAAGAACTTTGTAGCCTAAAGCTCATGTCCTTAACTACTACGCTACACTAGTTCTTGGAATTTGGTGAAATTTTAGAATATTAAAAAGATTTTTGACTTCACTCATGCAGTGTTCCTTATAACAGAGAACACATAACTCACCACAAAGCCGTCATAGCACTAAAGTGAAGTGTCCAAATTAACACTTACAATAACACTATTAAAATATTAAAGGTGACTTTTGACTGCCACAAATTAAATCTTTAAACTACTCATTTATTCTTGAGAAGTTTTATTATTTATTTATTACATTTCTATATCACCTCATAGCCGAAGCTCTTTGAGTGGCTTACAAAGATTAAAAACTTTAACTGTGTTTTTCTGAGGAAAATAAAGTGAGGAATGCAAGATCAGTGAATGGAAGAGGAAAGAGTCCTCTTATATGCGCCCCCATCTGAAAGACTGTATACAATATAGCAACTGGCAGGACCAGGGGAGAAAGCCAACTACCAGGAAAAGTGTACAAAAATGCACATTTTACATGATGGTCAGGACAAAAACTACATCCCCTCAGCAGATTCAATATTCATTACACCAATTTTTCCCCCCAATGCTTTGAGCTCACTTTAAAGGCAAACCTACACGTCTTGTTTTTCCCCATTTTACTTTATCATTCCATTAGGCTCTAGGCACATTTGACAATTAACTTCCTCAAAGTACAGCATAGCTGCGGGAGGCCAATTTACACCATCTAGTAAATTTGAACTCTTTTTTATTTGCTTTTTCCCTCGCTTTAAACTGGTATTAGATATAAAAACTGCTCTGAAACACATTTGTATTTATACTGTTGCACACAGAGATATTACAAGATCATTCCTTCTACACTACAATGTAAGCTGAAAGGACAAATTGAAAGTAATGTGGGAAATGGAACTCTCCATTAACATAAGCTTCATCTGGGGCAACAAGATTTCAATGCAGGAAATATCCACTAGTATAATTTATGTTATATTCACAATTTCCCCCATTTCTATAATGCACAAACCTGTCCTGAAACTGCTCATGGAAAACAAAGTTTGGAAGTAATTTATTAGAATGGAATTTCATAGAATCACAATGTGGGATATAGTTACCATGTCACAGGAAACTGACAAGGAATATCCTTAGACAGAAGATTCAGCCTTTGTCAATCCAAATTCCAAATAAGATATATAATTTTAACTTGGATGCTTCTTGACAACGTGTTCAGCTTAATAAAGCTTTAGCTGCAAAGCCTAATGATCTTTTTCTTTTATTTGAGTTAGTATAAAATTCCAAATTAAAAATAAAAGCCTCAAGCAAGCATCTGCTTAAACTGCTAAGCTTTAACAGTTTACTGAAGCAGTAAAAACTGAAGGAGTGATTCCAAATGAGGATTTTCAAGTACTATTAGCACGCCTGGTTCATGGGTCTTTACAGGGCTTTCACACAACATTGTCATCATGCTTAAATCCTCCTATGCTTTCTCCCATCTTTCCTCGTTATGCAGAAAATCCATTGATTTTTTTTTTAAGGTGTGCAATAATAGCGCAAACATCAACAGGCGAGGATGTCTACTATTGCAAATTTCTAGCATTTTGCTGGGTGGTGGTGGTGATGACTTGTAGTGTGATGTTACTGTGCAGCATGTTCTAAGAATACACCACAGCTGTGCCATTTTGTTTCCAGTAGCCACACTATTAAGAGCTCTAATGGCTGATAATATGCCACAAACTGCAGTGTGTTTTCATGGATTTCACACGGATTGGGGGGGGGGGATGCAAAATGGAAGGCTGCCACTTTGATATGTCCTGCTTCAACTATATTTATAACCATTCCATGTTAGAAGTGCCTTTTCTTTAAAGGATTATTTTTGCAATAATTCTATTATACCTACACAATGAACTATAAGCATTACATCATTTCATCATTTCAAAGTTTAATAAATTTCAACATTTATTTCAAATGAAACACTCCCACCTTCCTCCTGGGAACAGTGCAATTTGAAGGGAAATTCTCTGTGTGTGCATGTTTTATTATACCTGTGTAGTTTCAGGGTGCTTCCAGAGGGACAGCTCCTAGCGCTACCAATCAAAAAAGCATTGTGCAGCTGTTCTGTATTTGTAGGAAGAATTTGTGTGGAGTGTCTGCTAAGCCTGATTCTAGATTTTTACCCTATAAATTTCTCCACAGGTCATTTACCATTTATTTTGCTAAACTCATTTCTACTTTTCTAAGTATTTTCATTTTTATTTTTACAGGAATTAAAAATAAAAAGTATTTTAGTCACTACAAATGTACAAAACATTACATTTATATTTCATAGAGAAGCTTTAAATGATTTTAAAGCTATACGACAACTAAGTTAACTGACAATTTAGCATGAATGCTCATTTGAAGTTCATTTTGCATGAATTAATTCAGCAAGAGTAGTGATTTATCCTATTCATGCAAAAACAGAAATTTCCTCAATCCTACAGATTCAGAGCCAAATGCTCATAGAGCTAATGATCCAGTTCAGTTTTGAGAGATTAAATATACAGATAAAAAAGCTTATGTTTGGTTTTGCTAGTTTTCTATGTTTGAGAGCATAAAATTATATAATATAGATTCCTACTAAAATAGGAAAACCTAATTCAGCACAATAATTTAACTAATGCCAGAACAGCTTCAACACAGCATTGTTCATTTTGTTGAAACAACAAAAAGCCAGGAAATGCAAACATTAACTTGGAGCCTCTGCATATCCTGTACTGCATATCCAATGCACATGCCGGAATCTGGCTTCCTGTAACTTCAGCCCGTTATTCCGTGTCCTGCACTCTGGGATGATCGAGAAAAATCCTGGCCTTCCTCTGTGTGACAACCTTTTAAGTATTTGAAGAGTGCTATCATGTCTCCCCTCAATCTTCTCTTCTCCAGGCTAAACATGCCCAGTTGTTTCAGACTATCTTCATAGGGCTTTGTTTCCAGACCCCTGATCATCCTGGTTGCCCTTTGCATGGATGCAATCTTTTTCTTGTTAACTGCCTCTTCGTCTGTGCAGACAAACATGAATGCTGGAGACATCCCTACATTTCTGAACTTAAGAAACACTGGCTCAGTTCAGCTAACACTTTTCTCAACTGTGGTTTTAGAACTCCACAGTGAAGTTTTTACACCACTGCTGAGAAATGTGTTGTCTGGCAGGAAAACTCTACGCAACTCCATGCAGAATATCAACGCTGTGTAGAAGGGAGTTCCTGCACAACCGTTGTGTTGCGTGTTGGGCTCTGTGGAGTTTTCCATTGCATTGAGTTGACTTTTCTCACTGGCTAGAGTTCTCTGACCAGAACGGAGTAAGGAGAGAGTGCTACTCTAGGAGAGCTGTACTTTTTCACAGCAATAGTTGATGGGAAACCATTGGGAGGACTAGAGTAGGAGAGAGGGCAGAGGAACTGTCACTCTGCATTGAATTTTTTTCTCAATTCCACAGTAGCCCATAGTCACACAATGGTGGAGTTAGAACATATTGTGTGGGAAGTGCAACTGAGTGGAGTTTTCACACTGTATTGACTAATGTGTTGTCTGAACTGAGCCACCAAATGCTTTTTCCAGTTTTGCCTAGCCAAGGCACTAAGAATTTGACATACAGGTAAAATCTAATAGGAAAGACACTCTATAAAGTACCTTATTTTAAAAATCTTTCAGCTGGTAATCCACATAACTTTCAAAATATGTCATCTCTTGTTTGTGGATAAAGGAAACAAACCAACAAATGTAGGAGAAAAGTAATTTAGTGATAATATTCCTATCAGCTATAAACACTGTCACTGTTTGTTACTTAATAGAGATTCAATGTCCGTTGAGAAAATAACATTGAACAAAGTTTAGTGAACCCACCCGGATCTCACACAAAGTTCAGTTGCTAACCTTGGTTAACATGAGCCCAGAGATGCTCTTAAACGTACTTTCGGAACCTAGATATCTACTAGGTCCATTGAATTTAAGTGAGCCTACCTTTATTTGAGTTGCTCCCATTAAGTCTTCTGTTCGGACCCACAGAAAAGTACTGTGAATAATTAGGTTCTGGGTTAAAACTAGGAAATATGAAGCTATGCACTGCTAGAAAGATCAAATAACTGAAGAAAAGAATAAAGAGCCTGAGTCTACCCTTAGGAATAGTTTTATTATATAAGTTTGAAAGAGCTTTCCGCGTTCACCCTAGTGTTCATGGAACAGTTATAATTTTGACCAGTAGAGGGAGCCCAAACTCTACAAAATGCATAATTCCTTAAATATTTCTTGGCATGTAGAAACAACATTTTTCTCAACCTTGCTACATATACTTTAAACCTATTAACTCCCTATAAATAGTTTCCCAATAAAACAATATACATTACCACAGGTGTGTTCAAGTTGCATGATCATAGTGTCTAAATGCCATTTCTAAAAGTCTTCACATTTTTCTTCTCAGTAATTTTGATGGTCAGATACTCAACTTTATTTCCCCCCTATTTATCAACTGTAAAATAAATACATGCTTAAGCTACCTTAGGGTGCAACTGCAGCCTGCATATCAAAATGCAACACATTGACCAAAAAGTAAGAACACACACTATTTCATACATCCACACAGAGACACACACTTTTTAAAAATGCCCAGAAACGTTATATCTTCAGAATGGTTTAGCAACTTTTTACAGATGAAAAAAGGAGTTGGTAAAGACAACTAAAGAAAAGAGAGAAAGGGTTTTTTTCTTTTTAGAGCATTTAACTGGAACCTCAGGATCACAGGTGACAACTGAGTGGCACCATAATCCACTGAACTGGTAAATCAAAGGAAGGAGAGTTGACTGCTTAGCTCACCCAAGGATTGATTCCTAAGAGAATGGGAAATGGAAAAAAGGTGGAACTGCTAGCTCCCAAGTGCTGCAATACGCTGTATTGAACCCACTATGAAAGAAAAGTCAAAGATTGCAGAGCAAAGTTGAAAATGATTAATGGTAGAGAAACAAAATGTATGCTCAAAAATCCATGTGTTGTAAATAGCTTTCTAAAAAGGCATGGGGCACCGTAAACTTATATGAACATATGCCTAAAATTTCAAGATGGTAGTCTCAGAGCCACTAAGTCTCTACATGATCTATAAGGAATACTAATTTGTCAAGAAGTAGGCATCCAAGTTAGAGCATGGTTCCATGCAATGCTGTAAGTAGAGAAAGGACTATTCCTTTGCACAAAAAGCCTCAAACAGTATTTTATTAAGCAGATCTCCTTAGCCAATGCAGAGATCACTCTGAAATTTGGCAGGTTTCTATGATGGAAGTTGTTTTATACAAATTGACCCCCCAAAAATACAGGAGTTAAGCAAATCAGTTTTTTAAAAACTCCAGAATGATAAAGGCTGCTCTTGCATAACTACCATCCCATTGTTCACAAAATCATTGGGGGGGGGGAGCATAACCCTCCCCCTCCCGTCAACTTTAAAAGGGTCTTAGCACAAAAAGCCTAAACCTATCACTCTGAAATTTTGCAGATCCCATGCCTAAGGGAACCTCTCTGATGTATGGCAGTTTCATAGAGTTTTCCAAAAACGAATGTGTGACAAGGATGGGACAAATGCCTTTCTAGAAACCCACAAACTGAAAAGAATGCTCTTGCACGTACGCACACAGCTATTGTTGTGATATTTGGCTCACTTCATACCCTCAGAAGGGGGCTACTATGTCTGCAGATTCCATCCAATTCTTTCATGGAACATAAGGTTATCAATGGCTACTAGTCATGATGGCTATATGCTACCGCCAGTATCAGAGTCAATATGCCCATGAACACTAATTGTTGGGGAACAGGAAGGCACGATTGCACTCATGTCCTACTTATTTCCCATAGACAGTTGGTTGGCCACTTATGTGAACA
The DNA here is from genome assembly GCF_023053635.1 of Elgaria multicarinata webbii. Taxonomy (NCBI): domain Eukaryota; kingdom Metazoa; phylum Chordata; class Lepidosauria; order Squamata; family Anguidae; genus Elgaria; species Elgaria multicarinata. Next base: position 26,075,534 of record NC_086171.1, read on the forward strand.
GAATGCTTGGCTAGATGGACCCCTGGTCTGATTCAGCATGCCTCTTATGTTCTTAATAGATGGAAAACGTAACTGTTGATTTTTTCAATGGAAGGTACAAAGCTTCTAACTCAAGCCAAACCTGATGCTGTTCTATGTTCTTATCAAATGATACAGCAATGATTCCCAATAGGGTTTCAAAAATGCACTTATCAAGTCTTGACAGAAATGGAGGATCTCTTTCTGAAAACTGTACTGTGAATAAGCATGACTTGAGGCCCCCTCTAGAATTTTTTGTGCACAGAAGAGAAATCAGAGGAGTCAACCACTTTTAACCACACTAGGTGACACTCATAAGCAGTAAGACAAGCACAAAGTTTGAATCCATTAGAAATTCAAACTCAGCATGTGTGCTACTTTGTTGCCACTTTGAGTGACTCCCAGTCTAATACAAAGTCAGAGGCTGACTCCTACAAGTCCTCTGCATGTGCCAAAGGACGTGGGGGTGGGGATACCAGTCCGTAGAAAGGGAGAAAATCAGTTGCGGAAACCATAGATTCAAATAGAAACTTTTTGCCACAAATGGGAGTGCAGAGCACTTTCAATTTGGTTTGACTTGTTAGGATCCTTTACAGAAACTGAGATTGGTATGCACTTTTTACTCTCTAGAACCTTCCGTACACAGAGCACAGGGCAGGTATAAGGTCAGGCTTCAACAAAGCCATTCACCAAAATAAATACAGTGTGAGTGAATGAGGTGATAATAAGGCTATTACATTTAATTATTGTTTGTGACAGATTAGTTCAAATTCAAAAAGTATGGAGATAGATGAAGTGAGACTGTCTCCCTATAGAAGACTGCCTGTTCAGTTATCTTATCTATGGATAACTTATTTTCTCATGAACCATCACAGCTTTGCTTTTTATGTGCAATTTAAATTACTGGTTTTAACCTTTAAAGCAGAGTTGGGCAATTTGTAGCCCTCCAGAAGCTTTGGCCTACAACTCCAATTATGCCTCACCATTCGCTATGCCGGCTAGGGATTATGAGAGTTGCCCATCCCTGCTTTAAAGTCTTAAACTGGTTGGGCCCAAGTTACTTGAAAGACTGCCTTCACCTTTACCAGTCAGAGGCCTGTCTCACTTGCCCACTGCCAAGAGCAGTTCCACAGGTGGAAAAAGAATATATAAGGAATTTTCAGTAGCAGCCCTGTGCTTGTGAGATGAACTTTCATCGTGGGTTCATCAAGTCTGTTCGTTGCAGGTGTTCAAGAAACGTTTGAAGAGCTCCCTGCTTCTGATAAAGTTCCTCACCAAAAAACTCCTGAATAAACGTAGCAGTCATGGAATAAGAGGAAAGGTCCTCTTATGGATCAGTAACTGGTTAAAGAAAAGAAAGCAGAGAGTAGGAATAAATGGTCAATTCTCCTGATGGAGGGAAGGAAATAGTGGGATACCACAGAGATTGGTACTGGGACCAATTCTTTTCAGCTTGTTCATAAATGGTCTGGGATTAGGAGTGAGCAGTGAAGTGGCCAAACTTGCCAATGGAACCAAATTATTTAAGATTGTTAAAACACAAAGGGATTGTGAAGAGCTCCAAAGGGATCTCTTCAAGCTAGGAGAGTGGGTATCCAAGTGACAGATGCGGTTCAATATAAGCAAGTGTAAGGTGATGCACGTTGGGGCAAAAAAACCCAACTTCAAGTATAACCTGAGGAGATCTGATCTGATGGTGACCGAACAAGAAAGAGATCTTGGGGTTGTGGTGATCAGCTTGATAAAAATTTCATTGAAAATAAAACTGCCATTATCATACTGCCTTTATACAAATCTATGGTGCGACCACACTTTGAATACTGTGTACAGTTCTGGTCACCACACCTAAAAAAAGATATTAAAGAGCTGGAAAAAGTGCAGAAAAGGGCAACTAAAGTGATTAAGGGGCTGGAGCATCTTACAACAGCTGGGATTGTTTAGCTTGGAAAAAAGGAGGCTAAGGGAAGACATGATAGAGGTGTATGAAATTATGCATGGTGAGGAGAATGCGGATAGGGAGACTTTTTCTCCCTCTCTCAAAATACTAGAACCCAGGCTCATCCCATGAAGCTGACTGCAAATAAAAGGAAGTACTTCTTCACACAGTGCATAGTTAAATTATGGAATTTACTAGAACAAGATGTAGCGATGGCCACCAATTTGGATGACTTTAAAAGGGGGTTGGATAAATTCCTGGAGAAGGCTATCAATGGCTACTAGCCATGGTGGTTATGTGCTATCTCCAGTATCCAAGGCAGTAAGCCTGTGTACACCAGCTGCTGAGGAACATAGGCGGGGTGGTGGTGCTGTTGCACCATGTCTTGCTTTGTTGGGTCCCTGGTTGACAGCTGGTTCACCACTGTGTGAAAAGAGTGCTGGACTAGATGGACCCTTGGTCTGATCCAGCATGGCACTTCTTACGTTCTTATGCAGGTGTTCAAGAAATGTTTGAAGAGCTACCTAGTTTTGCTGGCCTTTTCTTGATTTTGAGGGTGCTCATTTCATTTGTAAACACAACTTTTATTGAATTTTATTGTTGTGTATGAGTTTCTTTATCTTTACCTTAGGAAATTTCCACCCTTAAGAGTAGCCTGAATATAATTTTTAAAAAGTCAAGTTTAACCATTCAGGGACAATCATAGAAATATTATTTTCTACCACCTGAACAGGTGATTTGCTTTCAAGGGTTATATACCCACCAACCCCTACATAATACTACCATATCTCCTCCATTACATCTGAGCTGGCATCACACTCACCCTCTTCCTCCCCAAAACATGATGAACTCAACACAAAACAGCTAGAACGCACTATAACAATATATAGTAAGATCTTATATAACCTTCCAAGGCAGGATTTGCAGTTCCTGAGGCCATGAAACAATCTCTGCCAGTTTCAAACATTTCTTCTACTCATTTTGCTTACACACATACACACTTCTAGCCCTAAGGGTTGTGAAGATATGCTTTAAAAAGAGTGGGTAAAACCTAATGAGATCTCTAAAGTCAAAAAGGGTAGCCTATAAAGATTTTCAGTGACTTGGATAGTGCTCCTGTGCCCTACAATTATTCCCTCATTATGACTAGCAAACCAGAATTATGCAAAATAGTTTTAAAATTGCATATGATGCAAAATAAATTATGCATTTTCTATTTGCATAATTTGTACAGGTCACTAAATGCAGCTTTTCTTCAAACTTGGATTGTCTGAAGGCAGAACTTTTTAAAAGCACAGAACACACACACACACACACCGTAGTTAAAGCTCTATATGAAATGGCATGAGGAAAAAGGTTATGTAAGAAGAAGAAGAAGAGAGAAATGGTGTTGTGGGGAGGGGGAGATGACAGGGAAAATCCAGTAAATTTAGATGGGGAAATGCAATGGAAATGGAATTTTATCAGATTTGATAAACACTGAGCAAAGCAAAGAAGGAAACACTGAGCAAAGCAAAGAAGGAAACAGGTAGCAAAACAAGCAAGGAAAGAGGTCGCATTCCCCAGCCACCCATTTTTTTCTGTCTAAACATGCATAGGATTGCATTCCTAATTTCCAAGTTAAAAATAAATAGGAACCAGTGCAGGCTATAGAAGAACTTCCTAGTAGCTTAGCATCATCAAGGCACATCACAACTGGGTTTGGACATCACAATAGTCCATGGTTGATTAAATAGTCCAAGGTTGACTATTATATCATCTGTTGAGCATTTTCCATACAACGGTTGGTTATTTCATGTTCCTACGAAGTCGCAAGGCAAGAGCGGCAGAAACCCCTGCTGCTCTTGTCCAGCGGGGCTCTGTAGGCATGTGTCATTCATCCCGGGAAGCACGCGGGGAGCCACTGATCATGCGGCTCCCCCACGCGCTTTCTGGGACGTACACAAATGGAGATCGGGGTGGAGGGATGTAAGAATCTCTCCAGAGGTTGCAGCACCAAACCACGGGAGAAATTCCCCCTCGTCCCGCTATCCATTTGGATATCGGCTAGAAGGGGTGAAAGGATTTCTTCTGTAACTGCAGCATCAAACCATGGATGGATTTCTCCTGTGGTTTTATGTTACAGCTGCAGGACAGATCCATGCACCCCTTCACCCTGATATCTGAAGCCCATTTGTGGATATCAGCATGGCACAGAGGGAGACTCTTGCTATCTCCTTCCGCTCTGTGCCAATATCCACAAATGGATAGTGGGGTGAGAGACGCTTGCCTGAGTCTCCCCCACCACTATCCATTTGAATATAGGGTCAGGGGGATGGAAGCATCCTCCGTCCTCATATCCAAATGGATAGTGGGGGGCATGGATCTCTCCTGAGGCTCTCTACAATGGCAGGGACAGGACATGCATGCGGTGCCCCACCTAGGGATGGAACGTGCATGTCCTGGGGAACATGGGGCTGCCACGATTGTCCTATGCAGTGTTAGCTCCCATGAGACTTCCCCTTAATGCTGGTCCCCCCACTGTTGGAACATCAGTGGGGGGACCTGGCACGAAGGGAGATTCTCATGGGAACCAGTGCTGCTATTCAGTGGGGAGGACAGAGAGGGGGTTGGGGGTGAGCAATAGTCAACCCTGTGTTAATAGTCAATTTCACAGATGACTATTTATTTGGGGGGGGGTACCCAAGACGACATAATAGCCATGGGTTGAATATTGTGTAGTCCGAATGCAGCCTACAAGTCATTTATCCTGTTAAAATTTATACAAATCAGAGTACAAAATATCTATTAAAACAAGAATGTTGCATACAAGAGTACAGAGATTTTGAGTCCAACAAGAGCGTGAAGATCCAGAGGGAAAACAAACCAGAAAAAATGGGGAACCCAGAAAAGCAGTGGGATGGGACATTTTTTTCTAGGGATGTTTTTGTCCTGAGGGGGATGTGAAAAACTGCCTTTTCCGATATTTCAGGTTTTGGGGGGGAGGGGGGATTTCATATCTCTACGTCCAACAAAAAAGTTGAAAAAAACAATTTAGTTACAGGTTTAAGATAGATATCTAAATAAATTTGACACAAGTTGCAGAGGACTTATGTACGTTATATAACACTGACCAAGATCATGGTTCTGTTTATTGCCATGCTACAGCTGTCAACATGAACCAGAATATCAATGAGCTATAAAATTCTCTTCATACTGTTCTAAATGTCAGCCCAACATGGAGCAACAGGCATTTCACTAACCACATGTCTCCCAGTAACAAACTAATGCTCAATGATGTTTATACTGTACAATCATAGTGACTTTTAATTTAGCAACTAAATTAATTCACATGTTGGGAATTTTAGTATGTGAAGACTTAGATAAGACTTGAGAGCTTTACATATTTGATGTCCAAATTATCTTTAGCAGGAGGAAAACTTCAAGTTTTCTTTAATATTCCATCCCACTATGGTCCCTCCTGTTGCTTACTATATAAATTTTAAAATTCAGGGCTCAAGAGAAAGCTATATTTTCAAGAACTATAGAGCCAATTTTTTGAATTAGACTATTTTTCTCTGAGCTTGATATTCCCTTGATAAGGAGCTTTTTAAATCTCAAAATGGAACTAGGTTGCCTGCTTAATTCCATTGTGCATCTATTTGACTTACGCTTTGCTTACAAGGGCCAAAGAAAGAACAGTACATGGTAATAACTGCTAGCAAGTGAAAATTGGCATAAGCCAAACTACGCTGTACACACATACAGAATTTAACTGTGCCAAGTGTAAAAACCAAATCAGTTTAACATTCCAGATTTTCATATGACAAATATGGACTGCACTTCACTGCAGGTTGTGTAGTGAACTAACAGAAAAAAGCCTTCTAAAAATTCAAGTATTTAAACAAAGATAGGCTAGGCCTCCACATATAATACTCATGTCAAGAATCATTTATTTCCTGTTAATTCTACCTACCAATCTTGTCTTCCTTTTGTTTCTTTCTCATTGGCATTCTAGATATTTACAATACTTATGTTTTATCAGTACAGCAACAGGCAGGCAGTGAATGTCAACATGGATTATTTAGTACTCATTACTAATAATTACTCGATCCAAAGGGAGAGGCGGGTAAGAAATAAATATAGTAGTAGTAGTAGTAGTAACAAAACTAGATCACAAAAATAGAAGGTAGTGGTGAAAACCAGAAAAGATGTATCCGTAATTCAATTCAGTTGTCACACTCAATCATAGTTTCATTCCAAAGGCAAGAGAGAAAATCATGGTTTTCATCACATTTTGAGTTGCTCACCTCCTTGAAGGCTGGACTGATTTAAAACAAGATGTTAAAAATTATTCTAATCATTAAAAAAACAGAATGTAAACATTGATTTAAATTTTTAAAAAATCAAATAAAAAATCACTAGTTTTTATACATCTGCTACCACAGTCCAAATGCTATCCAAAGTGTTCAGCAACACCATGAGGAATCCAGAAACATCATGAGGAAGCTGATAGGGTCCCAGCAGGCCCCTAAGCATACACCTGATCCAGATGCTTAACCCAGGTCCTCTTTTAAAAAACAAAAACAAAACAAAAACCAGGGAGTAAAATGATAAAATAGTGGTGATCATGAGATTTCCCCACACAACCACCTGGAAGTCAACTCAACTTCCAGATCATTGTGTGTGGGGAAAAACCATCCCCACCAGGACCCACACAACTAATATAAGCCTCACAGCCCCCCTTGGGAAACCTGCCATTTTAGGAAGGGGGCACTGAATAGCAGTTTGTTTAGGGTTCCTCAACCCTAGAGCCAGTCTTGTCTACCATGTCCAGCTGCTGATAAAGCAACGCTCGTACTGCCACATCACTGGTTGGCTATTCCAAGAAGGCTGGCTAGCCTGCTCAGAAACCCTTTGGCTTCCCTTGGCTTTGCAAATACATCCCTCCTTTTTGAGGCACCAAAGCACTCCCCTTCCTTAGCCTGAATCTATTTCAGATTCTCATACAACTATCAATAAACATAATTTTAAAGTATAAACAGAACCATCCAGGATCAATCCAAATATTAACGTTATCTTTACACAGTGCCCAACCAGCTGCTTATGGGAAGCCAAAAGTAGTACTTCAGTATAGAAACTCCCTTCTTCTTGTGTTCCTCCACAACTGGTATACAGAGGCATACTGCCTCTGATGTTAGAGGCATTAATATATAACCATCGGACTAGAAGCAAGCCATTGATAGCCTTATCCTCCATGAATACATTTTCTCTCCAACAGTGTTCCTCACTTCCCTCTCCTGCACCACTGCACCAATTCATACCCAAACATTCAAAATAGAGATTCATCCTGTGTATTGGTTCCTTAAGTTGCCCTCACAAAATGTGCATCATGCAGTGGACCTAAACATGATTTCCCCTCATGATTTCCTATCCATTTGTTACATACAGAGAACTATGACATGACATCTCCTTTCAGGTACCATTCCCCCCTTTCCTGTCTGTTGTCCCAGTCCTTAACATCTGTCCAAGATGGCTCAGCCCACGCACATTGGGAAAAAATGGTCTCACAAGCATATAGGATGTATGCAGAAGGGAGAGGGGATGAAAAAAGAACAGAAGATGCCCATGAGCTCTTGGTCTCCACTGTTTCCTCTCTACTCAGCTTAACATCACCAAGTGCTAATATGTCAAATGTTGTGAGGCAAGGTTTACCATGGCTCAGACTTGTAATTATTATTTATATACTATTATTATTATTATTATTATTTATTTATATAGCACCATCAATGTACATGGTGCTGTACAGAGTAAAACAGTAAATAGCAATACCCTGCCGCATAGGCTATCAAGCTATATCCCACAATGCTGAAACATACAAAAAAGGGTTATAGTAACCCTTGATTAGACACCTAATGCTTTTCTCTCAACAGTTTGCCATGTGGTGCAAAGGTTACTACTATTACTACACATAATATTCCTCATACACATACTCCACATGGCAGAACTCTGCGCATAAACCAGATATTCAGAGAGCAAAAATTAACAAAATATATCATGTCAGAGGAGCCTACGGAACAGATAGCTCTATGGTTCACACAGGTGAATGATGGATTTTGAGTTGCTAAATATCAATTTACATGAAGTCAAGATTAATTCCTGTTAGTTAGTAGCTCACAGAAATAGTAGTAACAGTTTTCAGTTTTCACATCTCTAAAAACACAAAATCAAGGACTTCAGAAATGCCAGAAGATCTAACCATAAAAACATATGTTTATATCTATGTATCTCCCACTTCTCCTTATATAAAACAACCAGCTTCTAACATTCTGTATTATGCTCAGAAACAGCCCCTTACTCGTCTTGTGAAGTTTCAAGTACAATTCTGTAGTTGTAAATATTAAAGCATATCATGCTGAGGTTCTAGGCATCTGAATAGATTTTTCTGACTAGGGATGGATCTCCATTTTTCCATTTCATCTGTGTTTCACAGACTGCTTGGGCTTTGGCTACCTGATAATTGAGCACTCTGGAGTTAACTCAGGCTATTCTAAGAGATTATACATTGATCCTTACCCTTATTTCAGGACCATGTTTGCAGCACAGTTACAGAGCAACATTCATTCTCTCCTTGGTTATTTTAGTATATTAAAATTGCAAGTCATTTTCCCTTGCAGCATAAAGAGACACACCCCTGCAATAAAACTGGAAGAACCAGCTTCCAAATGTTTTCCCAGTATTAAGAAATAGGATAGTAACATTTTGCTTATTCTTTCTTACTATAACAATACATAAGAACATAAGAGCCATGATGAATCAAACTAAACACCTATCTAGTCCAGCATTCTGTTCACACATTGACCAACCAGCTTTGCTGTACCAACCTTACACTCATGTTCCCCAGCAACTAGTATGCAAAAGCATACTCCCTCTGATACTGGAAGTAACATTTAACCATCATGACTAGTAGTCATTGATAGCCATTGTCTACTCCCCTTTTAAAGCCATCCAAATTGTTGGCCATCATTATGGTACTGAATTCCATAGTTTAACTATGTGTTGTTTGAAGTACTTTCTTTTATCTGTCCATTCAGCTTCATGGAATGACCCCAAGTTCTAGTATTATGAGGGGAAACTGTTTCTCTATCCACTCTCTCTACACCATGTATAACCTTGTACACCTCTATCATTTCTCCCTGTACTTGCCTTTATCCTAAGCTAAACAGTGCCAGTGTGAACTTTCCTCATAGAGGAGTTGCTCAAGCCTGTTGATAATTTTTGGTTGCCCTTTTCTGCACCATTTCCAATTCTACAATAACCTTTTTGAAGTGTGGTGACCAGAACTGTACACCAGGGGTCTCCAATGCAGCCCCCCACACCCCAGCACCATGGTGCATTTCCAGTACCACCCATAAAGATTGCCACTTCCTACCCCCTTAAAAAAAAAGATGAAAAATAGAAAAATGATAGAGCCCTAGACTCACTTTCCTATTCTTGAACCTGCTATTGATCAGCTGTTCAGTGGGCAGGAAGAAAAAGCAAGACAAAGGGGTGAGAGAGAGAAAGAGCAAAGCTAGAAAGGAAGAGAAAGAAGTCTGCTAGGGATGGGGAAGGGAGCAAAATAATGAGGAAAGGGGTTGGGGGAGAGAAATAGTGAAGCCAGAAGCTTAGAGTGGAGAGACAGAATGATGGAATAGGACTAGATGTGACAGACTCAAGTTTGCATGCAAAACTCTTGCACCTGTGCAAATCCAGATATTTGGGGCAGCAGACTTTTTAGTATAGTGAACAATAATAGTGTTGTTCTTCTATATTGATCCCCTATTCAGTACACATTCTTGTTCAGGGATAGGCAACTGGTGACCTCCAGATGTTTTGGACTACAATTCCATAATCCCTAACCATTGACCATTAAACCAAAAGGTTATGGGAGTTGTAGTCCAGAACAACTGGAGGAAACCAGGTTGCCTAACTCTGTTCTAGCATAACCTGTATTAAAAACCTCTAGCAGCTATAGGTTTTTTTAGTACAGGTTATGCTAGAACAGGGTTAGACAACCTGGTGATCTAACACTACAGGTAGCAAATAGACACCTTCCATTTCCAGCTTTAAAACAAGTCTCAGAACATTTTGATTAATTAGCTCTTATGCAGTAACTGTGTGGAAAGTCAATAAAAATGGATGGTGATTTTTTTTTAAAAAATGGATTTTTAAAATATAAATCACGTTTTTATTTTTAATTATAAATACTGTATCTTCAATATCTAGGTTAAGGTCCGAATGTAAGTATATTAGCCTACAGTTTGCCTGGCAGATCATTGAAAAAAACACATGGTTTGTATTCTCAATTCCCAGCTTGTTTGTTTTCCTCTTTTGCCCGCCTCCTCCCTGTATCCCAAATGCCTTTTGCAGCACTATAGTACTGACATGCAAAGCAGTTATTTTTTTACCATTCTTGCCCATCTCTGTAGCTTGACAAGACAACCCATGGGGTTTGGTTTTACACATAACAATCCATGGTTTACACAACCCAGAGTTCACAACCCAACAACAAACCATGAATCCTTTTTCTGGGTTGCTCATGATTAACAAACCATGGTTTGTTAGCATGGACGAATTTGCGGAACATGACAATCCAGAATTCAACAACCCGTATCATGGATTAATGTTGTACACGGACCCAGCTTTTATGTGACAAAGAGCTGCAAGGTCAAGTTATCGGGGTAATTGCTTACCCAAAAATATAGCAGAGTGCGAAATAGCAGCAGCGTAGAGTCTGGAAATGGTTTCAGCTTGAATTTAGGAACAAAAAGAAGCACTCACGGTCTTTGGTCAGTAAAGAAGCTTTACTGACACTAAATAAATTACTTACAGAATAAATGGTCATATATACAGTCCTTTCACAGTACAGCAACAACGTAGCAGTATAACATCAGCAGTAAGTTCCAGCAGTAAGTTCCAGCAGTAAGTTCCAGCAGTAAGTTCCAGCAGTAAGAAGCCATACAACATGGACTTCTTAAATACACTTTTCTCCTTGGCCCAATTAACCAATAGTCTCTTCATCTTGTACATCTCGTACCGCACGTAGGCCAGGGAAGAATCTGCTTCATACTGGACTTCTCCTGGCAGAGACAATCTGGCCAAGGACATCTTTTTAACTCTTTAGAGTCCTTTTCCTTCTGTGGGTAAAAACCTAACCACAACACCCTTTCATTTTTAACTACAGAAAAAATACAATTTACATTTCATTACATTTCACCTGTAAGAAATCAACTTTACATGTTTACAACAATCCCAACATTGTGTACATTTCTCTGTGTTTTACATTTCCCAGAGACTTTGTGAATATGTCAGCTTCGTTCCTGCTTGTCTCACAATAATCTAAACGAATGATCCCTCTGTTTAGATGTTCCTTTACATTGTAATACTTGATTGCAATGTGCTTTGACCTGGATTTTAAAATTCCTGAAATAGCTAAAGCAATGGAAGACTGTGAATCTGCCTTTAAACTAACTGGCAGAGACACTTCAACTTTCAGATCAGATAACAATTGTGTGAACCAAGTTATCTCCCCACACAGGTCAGACATAGCCCCAAATTCTGCTTCACAGGTAGAGGTTGCCACGAAACTTTGCTTTCTGGATTTCCAAAAAATAGTGGAGTCACCAATTTTTATTACCATTCCACTTATTGATTTCCTATCTTTCACACAACTTCCCCAATCCGCATCAGAGTAACAGTGTAACTCTGTACTGTCTGTGGCAGACAGACATAACTTGAGGTCTTGTGTTGCTTTTAAGTACCTCAACACTCTCTTTGCTCCTTGCCAGGCAGCAACTGTCGGATTGGACACCTGTTGACTTAACATATTTACAGAATAAGCAATATCAGGCCGTGACCACTGACTGAGATACAGGAGACTGCCAATTAATGATTGATAAAGCTCTGGAGATTTAAACTTCTCTTCACCCAAGCACTTTTGAAAATCTGGTGCCATGGGGCTTTGAATTCCTTTGCTTTCTGTCATCCTGTAATCTTCCAGCAAATTTAAAACTTTCTGTTTCTGGCTTATTAGGTAACTTCCATTGGAAATTTTTTCTACCTCTACACCAAGGTAACACCTAACTTCCCCCAGAGACTTTAGTTTAAACTTTTCTTGCAGTTGGGCTGAGAATTTTTGAATGTGATCCTGGGAACTCCCTGCCACCAATAAATCATCAACAAATACAAGCACAATCATGTATTCTGCTTCTTGCCCCTTCACATACAGACATGGATCTGCCATGCTGCGGCTGAAAAACATTTCTTGTTCCAAAGCTTTGTTCAGACAATCATTCCATGACTTTGCTGATTGCCTGAGCCCGTACACTGCTTTATGTAACAACCAAACCTTTCCATTTTGTTTTTCAAAACCTTGTGGCGGCTGCAAATAAATGACTTCTTGTAAATTTGCATGTAGGTAAGCAGCGTCAAAATCGAACTGACTTAAGCACAAATTTTTCTGTGCTGCCAACTTTAGAATAAGTCTAAAGCTTTCTGCCTTGCACGTGGGTGCGAAAACTTGATTATAGTCTTCTCCTTTTCGTTGAGAAAATCCCCTAGCGACCAGTCTAGCTTTATAAACAGTTTCCCCTGTTACTAAATTTTTCTTTTTATACACCCAGCGAGATGAGATGGTTCTTTGCCCTTCGGGCAAATCTGTTAGTTCAAACACTTTATGTGCTTTGAAACTCTTCATCTCCGTTTCCATTGCCTGAAACCACTTTTCTTTTTCTTGTTGAGGCAATTTCAACACATCACTGTAACTCTCAGGTTCAGACTTCACATAACATACACTGAATTCATCTGAATACTTTAAAGGTGGAATTCCTTTGTTTTTTCTTTGTGAACGACGAGGTACACTGGAAATTTCTTCCTCCCTTTCATTTCCCTCCTCCCTTCCACTTTTGGGAGTGGAAACACTCTTCTCAGAGATGTGAGGGCTCTGAGAAGTTAACCCCTGAGTTACTGTTTTCTCCTGGTTGTTCACGGTTTCTAACAGAACTTGGGAACCTTGAATCCTGTCCCAACCTGCCTCCTGAAAAGTAGCAGACCTAGAAACAACCACCTTCCCATGACTTAGGGAAAAACGCCAAGATTTGGATTGCATGCCAGAATAACCCACAAAACGTAATTTCACAGACTTGGTTTCACCTTTAGATCTTTTGGACTTTGGGATATGCACGTATGCCCAAGACCCCCATGTTCTCAAGTGAGACAAATCTGGCTTTGAACCAAAAAGTAAACAGTAAGGCGAACTGCCTGTAACCCTGCTCCAGGTTCTATTACACAGATAGTTTGCGGTTAAAAATGCTTCTCCCCACAAATCTTGCTCAGCGTTTGCATCAGCCATGAGAGAATCTTTCTTCATTTGAAGTACTCCAATTCTTCTCTCAATTGACCCATTTTGAAAAGGAGTTTGGGGATCTATTAACCTGTGTGTGATTCCTGTTTTCCTAAACCACTCACAGAACCTTCCAGAAACAAACTCACCCCCACGGTCCGACTGCACAGAAATAATGGGCTTGTTAAAGAACTTTTCCGCCCAAGTTTTCCAATCCCTAAAAGTTTCAAAAGCTTCTGATTTTCGCTTCAGTAAATAACACCAACTAAAGCGTGTGTAATCATCCAGAATTACAAGCACGTAACTGGATCCCCCTTGTGTAGGCGTGAATGGCCCTACCAAGTCAATAAACACCAGTTCAAAAGGCTTTTGTGACACCCTGTCACTTTTCCTGCAGATGTTCTGCACCCGGGATTTGGTCTGATGACAGATTGAACAATCCAAGAAATTTTTACAGTTTCGCAAGCTTAACCCTGTACACACTTGAGGCATGTGACTTAACACTTTAAAACTTGCATGACCTAAACGCCTGTGCAACTCATGAACACAATTTTTATGGTCTGGCACGTTACCAGTTTGTGCCACCCTTTCTTTACCTGCACCCATGTAAAACAGTCCATTTTTAACATGTCCCAGTGCCACATTTTGTCCATCCTTAATCACTTGGCACTCATCCTTCTGAAACGTAACAACGTATCCTTCAGACGTTAGAGCACTAACAGAAAGGAGACAAAAATCTAAATCTGGAACATACAGAACCTGTTCACACTCTTTTTGCAGACATGGAACGTAGCAACAGCCAATTCCTTCCACCCTCGACGTTCGTCCATCTGCAAGTGTGATTGACTTCACCTTGCTTGGTTCCAACTTCCGAAACGCCTCTGGATTATTTGAAATTGTTCTGGACGACGCAGAATCAATCAGCCAAACCTCTTGGGCCTCGTTACACCTCACTGTGGCTGAAACAAATGCATTCGAGCATTCCTTCTCCTCTCCAGCCTGTGTAACTCCCTTCTTCCTCTTTTTACAGAAGCGTTTGATATGACCCGGCTGTTTGCAAAAATAACACTTTCTTACTGCAACTGCGGTTCTCTCCACACTGTTGTCTTGGAAACACTTATCTCTCTGCATTCTTTCTCTGCTGCCAAGGGCTGACTGCTTAACCCTTTCCTGGCAGTTTTCCTCCTTTCTGGAAAGACGCCGTTTCTCTTCTTGGAGCAAACGACCCGTCAAATAATGAAGAGTGAGTTCATCAGTCTTCATACTTTCCAGACTGGTTGTCAGAATGTCCCAGCTTTGAGGCAACGACCCCAAAATCAGGTAGCACTTATGCTCTTCCGTAAAAACGATTCCGACCTCCTGCAACTGGACAAATAGAGATCTCACCTGTTGGAGATGATTTGCCAAACTTCCAGCCTCCTCCAACTTTAACCGATACAGCTCTCTGGTGAGGCTCAGCCGTGTGCTTGCCGACGCACGCACATAAATCTGTCTCAGCGCATTCCAGCTGTCTCTTGCCGTCTCATCTCTGTTGATATGGACAATTTGCGAGTCCTCCATACTCAAGACAATGTTTGCTTTGGCCCTTTCATTCTGCTCTTCCCACACTTGTGCTTCTTGAGCAGTCTGACCAACCGGCCTCGGGACACTCACGACGTTCCAACATCTGTCCCGCTTCAAAAACATTTCCATCTTGAATGACCACGTTAAGTAATTTCTCTCATTCAGCCGTTCCACCGGAATACTGGATGCCATCTGAACCTGGGCCATCCTCACCGGCTGGGCTGGAGCGCGACTCACACTGGATACAGACCCGTCTGAGCTCGATGAACTGCCTGAGCTCGACTCCGTCTTTCCCTCCAGCGTTCCTTTGCTCTCAAGCTTTCCAGCAACCAAAAATTATGCCTTCCAGACTTTCTCTGGGCCCATAACCTATCGGGGTAATTGCTTACCCAAAAATATAGCAGAGTGCGAAATAGCAGCAGCGTAGAGTCTGGAAATGGTTTCAGCTTGAATTTAGGAACAAAAAGAAGCACTCACGGTCTTTGGTCAGTAAAGAAGCTTTACTGACACTAAATAAATTACTTACAGAATAAATGGTCATATATACAGTCCTTTCACAGTACAGCAACAACGTAGCAGTATAACATCAGCAGTAAGTTCCAGCAGTAAGTTCCAGCAGTAAGTTCCAGCAGTAAGTTCCAGCAGTAAGTTCCAGCAGTAAGAAGCCATACAACATGGACTTCTTAAATACACTTTTCTCCTTGGCCCAATTAACCAATAGTCTCTTCATCTTGTACATCTCGTACCGCACGTAGGCCAGGGAAGAATCTGCTTCATACTGGACTTCTCCTGGCAGAGACAATCTGGCCAAGGACATCTTTTTAACTCTTTAGAGTCCTTTTCCTTCTGTGGGTAAAAACCTAACCACAACACAAGTATGAAAACCCCCTAAGAATACTATAGTTGTAAACTCACATGGTTTAGTGCTCAGATTTGCAGCATTATTTTGGAAATATATGAAGTATCAATGGGAAACTTGATTTAAATCAGCCTTTTTTGCAAATTAAAATCATGCTCCAAATCACTCAAAATATACAATGAATAAAAGGTATGAAGGCAATAGGGAATTTTCCCAGGATAAATATGAGGTGTCCTGCCTTTGCATATATAACCCTCATGTTGGACTGTCAGCCATGTCTGGCACAAAGTAGGTAAAATGATCATTTTCATCTAAGTAGTGTATCATAGGTAAAGAAAACACAAGGTTAGTCTCTCTCAGGAAACATCTCCACGAAGAGAATATAGATAATGGCCTGGTTCAGACAACACACTAAACCATGCTGCTTAACCACAAAATGGTTAATGGAAGCAGCATGGTTTAGCGCATTGTCTGAACCAGGCTAGTGATTATTACCTAGGACAGACTACTGTCTTTACTCAAGAGGTTACTGTACCCTAAAAGCAACCTTACTCAACATTTTCTCTCCCTCTCAACTTAAATAACCTTCCTGACTTATCAGAATCAAGCACTTCATGCAAGTTGTTTTAATATTTTTATCTTTACTGCTCCAGAATCTGTTTTAAATATGGAGCAGCATACAAATGTTGTAAACAAACAAACACACACACACACCACTGTTCAAAATGGAACAGTAGATGATAAAGATGTGTCTTTCCATATTTGTTTGAAATTATTTAGATATGCATTCCTACCTCAGTATATAATGTTCTAAATAAAATGCAGATGTTCCGACAGCAAGTGTGACCAAATAGCCCTCAACACAACTAGTGATTAGGACTACAAAATCCTCACCAAGCAGCATAAACCATATGCAGACAGAGTAACAAGGAATGTGTTGGGAGGGGTTTGCGGATGGTGGCTGATGAGATAAAAGCTACATTATGGTCCGCAGATCAATATAAATGTGTTACTTAGTTTGGATGTGACAAAGAAGGATAGGCAGAAATATTAACCAACATTATCATGTGCCAACAAGGTCCTCTCTCACATCTGAACAGAAAAAGGAACAGGAAAAGGAGTGGTCACAAACAAGAGCCACAGCAATAGGAGATGCTCCAGAAGACCAACTGAACAGATGAACAGCATATTAAAACAGCTGATTCAGATCTGCATTACAAAATAAATGAATGCAATATTACATAGCAAATCTGAGTACTGTAAGGGCAACATTTTGAAATAAGTAAAAAGGTAGTTTGCAACAACGTAGTCTTCAAACTGCAATATGATGTGCAAACTACTATATAACATAGCTGAAAAAGAGGTTAGTCAATCAGCCTGATACTTAATCATAAATATAAGATAATACTTGAACAAATCCTTCAATCAATACTGAACAGTATTTAATAAAAATGAATGTATGATTTTTAAAATGTTTGCCACACTACCCACAGACAGAACAACTCAGCTCACACCCTTGCAGGTAGGTTTCACAAATTTCCATAACTAGTAGCCAACAATGAAAGCCAATAAAGCTAATGATCAAGTGATACAAAAGCCTAGAGAGTTCATCTCTTCACTTAACACAACAGTTTTCAAACAATATGAATACTTTACCATCAACTTCTTCACACATCCAATGGATGTGTGTTAATATGCTGCTTGACTTTAAAAAAAAGCTGAATTAAGGCCTCATCTACACCAAGTAGGATTTTGCACTATGAAAGCGGTATATGAAAGGCAGGAGCCACACCGAGCAGGATATAGCGGCATAAAAGTGGTATGTGTCAATGGGTCCCAATCATTGTCAGTGCACTTCAATACTGCTATAAAGCAGTAGTGTGGCTCCTGCCTCTTATATACCGCTTTCATAGTGGAATATCCCGCTTGGTGTAGATGAGGCCTAAGTCTGCCCATGTCCAGTAATGTTTAAGGGAACATTAATGGAAGCCTTAGAGCTCAGTGGGAAAGCTCATGTCATTTACATGCAGAATGACCCAGATTCAAACTCAAACTAATCTAGTGAAAGGATCTCAGATAACAATGTAGGGAGAGACCTGTGTCTGAGACTTGAGAGTAGGTATAGAAGACAGGCTAAAGTTTAGACTCTAAACCATAGTGCCATTCAGATTCCAAAATCTTTCCATCATTAGGACAAAGTAGGACAAACTGAGACATTAGTCCATGCAAGGAGCGATCCAGATCATCTTAGAGTACCTTCATCCATGTGATTTCTGTTTCCCTGCCCCCCCAAACCTCGTGATATGAAATAAAGAAACCCCAGTTCTAGTTCAGTCCCTTATAAATCTCCAATTGTCATCTACAAGGAGCAAGGCCTTTTCTGCAGTTGACTTAGAATCATGGGATTCTCTGGACCTTCATTTATCCCTTTTTCTTGCTTCCTGTTGGGAACAAATGAAAAAATCCACCATTCCTACTCTTCCCAAATGCTTTGCACTGAATTAACATATTTCCTGTAATAGGCATTTATTTTAGTGAAAGTTTTGAATTTGGGGGGCTTTTATGTTTCAGCTTTTTCTTTAAGCTGCCTTGGAAAGGTGGTATATCTGGGATGAGAAAAATGTGCCCCCGCCCCAGATTATGTTTGACTGCAACTTTCATCATCCCTTAAAATTAGCTATGCAGGCTAGGATTGATGGGAATTGCAGTCCAAAAATGTCTGGAGAGCCACATGTTCACCATCCTGTGATATATAAATACAAATTAATGGTCTGAATCAACATAAAAAAGCTCTGTATGTTGGGCAGATAATTGAATATTAAACTACCAATGGCACAAAATACAATTACAATCTTCAACAATGTATTAGATTCTTTTTAAAAACAGGCTTATAACATTTTAAAGTAAACATAACAAAAAGAGAACAGTCATTAAAAAGTTCCCCCAAGTTTTAAGCATTGTTTTAAATGTGCTAAACCAAAATAGACTATAATGCTAGGAAATTACAGAAGGAAAATGTCTATTTTATTCAAAAGAAGCCTAGAAATATTCAGAAAACAATAATTTCTGCAGATAAAGCACGTAAAAATAAATATAAGGCAGCCACAAGAGCTAAATTTTTCCATATAAACAATGTAATTGGTGTTCTTTGTATACAATTGGGCAGAGGAATACCTATGTATAATTTTGTCATAACCTGCCTGACACAATAAAACTGAATATTTCATATAGGTTAGATGACTAGAAGTTTATTTTAAGCAACTTCTGAAAAGAGAGAACTAGCAAGGTTAGTGTTGTTTTCCACTTCTGCATATTAATTCTAATTGGATTTTACATTGAAAACATTTTTATCGATGAAATGAGGCAGTATTAAATGAAATGCAACTTTGTCTTATACCATAGATATGCCACAACCTTCCCCCATGCAAGTTAAGATAAATTTCTTTGTAGCATCACTTTGCTATATTACTTATAAAAACAGGGAGGATGCTTAGGTAGACATCTGAAAACCTGCTTCAGTAGTAAGCCAATACAGCTACATTCAATTAAAGAATCTGAATTGTAATGCATAAACTGATCAAGTAAATCTACACAAGTGTGTATGCAACTAAAACAAATCTGAAAAAAGAGGAATAATGACTTTGTTTTTAGATGATGTATGCAGGCATTATAGCAAATACCATATTAGAAGAGAAAGTCTTTCTAGGTGAAAGAGAAGACATCCCCTGCTACACATGGATTTGTACTTACATGAATATTTTTACATTAGTTGCCTGATTAATTAATTAAAAACTTTTGAATAATTAAAAGGGTATATTGATTAATCAACTAACACTGCAGCCCTAGAAGTTATTCAGGGATCTGAAGATGCCATCCCAATTGTTATACAGCTGGAAAAATACCATGGTCTCAGAAATCATGTCTCTTCCATCATGTCTATGAGCGAAAATCTGACTGATGTGTCAGGATCAATGCTTTCTTAACCACATACCATACCCTTTTTAGGGATGCACAATATGATCACTTTGCCAAACTTTATGGTAAGACTTTTGCTGCCAATTTTCAAGATTTGCCCTATATAATCTTATCCCAAACAGAGACATTGCGAGAGAATGTTATCCATTGCTACTAAATGTTTATACAGAAACTAAAGGGTCTTCAATGCTGCAAAAGTACAGAACAATCAAAGATATGTACTGAGAAAATTCTCAATCTACACCAAACAGAAAAAAAATGTGACTGGGGTACAGCAGTCAATCATTTCGAGTTCTAGAACCTATTTTTAACATAAAGACTCATATATAACTTATGCCTTACCGCCTGCATCAGTGTTATCTGAGACATTTTTCCATTTGAGAAACTGGTATAATGTAGTGGTTAGGAGCATGAACTACATTCCAGAAAGGCCCCAGTTCAAGTCTCAACTATCCTTCTTCAGCTCTTGCCCACTCATCTACATCACAGGGATAATACTGGCCTATCTGCCTTAACTACTGTAGAAATGACTGTGAAGCAGATTTACTTATTAATATTTCCCCCTTAAATGTGAAAGCTGGCTAGAGGAATCACAGCCAATCTGGAACCAGCATTTATTTTTTTCCTCCACTTTACCAATTCCCTTTCCTTTTGTGTTGTGACTTTTAGATTGTGGGTAAGGACTATCTTATTTCATTGTGGGTAAGGACTACCTTATTTCTTATCTCTGAAAGCCGCTCTTACAAATGTGGGATAAAAATCCTGTGCATGGTTAGAAAAAGACTAAAATTCTCAGGATTCCCCAGCCAGCCAATAGTTAGCAGGGAATGTTGGGAATTTTAGGATTTCTTTTTTAATCTAACTGTGCAAAGGATTGCATCCTAAATAAATAAAATATGTAACATGGATTCTAAGCAGATTTGGACCCTGACAGCTTTGCTATTATACAGAGTATTTACTGGGCTGACAACACTCCTAGGAAGATGAGGGCCAAAATGTGCCTTTTACGATTTCATTCAAGTCCACACCCATTACTCGAACTCTTTACAAAATCTCAAGAGGTAGAGAAAAAGTGAGAGACCTATAATCCTGATATAGTCTCCTCCAGTTTTGAGGCTCTCTCTTTATATAATCCTCTCACTGCCTGGGGAAAGGCTACAGCTCCACACACATCTATAAGGCAGTTTCGGCTATTGGGTGGTATGGAAATGAAATAAATAAGTAAGAAAAAGAAACATGTTATCTATATGCGTGTGTGTGTGTGGTGGGGTGGGGTGGGGTGGGGGAGCAACACACCCAACGTCCTGGACTCAACGAGAAGCGCCTACACCGACTCCAACCCAGAGCAGCTCCTTCCCGCACCTCATTCTCACCACCCCCCATACCAAAAGAAAGCAGGTACGGGGGATCCGGAACAGGCGTGAGGTTTAAGGTTACTCCAGTCGCGTGCGCGCTTTTACTCTGGAGTAATCCTAACGGAACAAAGCGGGGGGTGAGGCGGTCAAGCCGGATGGTGCCACCTGCCCCAACCTCCATAAGCAGCGTCCCAACCGCCGCCTGCTCACGCGCGAAAGGTCCGCCCGTCAGCCAGTCCCTTCCTCACGGAGCAGCAGCTGCTGCCACTGCCACAGCCCGCGCGCCCAACAGCTCCTCAAGGCAGCCGTACCGACTCCCGCCCAATTTCCCTTCCGCAGCCACATTACCTCAGCAACCGGCCAGCGCTCCTTCCGCTTCGAGGGGCCGCGGCTGTCCCGCAGTCTCTCTTCACCCGCTTCGTCTCACCGCAGCTCGGCGCACGTCGGGCTGAGGCTGCGCTTGGCCGCCCAGGCGAAGTCAACTCGCTCCCCCCCTCCCGCGAGGGGGAGGAGCTCTAAAACGGAGCGAGTGGGGACGGCGTGTCTCCTCCTGAGCTCCCACCCCACTCCGTTTCGGCAGCCGCTGCTCTGATTGGACGTTGCCCGCCGCTGGTGGGAGTCTGTGCCCACCCCTCCTAACGTAAGTCTGCCGTCTCATTGGCTAGAGAAAAGAAGCGCAAAACTGCCCCCTGATTTGAGGGCTTGAGGGTGCTGCGCCACGCCCAGGTGCTGTCACGTGACGCCAGGTGGAGCGCAAAATCTGCTAGGCAGCCGCGAGTGGAGTTCTCCGTGAGGCCTGAAAGCGGGTCTCGCGCAACCGAGCCAGTGCTGCATCTTGACGCAATTTCCCTCCCCCCACCCTTGATCGCGTCTCTTTATCCTACCTAGATCCTGAGATAAGAGCATAAGCAGAGAGCCCTCTTGAATTAGGCTGAGAGGTCGTCTAGCTTAGCGTTCTCCAACTTGGTGTCCTCCAGATGTGTTTGTTAGGCTACAGTTCCCAGAATCCCCGGCTTGGAGTTTAAGGCGAATAATGGGAGACGTGATAAAATTATGCATGGTGTGGCGAAAGTGGATAGGAGATCACGGAGTCATCCCATGAAGCTCATTGGTGGGAGATTCAGGACAGATCAAAGGAACGACGTCTTCAAACAGCGCATAGTTAAACTCTGGAATTCACAAGATATGGTGATGCCACCAATTTGGATGGCTTTAAAGGGGGGTTGAATAAATTCCTGGAAAAAGCTATCAATGGCTAGTAGTCCGGATGGCTATGTGCTACCCTCCAGTATCAGTAAGCCTAATACACCAGTTGCTGGGGAACCTTGGTGGGAGGGTGCTGTGGGGCTCATGGCCTCCTTATGAGTTTCCTGTCGACAGCTGATTGTCCACTGTGTAGACAGAATGCTGGACTAGATGGACCCTCGGTCTGATCCAGCAGGGCTCTTATGTTCTTTTCACATCTGGAGGGCACCAGGTTGGGGAAGGCTGGTCTAGTCCATCTACCAGCCAAATGCCGCTGTGCTATATACTGCCTCTGGACGTGGATGTTTTATTTGGGCCCAGGTTGTGATTAAGAGTGAGCAGGATTGCAGCCTATATTTACTTAGGGGGGATTCTTTTAGTCTGCAATCCTGTACACAGCTTCATGGGAATAAGTGCCCATGGAATTTATGTCAGAATAAGCATGTACAGGCTTGAATTGCAAGATACAGTGATCCTTATCTTGTTTTATTTGTATTTACTTGTTTCCATTGGGTTACTTGTAGTTAGAACCTGTAGAATTAAGAGGTTTTGGTTTGGTGGCCTCCACGCATTCATTGTTAGCTGTGCACAGATTGCAGGTTGCTTAAATCCTGATTTTAGAATATAAGCATTTCTGGAAAATGCAGATTCAACCTAACTTCAGTCTGTGTTTTTCAAGCTGGTTGAAGGCTGGATATTAAGATGCTAGATTTTTGTGAATATTGAGCTTGTATAATAATATGTCCCGCTAACCAGTACAAGCTCAGGTTGTCCCACATGCTATCTATGTTATCTTTTCTGTGGTTGCTTCCAGCTTGTTCAAGCACCTCCACACAACCCCAAATTTATTTATTTGTAATATGTGGCGTTTATATACCACTTCAGTATAGTAAAATCTCTCATCAGTTCAATGTGTGGATAGAGGAGATAGATAGAGGTGTAGGACTGAACATTTCACTTTTAGGCAAAATTCCCATTTCTTGAAGTTTTTTTTTATAGTGCAATCATCAGCATATTTACTCAGAAATAAGTCCCACTGTGTTCAATGAAGCTTGCTCTAAGGAAAGTGCCCATAGGCTTAATGTAGGAAGGTTGTTTTCTAGCATAAAGCTGCAAAAGTGTGAAAATCTAAAAACAGTTTGGAAGTTTCAGTTAGTCCAAAATACTAATTGCTAGGTTACTAATGGAGACTGGTTGATACCATCAGTCCTGCCAATGCTTCATTAGTCACTCTGGCTTCCAATCCATTTCTGGGCTGAATTCAAACCTTTAAAGCCCTAAACAGCTTGGGGCCAGAATATCTAACAGAATGTCTCCTTCATAAGCAGGGACCCTTAGCTCTTCTTTGGAAGCCTGTCCCCATGGAATGAAGTTAGGTGGGTGACCCTCTCAGTTGTGTCACCGTGTTTATGGAATGCCATCCCCAAGGAGGCTCACCTGGCACTCATACTGTTATCTTTCTGGTGCTAAATAAAGCCAGTTTTTGCTACCAGGCATTTTAGATTTTTATTACTGTGATTTTTTATTTTCTCGGGCCTTTTAATTTTTTATTCATTCTTTTTAACTTGTTGTATTGTGTGTGACACCCTAAGAACTTTTTGAATAGCAGTGAAATAAACATAAATCAATAAAAGCTAAAACTAGGGCTGCCCTGATGGGAATTTCTTGTACCCCTGCCTTAGTACTTCTGCTCTAAACAAAACATAACTGTTTATTGTTCTTTATAGTACAAAGATGCGGTAGCTAAAAATAAGGTTTCTACAGCATTCCTCTGTCTGGGCTGTGCCCAGTATTGCGGAGGGGTCTCGGAGCATAAAGACCAGCTCCTGCCCCAGTTTCACGGCATAATGCTTGGTTGAATAAACGGTGTTCATAGAATCATAGAATCATAGAATAGCAGAGTTGGAAGGGGCCTACAAGGCCATCGAGTCCAACCCCCTGCTCAATGCAGGAATCCACCCTAAAGCATCCCTGACAGATGGTTGTCCAGCTGCCTCTGATCCCACTGGATCATTGTCAGAATGGTCCTCCCCTCAGCTCTTCTTGCTCTAGGCAGCCCTGACTGTGCCTGGGGTGCTGTTTCATACTGTGCTATTTCATGCTGTGCGTTTGCTTTTGGTTTACAGATTGGAGCTGTTTGGTACAGCAGTCCTGTACACTCTTCTCATGGAGTAAGTCCCATTGAATATAGTGGGATTTAATTCTGAGTGAATACACGTCAGATTGTTCTCTTATGTACTGGAGCACCAAAAAATGCACTGCATAAATGTCCTTGTCAAGCCATTGCCCGGCAGTCAGCTATTAAAAGCACAGCCAGGATGAGATCTGACAAGCTTCAGGTGGCAGCAGCCACTTGTGGAAGGTATGTGATTAAAAAAAACAACTCTCCCAAGTCACCAACATGGGAATTTGAAAGGGCGCCCAAGTATGTCTTCAAATGAGCCATCCCATGTCATGGAACAGCTTCCCAAGAAGGAGAATGGACTAGGACTGCTACATCATGTGCAGAAGGTAATTGCAATGTTCATAAAGGATTTCCAGCTTTTTTTTTTTTTTTAAAAAAAAACAAGTTTATTGATCCAATTAATAAATTGAAGCTGGGATACAGAATGTGGGAAGGAAAGAGATTGATTAGGGCACAGTGGTCCTCATTTTCATCTCTCATCCAACTGGAGGCCTTTCAATATATTCTATTGAATATATGTGTTGTCTCCGGCAGCATAATTGTGACACATTAGGGGAAATTATTAGCTCCCCCCTTTTTTTAAAGGGGGTTAACAATAGAGACTGAGGGGTTCATCAGATGAGCGTTTAATCTCACGCTCGCTACTGCCCACTCACGGTTTTTTGTGCATTCGTCTCCCGTATGCCTCCAGCTCCTTCTTCCCTTTTTTCTGTCACAAAATGGACCCCTTTCAAACTGACCTTTTTTTTTTAGGAAACCGAATGTGCCACCATTTCCTGCTGTGTGCAGGAAAAGTGGCTTGATAAAAATGGCTCCTGAATGGGCCTCCTGGGCTTTGTTTACTTCCTCTTTCTTCTTCGGGAAGGAAGAGGAAGTATCGTGGAGCAGGAGCGGGGCAGAAAAGTGACGGTAGGGAACTGTGATACCCCTCCCCATCTGATGACGCTCTGAAGCTTGCCTTTCCCTCATTTGGGGTAAGAACAAATTCCTTTGCCACAACAGAAGATAGTACACTAAAGTCCTTAGGAATACACTTGCCACCTGGCCAGGAAAAGACTGAATGGATTGCCTTTGTGTGGTCAAGAGCACCTTAACCGTCAGAAATCAGCAGATCAAAGTTTTCTCAGCATAAAATTAAGTATTATCACCTGCTACTGCCTGCAGATCGAGCTGTTCTTAAACAAAGAGGACCAGAAGCAACCTATCTTAGGGCAACCAGACTTCATAGTAACCAGAGTTGTGTGTGTGTGTGTGTGTGTGTGTGTGTGTGTGTGTGTGTGTGTGTATTCTGGCTTCCTATGAATGAGCATGCTACTCAATGATTCCCTCTTGACTCCTCCTGCCAGTGGAAGAGGCTGAACTACTCAGGAAACCTCCATCCATAGTTACATCCAAACCACGATCCCTGGCTTGTTGCTTTTCTATCATGCCAGAACCATAAACCAGGATTTGTTCTTGACTTATGATTCTGGCTTGTTAAGAGAGGAACAAGCCAGAGTTCCCGCTTGGGATGTTATGCAAAACAAACCACCAATGGAGAGTGAGGGAAGGTTGGTGGTTCTGATTTTTGTGGGGTTTGAATCCATTTTGAGTTTTAGTCAGAACCAGCAAGAAGTCTAAAGGAGCTATCCAAGGTGCTGAATTAGGTCCTTTAGATTTCTGGCCAGTTGTAACAAAAACCCAGAATGGAATCTATGCCCCCTGAAACTGGAGCCACCAGCCTTCCCTGGGAGAGTCCCTGATTTATTTCAGCCTCTCCTGCTGAGATAAGGAGCCAAGCAGCAGAGACTGAGCAGCATGCACCAGCTTGTTCATTCATAATAAGCCATGCTTTTTTTAAAAAATTAATTTACTGTGATGTCTGCCATTGTGTTACTTAATTTTTGCAAAGCCACAAAACAGTCTGATAGGACTGAACAGTGATGCACTGCAGACTATTCAAGATGCACAGATGTATTAAATCACCCCCCCCCCAAAAAAAAGCATTACTGATATATTTTGCACTATATAGCCCTGGTTCAGGAAATGCCTCAAAGTAGATGGCTGTTTTTATTTAAGAAGTGATATTAAGAAGCTGAATATTTATCTTGGAACTAAATCCTATTAAGTAGCATTCATGCTTAAGGAGGACTATCTAGTCCGCAATGCACTGGGATTGTGATCATTTTTTATTTAGTAGATATTCTCTTTGTCTTGAATAGTTGGATTGTTTAACTAAAATGTTTAACTGCAACTATCATGGCTGGATGCAAAAGAGGTCAGGGAAAGCTACACCTAAGAACATAAGAAGAGCCCTGATGCTGGATCAGACCAAGGTTCACACAGTGGCCAACCAGCCATCGGCCAGGGATGAACAAGCAGGACATGGTGCAACAGCATCCTCCCGCCCATGTTCCCCAGCAACTGGTGCACACAGGCTTATTGCCTTGGATACTGGAGATAGCACGCAACCATCAGGGCTAGGAGCCATTGATAGTCTTCACCTCCAGGAATTTATCAAACCCCCTTTTAAAGCCATCCAGATTGGTGGCCATCACTATATCTTGTGGTAGTGAGTTCCATAATTTAACTATGCATTGTGTGAAGAAGTACTTCCTTTTATTTGTCCTGGATTGCCCATGAAACCAATCAGTTTCATGGAATGACCCCAGGTTCTAGTATTTTGAGAGAGTGAGAAAAATGTCTCCCTTTCCACATTCTTCATACCATGCATAATTTTGTACACCTCTATCATGTCTCCCCTTAGCCTCCTTTTTTCCAAGCTAAACAATCTCAGTTGATGTAACCCTCGCTCGTAGGGGAGATGCTCCAGCCCCTTAATCATTTTAGTTACTACTCAAGGTGCAGGAATCCTGTTCTTCTTTTGCATCTCATTTCCTTAACTACAAAACAGTTTGTAGTTCAGCGGGGTATTTTTTAGGCATCTAGCAAGGAACTATCTTGCCTGAGAATTAACCACTCCAAGGGCGTTGGCCCAAGACATTTTGCTACCTGAGGCAAAAGGCAAGATGTGACACCCACACCCACTGCTATTCCACATACAGAACCTGATGGTACCAGCAGTTGAATCTTACATCACTATTGACCACTACATCCGAGAGCAACAGACTGGCTTAGGGAGTGCGGGGCAGGCCACTTGGCATGCATAGCTCTGTCCTCTGACAACCTTGGTGCCATTCACTCATCACGTCCCCTGGAGCTTGCTTACTGCCCTCTTGAGTGCTGCAATGCGGCAGTGCCAGCTTGCATCATGTGAGTAGCACAGCCTGTGTGTGGCTGTCAGAACAGTGAGACCTGTGACTTGCACTGACCACCTTGTTCTCTGCATGCTCAGGGCACTTTTGCAACAGCAGAATTTGTGAGGTGTTGGGAAGGGGCAACTAAGCCAGCAGCAATAAGTGTCACTGTAGCTGGCTCAAGAGGATGGGAACAGCCGGAGGGTTTCGTCCCCCTGCATCTACTGCCTGAGGTGTCTGCCTCACTTTGCCTAATGGGAGGGCCGGCTCTGCATTCTAGCATATGTGAAATACCTTGTATCAATCATAACAGCATCATTATTTTGTAGTACCAAGAGACTTGCATTTATCCATATTATGAGTATATGTTTATGTGCTCCACATTTTCACTTTCATGGCCACACTTTTAAATATTCATATGTGTTATTCATTATTCATATGCAGATGATCAAGTAGCTGTCAAGACAATTAGTTGATGTGCTGCAGCTGAGGCTATGTAGCTCATTAGAGATCTTGAAATTCCACCAGTTTTAAATTTTGTTTAAAGAGTTAGTGTGGCAGACCGTCCTAAATGAGTGCTAAATTTCTAAACATTAAAATCTAGGATTGCAATAGAAAAGCTGACTGATATGTATTAAAAATAGGATTCTACTACTCCAATCCATGGGCTTAAGTGTGCCTAGCTATGTATAGAATTTCAGCCCTGGCAGAAAGATTCATTTCGACTACAGTTACCCTATCCAGTAGGAACTATTTACCTACCTGGCCAGTAGAAAGAACAACTGTTCAGAAGCAGCAGCGCTGACCTGAGCGTTATTATCTGCTCTCCTTCAAGATATGGTCCAAGGGGTGGGGATGATTCGAGGGTTGCTCTTTGCACCACCTAGGCCAGAGTATCATAAGAGCCATGCTGGATTAGACCAAGGGCTCATCTACTCCAGCATTCGGTTCACGCATGATTCGGTTCATGGGGAAATCACAAGCAGGATATGAATGCCAGAGCACCCTCCCACCCAAGTTCCCCAGCAACTGGGATACATAGAGTCTGTTCAGATGACACTTCAGGCTCTGTGGTTAGCAAAACTGTGTTTCTGGGATTAGCACTAACCACAAGCCATGCTGTTGCACACAACACTTTAAGCCATGTTTAGAGCCACTAATCGCCATCGAGAGCCTTATCCTCCTTGACTTTGTCCAATCCCTTTTTAAAGCGATCCAAATTGGTGGCCATCACTACTTCTTGTGGTAGTGAATTCCATAGTTTAACTATGTGCTGCATGAAGAAATACTTCCTTTGATCTGTCCTGAACCTCCCACCAATCAGCTTCATGCAATGACCCCTTTGGGTTCTAGCATTATGAGAGAGGGAGAAAAAATGTCTCCCTGTCCTCTTTCTCCACACCATGCATAATCTTGTACACCTCTACCAGGTCTCCCCTTACTTGCCTTTTTTTCTAAATTGAACAATCCCAGATGTTGTAACCTTTTGCACGTAGGGGAGTTGCTCCAGCCCCTTGATCATTTAATTGCTCTTTTCAGCACTTTTTCCAACACTACAAGGCCAAGACAGCCAGAACTGCCATTAATATCAGCAAAGGAGGAGGGCAACTATAACAAACCCTTCCTGTCAGAATTCTGCCTTACATTAGCCAGTCGTCTTTTACAACAAGTGTGTGGCCAGAAAAGCCCAGACTGTCTGACACTGTTATTGTAGTCCATGAAAACAATCCATAAGTAAACATATATACAGGCAAGTGGAATAAGATATGGTTCCTGGTTGAAGACAATAAAGTCAGATAATACCAATTAGTTGGATGAATCCTGCCAGAGAATTGCTTAGGGAAGACTGCCTGGGAGTTAAATAAGGCCCAATTAAATTAATTTCAGTATATTTGGCCAGGGTAGCCCCACCCCCTGCATTGATCAAGGGTAGATATTTCAGCTGATAACTTGCATCTTCTCACCATGACCACATGCATGCCCTAAATTTATTTATTATTTATTACATTTATATACTGCCCCATAGCTGAAGCTCTCTGGGCAGTTTACAGAAGTTAAAACCAGTGAACATTAAAAACAAATAAACAAAAATTTTAAAGCATTAAAACAGCAATATCATTTAAAAACAACTAAAAGCTGAGTGAGCACATTCACAGTCTTGTACTGTATGCAACAAGACTTTCTGGACCAAATGAATCTAACCAATTTCTGATCAATATCTAGACTTGTTGTAAACCGCCCAAAGAGCTTCGGCTGTGGGGCGGTATATAAATGTAATAAAATAAATAAATAAATAAATAGACTGAAATAAAAACAGCATATTTAATCCAGTGTATGCAGTTTTGGTGATACATTTAAAAACAACAACAACATTGTGTATTTTCCTTAATATGCTTTATTTTACAATACAGAATTGGTCTTGGGAATCCCATTTCCACATCCAAAGACTCACATTGAACCTTGAATTGCTCTCTAACATCCTTCCATTCTCAACAGATGTATAGGGCAAACCAGCTGAAGAAATTCTGCTTTGACAAAAAACTATGGAGATGGACATCAGTGTCTAATGTAACCATTACTTCGTTTGTAATACGGGCAATGCAGAGGGGCTCAGACATGCACAGAAACCATATCTTGTCATTTGGAAGCTGTGCTATAATCCAAGTTAGAGAGGGAAGCTCTACTTGGAAGCTCAGAGGCACTGCTTGGCCAGCCTCCGGGATCTGGCAGAGAAAAAGATAGGGAGCAATCCAACGATGCTGTCCATAGGCCTCTGAACTCGAAGGCTTACGAGCATCCAATGCAGAGTGGAAGGAGTGGCAGAGGTGATCTTCGCCTCTGCATTCCTCCTGCTCTGGAGCTTGGCTAGATATGCCTTTTGGCCATCTAGCTGGGACATGCCAGAGCAGGAGGGAAGGAGGTTAGGGAGGCCTTGGGATATGTTGTATCCTGGCTTTCCCAGCCCCCTCCCTGCTCACTGGCACTCCCCTTTTACCCCCTAGCCAAGGTCGCTTTTGCAATCTCAGAGGCAGGCAGCACAGTTCTTTCTGCAGTGTGTGTGTGTGGGGGGAGCGCGGATTCCTGGATCTGCAGGCGGGGCACTGTATTCGACCTCGGATCCAGA
Source organism: Elgaria multicarinata webbii (assembly GCF_023053635.1). Taxonomy (NCBI): domain Eukaryota; kingdom Metazoa; phylum Chordata; class Lepidosauria; order Squamata; family Anguidae; genus Elgaria; species Elgaria multicarinata. The sequence goes on from NC_086171.1 coordinate 26,106,392, forward strand.
AATCCGAATTATTTTATTTTTTATTTTTATGCCGCCATTCAGCCAAAAAAGGCTCTCACGGCGGCTTACAAAAGTATTTCTTGACAGTCCCTGCCCACAGGCTTACAATCTAAAAGACATGACACAAAAGGAAAGGGGATTGGGAGGGAGGAGGAGGGGGAAAAGGAAAGCAAACTCAGAATTATCCTTTGACACACTCACCTAGACTCTGCCTAGGGGCCATATGATTGCTCCCTCCAGGCCAATGTATGATACAAGAAATTAGGACCCACGCTGTCTTCAGATATTGGGGACCTCCCTCACTAAGCTGCAGGTAAAACCTAGCCCTGAAACTGATTCTTCTCTTACCGTTTTACCTGATAACGCTTTATAGCCGCCTGGCGAAAGATAGCTAAAACAGAATCCTGCGTTATAATATATTGCCCTAGAAATAGAAGAAGCTGTATCTGATGGTAGAGTGTAAGGGACTGTGCCTTTTAAGCAACAGATACAGCCATGCTAACATTCCAGTGTCTCACTTCTCATGTTCTGCAGCCACAATACCATTGCAGGCCCTTTAATGGAACCTCGTGTAATCCCCAAAGCTCGCTCTCTCTCTCTCTCTCTCTCTCTCTCTCTCTCTCTCTCTTTCTCGAGTTTACAGCTGGAGATCAGGCTGTCAGCTGGCAAATGGTTTACCCTGGTGTCACACGGATTATTTTACCATCCATGCATGCTTAAATTCTACTGGAGTCAGTGAGACATGTGAATGCAGAACTCTAGATATGATTGCAGCCAGTGCTGTCAATAAGAAAGCTGTTGCCGTTTTTACTTTCTCATGAAGAATTTCCTGTTTCGGAATGTAGCCTGCATTTAAAATCTGTTTACAAGGATCAGCTTGGCTCTGGAGCAAGTGTGTGTGTGTGTGTGTGTGTGTGTGTGTGTGTGTGCGCGCATGTGTGTGTGCGTGCGCGCGCTGTGTGTGTTTTTCCTGTGGAGATAATGTTGTAGACCTCTTAACCTCCTGACACTGATGCTTTGGCAGGGCATAACTGAGATTCTTGCATAATTAAACAGCCGGACTCTCAGATGTCAGTCACGTTATGGAAGTGTATTCTTCAGCCTTTTTGCTTGTAGCTTGGATCAGTTTACAATTGCATGGCTGATGAGAGAAGGGTTTTCTGAGGTCATAAGGCGAGGGAGAGAAAAAGTGCTTAGCTGAAGATTCCTTACATCTGCAGTTCAGACTCCAGATGTGGGCTTAGTGATTGAGAAGGAGAGACAAAAGACTCGGAGAACAGCTCTGTGTTCCTTACCAAGGGCATAAAGAGAGGTGATCAATAGAAACTTTGGACAAGGCTTGTTTCAAGGTCAGATTAAAAATGGACACTAAGGGTGAAATTACACCTGCATTACTGTACCGTGGTTGCCTTTGAATTCTTAATAGGGGCTGCCAGACAGGGGTGGTTCTCATGATGGGTGTAGTGTACAGGGGAGGGGGTTAGCTCTTTCCTCTTTTGCATATGTCTCCCTGGGTGCCTAGGGGTGGAGGGATTTTTATCAGGGAAAGGGTTATCCCCCCTTCCCACTTGCCCAATTAAAATTAGGGCTCCCGGGGCAGCTACTTAACTTAAAAACATACACACGCCATCACAGCACCTCATGTGATGTGTTTAGCATCAGGTCTAGTTTGGTTCTGAGTCATGGGGAAGGGAACCTGGGATGTGGACCTCCAACTGTTGTTAGGATCCAAGTCCCATCATCCTCAGCCAACCTGCCCAATGGTCATGGGTGATGGGAGTTGGAGTCCACCCTACTCCAAGTTTCCAGTCCGATGCATACTTGCTTTACAGAGTTAAATTCAGTAGGTCTCCTGAGAAAACATGCATAGGCCTGGGCCACAGGAATGGTATTGATTTTCCTGTGCCTATAAATGGGAAGAGCCACAGTGATTATCGTGACTGCTATTTATTTTATACGGTGCCATCAGTTTAGCTGCTGCCTTGCAACATACACAGGAGAGAAAGGCCCCTGCCTCGAGGAGTTTACCATCTAAAGTTTGATGATGGGGATAGCACAAGAGGAAGGGAGAGAAGGGTGAGCGGTGAATAACATGGGATGAATATAGGTAAATGCAGTTATAGGTACTTACAATTTCCATGTGGTTGGGGATAAATGAAGGTTTAGCAAAGGGCATTTACAGAAAAGGTGTGTTTGGGAGAGAGATGTTGATGTTCATTTTGTTTCTAGGTTCTTTGCCATGCAGCTGCAGTGATGTGTGTTTGTGTGTGTGTTTCTAGAACCCCAGCACACACAGTACCCCACTCAGACCACTTCCTCCAGGAGCTGATGAGACTCAGTCATATTGGATGTTGTTATGCATCAGAATTCAACTCTGCATCAGCAGAGGCCACCAGTGAGGGAGGAAGCAGCTGCCAGGCACCTCTCCACCGTGCCTGGGTCCAGCTCCAGCTGAGAGGCCCCTCCCTCCTGCTACCAACTGTAACTGCTGAACTTTGCAACTAAGATTATAGTGCCTGAATTTGCTTTCCTTTTCTCCCTCCTCCTCCTCCCTCCCAATCCCCTTTCCTTTTGTGTCATGTCTTTTAGATTGTAAGCCTGTGGGCAGGGACTGTCAAGAAATACTTTTGTAAGCCGCCGTGAGAGCCTTTTTTGGCTGAGTGGCGGCATAGAAAACCTTAAATAAATAAATAAAATAAATAGAATTCAAGTAAGCGGCTTGCTAATGCTTAAGAGATGATGGGTAACTCATCCCAAGATCATAAGCAGTCATATTAGCTCAATACATTTTCAGGTGTGCATGCGTGTCAGTCACATATGAATTTACTAAGTTTAGCAAGAGATCTTCTGAGCTCCCAAAGACCTGCCAAGAGCTTGCCTTATTGGAGAGGGATATTAATTCCAAAGAATATTAGTAAGGAGATTGTATAAGCCTCTTTACCAAAGCAAAAATCTCTTGGGAGTGCTGCTCTTGAGTTAAGAGTGACGGATGAAATTTTAAATGCCCATCATTTGCCCAGAACATGGTATTAATAATTTGCTGGTTTTAGCAGCCTGATCCCAAGATTTGGCCCAAGCAGCATAATCTGTCAGGAACATATCCATACAGGCCCCACAGAAATGAATGGATGAACTCTGCACCCTGATCCATTGATGCTCTCACAAAACTTCCAAGTAGGTTGTGCCCCGTGTTAATTAATGTGAATATGGTAGGGGTTCCATTGGGATTTGGTCCTGTTTTTGCTTCAGGCAGTAATGAACACGTTTTGAATTCAAACCATGTGTCCCGGCTCTGCATCCCCCTAAGCCGTGGAAAATGCTTGCCCATTGCCCGTGTTGAAGTAAAGTTCAAGTACCAGCCAGGTCAGCTTCTGTCTATGGAGTGGGAATGGACGCCATCTTGTCCCTCCGGCAGCAAAATGTCTTGGGCCAGCCCAGTAGATCAGAACGAAGGTCCAACTAGTCCAGCATCCTGTTTCCTACAGTGGCCAGCCAGATGCCTCTGGGAAGCCCACATGCCAGACATCAAGGAAATAGCCCTCTCCCATTGTTGCTCTCCAACAACTGGTATCCACTGACATACTGCCTTTGACCCATCATGACTCATAGCCACCGAGGGACTTCTCCTCCATGAACTGGGTTTCTAGTTTTCAAGTGATCTGAGTTAAAGGCTCACACCACATCATGTGGCAGCAAATTCCAAAATGTAATTACCTCCATTTTCTTTTGTCTGCCCTCAGTCTATGGCCAATCAGTTCCATTGGTTGACCCCAAGTTCTAGTATTATAAGGGAGGGAGAAAATATCTCTGTTTGCTTCCCTCATATCATGCATTAGTTATTTGTCTCCTGAGCGGAAAGGTGGGCTTGTCTGTTGATGTTGATCAGCAGCACTTTCATTTTAATCGAAATAATGTACATGTTGGAGAGAACTAGAGACGTGTTCTTGACACTTGACATGTGGAATGTGCTTTCGTTCAAAGTCAGCATTCAGTGGCTGCTGTGCTGAGATCATGGACAGAGCAAGCTATTTTGCTTTGCAAAACAGCTAAAAGGTCATAGCTGCCTCATTATTTTGTTTCCTGGTAAATTGCTGCACAGTATTCTCGTCAATGCATTAGGCATGATCTGGCACGTGTATCCTATTCCTCCATGCAAAAGATACAAAAGGCACATTGAGAGGAGCAAAGAATCCCCACTGAGAGCTCTTGAAACTACAGTAGCAGCGGGTTGGGTGGGCAGGAGTTTGATTTTGCATTTTGCAGGCTGATCAGTGCGCTGATAAGAATTGGACTTTTAATTCGGAATCTTTATCATTTTGTGAACTCGTGAGCTTGCCAGCTTCATGCTTTTACTGTGCGTCTTGATCTTTATTCCCTTCTACTTGTTTCCTCATAGTCTTTTACAGCTTGTGAGAAGGATGTCGTCATACTGCCACCTGACATGCTGCTGAGTCAGCCTGGGCTTGTCATGTGGGTGGACCAGAGCTCAGGGGTAGAGCACCTGCCTTGCAAGCAAGAGATCCCAAGTTCAATCCCTGGCTTCTCCAGAAACGCCCCTTTCTGAAATCCTGGAGAGCAGCTACTAGTCTGTAGACCTGTGTTATGTTATATGACACTTTATTTCTGTGCCGCCTTTCGGCCAAAAAGCACACCCCCGCCCCCGCCCCAAAAAAGCTCTAAAAAAAAAAATACAAATACAGTATTCAAACAATATACTAACTTCAAATTTACAGCAGAACTATTTAGAAATATAAAAAACCAAAACGAAGAACCCTAAAGGCTGAATACACCTTCTTCATATTGAAAGGCAAAACCCCATTGGTAAGAATGTCAGGAGAGAGCTAGAATAATCTGTGGCTCCTGTTAAGGTTTCCCAGGCAGGGGATGGAGCAGAGCAGGTGAGAAAAAATGCCTTGATAGAACAGCATCTCTCTCCCTGAAGCAGCACCTCCCAAACTGCAGCTCAAGCGTTGCGTTTAAAGCCTCCAGGGAGCAATGCCTTCACAGTGCCAGGTTGGCGCTGCCTCCATCTTCAACCCCGTGCTTTTCCTCTCCCAGGTCGGTGTCGGGTGATCCTGATGCTGAGGAGGGGGCACGAGGTTTCTGGGTGGCCATTTGGGTCCCAGAGCTACCCTTGCCTTCTTCCTGGTGGAAGGCGACCAATCAGTGGTTGCCTTCCACCAGCTTTCGCCCCTGGATTGGCCCCAGAGCGATGTCACATGGTGAAAGCACCATGTTGACATCACTTCTTCTGAAAAAGTTGGAGTAAATCCCTGATTTTTTTCGAAACACAGCATTGTGGGGAAGCCCCCTGGTGGCTGCAAACCTGCACTTGCGTTGTCTAACGGATGCAGCACAGATCCACAGCTACTGTGGGCCTTTCCCTGCATATAGACAGCCCCCAGATGGGAGGAGGAGCAGGTGGAATATCTCACCCTTATGGAACAGCATTCCCCATCCCCAAAGCAGTGCCTGTGGTCTCCGACATTTTCTCAAACCTCCAAATGTGCCCACTGAGCTAAAAAGGGGGGGGGCTTTGAGTTAGGGGATAGTGCTGGCCCACTTCACAATTGAAATGAGACCTAGTCTACCCATGGAGCAAGAATTCTGTTGGTGGGCCCTTCCAGTGTTACCGCTCAGTGGTGCAGGCAACAGCAGTGCCAGTGGCTGCCAGTTTAATTTACTACAAAGCCCCACAGTGACTCTTAAGTTGGAGGCATGGTGGGACATTTAAAAGGCCATTCGATTCAGCTGTCAGGTGCTGCTTAAAGTGCCAGGTTTGGGGGCAGGGGTTTACTTCAAAGGGTCACAGGGCAGGTATCATTAGTGGACTCTGCCAAGCTGCGGGGGCTGACACCAGACTTGTGTATATGAACCTCCCTGCAAGTAAAATCAGGGAGAAAAGGTTCTAGCCTAGCCCTTCCCTGCTGTGCTGTTTTTTGTTGACAGGGAGGGTTTTTTGGTTTTTGTTTTAATAGTAGGGAACATTCAAAACGTGATTGACCCACCAGTTTGGAACGGTTCAGCCCGTTTCACCACATTAGGATTCTATCACCCGATTCTCTTGTGTGTGTAACCAGGCATGAGACATAACAATGGTTTGCATTGTCTCTTAGTTCAGTTGAGCTCTATCGCATCTGTTAAAAATGGCATTTTCCTTCTTCCTTTTTTTTTAATGGATGTCCATGTTGATTTATTCTAACAAGATATCCCGTTCTATTCATATGCACCTGTCATTCTCAACAAAACATTTCCAGTCACACAATTAATTATTGTATTATGAAAGAGAGCGACTTTTCGTGTCAAGGCATGCTTATGTCAGGGTCTGTATGGTAACTAATGAAGGGAAATGAAGATCACACCATGCTGATGCAGAGGGAAAAAGGTTCACGAGCTGTGCAATAATTAGGCCATCTCACAGGGTTGGAAAACCAGCCAGCAAATCCGGTGACAGCAGCCCTACAGAGAAGAGATATAACTCATACAATGTTAATTGCCCCAGATGAACAGTCTGCTGGTTACAGAATTTAGGAGAAGGCTGATTGTTTGGATCTTTGCTTATATTTTTACATCTAGGCCTATCACCAAGGGCTCCTCTAAACAAGCGATTTATTGCACGCTCATGATTAACCACTCATGAAAGTTGTGGGGTTGATTTCATGATGTCGTCAACAACCAAGACGTTTCCTGCTGAATCCTCATGAAATCCCGAGATAAAAAGAACCACTTTTTAAAGAGGTAATAGCTGGAAAATAGCAGGATCTTCCACCACTAGAACTCAGTAGAACTGAATGGAGGAGAAGTATTCAGTTCAAACCCTTGTTACCCCTCTCCCGTGTAATCCAGCCCATAGTGGATTTGTGGTCAGAGCTGTTGCCAGCCCAAGCTGCATCCATGTAGCCAACCAGTTCTGGATTGCTGCTACTAGCTGGCGATCTTTGTTTAACGTCCACAGACCCTTTCAGTATCCAGCCACTCTTTTCAAAGGCAGAAATCTCCTTCTCTGGGTGAGCTGCTTGTCATGTCTGGTCTACATTTTTTTTTTAATCTTCAGGACCCATTTGTATCTTCTGGCTGTCTTGCCTGGCGGTAGTATTGGCTTTCTTGATGATGGTAGCATAATTGAAGACCTGTAAAATGATCTTGCCACCTGTTTCTGTCCATGAAGTCCTTTCTTGAATTTGCACCCAAGATCTGCTTGCTTGCGGTTTGTAAAATCTGGCGGTTGTTCCATAAACAGTTCTTCTGTTATGTCTCCACTAAGAAAAGCCATCTTTATGTCTCTGTTCCTTGCTTACATCTTTCTGGATGCTCCTAGACTCGGGAATATTCTGACGGTGCTCTAATTCCATACTTCTCCATATGTCTGCAGAAAACGCTCCACTTCATCTTCTGCATTTATTTTTAATCTTGAGGACCCGTTTGTATCTTCTGGCTGTCTTGCCTGGTGGAATATCCTGATGGTTCTGTACTTCACAACATGGGCAAAGGTTCCATCGAAGTCTTCTCCAAACTTCTGCAGAAAACCTTTGGCTACTACTTTCGCCTTGTAGCGTTCCACTTCACCTTCTGCACTTTCCTTTATCTGGAAGACGCTTTGAATCTCCTGGCTGTCTCGCCTGGCCGTAGTGTTGGATTTCTTAATGGTGATAGTATAATTGAGGATCTGGAAAGAGATCTTAGTCCAGGTCTTCAATTATAACGGCATCTGGATGGAAAAGCAGAAAAGTGAGAGTAGCTTTAAAACATTAAGGCAGGGGCCACTGTAGAGGTCACATTTAAAAGCTGCACTAATTGGGGATGTTTTTAGTAATGACGTACTAGTGGGATTAGTGAAAGAGGTCATTTGGTCTTATTGGGGAATCTCTGACCCCAAAACTGAAGGATTCAGGGTGCTGGGGCAGACATTCCTGAATTCTCTTGGGGCAGGGAAGGCTGTGCTTCCTCTGTATTCTTCCTCATCTTCACTCTTTCTAGCCAACTTACCCCTCTGGAGATGGAGCAGCTCCTCGTACAGGGGAAGGGCTTCTTCAGCTTGCTTCTGGAGCTCCTCCCTGCCATCAAGGAGGAGCTCCTTCACTTCCTCCTCAAGCCGGAGAAGGACCGGGTGCTCTCCAGGCATCTAGAGGGAAAGAAAACAAGATAGATCTCTCTCTCTCATCCCTCAATGGGCCTCCATCCTGGAAAACTGCATGTATGACAGGCCCTCAGGGGGACTCCCATAGGACCCTGGCATTGGGATGGAAGGGCTGTAACCCTTTGCCCCCCTGACAGTGGCCCTGATTTGGCTTCCTCCCCACCCCTGCTCATTATATGGAGAAAAGAGCTCCCTTTCCCTCCAAGAGCAGCTTGGGTCCACTTCTGTGGAGTCTCCTACAGTCCCAGTTCAGGGCTGCTGCCATGCCAGCAGGTGGGGATACTCACGGCCAATTCACGGAGGTGGAGGGCAAACCCGAGGAGGTCCGTTGCTGCAACGAGGGCCCTCCACCTCTCCAAAACATCCCTGGACCTGATCCAGTAGTGCATGTGCTGTGGAAAGAAGCAGCAGTTCAGAATCCATGCAGGATCTTCCCACTCACATTCAGGGCTCCTGAGTGGGCATCCTCACATGTCTTGTGGGCAAAACCAAAATTCTCCTGCATCCCCACTCACCTCCAATAAAAATACCACATGGCCCATGGTTGGCTCTCCATTGAGCAAACCCCTCAGCATGAATTCTACTGTCTCATAGCCATATGGCTTGAAGAGGTGCTGAAAGGAAAGAGAGAAAGAGAACATTAGACCAGGGTGTAGTCACTGAAGGATCTCCCCTGCCAAGGTAGCAAGGTAGGCTCTGGCAGGAGTCAGCAATGTGGCACCCATGGATGCACAGGCGCCCACCGAGACCCTGCAGTGTGCCCATGAGTTACTCATCCCCCCCAACAAAGTCAATGGAGCAACACTGTCCCTTTGTCTTTAACAGATGTGGGGGGAAGTGCACCTTGCAGCAAAATAACTTGAATAAGCTCAGACCACACAAAAGGTCCCTGGAGCAAGAAGGTCGCCTCCTTCCAGCCCAACCATGTTTTGGTCATCCACCCCTCTCCCCCTCTTTATTTAGGTCAAAGAAGGGGCAAGGGGGGGAAAGAGAGATGAGAGTGTCAGATGTGCCTGCAGGCCTGGAAGCTTTGCCTTCCTCTGTCCCCAAGGCCAAAGAAAGCCATGTACCTCCGCTTCTCCAAGGAACCCTCCTTCGGGAAATGGTTCCATAGACTCAGCCCTTTCCCTCCTTCCCTGAAGCACAGACATCTGCCCCCCAAAAAGCTGATCTCTGCAACTGCAGTTTGAGAAGGGATCATGCACCACAGGGCCAGAACATGGTCTTTCCTCCAAGACCAATGCATCTGGCCAGGATTTACCTGATGCCGAGGGGCTGCTCCACTCCTGGAGTTGCTGAAGATCTCGTGGAGAGCCAACCGTAAGATCTCGGACTCCAGGTCCCGGGTAAATGCAGGTCCAGTTTGGCTGGTAGGAGAAAAGGGAAAGTAATCAGTTCTAGTGAGAGAGGGAAGGGCAGTTGATCAGGCTGGGCCAAGGGCCATATCTGGTCACCATGCAATGTGGATTTCCTCCTCTGGGAGGAGGAGATTGGATCACGGGACTTTCCCACCCACCTCCAGTGATCCAACCTGGAAATCTCTGCCTTGGCTCCAGTTTGTAAGCAAGAGCAACCTCGAAAGAGAATGGGGAAGGTGGGGAAGAGAAAAGGCCTAAACCTCCCACCATTCCCCAGCCAGGACAGATTCTGTAAGCCACTATAATACCTCAGACAGTAGATCGCCTTCAGGGCACAAACTAGGATGCCGGACGGGAGAGTTGCCCTGGGCTGGGTCTCCATGGCCACCTGGGAGAGGGCAACAGGGAAAAGGGAAAAGATTACAGTCAAAGCCTTCTCAAGCCCCAGGTTGGAGATTCAGGGCTCCTCACCCACCCTTCCCACTGGATTGCAGGGGCTACATCTCACTCACCGCTATTGCCTGCATTAAGTCATCTTTGGAGCAGGGGAGCTCCAGCGCCCACCCCCTGCTCCTCCGGGTGGCCAATGAAGTGGAGATGAAGGCCTGGAGAAAAGTTACCTTCTCCAGGCTATCAAAATTCTAGAAAATTGGAAGAATCAGGCTGTTAATTATGGAAAGACACTTCTGGGCCTTCATGTCAGGGCGTCCCTTATATAGGCTATGGGCTGCTGCCTCCTGTGGAGTCCCAGTGCATTCTGGGTTTCTCTAGGATTGCTAGTATGTTTCTGCCATCCCTACCCCACCCCTCACAATGTGATTTGCAGGCACCTCCCATTTCGGGGAGCATGGGGAATGAGGTAGATGTTGTTGGCTCTGTCCTACTCACCTAGGGTGACCACACTCTCTGCCCTAACAGCCCCTGTAGGTACCAGCCACCACTGTCACTAGGTTACATGTCCCAAGATTGTAACACACCCTTATTTCTAATCAATAGAAGGTGAGGGAGCAACTGAGATTTACGTAGGAATTTGTTTTGTGTTGTTTGAGGATCTCAGAACAAGTTCTATCATTGTATTTTACCTAAAACAAAAGCCCCAATTCAGGTTTTGGTGATAGGTATTTGCTCAGGTGTGCTGAAATCGGTTTATATAGAAACAGAAGGAGAGTCGGAACCCCCCCAACTAGCTCCGAAAGCTGTTGAGCAGAGATCCCTGCAACAAAGAGCCCTTTCTTGGACCATGGGGAAAAGCAACTCCATGCTGCCATGTGTAGAAGCTCTCAGAGAACCCAGGAACTGCCTTCCTGGATTCCCCCTGGAGCAAAGAGCAGTGGGCCTGGTCCTAGGCTCAAGGTGGGCAGCACCTGTGCAGGGGGATCTGGAAACCCAGGGTTTTGTGTTAAGGGTGGCGAGGAAGGGGGTAGCTGTACCTTTTCTCCAGCCTGAACATCTTGTATAAAACATTTCACAATTTCCAGCCGTTTGGCCAGTTCCTCCTCTCTCAAGGCAGGAGGCAAGCAGGTGCTCGAATCCATTGTGACTGTGGATGTAATAGAGGGAGAAGTCGGGACAGATGGCAGGAGGAATGAGTGAGTCCTTCCCTCTTCAAAAGGCAGGCTGCTCCCTCCCTCTCAGGCCTTTGGACTCCAGACCTGCCTCCTCCTTCCACCAGCCCTTCCCCTGAGCTGTGGGTGTCACCTCACCTGAACCCTCTGATGCGGCCTTCCGGTCCTCTGCCAGGGCCTCCAGCCTCCGGCGCAGGGAGCTCGGGTTCAGGGCCTTCCTCTGCTTCAGAGGTTTCAGCCCCAGTGGATGGACTCTGGACTTCCGGCAGCAGGGCCACCAGAAGGGCCTCGGGGATGCTTCAGGTGGTGCAGACCCCCTGGCGGACCTGCTCCCCTCTGCCTTGGCTGGCTGGACCTTGGCAGTCCAGAAGGCAGTTAGCAGCTTCCGCAGCCTAAAAGAGAGAAGGGGGAAAGTGAGAAATGGGGCATGCAGTTCCTTCTCGCTCCGTACAATGCAGTCAGCTGAGGCCACCGAAAATCTCCATGACTGACCTGTATTTGGTGGCACAAGCATCTTGGGGAGAGAGTTTTTGACCGTTTAGAATGATGGTCGTTTTGCATCTAGGGCTCTCTCTCTCCAAGGGGAAGTTCTTCCTCCCACCCAGCTTGACTCACAAAACACTAAACCAGAGCAGGATCTACACTACAGCTTTAAAACAGTTTATAATGGTTTTGACAACTGTTCGGGCCCAGGACACACTACATATACTGTTTTCAAAACATTATCAAATTGTTATATCCTGCTTGGTGTAGGTTTCTAGTCCCATAACTAAACATTATTCTTCCCAGCTCATGTCCTGCAATTAATGCTGCTCATTCTCTTTCATTTTAAGTTTCTATTACTTCTGCAAGACCCCCGAAATCCAACATTCAAGTAACTTAATTTTACTGCTACTACTTACTAAGGCATCCCCCCCACCCCCCGCAATTTCACAGATGAACACAGGGTCATGCTTGCGATATGGGAGGAATCAGCACCACTTCTGAATCCCAGAAACAAGAGGAAGCTTAAAAATACTGAATAAATGGTAAGATTTATTCCAGGAAACAGAGAGGTTTTTCCCCAACTGCAAATGTGACGTGCCAACTCTCCCCACCACAAGCCGTGATTCTGGGAAGCGTGTACTTTGAGAGCTCAAACTCAATTTGGGGTATCGGAAGCATCCGGGAAGTAGAGCACATGCGTAGCAATCGTGGACATGTACACAAAGGCACCCTGCTGGCTCCTTTCCAATGATGGGTAACTTATAGTAGGCCATTTTAATTTCGTAAAGTGAATCAACATCTTCAGCCAACAGAACCAGCACGCTCCCAGACCTTAAACTCTATGTGACACTCTTCCTCAATATCGCTAAAGCATCACTAATCCAAATGCTCCCCTCATAATTGAGCCAAGTGTTACACGGTACAGAGGTTTGGGAGTCCAACCGAGGAAGGATGGAGCTCACTGACATTTCGTTCCACATTCATAGTGGGGGGGATTGTGCTTACATAAGAAATTGTCTGTGGCAGGGAGGTTTATTGTTTACCTGATGAGGATCTGTTGAAGAATGGGCAAAGTGTGTGCGTATTCTTCACTGAGCATGTGCAGAGTGTGGTTATTATTTAAACAAAGAAAGCTTGCTAATCTTTCCCCTCATGCTGCATTTGTATAACTACTTCAGGAAGAATTTTCCATTATATTTTCTCTCTTTCATGAGTTTTCTAAGACTTTTTTTAAAAAAAGTTTTATTTGAGGTTCATTATTAGCTGGAGCCAGACTTTGTCATACTTAGTGTATACCCATTGAAATCAATTTGACTAGTTATGACAAATCAGTGTGATGTGATGGTTGGAGTGTTGGACTGGGAGTCAGGAGATCTGGGTTCGAGTCTCCACTCAGCCAAGAGGTCACTGGGTGACTTTGGGCCAGTATTGACTGCAAGCTTAAACAGTGGGCAAGTAGCATGCTAAAACCTGAGCAAACAGCAGTGTGTGTTTGGGGAAGGAGGTTTCTGGCATCTGGGCACCATCTTACTTGAAAAACTTTTCAAATAGCTTTTTGGTTTCAGGCTACAGTATGGAGGGGGCAGAGGTCCCTTGAGGGCATGCCCCCTGAGCCTTGCAGCTAGTTTCTGCCTCTTCCAAGCTCCTTGCCTGGGCTTTTTAGGGGGGTTAGGAGCACTCTTCCAATACCTGAAAGATTATCACACAGAGGAGGGCTAGGATCTCTTCTCAATCATCCCAGAGTGCAGGACACAGACTAATGGGCTCAATTTACAGGAAGCCAGATTCTGGCTGGTCATCAGGAAAAGCGTCCTGACTGTTAGAGCAGTACGACAATGGAACCAGTTACCTAGGGAGGTCGTGGCCTCTCCCACCCTAGAGGCTTTCAAGAGGCAGCTGGACAGCTATCTCTCAGGGATGCTTTAGGGAGGATTCCTGCATTGAGCAGGGGGTTGGACTTGATAGTCTTATAGGCCCCTTCCAACTCTACTATGACCATGTAAGTAGCAATATCTATTGCTGCCTGGAAATAAAGATTTCTTTAACATGATTGGTTTTGAGTCAGTGACTGGCCAAAGTCACCCAGTGTGTTTCGTATCTGAGTGGGGACTCGAACCCAGTCCAACACTCCAATCATTGCATCATACTGGTTAGTCATAAATAGAATCCCAGCACCATCCTGCATCAGCTGCAGGAGTTCTGAAACAGAGCCAAGGGAAGCCCCTTTACCTCAAACACTTACAATCATCTCTCTCTCTCTCTCTCTCTCTCTCTCTCTCTCTCTCTCTCATCTTAACCTGGCCATGAAAGAAAAGTGAGAGTCCCCCTAGGTTTCTGAACCATCACATTTAGTGTGAGAAGCAGAATACAAAAAATGTTACTCACATCTTTAAGGATTCAATGTTTCTTTAGACACTCTCACTGTCCCTCCCACTAACTAACTCTAATAATATAAATAATAAATAAATAAGAATAAATAAATAAGAATAAATATAATATTAAATATAATATTAAATATAATAATATAAATAAATATAAATAAAGGATTCAATGTTTCTTTAGATGCCCTCACTGTCCCTCCCACTAACTAACTCTAATAATATAAATAAATAACTAATATAAATAAATAAATATGAATAAATATAATAATATAAATAAATATAAATAAATAAATAATGAAAATAATAACAAAACTGTTCACTGATCGATAACTCTCTCCAATTCTCCAACTCTCTCTAACTCGCTAACTCTCTCTCTCTCTCTCTCTCTCCTCACAACCCACAAAGACTGCTTCCCCCAGAGGCCTCCTAAAGGCCTCCCAGCTGGGGGACGTGTCACAATGGAAGACATGCCATGGTTACTTAGCAACCTTGCTCAGCCATGGGCATTGGTCCTCTCAGTACTGGTTTTTTTGGGGGGGGTATGGCCTATGATTTTACAAGGGTGCCCCATATTTGGTCAGTCTCCTTAGCCAGGTCTGTTTTGTGGCCACCCAAGTCCTGTCCCCCTCTTCCAAGAAGATGGGTTGCCCTGCAGACTGCTGAACGCATGGGCTCTGAGGGAGCTTCACCAAGTGAAACCGTCCAACCAACCAAGGAGCAGCCTGGGTGCCTTCCTTGCAGGGGAGATGGCCATGTGGCTGATGGCACTAACCTGACTATTATGGGATTAAATTTATAACTGCTTCCTTAGAGGTTTTACATTTAGGACCTCTTAATAATATTAGCTGCAACAAGACTCTGTCTTTGTACTCCTGCCTCCTAGTTTCTTTCAGTCCTTCCAAACTATCATCAAGCACTTTTGAAAAGCTGAAAATAAATATCACTATTCCGTTCCGTACATAATATTTCTTTAGTGAATTAACTTGCTTCATAGTTCATGTTGTCTCTAGGGCTGGTGCCCATGTCATGCTTATGAGATTACTTAAAACACTGCCTTCATTCTTATCAACCTGCTCACATGTTATGATCAGCAAGAGAGGCCTTCTCCTTTGCCCACCTGGAAGAGGACTTAGTTGGGTGACCACATGTGAGAGGGCCATCTCTGGAGTGGCCCCACATCTCTGGAATGAGTGCCATCTGCAGTGCTCCATGTTCCATCATCACAGGCTTTTAAGAAGTCTTTGGAAACGGATGCTTTTGCTCTAGCCTTTGCCTGATATGATGATTGTGGCTGCTGTATTATTATTGTTGTTGTTGTTGTTGTTGTTGTTGTTGTTTCTTTTGTTGGTTCTTTTTGCTCTTTTTGTTGCCTTATTGTGGAATTTGGAGGATGTCAGTGAGCACGAGGCTGGCTTCAACGTACATTTCGAATCCAAACTCAGGAAATAACAGCTTCATAAATTTTCAAAGCCAACAAAGTGACATCTCGCTGTGGTTCTCTGAGCTCCATATCATGTGTTATAGTCCATGGTCCACAGGTATCATCCAGAGATCAAAGCCCAAGAGCACAGACCACAGAGTGGCTTTTTCTCTCTTCCTTGTTTTTCCTCTTCTGGTTGAAAAATGTGACGACTGGGCCCTGGAGCCAATTTTATTGCTGTTCAAAGTCCTTTTCAACAACCAGAAGGGGAACAACACCTCTTGAGTCAACTCTCAGGCTCTCAGCAGGCAGCAGTGCCAAGGGGGAGGCCAACATGGCCCATCCATCGGCCAGAGAAAGAGCACTTGAAACGGGCTCGTTTCTCCTCCCTCCCTCTCTCTCCCTCCCAGCCAGAAAGGACACTGGCTGCAGCTGAGAGTTTCCCCCTAGGATGGAAGAAGGGAGGGGCAAGGATGCCCTGGACCCCTCCGTCGGCCCTGGCAACCTCAAGAGCACCATAAGGGAAATCGGCTGGGCTGAAACACCACTTCTGGGCCCACGTATAGCTCCTCTCCTTGTTCTGGCCCTGAAGGAACTGATCTCCCTCCTCTTCCTTTTCCCTCCAGTCCCCTGCCCTTGTGGGTCATTTTAGCTGGTAACCCTGAGGGCAGGGCCCGTCTCGCTTTCTGTTACAGATGTCAGCCACCCTGGGAGACCATAATCACCTGAAAAGTTGGGATACATCTGCAAGAATCAACCGATATGCAGAGGATGCCATGAGCTTGATGCAGCAAGTTTTGAAAATGTAGGGAATCAATAATTTCATGTTAAACAATGGCAGAATTTAACAGGTCGATTTCATCCCAGCTGGAATTGAGGAAAGGGGTTTTGTATAGAAAGTCCCAGCGGGAAATGTCAGTGAGCTCCATCCTTCCTCGGTTGGACTCCCAAACCTCTGTACCGTGTAACACTTGGCTCAATTATGAGGGGAGCATTTGGATTAGTGATGCTTTAGCGATATTGAGGAAGAGTGTCACATAGAGTTTAAGGTCTGGGAGCGTGCTGGTTCTGTTGGCTGAAGATGTTGATTCACTTTACGAAATTAAAATGGCCTACTATAAGTTACCCATCATTGGAAAGGAGCCAGCAGGGTGCCTTTGTATACATGTCCACGATTGCCACACATGTGCTCTACTTCCCGGATGCTTCCGACCCTGTGTTCATCTGTGAAATTGCGGGGGGTGGGGGGTATGTTTCCAGCACAGACACAATCTGACTTTCAGTAGGTTTAAACAAACCTTTACTGGCATATAAAAATATAATTTAGTTATGGCAATCACAAATACAAATACTTACATACGGTCAGTCAATACAGCTCTGATACATAGATGGAGTGATCTCTGATAGAGTGATCATTACTGAGTGATCATTTCTGATACATGTACATGGGAATACATTCCTTTTTATAGGCTAACTGTACAGTGATGCAACTGCTTGCAATCCCTTAATTGAAACAATCAAGTTACCAATTATTCAATCATGACATCAATGTCCAGGTGCAACGTTGACCTTTAAGTTTTCTGCTGAGTCTTCTGATTCCTCCAGCTCCTCAGCAATTAGTAAATCCATGGAAACATAACCAGGATCCATTCCAGGATCCAACAGATAAAATCTGAATTATTTTTCTTTTAGCCACACTCCCTTGATAATAAAGCAACACAAGTGTTTTCTGAAGTTTCTATGCAATCTGCATCTCCTATGATATTTCCATCGTTTTTAAGCTGTGGATAATCTTGATACATAATTCTAGTAGCTAGTAGTGGTTCTAAACATCCTTGCTTAGAACTAAGTTGGGACTGATGTCACAAGAACAGCCTTGTTGGATCTATCTAGCTTTTCAACCCCAGCCGGCTCGATGCTTCCTGGAATCTCACAAAAAGAGCAGCTCTTCCGTGCTGTTCCTCTCCAGCAGCAGGGGAGGGACTGTAGTTCAGTGGCAGAGCACCTACTTGGCATGCAGAAGGTCCCAGGTTCGATTCCTGGTATCTCAAGGGGGAAACCCTGGAGACCTGCTGTCAGTCAGTGTCAACAATACTGGGCTCAATGGACCAATGGTCTGACTCAGTATAAGTCTTCTTCTTCTTCTTCTTCTTCTTCTTCTTCTTCTTCTTCTTCTTCTTCTTCTTCTTCATTTTACTATTTTTCCAAAACAAACTCAACAAAGAAAAGAGAGAGAAGAAGAAAATAATAAGAAAAAGGAAATAAATAGATAAAAAGAAATACGAATTTAAATTGAATTTCCCTATATTCAGAAGTTCCATATAGCCATCATAGTTACTGTACATCTATCCTCTGTGGATTTATCTAATCCCTTTTTAAAATAATCTAAGCCAGACTCCCCTAAACTGGTGTCCTCCAGATAGATGGGACTGCAACACCCATCATCCTCAGCCAACATGATCATTGGCTGGGATGGGAGTTGCAGTCCAATGCAACTGAAGGGCACCAGGTTATGGAAGGCTGATTTAACCTAATAACTGTCACCACATCTTGTAGCAGTGCAGAAGTATGTTGTTTTGTCTATACCGAAACCCCACTGCCAAGGATGCAAAAATTCTACAAAATAACCAAAGCATGTGACGTTTATAAAGAAAAGCATGACAGACATCTTTTTCAGGGACGCTATCTACATAAAGCATCTACTATCAGTAGACGGACAATGCAAAGATGGTGTTTCCACATTCTTAAAAATATTCTCGGATATGCTAGGATCCATTAGCGAAGGCAGAGAGATCCTGCCCGTTAAAATATGGAAGACTTTCCCAATCATCACTCAGTGTCTCTAAAAACCATAAGTGTTTTAGGTTCTGTACAATGTTTAAAATTCCACAAGGACTTTACCTGCAAACTGGCTATTTGAAATGTATATATTTATTCATTCATTTATTTATATACTGCTCAATTAACTAACACAGATTCCAGAGTGGTGAACATAGATATAAACAGTAAAAGAAAGAATATAAAAAAGCAAATTAAAATTATTCAATTTAAAAACAAAAGAGCCAGAAAAACGGTGGCTAGTCAGTTGGGGAAGGCTTCTCGAAATGCAGATGTTCTCAGGAGGCACCGGAAGCAGCCTAGGGTTGGCGCCTGCCTGACCTCCAGGGGCAAAGAGTTCCACAGAGAAGGGGCCACTACACTAAAGTCTCTTCTCCTGGTGGATTCCAGTCGGGCCATAGGTCCATGTGGAACCACCAGGACCATGCCTTCTGACGACCTCAGTTGGTAAGGGAGAAGGCGCTTTCTTAGGTATCCTGGTCCCAAGTTGTTTAGGGCTTTGTACACTACTACCAGAAGACCAGAAATGACAGAAGACAAAAGAAAAAAGGGGAACTGGAAAAAGAGAATGGAAAGTTTTTCAGAAAGTACAATAAAAGCAAAGAGGAAATGTCAGACAAAACCAAAATGGCTGTATTGTGAGTGCAGTAACCTTTGAAAACCATCCATAAGCGCAACTTGGAGATCTTGGCGGATAACCATCACTCCGTAGTAAGGTTCTTGATCCAGAATTTGGCTAGGAGCAATTCCCCACACGTCACCCACTGCCTGCACAGTCTTTCTTGTCTCATCTCAACTCTCCCTCTGTCTTTGGGTAAGCAAACAAAGCCTTTTATCTGCACCTGCCTCTGCCTTTGTGTACCCCTTGGGGCCTTCACAAGTCACACCTGGCTTTGCTACATCAGCTTTTTGAGTTTCGCCTATTCATACATTAATGCTCCAGCATATTCAGATTGTGTTTCAATTATATGTTGCATTGTATGTTCTAGCCTTGCGTCCTCTGCATTTGCACTACCTTCAGCTCTCATTCTAACTTGCTTTTAATTTCACTGCACTTCTTTATCCATGCATGTACATGCCCACCACCTTTTCTAACCATGAATTTCATCTCGTGAAACAAGTTCTTGCCTATGAGAGGTCATGCCACACTATACTAGTGCCACAATTCAGTGTCTTCTTGTAGTATGTAGTTTAACGCACTGGGAGTTGGCCCTCCATGTCTTTGTGAAAGAGGCTGGGCTAGTTAGCAGAAGCCTTGTGGTTTATCCTGATTCTATTCTTCTGCAATCCTATTCAGAACTATGTTAAGCTAAGTTATCAGGCAGTACACTCTAAACCAAACAGAAAGACATTGCGGACACACAGACAAAATATGGAGACTAATATGTTACCTTTCCCTTCTTTCACATGAGGTGAACAAAGAGGAATTCCAGTCAGGTAATTGATATGATTGAGATCCTTTGACGTTTATTATCATTGTTGCTACGCCAACAGTCAACCCACCTGGGGACCAATGCTGACACCTGAACTGGGCTAGTAGTGATGAAGACCCTGGTATCAGTTTCTGGGATGAGGTCTGAACTGCTGTCACAAAGGCATGCCTTTTACCAGCTTCTGCTGGTTCACCAACTACAGCCTCTCCTGGACAGGGATAGCTCGGCCACAGGGATACAGGCATTAGTAACCTCAAGACTGGATTACTGCAATGTGCTCTATGTGGGCCTGCCCTTAAGGCTGCTGTGGAAGCTGGAGCTACTGCAAAATGCAGCAGCTCGGCTGTTGTCAGGAGCTGCCCCTTTTCAGCATGCAGCTCTTTTGCTGAGGAAACTGCACTGGCTCTCTATTGGCTACTGGGCCAGGTTTATGCTCTAAACAACTTGGGACCGGCATACCTGAGAGAGCACCTTCTCCCTCACCAACCTGCCCAGTCACTGATGTCATCAGAAGACATGCTCCTGGTGGTTCTACATGGACCTATGGTCCAACTGGAGTACACCAGGAGAAGAGCCTTCAGCATGGTGGCCCCCTTCCTGTGGAACTCCCTGCCCCTGCAGGTCAGGCAGGTATCAACGCTGTGTTGTTTCCCTCAGCTCCTGAAAGCAGTTTATTCCAGGAAACATTCCTTGACTGACAGCCACAGTTTTTATTGACATAGTTGTTGTTTTTTTAAAAAAGTTTAATTTTAATGATGCTTTATTTATTTTTAATCTTACTGTTTTAATTCTTCAGATCTACTCCAGAAACTTTCAGATATGGAGCGGTATAAAATTTTATAAATAAATAAATAAAATGCTGTAACCAATAGGAAAGTGGTCTACAGCAGGAAGCAAAGAACAAGCGGTGGAGAGATGGAAACAGTGGAGGCTGGTGGCTACAATATCGGTGAGGCAGTGAATCCGCTCCAGGCTTTAATCAGAACCAGTCAGAACTCTAAAAGAGATATTCAAGGTGCAGAAGTACCTTGGATAGCTCCTCTAGAGTTCTGACTGAAATCTGGGGCAGGTTCGCCACCCCATTGACATCAGAACCACCAACCTCCACTGGATGGAAAGCATTTAGTGTATCCAACAGATACACACAGAAAGCAATAGGCTCGTTTTTTGATCCACAGGCAACCAGAAGTATTAGTTCTCCTGGCCAATGGGAACCCTTTTCATTGTCCAGATTACAACCCAAGAGATTCCTGATGGGAGCATCTGAGAATATCAAATATTAATTTTACGGAAAGTTGAGGTTTCCATTTTACAGACAAAGCTGCTTTAATCTGTATCAGTCTCCTCTAAAGGGTACTGTCTTTCCTAGCCTCTGTTATCTTAGATTCTTTTTTAAATTATAAATCCAGCTGTTTGAACCTGGAAACCATAACTTTGTTTTGAGCTGTGGGTTTCCCTCTTGAACAACTGTAAAACAATTATCTCTGGCTTTATATATTTAATATATTTTTCATGTTCATAATTTAGGGGCATCAAGACCCTGCTTCTAAACATGTTTTCTCAGAAACAGACACCACGGAGGTCCTGGCATCCTAATCTGTACTATTTAAAATTGAATCCAAGCTGGTTCATCCATTAATATGTGTTTATTGAATATCCACCCCAGCAAACTGTGCATATGGTGCCAAGTGTATTATCTTTTTAGAATTGGGTAAAAACAGTCTTTTTTTTTCTGCTGTACTTGGATGGCTTGTATGTTTCATCCTTACTGCTATTTATGCTGTTTTAGTTAATTCATGTGATTTCCTGATTTAGTTTTGTTGCTGTATTTTATGTTTCATTCATATTTTACATTTGTTAGCCTTAGATGACAGGCAGGCAGGATATAAATGTTTTACAGAAATCAAATAAATATTGCAATTTCTAGGCAGACAGTAATGTGTAATCATCTGTTATAGTGAATGCAAGCCAATATAATCCTCTCCACACATTTTGGCTGGGATCCAAAGAGCTACTTTGAATATCCAAAGGCTTGGGCATCCCCAATTGGATTTATACCTTTCAATTTTCATTTGAACAGGTAACACATTCACCTGTGCCATGTAACAACCTACAGTGATCATCTTGTTCGTGTTTGAACCATCCAGTTCACACATGGCTTGCCATATGATTACTGTCCAAGAAACACATGCCCAAAGTCTCCTTTGGAACACAGAACCAGTTGCACACTTCTTTGGATTCCAACCTTTGTTTAATACAAGAGTATCAAAAGCATGGAAATATAATGTACAGCCATGATAGATTATTTGAAGCCCCAGCAAAAGCTCAATTTTCACCATATCCCAAAATGTTTGCCAACTTTGCTTTGTGATTGCGTTTTAAGGCAAGCACCTGCCATAGCCTGAATGAAAATATCCTGTACACTGCCATAACGGCTGCTATTTTAATGTGGTCACAGATGTTGTTCCACTTCCTCAGGCTGTCAACATCTCCGACCTGCTCCACCTTCATCTTCCTTCCTATTACACATACCCTGCTGAGAATAAATTGATATAAATCTGTGCCGTTCAAAATGAACAAATATTGACATTTTAACTCTGAGCTCTAACAATGCCTAGAATGTCCATCATACACATTCAGTAAATATTCTTTTATAGCATCAGAATCTTATAGCAGTATTCCCCAACCTGGTTCGCTCCAGATGTTTTGCAATTCAGCTCCCAGGATTCCTGACCATTGACATTGCTGGCTGGAGCTGATGGAAGCTGAAGTCCAAAACATATGGAGGTCCCCAGGTTGGGGAAAGCTATTATATAGCAATGTTCCATGTGTCACTATGTGTCCTCGTCTACATGTGTATGGCAGTGCACATGTAGACATGAACAACACATTTTGGGGGATATTTAAGCTAAAGCCACAGTGCACCACAGAAGGAATTCAAAAAGGCTCACTGCGTCTTATACTAGAGATTGCACTTAGCCATCAGGACCAGTAGCCATTGATAACCTTCTCCTCCAAGCATTTATCCAACCCCCTTTTAAAGCCATCCAAATTGGTGGCCATCATCACATTTTGCGGTAGAATTCCATCTTTAGCTCTGCTGTGTGTGAAGAAGTACTTTATTTTATCTGTCCTGAATCTCCTGCCAATCAGCTTCATGGGATGACCCCATTGGGTTCACCACACTTCAAGAAGGACGCAGACAAGCTGGAGCGTGTTCAGAGGAGGGCAACCAGGATGATCAGGGGTCTAAAAACAAAGCCCTATGAAGAGAGACTGAAAGAACTGGGCATGTTTAGCCTGGAGAAGAGAAGATTGAGGGGAGACATGAGAGCACTCTTCAAATACTTAAAAGGTTGTCACACAGAGGAGGGCCAGGATCTCTTCTTGATCCTCCCAGAGTGCAGGACACGGAATGACGGGCTCAAGTTACAGGAAGCCAGATTCTGGCTTGACATCAGGAAAAACTTCCTGACTGTTAGAGCAGTACGACAATTAAACCAGTTACCTAGGGAGTTTGTGGGCTCTCCCACACTAGAGGCATTCAAGAGGCAGCTGGACAACCATCTGTCACGTATGCTTTAGGGTGGATTCCTGCATTGAACAGGGGGTTGGACTCAATGGCCTTATAGGCCCCTTCCAACTCTACTATTCTATGATTCTATACTATCTCTTCCAAGATGAAGGTACTACACGGGACTTTTTCTTTGGTGGGTTGCTCTGAACCTGGATGCTGCCCTCTTTACTGGGATATCAGGTATCCGTTAGGCAGAGTGAAGCAGCTGAAGAGTCCATTCCTAGAATTGTTTTTTCCATCTTTTTTGGTGGGAGGGGAGTGGATGGGTTGGGGTGCTTGGGTTGGCGTGACTGGGGGTGCTGCAACAGCTAGATGCTATGGCATGGAACAGGTGTTGCTAAAAGACCAAGATATGTTGCCACTGGGGTTGGTGTGAGTTGTCTGTGCATGCACAAAATACAACCTGAAGGTTGTGTTCCCCAATATATAAGGACTAGATCAATCTGCCCTGTATAGAAAGGCAGGAATATCCCCAGCACATTCTGGGGATCGAGAAATTACACCTGAATGAACACAGTGCTTCTATCAGTTTTCCCATTTTCATATTTATACAGACTGCTGGTCCTCTTGAATTGCCAGGGGGAAAAAAGAGAGAAAAGGAAACCCACCCATCCTTTTCTCTGTGGGTTTATTTACTTTCCATGAGGTTAATGAGTTTCCTGACAGCAGGCCAGATCCTTTCACATGTTATTCAGATAAGCTAATATTTATTTCCCCTTTTAGCAGAGCAAATATTCATCTTATCGTTTGTTCTGGCCTTACTTTCTGTCAGCTGAATGGGCTGCAAAGCATTCCAAACTGCAGGATTTCTGCTTTTGTGGGGCCTTGTGCCATGAAGGAAGCTACTTTATCAGACAGTGCTAATGGAATACTAAATTATTGCATCATTGAATTTGTCATTTTTTAAGAAATGGGGGAAAATTATTTTCTTTTGAATTATGTCAGTGCCTCCCCCAACAATTTACTTTGATTTATAGGAGAAACTTGGTTTTAAGGGCACTGCTCTCAGATGTTCTGAAAAAACTTCCATGATATGAGTGAAAATATTGTGTGAAGTCATGTAAAAAGTTGCTTTTTAGAGTTTTGTGCAGCAACCAAGCTGTAGAGAATCAGGTTCAACTGGGGGTGGGTGGGGAAGTACAGGAAAACACCCCCTCCCTATACATGCCCGCCTGGGGTTTGAGGTCTGCTGGAGGAGCCCTCCTCTGTGTCCCACCAACGTGAGACATATGCTATGGTGGGATATGGGAGAGGGCTTTCTAGGTTGTGGCACCCCGACTATGGAATGCCCTCCCCTTGGAGGCCTGACTGGCACCAGTGCTGGCTTCATTTCGGCACCAGGTTAAGACATGGCTTTTTAACAAAGCCTTTGATGGCTAAATTCAACAAACCTGTACATAGTTTTAATTGTTTTAATTGTTTTTACATTCTATACTGGTTTTAGCTTATTAATGGTTTAATTTGTTTTTAGCTGTGTATATTTATTGTTTTTTATTGTTTGTATGATTTTATCTGTATGCCCCCCTGAGATCCTTATGATATAGGATGGGATACAGACGTATAAATAAATGTTGTTATGCACCAGATTTAATCAGGTGTCACCATCTCACATTCCTCAGGTGACTGGAATGGCTTTCACAAAAGAATCCACAAATTCAGGAGTGGTTCAAACTTCTTATAAAAGAATCCCCCATTATCACCACAATGATTGTGAGGTATCTAAAACTCTTAGCATATTCAGCCAAGAAAGGGTGGGAGAGCAAGTAAATGGATGCAAAACACAGAACTATAATAATTAAAAATTACAACAGATATATTCAGGAAAAAAAGAAGAACAAGTTCAAAAGAGCATAATCCAAGTTTCTCATATACCTAACTTGTTAGTCAAACCAGGTGGGTTTGGCTATAGGGGAAAACCAGTTTATTTGTTTGTTTTGTCATGAAACGGGAGTATGTCTCTTAGAACAAAGAGACATGGAAGTGAAGGCCTTCCACTTACGTTGGGACACACACTTCCAGTTCCAGCAATGGTTGAAGTTCTTTCTCAGACACAAAGAAGCTACCTCATACAGTCTTTTTCATAGGATAAAATATTATTTTAATAACTCGTTGAGCAGAAAGAGTTTAAACAATTGAGGTGAGGATAGACAAACTAACCCAGTCTGGGAAGATGATTAAACACCCATTCAAAGAAGATGTGTGTAACGTATGTAAGCTCCCTAGGATTTGGGATCTCTCTTTTCACTACTGTTGCTTAAATACTGAGATGGCACTACAATCATGGCAATGATAATCAGCCATGCATGAAAACTTTGTTTCTATATATATAAAAAAAACATTGAGTGAGTTGCTCAGGGTTAGATTCTATTCCCATTATCCCACTGTGGTTAAATAAATAAATAAATAAAAATGAAGCTGAGTTCAAAGAGAGGACTGTGATGTCTTCGAATAATGCACAGAGGATTCCCAGAGGGCCAAGAGCTTTAAATAATGACTTAAAAGAGCTGGCAGCTTTAGGAAGTTCATAGTGAGCAGAGAGATGAAAAAGCCCTTTGTACACTTCCTTCCACAATAGCATATGCCACAGAGAGCCCATGCTTAAATCTTACAGGGAAGGAGGGGGGGCTGACTACACCCCATATCTGACCTTCATCAGGAGAAATGACCCCAAGCTACTGTGATGCCTAACCTAGCCAGTTTCCCCAGACCACAGGTATGTTTATTGTATACCCATTGGCACACATGTGGAAGTATTAGCATCCACTGGGAGCCTCCTGACCCGGGTACTGGTAAAAAGCACACACCATGTTGAGGCACTCAAGGATAAAAAATGGTGGAAGAAGGGCACCAACTGAGGTCCCAGTTTGGTTCCACTTCCAGTATTCCATTAGTTCCTCTTGGCTTTGCCTAAAGTGCTTCTAGGTCAGTCCTAGAACTTTTGCCTGATCAACAGCCATTTTAGGCCTCGTTTCTGTGGTAGTGGCTGCTTCTTTAGGGTGACCAGATGACCCGGAAAACCCTGGAGACCTCTGGTAAAAATGAAGGGTCTCTGGGTGAACCGAGCCTGGCCCCCAAATTCTGGGGAAAACAGGCGCCTGGCACGTCCCTAACCCCCTCCCTGTGCTGATATGGCCTTCTATTTGGCCTGCGCAATCGTGCCAGCCAAGTAAATGCTCCAGATCGGCACGGGTGCGGGGGCTAGAGGGACACGTTCTCAGACTTCCAGGAACGCATCTCCGCCCCCTTGCATCGATGGGGCCTTCTACTTGGCCTGCGCAATTGTGCAGGCCAAGTAGACGGCCTCATTGGCATGCAGGGAGGGGGGTAGAGGGATGTGTTCTCGGACTTCTGAGAATGGGTCCCTGCCCCTCCCTGTGTCAATCGGAGCCCAGGTGGCGCCCCGAGCCCGGCGGCTCAAGCGGTGGTGGCCCGAGCCCTAGTCCACAACTGTTAAAGTTTCAGGAGCCCTAGTCTTATTTGCATTTGATCATCCCTACTAAACTATACTATGTAAATTAGTTTAAGTCGAACAATTTTGGCCGACGAAGGTTATAGGTGACGTACTTTGATCGATTTTGCAAATAAATACTAGGTAATTTGAACTATTAATTGCAAGGATATTTTGTGAAATTTAAGGTGGTGACTTTGCAGTTCCTGGTTCATATTACACAAATTGCTCTTTGAGATGCAGAACGCAGTTTTTGCCACTTGTAATTCATGATTCCCAGACTTAGGTAACTAGGATTTCAGGCACATATAAGACAGAGAAAACCTTGCCTTCACTTCAGTGGCATTTTGATGGCCAATGGGAAGACTTCAGTCTTGAAAGGAAGCTAGGAAATGCACTAAATAAATAATGGCCTCTCTGTACGTGCTTTAGCTAACACAGACTCCACTGAAATCAATGGGACTTTAGCTCTGATTTCATTTTCCTTAGCAATGTTCACTTTGACTGAAAGGCACAGCAGTCTTCAAAGGCAGTGTTATTTAGTGGAGGGGGTGGGATCAAAGCAGCCTCTAGAAAAAAGAGACAGGAAGCCACCCACCTCCTATAATAAGTCCTGGAATATTCATCCCTCTTTGTCGTTCTACTTCTTCCTTGTCTCTTGGCTGAACTGGTCCTTTGTCATTGCTAGATGAATAATAACCCTACTACATTGCAGCACAGAGGGTCCAAGAAAGAAACGGTTCGCTTTTTTCTTTATCATCCACCAGTTTTTGAAAACCCAGTGCTGTGAGTTTGAAATATATTCTCCTGTCCTGCTGTCATCCTGACACGTTTTGTCTAATTTAATGCTTAAAGTAATATCCCATCGAGAATTAAAAGTTCGGGGGGGGGGGGCTCATGGTTCAAGAAAGTTGGACCAAGCCTAGTGAAGTATTCGTCATTGTCATCACTTGAATTTGCACGCCACTTTTCCACACAATGTGCTCAAAGTGGCTCACAACGCAAGAACAATACAAAAAAAGGAATGCGTATCAGTACATCAATTGTAATAATCAATCACTACAATAATATCAACCCAAACAATTCATTTCACTAATGCTTACATTATAAGTCTTCCTATACAAGGGATTTATTGTACACTTGTGATTCCTCAAAGTAGTTTGCGGGTCCTTTACATGATATTGTCAAACTGCAGAATCATTTTAATGGGGGATTTCTAACAAAGAAAGTCTGGTATTATTTGTGAATGGCCAGATAAAGCCTAATGTATTTCTGCAATTGTGCTATACAACAGTGCCACCTAATGTTTGTGTAATAGAACAAAAGGAAAGGAAGAGAATGAAACCCAAGGGGAAAAATATTAGGCATATGCTCCGCTCCGATTAGAAGCGCAGAAGCAGGAGCGAATTGGCCTGCTCCGCCTTGCTCAGAGGCGGAGTAGAAGCGGACCACGGACCCCTAGAAGCAAGGCAAAGAGAAGCGCCCATTTTCGGAGCGCTCCGGTTTCCGCGGTCCGATCCGATCGCCATCTTGAAACATTTCGCCCTTAGGATTGCATTGCGGAAAAGAAAGGGGGATAACTGTGTTGTTTTTGAAGCTATCTTTCTGAAAATTCTTGTGCTTGGAGAGTCGTGGATGGGGGTCATTTTGAGACTACTCTCAGCTCTCTGCGTGCTGCGGTTCGTGTGCTAGAATTTTTTAAAAAACCGGCGGGAAAAATACCTTTTCCGAAGGGCTGAGGGGCAGAGTCAACTCCCGGTCATAATCACATGATCCCAAAGTTGGAGGAGGGGATAGGCAAAACGGGTAACTTGGGATTCTGGGAACTTCTCTTTCTTAGTCTGAATGGACTTTTCCCAGTGTTTTTTAAAACAGTAGCCCCACCAAATGCACAAACACAACCTGAAATCATATACTAAGCCAATAATAAGAGATAGAAACACAGCACTGTTACCCACCCTAACTTTGGGGAACAACTGAAAAGATGTGGTGCAAGGGGATGAGCTCCCCTAGGGCATCCCATGTGGACGTGCCCCCACTCTCTCCTGTACTTGGAGGGCAATCAGAGCCCTCCAAAGAGAGTAACCCGGTGGAGCAATGCCTATCATGAGTTGAAATGAGAGTTCTACTCCTCAGAGCTCTCGTGGTGAAGCAATGACTTTCATGAGTTGAACTGGCAGCTGCTTCCCCCTCCCCTGGGCACGTCCCCCTATTGCTGGTAAAAGACAGATATAGCCTTTCAAAAAAAGTTCTTCTTGTTGTTTATTCAGCAACACTGCTGCTTTTAATTCCACCCCTCCTTTGTTTATTTATTTATTTATTTATTCCATTTTATATGCATTACTGGCTTATCCTTGGCTCACTTCCTTATGCCCCCAGAAATGTCTGCTGCCTGCCTGCCTTCCCTCTCTCCTCAACATGATAGCTTATCCAGGGATACACACGCACGCCCAGACTCAAGGCAGTCCCATCATCCCCTGTTTTTTGGCGGGGCTTAAACCTGTAGACATCTCAATGGGGCCATTTCAAAGGAAATCCCAACATGCCATGAATTGGGGAGTATGAATCTTCTTCCACACTTGAAAAATGGATTTGGAACTTCCAAAACTCCAAGTGAGCGCAGGAAGGACTTCTCCCCTGAGTCAAAGCCAGACACACACAACATCCCTGCAAGGCTGGGATATAATATTTAGGGTGACCATATGGAAAAGAGGACAGGGTTCCTGTAGACCAGATACAAAAGAGTGCAGGTCTCCTGCAGCTTTAGTGGTTGTGATGAAGAGGGAATTTCACCAGGTGCTGCATGCATGCAAATAACACCTGCTGAAATTTCCTTTTCTATACAACTGTTAGATACAGGAACCCTGTCCCCCTTTCCATATGGTCACCCTGATTTATATTCCTTACAAAATAGGCAACACTAGCTATAAACACAATATGAATTGGTATTATTTTTCAGTAATACATAAACCAGAGCTGGGCAATTCCTTTACTTATTTATTTGTTACATTTATAGCCTTTCTTTTCCTCCAAAGATCCTCCTCCTCTCCATTTTATCCTCGCAACAACCCTCTGAGGTAGGTTAGGCTGAGAATCAGGGACCAGCCCATAGTCATCCAGTGAACCTCATGACTGAGTGGAGACTTGAACATGGGGAGTCTCCCAGTCCCAGACTAAAAGTCCAACTGCTACTCCACACTGGCTCTCTGTTAGGACCAACTAAAGGTCCACAAAAATGTGCAAGCTTTCAAGTTCTCTAGAACGCTTCATCAGGCTAGGTAGTATTAGTGGCAGGGGGACTGTGGGGAAGAAAAAGGAAAGTCCACAAATTTGGCTGGATGTTGTGACCGTGACGTATGTAGTTTAGATAGACCCAGGCCTAATCTACACCAAGCAGGATATAACACTATGGCCGAGTTCGGATGACACGTTAAGCAATGGTTAATTTCAATGTCTCTCCTATTACCCCCACCCCACCCCCGTTGATTAGCATGTTGTCCAAACTCAGCCTATGAAAGCGGTATACGGTCTGTGTCAATGGGCCCCAACAGTTGTCAGTGCACTTCAGTACCACTATACCAGAGAGGTCCGCCTGGCTCCTACACTGTACTCCTTTCGTCGCCAGCTGAAGACCTTTTTATTCACTCAGTATTTTAACACTTAATTTTAACTTAAATTTAAATTATACTGTTTTAACTCTGTATTTTAACCTTATATCAATTGTGCTGCGTGGTTTTATCCTGGTTGTGCTTTTTATATTGTATTTTGTATTTGCATTTTTAACTTGTTGGTTGTTTTATGATGGTTTTAATTTTTGTGAACCGCCCAGAGAGCTTCGGCTATTGGGCGGTATAAAAATGTAATAAATAAATAAATAAATAAATACCGCTTTCATAGTGAAATATCCTGCTTGGTGTAGATCTGGCCCCAATCTCAAAATGGAGATATGCAATCTGAATGACTTAGTAAATGGTTGATGTTGCAGGCATCAGATTACCCCTAGCAACACATTTTGGGAGAGAAAAGCAATGGTTGATCTCCATTTCTGAAAACACAAAAGCTGTCTGCCTCTTTTTGCTTAATTTTATAATGCCCATTTTAATATATCCAAGTGGAAGATTGACCAAAACTTGAACTCAATGAACAGAGTTATAACCTAACTTCTCAGAGTCTGCATTTGAATTGGAATGGTCATCAAAGACAATGGCTGCAGAAGTTTGACTGGGGAATTCAGATAGCTTTAATGGCTTCAACTCTACATCAGCCTTATGTCGACCTGATAGTTCTTAAACAGTAAGGATGTGATCCAGCCAAAGCTGAGCACTTTAATTCCTCTTGATTTCAATGGATGAATGAACCACATGCTGAAAACTCTCCCATTGCAATCAATAGGATTTATCATTTGTGTGTGTATATGACAAAGAAACAACAGCTGTTCCCAGTTATATTTGGGTTATTGTGCATATAATAAGTGTTATATCCATTGAAAAGGCCAAATGGCTGCCAATTCCTAACTCCAAAACGGAGAGTACAAAACAACTTGTAATTTCATTAACTCCCAAAACCTGTTAAAGGCTTATCTCAAACAATGTAAGGATTGTATTTAATTATGTGGTTTTGCAGGCAGAAGAGTCTTAATTACTGTGGTTAATGTTCTTAAATTATTAAGGATCCAGGACTAGATGGCTATTATTATAAGACAACGCAATGGAAGGAAATGGAGAACGAAAGATGCGTCTTCACCATTTTCCAGGTACTGGAATAGGAAGCAGGAGTCTTTAAACTTGAGAGCCAGTGTGGTGTAGTGGTTAGGGTGTTGGACTGGGAAGACCTCCTGGGTTCAAGTCCTCACTCGGCCATGAAGCTCATGGTGAATTTGGGCCAGTCACTGACTCTCAGTCTAACCTACCTCACAGGGTTGTTGTTGTTGTTAGCAGAACTCGGGCTACAGGTCACTGAACCTGGAGCTAAAGAGTTAGCATGTACCTGAACAAGGTGGGAGGAGATTGCTGGGATGGTTTGTTTTTCCCCTTTCCTGTCTCCTCACTCTACTTCCTCCTTCTTGTTGTTTCCTGCCTCATGGGTTGCTGACCACATGGCTGAATTGAGCCATCCTACCCTAGGATGGAAAGTTAGTTATTCCTAAAGTAAAGCCTCTTTCAAACTGCCACTGGAGTGTTTCATTTGTCGACACGCGTGGCTACTCACAGGGAGCTGATTCGGACGACAATAGTTGTGAGAATAAAAAGGAGAGGAAACGGATAATGTATGCTCCCTTGGGCTCCTTGGAGGAAAAGTAGGATATAAATCTAACAAACAAACAAACAAACAAACAATAAACTTAAATGTACAATCAAAGCCTATTTTTCTGCTCTAATATTATTTTCTTTAAGGGTAGATAATGTTTGCTTCTATCCCAAGAAGGTGTGATTGCATGATGTTTATTTCAGGAGTCAGATGTCTTCTAGCTTTGGTCACACGATCCTCCTCTTGTGATGGATGCCTGTGTTCCACTCAGCCAACTCACAACTCATACAATCTGGGTGCTGCACAGATAGTCAGGAGACTCTTCTGAATGGTGTGATCTGTGATACGGAAGGAAGAGGGAACGCCAAAAATGGGATGGTGAAAATTTCCGCGAGTGGAGTCCTCTCACAGAAGGTACATCCTGGATCCAATCCCATATGTGTAGAAGAATATCATTGTTGATGATTTTTCCCATTCCACCTCTCTACCCTCTGCAAAACGAGAGTGGGAGACCACACATGAAAAACTTGACACATACAGGTGTGCATGCAATGCGAATGTCAAACATTACATTCAGCTCATGGTAAAGAATGGCATGCATTCCTGCCCCAGTACAAGAAAAGGAGCATTGGGAGATTACGCATGTGAATTTCTCCTAAATCTTTTGGTCACACAGTTCTTTGACATTGTAAAGCTTTTGCTGTTGATGTTCAAGAAGCATAGCTCTCATCTTTGCTAAACTAAGAAATGGTCCCCACCCAGCCACAAAGAAAACTATATTGCAATCACAAGGTGCATAAGGCCAAGACAGAAACGGGTTCCATCAAAGCAAGCACATGGGAAAAGCAACCTGCATTTCTTCTTTAGTTGTTCACTGAAGTGGATATAAGATATTACAGTGCCACCTGCTGTTTCACTGCGGGATATTGCTACAAATTCGAAATAAGCTTTGAATCCCACATTACCCAGACCATTTTCATCATGTTGGGAATATTCCCTGCTAGGATTCATATGCAGAATGAAACTTAAGCTCCAGATGCTGAAATGCTGATAATGGTGCATAGTGGCATTGTTATGGTGTAGTCATTGCCAATTATGCAGCAGCAGCACTGAACGATGCTACGCCAAAGTGATGTAGTCAGGCTGGTTGTCCCCAACATCAGTAGCAGTCCTTCATGTATTAAAGGGAAGGGCTGAAGGTTGAACATGGATAGGCTCCTGCATGCATTTGGTAATCCTGCAACAGGGGTGAGCAGAAGGTAGAGGTCCAGATGGTTTTGACTTCATTTCTCAGAAGCCCCTGCCAGCATGGCCAATAGTCAGGAATGCTGGGAGCTGAGGTCCAGACATCTGCAGATCTACCTGTTGATTATGCTGGCTACACCTGATGGCAGTAGAATTTTGTAGACCCTCTGGTGGGTGCCACCTTGGGAAAGGCTGAAGAGGGGATTGGTAAGTGTGTTCTGCTCAGCTTGGATAGGATCAGACATTTAGCTCAACCTGTGAAGAAAGTCTGGGGTTGGGCTGATGAGGGTGGGAAGGTTGGGGGAGGAGTCAGCGCTCATGATTCTGCTCCCTCTTTGGGGCATTCTTTGAAAATGTCGAAGAATCACTTCTGAAATGGGCTTCTGTTTTTCAGGACTTTTCTGTGTCTGTCCACCTGAGGGTCAAAGCACCATAATCCATGTGATTGAAGTAGATGAATTTAAACTGAGGCTCCTTCTCTGACCTAGTAAATGGACAAGAGGAAAGAAAAAAGTCACATAATCCATAGCAGCAGACAAACACAACAAATATACACTGGCTGCTGATAAGGTGTTTAAATGGATACTGTTTTATACTGTTGTTTTTATATTTTTGATGGTTTTACATTTTGTATACTTTTTAATGCTCACTGTTTTTAACTTTTGTAAACTGCCCAGAGAGCTTCGGCTATGGGGTGGTATATAAATTTAATAAATAAATAAATAATCCAGAGGCCAGGAGTTGAAGGCCCTGATCCAGTCTGTCAAAAGCATTGCACTGACTTGGGGTAATTTCAGATAGCTCCTAATACATTTCAGTTAACCGATATGTGGATTAAAAAGTCTTCTTCTTCTTCTTCTTCTTCTTCTTCTTCTTCTTCTTCTTCTTCTTCTTCTTCTTCTTCTTCTTCTTCTTCTTCTTCTTCTTCTTCTTCTTCTTCCTCCTCCTCCTCCTCCTCCTCCTCCTCCTCCTCCTCCTCCTCCTCCACACCAAGAACACTCAAAACATATTGCAAAATGAGGTGCTTGATTGCAAATGAACTATAAAAGCTAATAGTTCCTTTTCTTTCAAGTTAGCAATGGTGGGTGATGAATGAATTTCTCAAAATAACCCAGCAGCTCCAAGACTGTATTTTCACAATGGAAAATGCAGCCCTTTGGGGGGAAAGCACAAACAATTCCATCTGGGCTTCCAAATGCAGAACTTAATTTCCTGCAGACAATCTTGTATTTACTGTAAATGGGCATATTTTGCAATAGAAAACAACATGTTGCAGTGAAGAAGAAATTATCTGTCTAGTCTAATCAGATTAAACATAGAGGCCTGCTGCCTAGAAATTCCCTGTTTAAAAGATAACATTTCTTCTGCTTGGTGTACCAGTAAGAACACACACACACACACACTTTCTAAAATATATGTTATCATAGGAAAGCAACAAAGATATGCTATGCAAGCCAACAAGCTAACCCACCAGTCATATGTTCCACTGATGGTTGGAACACAAATGACAAATCTGAAAAGCAAAACTGGGCAGAGTGAAAGATTTCACCATTAAGGGTGATTTGTACTACCACACGCATAAAGACTGCCATGTTTGTAATTGTAGGCTCTAAAGACTCAAATGAGGTTTCCAGTTACGAATGCACCCGAGGCCTTTCCAATACGGCCCTAACAATTTGACTCCCACCTCACATCACCTCCGCAGATCCAGCATGCCTGCTTGATACTTTTGGGGGATTTTTTAAAGCCGCCTTGAGGGCTTTTATGCTGGAAAGGCCATAAATAAATGAAACATGCCAGAGGCCCTATGCATAAAGGTCAAGAAAGAGGTGACGGGGCAACCATGCACATTGCATTTTTAAGGGGTGTGTGTGTGGCGTTACACCCCACAAGTCAATTCCAAATGTATGTCTGCAGTTTGTAAGTCTGTGGTTTTTAGAATGTTGGCCTGAGTGGGTGGAGTTAGAATGTCTTGGGAGTGGGGGGAGAGTGATATATAAGGGAATGACTGAGGGGATTGAGATCTTTTCAAGAAACCTTTTCAGGGAGACTTGTTAGGTACTCTTAGAGTCTGTAGTGCTCTCTGTATTTATGGTACTTAAGGTCTGGGAAATTTGAGGGTCAGTGTAGTGAGTGGTGTCTTTAGAGTGTGGTGTGCACGTAGTGGATGTATATTAATCAATACTGAGAATAAAGAAAGTTCAAGAGTGATTGTGTGAGAAAAAGGAAAGCGCGTATGTGAATGAGTGACCGGATTGTATGAAAGGTTTCAAAAAGATTTTTAAATGTTGTTAGTTGAAACAAAGCTTGTGAACTTTTAAAAATAAATTTTGATTGTTTTGTTTTTAAACTACCACAAAAGTCCCACATGTCTGTTTGGCATTTATCATCTGAAGTTTACACATTCAGCACCCACTCTGACAATCATTCACCTAAGCAGATATAACTCACAGCACATTATTATATATATTAAAATCCTTCTCCATTTTAAACCACTTTCTCCACATAGTTTGGAGGAAGGTGGGTTTTATCCCTTGCCTCAGGCGTATCAAGTGGTGGTGCTTAGCTTGAGCAGGGAGTAGCCTCGGCCGGGTCTGGTGTTCAGAGCCTGTGTCGTGGCAGGGGGCATTTAAGTGCTCTCCCGAAAGGTAGCGTGACCATATGAAAAGGAGGACGGGGCTCCTGTATTTTTAATAGTTGCATAGAAAAAGGAATTTCAGCAGGTGTCATTTGTATGCATGCAGCACCCGGTGAAATTCCCTCTTCATCACAACAGTTAAAGCTGCAGGAACCCTGCCCTCTTTTGTATCTGGTCACACTAGGCAGGACTCCTGCGGCTTTAACTGTTGTGATGAAAAGGGAATTTCACCAGGTGCTGCATGCATACAAAGGACACCTGCTGAAATTCCCTTTTCTGTACAACTGAGCCCTGTCCTCCTTTTCATATGGTCACCCTACGCAACGTTCCCCAAATACCACTTACTGTCCAGCTGGTGGTAACAAGACCCTTGACAGTCAGAGGACACCATGACCCCCCCTTCTTTTCAGTCATCCGAGTTAAGCCCACGAGGCACCTTTTGTGAAACAGGGCTTCGCCAGAGACAAAAGCAGGCCAAAAGAAATAATTGTACACTGTAGGTAACGACGGCTCAGTCCTATCACTTTACATTACCTTTAAAAATGATTGGTCTTTGTTTAAACAGGGTATTCCCAATATTCTTAAGGGGTGGAAACAAAATTGTGGAGTCAGATGATGATACCAAAGATTGAGAGAGTGAGAGAGAAGAGTTAAGCCTTCAGAGGCAAATCTGGCTTTGATTCTGTGGACTGCAATATGAAAGACGAAGTGTGGCTCCATCCTTGACTGAAGAAGAGATCATGCACCCACCCACCTTGCAAACGTTTTCGGAATGCAGTTGGAATTAATCTTGTGGCACCTATTGTTCAGAAGCAGAGGTCAACGAGGCCAAAGCAAAGCTGTCGACTGAATTGAAACAAAATGCAACGTGTATGGTCCACACAAGCACTGCAGTTTGAGGGTGCGTCTATTAGAGCAAAGAAAGAGGACGGTCGTGAATTAGATGTGCATCTCATGTTTTTCTCCGCCAGGTTCGGGAGTCAGGGCACTTTTGATATTTTATATTTTGCTTCCAGCATCTGGTCCTGATTAAGGTCTCTCTGTTAAAGGTGAGACCTTGACCTTGAGAGAAAAGAGGAAAGAAATCAAGGGTCTTGTGGGCAGCTCATGGGGGAGGTGGCCATTCACATGGTGAAGACAGATGGACTGTTTTTAGGATGATCACAACAGGTCCTTCATCCATAGTGGGAGTCCAACTATGCAACTGGTTTTACAGGTATACATTCCATCAAGCTGAAAGCTGGAACAGCCACCAGTCTTGCTGCTCCCCTCATGATCTGGGGGTGGATGAGTCACTTTTTATTCATTATGTATGTGTAGGGTGACCATATGGAAAGGAGGACAGGGCTCCTGTATCTTTAACAGTTATTTATAAAAAGGAAACTCAGTACTTGTCCTTTGTATGCATGCAGCACCGAGTGAAATCCCCTCTCCATCACAACAAAGGTGCAGGAGCCCTGCTCTCTTTTGTAGCTCTAGTATAGCTAGAGTGACAAGATATGAAAGAGGGCAGGGCTCCTGCAGCTTGAACTGTTGTGATGAAGAGGGAATTCCACCACGTGCTGCATGCATACAAACGACACCTGCTGAGCCCTGTCCTTCTTTCCATAGGGTTGCCCTGTACCGTATGTGCCTGTCCTTTAACTTGCCCCGTTACAATAACAAACATTAAACAAAGTTGCAAAACCGCTCTGAGGATTGCAAGGTGGGGGGTGTGTGTGTGTGTGTGTGTGTGTGTGTGTGTGTGTGTGTGTGTGTGTGTGAGTTCTTCACCCTGGAATCCATGCTAGGCAGACCCATTGAACTCTGTAAGACTTACTCCAGGGCCGGATCTACACTATTGCTTTAAAACGCTTTATAACAGTTTTATAGCTCTTTAAAGCAGTTAAAGCACTTTATAACTGTTATAAAGCGCTTTAAAGCAGTAGTGTAGATCCGGCCCAGTAGAGCTGCTGAAGGCCTAACCATAAATTTCTCCACAAACTTGTGGCTTTCTCGCACCTGTCCCTAATGCATTTCCCTGTCAGTCCAGGATAAATCACAACAAAATACTGAATAAAAAGACCTTGATATTTACTCGTCCTTAAATGATCATTCTTTACTTTGCCTTAATAGGTTCTGTTAATAATCCTTGAGGTTTCTCCAGCTTCTTTCTCTTAACAGCTTCCTCAGAATTCTGCCAACTGTTGCATGAAGGCCCAAACTAGGTGTGATAACAGAGATGCGTGAATACTTCTCTGTTTATATCACACACACACACACTTGTGCAGGGGGGCGTGGACTGGATTGGGACCATAGTGTAGAAAGTGGGAGATTTAACCCTTTCCCCCCATGTTATTTTCTCAATGAAAATTTTCTCCATAGGAACAAAAACAACACAACACAACAACAACGCCACACACCATACAAACCATAGCATGAATTCTCTGGAAGTATGAGCTCAAAACACACCCAACTGAACTGCACAACAGAGATAAGAAACTGTCAAGTGCCTCTGAAGCTAAAAGATAACTTTAGCCTTTTTAGCATTGTAGGACTGTAGAGCCACTTATCAACCACATGCAATTCCTGATAGAGACAGGGAAGTGCTTTTAAAAGTTTTGAAAGTGGTTTGGAAGAGGCATCACTTCTCATAGCGTACATCAGGTGATGGGCAACTTGTGGCCCTCCAGAGGTTTGGGCTGATATCAGCCCTAGCCTACATGGCCAATGGTGAAGGATCATGTGAGTTGTCTGCCAAAATATCTGGAGGGCCACAAGTTGCCCAAGCCTGGTTTAAATGCATAGCCGTGTAGTTCTTTTATCATAGAATAGTAGAGTTGGAAGGGGCCTATAAGGCCATCGAGTCCATGTTGTTGTTGTTGTTGTTGTTGTTGTTGTTGTTGTTGCTATTTGCATTTGTATGCTGCCCCATAGTTGGAGCTCTCTGGGTGGTTCACATAAGATAAGAACACTTAAAACAATACCCAAAAATTAAAAACCACAAAAACATGCAAAAATGCACGATGAGCCAAAAACCAGACCCAGGTTCACTACATATTGCTAAATGCCTGGGAGTAGAGAAAAGTCTTGACTTGGCTCCAAAAAGATGACAATGTCGGCGCCAGGGAGATTGTTCCACAGTTGAGGGGGCCACCACATAGAAGGCCCTCTCTCTTCTTGCCACCCTCTGAGCTTCCCTTGGAGTAGGCACCCGGAGGAGGGCCGTAGTCAGATGTTTAACGTAGTGTTCGGGTAGGTTTTGTCTAGGGTGACCCTATGAAAAGGAGGACAGGGCTCCTGTATCTTTAACAGCTGTATAGAAAAGGGAATTTCAGTAGCACCTGGTGAAATTCCCTCTTCATCACAACAGTTAAAGCTGCAGGAGCCCTGCCCTCTTTTGTATCTGGTCACTCTAACTCTACTCCTGCAGCTTTAACTGCATGCATACAAATGACACCTGCTGAAATTCCCTTTTCTGTTCAACTGTTAAAGATACAGGAGCCCTGTCCTCCTTTCATTATGCATTCCATTAACCATTTTTTGGTTTAGCAGCATGGTTTAGTGTGTTGTCTGAACAGGGCCACAGTTTCCACCATACATGTCTATTCCGCCCCCGCTCCAGTTTCTACCAATAACAATTTCTACTATCAGAAGAGAGGTTATACAAACAACTTCTGTCAGGAGACTTCCCTGTCATGTGTAGGTAGGAAATGAGGATGAGAATGTGTTAGTCCAAGAGCAAAACACGATTACCTCATGTGCTGTTTATTAGCTCCCTTAAAAGGGGGTAGCCCACAGAGGGTGACCCAAAGCCACATGTAACACAAACACAAATAATGAAGCAACTGCATGTGCAGCAATCTGTGGTAAGCCACAAGTCTGGTTTCTGTCAGCCTAGACAAGAGACTCGTTGTCCCCTTTCAAATCCCTCCAGCTCTGCTGAGCATTTAACTTCTGGCTTCTGTGGGATATATTTGGCTCCAGCTTTACTACGTTAATTGCCTCTCCCCCTTCTGGCTGTTCCTTTCTGTCTCTTTTTGGTTCTCG
Source organism: Elgaria multicarinata webbii (assembly GCF_023053635.1). Lineage (NCBI taxonomy): Eukaryota > Metazoa > Chordata > Lepidosauria > Squamata > Anguidae > Elgaria > Elgaria multicarinata. The sequence continues at coordinate 26,146,194 of NC_086171.1, forward strand.
CCTAACCTTTTAATAGAATACCATGCAAGGCTTGTGTGGGCTCGGCAGTACCCGAACAGCGATTTCTCAAATTATGGACTTAGGGATGCTGTCATGAATTGACAAGCGTATCTCCAGTTTTTGATGTCCATTGTTCACTTGTGGCTAATTTACACCACCATTTCTCATGTGAGGAGCTGATTTTCCTGTAGAGTTGAATGCGCTGACAAGCTAAATCCACCAGCTTTACATATCTACCTCTTACAAATTTGTTTGCCCCACTCATGAAGACTTTTCCAGGATGTAGTCAGATGTAACTTCACCAGGTCAGAAAATTTGGACTGTCTTGCCCGGCCAAAATTGCAGCAGTCAGCCAGGTGAAAAGGTAACAGCGTTGCCCTGCCAAAACCACAATAGTCAGCCAGGTGAAGAGGTAAACAGTCCCAGTTAGATTTGACAAGAAATGTGAACTCTGCTCAGTTCCGCCTATCCAACTGTGACATTGTTTACACCAACCGTTATCCTGAGATGAAAACAGAGATGAGGAAAGCCACCTGAGGTCTTGCTATCCCTCAGGTTTAACTTTTGTCTTATTTTAAATTTACTCCTGAATCATTAGGTCTACATGCCCGGAAAGCCCCAGGGTGGGTGTGCGATGGCACGGCGTTGATTATATGCTGCTGCTGCTGCTGCAATCGTGCACCCAGTCTGGGACTTTCCGCTGAAGCTTCAGAGAAAAAAAGTTGGGGACTTACCCAGACTTTTTTCTCCAGAGTGAGGCAAGGATGCGCAAGATGGTGTCAAGACAGCCCCAAAGCCTCGCTCCAGAGTTGCAGAGACATGGCCAGGCAGTGCCTCGTAGAAGGCAACCTGCAGTTGATCGCCTTCCAACAGGAAGAGGGTGGGGATGACTCTGGTTCCTGGAGGGCTGCCCAGAAGCCCTGCGCTCTCTCCTTGATGTCAGGATTACCCGATGCCACCTCGGGGGAGGTAAAGTGCGGGGTTTTCGAGGGACGCAGGGCCAACCCAGCACTGTGAAGACATCCTGTAGGTACATCCAAGGATGACGCTTATTATGGGTTGGTATTTGAGTGAACCCCACAAAACAACTTTAAGCGAAGTTAAACGTGGAATGATTTATGATCACAGTCACTGCAACATCAGGCCAGTAGCTAGCATGGAGGTGGGGTTTGGTTTTTTATCCACTAGGTGTGGAAACTGGTACATGGTCAGGCCAGACTTTGCTCAAGAATGACTGGATTGGCCTTCCTCTGTCCTGGGCCAACCCAAGATATTTTGCTGCCTGAGATGGACCAGCAAATGGCACAGCCAGTTCAAGGTGTGCAGTACCCAAGGCTGGCCAAGTTATTCCAGCGTGTCCAGCAGAATATCCCCCGTGGGCCTTCTCCCTGAGAGTAAAAATACAACAGTAATAAATCAAATGACTAAAAATATACTGCCATTCGATTATACCCAAAACCATAATGGTAGGGCCGGGCCCATCTCTGAGTCTTTCTCTCATCTATAGTCTTACATCCCTTCAGATCAGGGTACAGAAGCCACTTATGAATCACCCCCAAAAGAGGAAATGCATTGCCTCCCCCAAAAGTTGACAAAAGGGGAAACAAATCTGCAAATGCTAATTTATATGTATAGATGGAAATTTAGAAATAATGTTATAATTTAAATAGAAATACAGTACATCTCATCATAGTGCAGAAGATTTTGACCAGGTGACCCGTGTGCCTGCCTGTTCCACCTGCTGTCGAGGTGCTAACTGTTGATGGGTATCACTTCTTCTAAAGGTTCTTCATCTTTACATTTTATCTCTGGAGAGGATAGGCGTTCCAATAGAGGACACGTCTAAATAGAGGACTGCCCACTGGCAGCCCTATGAAAAGAGGACTGTTAAAGAGGACATGTGGCCACCCTAGATCCGATTTATACAGATCTGTCACTGTACTAGATCAGATTTGTACATCTGTCTTGGTAAGGCTTGACCTAAAGAAATCTATCCTTCCTTCCCTCTAAAACAAAACACAACCATAAATTAGGAGTAACTTGTTCTAGTTCAGATCTCTCCAGATTTCCCCAGTAAAAATCACTGATGTAGTATTTTGCCCACCTATATTTATTTATTTAGCATCATCAGTGTACATGGTGCTGTACATAGTAAAACAATAAAATAGCAACACCCTGCCACATAGGCTTACATTCTAATAAAATCATAATAAAACAAGAAAGGGAAGGGAATGTACTAAACAGGCACAGGGGACAATAAAACTAACAGTGTAAAAGTAAGATCAAAATCAAGTTCTGAAAGCTTTAGAAAAAAGAAAAGTTTTCAACTGAGCTTTTAAAGCTATAATTGACACCTAAACTCTGTGACACTCTTGCAAGAACTGGAAAGTCACATACCCTTAGCATTTTGAATTTTGTAGACCATTTGGACTGGATTCTGATCCCTGGTCACTAGAACAATTTAAAAATTACAGCAATACAGGTCTAATCCCTAGAACGACTTCAGATTTAGTTTGTGCAGCTTTCGGATTCCGCCCCCCTCCTTTGTCCCTTTGCAGAGAAGAAATGCAAAGTGCTCCATTTTATTCTTTTACACCGTTGCCTGAATGCTAGCAAGAGCTTAGTTGCAGTAGCATTCCAAGGAATTTTTGTTAGGCTCTTTAAAATAATTAGTTTGATATATGAGAAGAGAAAAGCAAGAAAGAGTACACTTCAGCAATGTTTACTATCGCTGCCCGTAGGCTGGCCTCATCAAGCATGTGTCAGCACAGAAGAGAGAACAGGATTTCATAATTAACTTGCCCCCCTGCTGATCCCGTGGCAGCAGGATGCAAAAGGATATAGAAACAATCCAATTAAGCATCTATTAATTTTCATCCATTTTATTGGGAGAAAGTACATTAACTTGCTTAACTTTGACAGGATTGTGACTTAAGGTTGTTGTTTTTAAACAAATACACGGACCTCCTTGCTTGAAGACACAAGTAGTTGCCATCCATTCCTAAATAAAAATGGTATATTAATATTTTTTCAGTAACAGAGTGGTGTGGCATTAATATACTCTGAACCCAAGTACTGTTTCCCACAGAATGTGTTCAGACAACACAAAAGTCAATAGTGGGGTAATAATCAACTCATCATTTGTTCGTATTCTTTTGTGTGGAGAGATTACTGTTAACTCATGAATGGTGGATTTGTGTAGCATCTGACAATGTGAACTCCAGCTCACGGAAGCGTATGCCATGAGAAATTTGTCCATCTTAAAGGCGTCGCAAAGCTCTGGTTTTTGCTGCAACACACTAACACGACACCCCCCCCCACACTGGATAATTAAGGTGCTTTTAAAAAGATCTATTTACTTACAAATTACAAGTTGAGTGGGGTAATGCAGGAATTGTGCTTTTATTTCTATTTCTGATATTCAGGCCGTTGAATGTTGATCCTTATGTAGCCAAAACAGCAACAGTCACTCACAAGGAGGAGATGTGCTCAGAAAATGCTGACCGATGTGCTAGGGGAAAAACAACAGCAGAAAACCGGGAGAGGCGCGGAATGGAAGGGGATGACTAGAATAATGAACTAGGGTGACCATATTTTGGAAACCAAAAAGGAGGACAACATGGTCGCCCCCAAGGGGGCGTGTCCAGTACCAAGGGGGCGTGCCCACCCGAACATAGCCTTGGTCACATGTCTGATTTTACAGCACACATTTAAGACAAATCTGTTCTACATAACATCTTAATGTTAAAATCACTGAAATAAAGAACAAGTGAGAGATTCAATGTATCTGAAATTAACTTCACTCACTCCTATTTTTGTAGGTTTTGCTGTACTTTGAAGCTTTTGCTATACTCTGTGTACAAAAATTCTCCCTTTCCCTCAAATATCTTTTCTGACTGTATCTTCATTCATTGCAAGCTGCTGTTGTTGTTAACAGGGTTTGCTAAAGCTCTACCTAAATCCTATCATGGTACAAAGTTTCAAATTTGGTACCGCTAAAGCTCTACCTAAATCCTATCATGGTGCCAACTTTCAGCTCTTTATCTTTAAAAATGACAGTTTAAAAAATAATAATTTTAAAACCTCATTTTTTAAAAAAATCCTAAAAAAATCAATGGATGAACAGATCTGTTTCAAATTTGGTGTGGCTAAAGCTCTACCTAAATCCTATCATGGTACAAAGTTACATCCCTTTATCTTTAAAAATGATGATTAAAAAATAATAATTTTAAAACCTCAATTTTAAAAAAATTCCTAAAAAATCAATGGATGAACAGATCTGTTTCAAATTTGGTGTGGCTAAAGTTCTACCTAAATCCTATCATGGTGCAAAGTTTCATCTCTTTATCTTTAAAAATGATGATTTAAAAATAATAATTTTAAAAGCTTAATTTTTAAAAAAATTCCTAAAAAATCAATGGATGAACAGATGTTTCAAATTTGGTATGACTAAAGCCCTTCCTAAGAGCTACCATTGTGCCAAGTTTCATGTCTTTATCTTAAAAAATGACAGAGTTATAAGCATTTTTGTTAATTCCCATTAGAGCTGCTCTCTAATGGGAATTTCCGGATTTCCCCTCCCCTCCCGGATTTGCCATCAAAACCCGGGCAAATCCGGTCATGTGGTCACCCTACAGGAACAGCAGCACTTCATGCTGCAACATTTTGTCGCAGGTCCCAGCCCTTGCTGGGGCGAACAATGAGGGCTAAGACTGTGTTGGTTGTCCCCTCCCCTCCCCGGCCAAAGGACAGGAAAGTCTTTCCTGACAGTTCTCTGTTTTGCGACATGTGCAAAATGTTGAAGCACCATAGAAAGGACATTAAAACCTTCTCCTCTGGAATTCTTCAGCCGCTAAAATTCTTAATCGCTCTGGATTCTCTCAGAAGATTATCGTCTCCTCCCACCCCAACATCAATCTTACTCATAATCTCTCCACCATGTCAGATGGAATCGTTAATCATGCTGCACATCTGCTTTGGGGTTTCAGGACGATTGTAGTTCGATAAATTATAGTTTCTAAGCCCATGTTTTCCTGATCTGTACATTGGATTTGCGATCATCGCTTTGGCCATCTCAGAATCTGCAGAACCCAGAGATTATGTGACATGCTAGTCTGCGTCCATACTGGCTTTGTGAACCGGGATTGTTTCCATGTCCATTTAGACAGATTGTACAGATCAATTATTGCTCCTTCCCATGCATTTTTTCTAAGCACTGAGAACATTGCTCTGTTCTCTGTTTCTCTAGAGGTATGGAAATGCTAGGATCACCACAAGTTTGTGGGGAGGGCAACTGGAAGATGTTAACAGAAATCCAGGTCTTGGCTTAGGTCTCTTCTTTGTGTCCACAGGCATGTAGATGAGCTGCAACGACAGAACTTGGGGTGCCACTTCCTTCGAAAGATCTGCCTGTACAGAGTTGTAGCTCTGGTTGGAGGGAGGTGTGAATGGAATGTGACTAATTTTGATATTCAAGAAAGGCAAAATGGAGGGAGGATATTGAGGTATGTGTTGAAGAACCCCGGATTCTCTGATGCAGTGAGATTGAGATGGGGGGGAAGCACTAGATATTTTTATAACAAAGAAGAAGTACTTTATGATCATGGAAACGACCTTGAGGACTGTTGGGGTGTCATTTATGCTGGAACTGGACATGACGTATCGTCAACAAAGAGCATCTCAAACAGCCCCTTTGATGCCACAGGCCCCAATGACGCAAAAAAAGTTTAAACCCATTGGTCTGCCAGCATTCAGCAGGGGTGTGGTGACACTCAGACGGTTGTATCTGCAAATACCAACGGTATCCTCCATCCAGCGGGATGCGTAGTTCAATACTCTGGCCATCTATTGGATGCATGGATGTGAGTATGTTTGGGGTGAATCTTGTAAGTAGGATCCATCGTCCAGGCCAGGGCACAGGTAAGGAGCACTGTGTTTGCTTTGTTATACTTCACGTGTTGGTTTTCGGGTTATACAAACAACTGGGTGCCAAGGAAGGATCTCGTTGGCAGGAATGGCATGGAGATTCATTACCAAAGGCCTGGTTGGTGTAAATTGCATAATCCAAAAGGGGGTAACTGTAAATTTAGTCAATTAAAGCATCACAAATGGGTAAGTTTGTAACCAGGGGGCATGCAGCTCTGAGAACATTCAGAAACAAGAACTGTAACCCAGAGAGTGTGTAAGACTCTTTGAGAATATCTGTAAACTATTGCCTTTGTTTATTTTTATTCATTGCTATTCCCCTTACCTATTTCCCAAATAAATCACTTTCTTTCTTTAAAAACTGGTTGTGTTTCCTGACTCTTTTTCCTAAAATCCAAACCTTTCCAGCCTGATCAATTGAGAGGCTTAGGGGTTATTTAAATCCCCTTTTCACGGGGGACAGGGGGTGGGGGAAGAGAAGGGAAGCAAAGCCTACCAAAATATGAGGAATAAATTTGGAAAATTCTGTGAACGTAAGAACAGCCATAGTGGATCAGACTGAAGGTCCATCTAGTCCAGCACTCTGTTCACAAGGTGGCCTTTTATTTCTAGGGGGTTAAGAAATGGGGGGGGGGGAAAGCCTCAGGACTTTTGTGAGAAAAATACCTTCTGAGAAATTTTGGCTCAGCTTTACTTGTCATTAGTAGGGTTTGGCATTTTCAGCATGTTAATTTTCCGAGGGTGAATTGTGGATACATTTTGTCTCTAATGCAGATGCAGAGAGATGAGTCTACAATGAAAGACAGGTTACTCATGCTCATTCTTTGATCACCTCATACGTAAGGTAAGCACAAGAACTCAGAACCCAACCCATGGGAATTTCTCCAAAATTCTTCTTCTTCTTCTTTTCTTTTTGGAAGCCATTTCTTTTCTATCAAATTGAATAAGCACGGCTGAAAATAATGTGGAACATTTTTTTTTGGCACAATACTAATCCTAACTATCTTGTATTTTCAAACAGCAACTGTGGGGCTGAAGATTTTCAATTCTCTCCCACACCTACCCCACCCTGGTTTCCCAAGCATCTTACATAGAAACCCAGAGTTGGACTTAGTCACCAACTAAATGGCCCTTTTCACGTGGGTTTGTGGTATCGCACTATTCTGATGAAACCTCCCTTTTGCTTGTTTGCTCTTCCGCTCCGCCCCGCCCCTTCTCCTACCTCCAGTTCATTGGTTGTAACATTGTGATGGGCGTGGGCTCCTTCCTCCTTGCTCTGGCTTTGTTATCTAGTGATTTACCAACATGGTGCTGGAGGAGGAGAACCACCCCGCCCTCCCCTTTCGTCAGCAAGCTCTCTCTTCAAACCACACGCCCCCAACAAAGGAAATTAGCAATAGGACAGCACTACATGGGGGCTGGAGGGTGCTTTAATTTCGTTTGGGAGAAATAATCCAGACTTTCTCCGCTTTAAGAAAACACAAAAAAGGGAGGGGAAGAGGCAGGACAGGCACGACGTCATCTGAGTGCTATGCTGCAAAACTGCAAACCAGGCATGATGAGCATGCAATAAAACACTGGTATGATGGAGCCCATAGTTCTTCTGAGTTGGACCGCAATCTTATGCACACTTTCCTGGGAGGAAGCAACATTTAACCAAGAGGGACTTATCCCCGGGTACAGTGGCCAGCTGGAAAAAAAAGAGGACAGGGCTGCAAGCTACACATATTGAAATTCCCTGTACTACACAACTATTAAAGGAGCAGCACCCCTGTTCTCTTTGGCATATGGCCACCCTGCCTATGAGGAAATACATAACTTTTTTCAGGTTGGAGGCTGAATGAGAAAAGAATGGAAAGCAACATCTTCACGTGTGCGACATGATCTCTGTTGCCTCAGTGCCGGCAATTTTTTTTAAAAAAGTCTCAGCAGCGGTCAGCAGTAGTAAGGAGGAAAGAGTGGTAGGGATGACTGATCTCTTCCGGCAGGCCTACCCGGCTGAATTTTAAGATGCCTTTTAATAATATGCTGCTTTTAATACTGTATTAGTTTTATATGTTTTAATCAATTATATTTATTTTATGGTGTTTGCATTTGTGTTGTGCCCCGCCTCGATCCAGCGGGAGAGGTGGGTAACAAATAAATTGATGATGATGATGATGATGTCTGGGTTTTGTGAAATCCACCCCATGTGTGTTTTGTGGATTGTGTGCTGTCGTTCATTCCTGCATCCATTCCCTGGCGGATTTGAATTTATTTTTTCTCTGTCGTGCGGAAATAATTCCATAAGAGGGTTATGTTAATACATAACATCTAACGTATTGTCCCCTTCCACTCAACTTTTTTGCACATATATTTTCCAGAATGGCATTTGTCTCAGCAGAAATGTGTGTATTTTCCTTTGAATAAATTTGCATACATTTCAGGAAAGTAAATAAATAAATAAACTGAAAATCCACAGATTCTGCGTGGCCCGACGCGGCCTCTCTGCAGCAGATTCTGCTGGTCAGGCACTTAGAAATAAAAAACTCATTTTAGTCCATCTCAGATTTCTCCAACATCCCTAACGAGTGGTAATAGGCAATAGAAGGGCAGCGAAGGAGGCTAAAAATGAAAGTGATGCTCAGCTGCAGACCCACAAATTACTTTATGGCAGTAGCAGCTTTTTCCTTTTTCTTTTTAAATGAATAAATCTCAGTGATGGTATAAAGTCAAGGAGTACCTCACAATCACCCTTGGGGGCTGCATGCGGCCTGCCGGTGTTGTGCACCCTTGATGTTTGTTTTTAATGGACCCCAGAATAGCTGTTCTTATAAGAATACTGTTGTTTTTGTGCTTTTTATGTTTTTAAACTTTGTATATTTGCTTTTAATGTTTACTATTTTTAACTTTTGTAAACCGCCCAGAGAGCTTCGGGTATGGGGCGGTATATAAATGAAATAAAAAAATGTATATGTCTGCACTGTTAATCAGCAAAAGATGCTCACCAATGAAAAGAGCTGTGATGGGACATACACACGGCCGGCCCTTTTCGCAGTGTCCTCCCAAGGCTGAGAGAGCAACCATTGCTCAGAGGTTTTCCTCGCCAGCTAGCGAGGGACACTCAACAGCTGCTGTAATCATGTGCAGTGACTCTAACATGACCTCATTTAGCTTGATAAATTAACTCAGTCTTTCTAGGCTTTCTTAAGAGAGCAGCAGGGTACTTATGAGTGATGTAAGTACACTTTATTCCACACACTTATTTATGTAGGCAGCAGATTCTGAGAGTGTATTTATGGCGCGGACAAATTTGGCTTAGTCTGTTGGAACTTTGCAGTTTCTTTCAAATAATCACTGGAATTATCACATTAGTTTTGGAAGATGATATGAGTGAAACTGACAGATAGAAGTCCGGAGGGCTTAGATGGATTAATATTATCCTAAAAACTCATCCCTACCAAATGTTTTCAAATTGACATCACAGGCTTCTGGATTATGCACTATTGGCACTTCTTCGTAGGCAGAGTTTTAGAAATGGAAAATAAAATCAACAGTTACCTAACTGCTTGACTTGATCTATGCAATAAATCAAAAAGTTTTGAAGGCACTGGTAAAGTATACCTTATTAAATCAAGTTTTTGTATGCCCAATCACTGTTTCCCCGCTTCTTGAAGAGATACATCTCTGCAAAATAAATTAAATGTCAGCTTTGCCATTCCTGCTCTAGAACAGTGGTTCTCAATGTGGTGTTTAACTGTGACCAAGGTCTAGTCAGTGAATATACATGGTGGCCATAGATACATTCACTCCAAGAATGGTGCTCCTGATGGGAGATCCTAGCAAACCCGTCTTGTTTCTCCATACAATGGAAACCAGTGCAGGGGTGGGTATGTCACTTGCCCTAGACTCTTTTGTCCTCAGTTTCAGGTGGGTACAAATGTGACCTCGTGTTGTGATGTTGGATCGGGTTACAAAGATACAAAATTAATGGCTTGCATCCAGAGGAAGGTAATCACACCGTAGTCCCTTGTAAAATAAATGGGAATTAAGTTAATCATGCTGAATTAAGTTAATTCATTTCAATTGGAATCAAGGGTGACTATCTTCCTCTGGCTCCAACCCCACCCCATTTTGTAGGATGGAGAGATGCTGAGAATTCGACACCACACTAAGAACATAAGTGGTGCCATGCTGGATCAGACCAAGGGTCCATCTAGTCCAGCACTCTGTTCACACAGTGGCCAACCAGCCATCAGCCAGAGACCAACAGGGTAGGACATGGTGCAACAGCACCCTCCCACCCATGTTCCCCAGCAACTGGTGCACACAGGCTTAGTGCCTCGAATACTGGAAATAGCACACAACCATCAGGGCTAGTAGTCATTGATAGCCTTTCCTCCAGGAATTTATCCAATCCTTTTTTAAAGCCATCCAAATTGGTGGCCATCACTACAACTTGTGGTAGTAAGTTTCATAGTTTATCTCTGGTCTGTGTGAAGAAGTACTTCCTTTTATTTGTCCTGAATCTCCCACCAATCAGCTTTATGGGATGACCCCGGGTTCTAGTATTATGAGAGAGGGAGAAAAAGAGGGAGAAAAGGGAGAAAACACTCCACTTCTATAGTACAGACCAACCTTCCCTAACCTGGTGCCCTCCAGATTTTATGGACTTCAACCCCCAGTAGATTCCAGTAAGCATGGCCAATGGTCAGGAAAGCTAGGAGTTGTAGTCCAAAACATCTGGAAGGCACCAGGTTGGGGAGGACTGATATAGACAATAGTTTTTTGAGAGGAATTCAGCAGCGTCCCTACATACCCGTAAATACATCCAGTGTAAGAAAAGAGCAGCAGAAGATGTGGGAAATGTTCTGTGAGTCCCTAATGCCAAGGAAAGGTTTTTGATGAAGCTGCTTAAATATCACTGCTACAGAGTGCACCAAAATGCAGAGAGCAATTACTATGAAAGGAATCACTTACAGGAGTTATTGGCTTAGGCTGCCATCCAATATACACTTACTACAGAGTAAGCCCCATTGGGTGTAATGGGATTTACTTCTGGGTAAACGTATTTAGGTTTGCACTGCTAACCTTTTTATCATTTAGAGACCAAAGTAATGCTTTTATACAAATCTATGGTATGACTGCCGTGTTCTCTTCTAGGCAATGGGTTCATACCCCCAGTATTTAGATAACCCTAAGCTATCAACTAAGAAGGCAATATAAATTACCCTACGAAAGAAAGTACAACCTGTCTTTTATTGTGGGTTCAGCAAGTACTGACAAAAAAATTAAATCAAAGGGCTGAGATGTAGAGGTGTTTTTTTAAAAAAAAATTAAAAATGTATTCACATCAAAATATTTACATGACAAGAAGATGCAGGATGAGGGCATAGAACACCTTTCCTCAACCTGAGCCTAACATACACCAAGCAGGATATTGCGTTATGAAAGCGGAGAGAGCTGGTGATCCAGCCCAGGCCCTAGCCTCACTGTGGAATGGTGAGATGCAGAGGGCCATTGACTTGATTGCAACTGAGTGCCCCCTCCAGTCCTGTAGAGCCCGCTCTGCTCCTTGGTATACTAAGGAGTTGCAGTCAATGAAACAGGCTGGACGTCAGCTAGAGCGCAAATGGCGCAAGACTCAAAGCGAAGATGACCGAGCATGCTGTAGAGCACATAATTGTGCCTATTGCATGGCAGTGCAGACAGCAAAGAAGGCTTATTTTGCTGCCTCCATTGCGTCCTCGAGTAGCTGTCCAGCGGAGCTCTTCCAGGTGGTCCGGGGGCTGCTAATATCCTCCCCAGCAAATGGGCCCCTGGCCTTGTCGAGGACCCGCTGTGACCTTTATGCATCACACATTGAGGACAAGATCGCTTCTCTCTGCAGCGAGCTTAATGTTGTTGTTAGTGCAGCTCCAGATGAGGTGTCCTATGCCACCATCTGCTCGATTTTGTGGGATCAGTTCCAGTTATTACAGCCTGATGATGTGGACAAGGTGCTTGCAGCAATGCGACCAACCACTTGCCCTCTCGATCCCTGTCCCTCCTGGCTTATAAAAGCAAGTTGAGGGGGTTTGACTGGGTGGGTCCAGGGGGTGATAAATGCTTCTCTCCGAGAAGGAGTGGTCCCTGCTGCCCTTAAGGAGGCAGTAGTGCGACCACTCCTGAAGAAGCCCACCCTGGACCCAATGGTATTAGGCAACTACCGCCCAGTTGCAAACACCCCTTTTTTAGGGAAGGTACTTGAGAGGGTTTGTGGCGGAGCAACTGCAGGCACTCTTGGAGGATACTGATTATCTAGACCCATTCCAGTCTGGGTTCCGATCTGGTTACGGGGCTGAATCAGTCTTGGTCGCTCTGATGGATGACCTTTATTGAGAGAGGGACAGGGGGAATGCAACCCTGTTAATCCTGCTCGATTTCTCATCAGCTTTTGATACCATCGACCATGGTATCCTCCTGGATCGACTCCATGGGATGGGCATCTTAAGCACTGTGTTACAGTGGTTCCGGTCCTACCTACGGGGTCGTTTTCAGAGAGTAGCATTGGGTGACCAGTCCTCGGCCCCTTGGCAATTGAGCTATGGGGTACTGCAGGGCACCATCTTGTCCCCAATGTTATTTAACATCTATGTGAAGCTGTTGGGAGCGGTCATTAGGGGATTTGGAGCTAAATGCCATCAATACGCTGATGACACACAGCTCTATCTCCCTGTGACAACTGAATCAGGTGAGGCTGTGCAGGTCCTGGACCAGTGCCTAGACTCAGTAATGGGCTGGATGAGGGCCAATAAACTGAGACTGAATCCTGGCAAGACGGAAGCCCTGTGGGTGAGTGGTTCCCGAGTCCGGGAGACAGGCTCATTGCCTGTTCTGGATGGGGTTGCACTGCCTCTGAAAGAACAGGTTCGTAGTTTGGGGGTACTCTTAGACCCATTTCTGTCGTTGGAGGCTCAAGTAGCCACCACGGCTCGGAGTGCCTTTTACCATCTTCGGTTGGTTCGCCAACTACGGCCTCTCCTGGACAGGGATAGCTTGGCCATGGTGGTACAGGCATTGGTAACTTCGATTGGATTACTGCAATGCTCTCTATGTGGGGCTGCCCTTGAAGCTGCTCCGGAAGCTGGAGCTAGTGCAGAATGCTGCAGCTCAGCTGTTGTCTGGAGCTGCCCCTTTCCAGCATGTAACTCCTCTGCTGAGGGAACTGCACTGGCTGCCTATTCGCTACCGGGCCAGGTTTAAGGTTCTTGTACTTGTGTACAAAGCCCTAAATAACTTGGGACCAGGATACCTGAGAGAGTGCCTTCTCCCCTACCAACCTGCCTGGTCACTGAGGTCATCTGAGGGCCTGCTCCTGGTGGTTCCACCTAGATCCATCCTCCGATTGGAATCCACCAGGGGAAGAGCCTCCTGTGGAATTCCCTGCCTCTGGAGGTCAGGCAGGCTCCAACCTTGCACTCCTTTCGGCGCCTCCTAAAAACATCTTTATTCCAAGAAGCCTTTCTTTAATATGCAGCCTTGAATCTCTGTTTTTTTTTGCTTCTTTTAAATTTTGTTTTAACTGTTTTATTCTGTTTTATTTTCATTTTATCTTGTACACCGCTCCGAAATTATTCAATGGGGAGCGGTATATAAATATTCTAAATAAATAAATGAATAGAATATAAAGCAGTAGTGTGGCCCTGCTGTCCTCCAGATGTTTTGGACTTCAACTCCCATCAACCCCAGCTAGTATGACCAATGGATAGGAATGCTGGGAGTTATAGTTCAAAACATCTGGAAGGTACCACGTTGGGGAATGTTGGCACAGAACATACATAAAAAACACAAAAGTGGTGGCTAGCAAAAAAAAAAATCAAAATGCTTTCTAAAAATTCTTCAAGGAGCTTTTCTTTTTTAAAAAGAGAATGTCTGCTACCCTTTCGGAGCTGTCCCAAAAGGAGAAGTCAAGTGCTGAGCTCTCAGATCCGCCCTAATACCGAAATACGACTCACGTTCACAAATGTTGCCATATGGAGTTAGGGTTTAAAAGAGCCACACCCACGGCATGCTTACAATCTTTTTGATTGCCTGCTGCACAGCAATACATAATTACACCATCTTCAGAAGGAGTGGAAGCGGCAGTCAGGCACCCCTCCATCATGACTTGAGCCCTCTCCAGCTAAAAGTCCCCTGCCATCCACCTACCAACTGCCACCATTGAAGCCACTGGGAAGGAGCCCTGCCATTGTACTTTGATTCAGTTCCAAGTCCTGCTGGACGGTGTAACAAATAATCTAGTGCCGCATTTTGTGGTTTTCCTCCTCCTTCCCAATCATTTTTCCTCTTATGTTGTGACTTTCAGATCATAAGCCTGTGGGCTGGGGGTATTTCTAGTGATGTAGATTTGAACAAAGCAGAAGTCCAAGCATAATCGGGCTCCTTATGACTGTATCTGCAGCTGTCCTCTGAAGCCACAAGAATCAAAGCTAGCTAGAACAAGGCTTCTTTACCAGTTCTTGCTCAAAGATGTAGACATTCGGTCTCCTCTCCAAATAGCGTATTTTGGTTTTGTTTCTCTAAATGCTGATGAGTGGGGAGAGAGGGGAGGGAGCAAGTGCAGTTGAGTGACTGGGAGGCCCACCTTCTAATCATAGTGCACATTTCAGCAAGGATTCCAATCACTGTGCTTTGGAGGAGGACAAGGATAGGACCATGAGATGGCCATTCTTCCAAAGCCACTGGGCTTCACTATGAATTTTTTTTTTAAACTGACTTTAATTCCCTAACCCCTGAAGCTATTTCTCTGCAACTTTGCAGGTTCTTACTTGGAGACACGTCTAGGCCGCATATCTGTCAGGATTCCACCTATGATCTGGACCCCCTGAGCAACTTCTTAAGGATCTCTGCCTCCCACCATGAGTCCCACTGTGCTTATTTTACCTTCACCTTTCCAATAATATGGGGTTTAGGATGTAGACATGGGATGATTGGCACACCAGGCACTTGAGGTTTAATGCAACAGTTTACTAGTAGATTAAAGCAATCAAATTACAAATATAGGTATTTAGTCAATAGAGCTGAGTGATACAAAGTCTATCTATCTATCTATCTATCTATCTATCTATCTATCTATCTATCTATCTATCTATCTATCTATCTAAAAATGCAAGTCCTTTACCCTAGCTGCATTTAGGTTTTTCCAGCTTCTTCTTTCCTTTCCTGCTTTCTCCTTTCTGGCTCTCTGACTCTTTCATACCTTCTTCCCCCAAAGCAGAAAGTACTGTTTCAACTTAACTGGAGAAATGAAACGTAAATCATGGAAATGAATCTTAACTGGAAAGATGAAACTACTCCTGTCAGGGATGCCCCCTCCCAACAGAAAAAAACAAACCCAGGCCTCAATGCCTATTACCTTGTCTCTGTAAGCATCAAACCTTCACGGTGACATTTTCAGAAGAATACTCCACAAGGAACATAGAGGGATAAGTGTGCCCTCTCTGGGATACTCCCAAAATGTCAAGGCTGCTCTTGCTTGAAAACCCCTTTGCCTATTTATCTGAAACCTAGCAGGTTTGCTCCATTCAGAAGTGGCAAGTATCCCTGCAAATTTAATCCAAGTCTACCCAGAAATAAAAGATATCAGCAGTTCTCTTAATAAAAAAACCCAACAACCTAAAATATAAAGGCATGTAACACAAAAAGCTTGCACCTATTTTCCTGACATTAGGCAGGTGTAATTCCTGCCTAAGGAGCTACTATTCTTGAAACTATCATCCAATTCTGATAGAAAAAGAATGATATGCACTTTTGATTTCCCAAGTGAGTCATTCAGAGATACGAAGTCTAGGATTTCGGAAGCTTGTCTTGGGTTCAGTGCCCAAGTTGAAGCAAAGGGTCTCCAAATTGCTCCAAGCAGAATTTTCCTCTAGTACATTATAACTCCTAGGACAGAACTGCTGAGTTTCCAAGATGTCACAGCATGAAAACTTTTAATTGCCTCTTTCATTTTTTGCCTGCAAATAACTATATCTGCTATATTTCTCTCTTAAATAAGCGGACACAAATTGAGTGCTGCAAAGGAAACCCCTGGCTGCATGATTGTCATAAGATCACTTTATCCTTTTCGAAATGAGCTCTGAACACCAATGGCGGTACTCTTCAAAGAGAACATATTTGACCATGTTGATTTTGATGGTGAAACTGGAGTTTGATTATTCATCAGTGAAGCTTTAATCCATCTTAAGGGTGGGCAGAACAAGATGTTAACATTCAACATCCAGGATCCTATAACCTTCAACGTTTCACAGATGAAAATACAGAAAGGCCTGCAAATTCATACAGAGTGCAGCCATGTAGTTCATGTTGGGTGGGGACATGGACTAGCATTATCATTATCATCATCATTATTGCATGGAGCAAGCTCATGAGACAACAGGATTTTTTATGTTAGAGGTGGGAAAAGGCTTGCCTCTCCAATGGCCTGACACCCCATGTACTCCGCAGATTTCTCCTTCTCTTTCTCTTATACAAAAGAGTACTTTATTAATCTATCTCACAGCCTGTGAAGCTACTCCAGAAGAACTCTGGTTTATGAACTGAGGCCTAACAGTTTACTCCCCGAAGACCACTGAACATCATGAGTTTTCTTACAAAATAACCATATGTACACATGCCCTGCACTTTTCCCCATTTGCATCCCTATGAGCTTATTATTAAGCTTGATCCACAGCTTAATTTGAGAAACTCTGCAGGTTTGTAGTGGCTTGCCACTGAAAGGAAGTATTGCCTCAGCTACCCCAACAGGCTAACAATATACATTTCTGAATATTGTCTGGTAACTTCAGCCACAGCAGAGAATGCGGATGAGGAATATTTGCTGGACATAATTTTAGGTAATTTGACTTTTCTGTAGCTGGTGTTTTGTGTGTGCGTGCTTTTATTCTGCCTTCTGAAATTCCTTTTAAACAAGAACTGCTTCTAAGAGAGTGATCCTATGGCCCCTAGACAGCACTTGGGGGGCCACAGGACAGCTCAGATTCCTGGATCTGATGTCAGGACAATGCTTAAGCCTCGGACCCAGGAGTCTGAGCTCTCCTCCCCCTCACAGCAACCTTGGAGGAAAGATAAAGGGGACCTTCCCATGGGTGGGGAATGGATTGGGGAGGTGAATTTACAAGGAATTCTCCGCCCCCCCTCCCCAGCCGCCTTCCCTCTCCCTTCCCAATGCGTTCAGAGGCTAATGGGCATCTGGATATGACAGCGGCCTAAGACTGCAAGCCTATGCACTTCTGGTCATACTGGCCAGTATTCAAAGAGCTACCTTTAACTTGGTCTAAGACGGGGAGGGGGGACACGGGACGACCTCAGACCTATGGACCAAATACGTTCTCCCTGGGGTTTCCAATCAGTCCAAATCCTCAACATCTGGAGATCTGCTGGAGAGTCCTGATGGTTCAGTTCAGAACATGGCAGTTAAGGTAGTTGAGGTCTAAGCCAAGTAAAGCCAGCCGTTCTTAGAGGACCTGCAGCATTCCCACGTTCATGATATTAGGCTAAGGATAGACGGATGCATCATTCTTGGTATTGTTGAGATTGACTTTTAAAATTTATTTTTAGGTCAAGCTCATTTGGTCCTATTTCCTCATGAGCTTGCAATTTAAAAAAAAAATCATGCAGAAATTTGTAGAATTGCCAGAGAACAGCTTTCCCCAACTGTGTGCTCTCCAGATGGTTTGGATTACAGCACCTAGCATTCCTGACCATCAGCCATGGTGGCTGGGTGTGATGAGAGTTGTAATAATAATAATAATAATAATATATTTATTTCTTACCCGCCTCTCCCTCTGGATCAAGACAGGGAACAACATTAAATAAAACAATACAATACATAAAACTGGTTAAAAAAAGCATATAAAACGGATACAATATTAAAATAATAATCACATCATCTGAAAATTCTTAGGTTTTAAATTCATCTGGGTAGGCCTGCTGGAAGAGATTGGATGGCACCCAATGGGGGAAGACTGTTGTAGAAGGCGATCCTTAAAGGCTGTATAGATAATCCACCCCGAGCTGCCCCTGGAAATGGTCAAGAAGCCAAGGTAGCTGTTTAAGGAACCAGCTAGATATTTTCTGTGCATCCTAAAGATCCCCATGTCCCATATGAACTTGATTACCCACTTGTCTGAGGTTGTTATATGTCCCACTACCAAAAGAGGTTGGGTTGGTGGGATCGTGGAACAGTGTTTTCTGTTGAAGTGAATGGAGCTCCCTTCCTAAGGAGGTTAGATTAACCCCTTCATTGTTTAGCTTCCAGTGCCAGAACACTCCTGTTCCACTCAGTTCTTTGCTGGCTTTAAAGGGATGAGAGCTGGTTTTATTCTTCTGGAGGTTTTTAATACTTGCAGAATTTTAAATTGTTTTAATATTTGTTTGGTAGGCTGCCTTGTGGGCCTTCTGGCCAAAAGATTTTCTATAAATATTTTAGGCAATAAATAAAAATTAAGAAAATAACCAGTCCAGGTTGTTAATCTGACTTTTGCATTCTGTACTAACTAAAGTTTCCAAGAAGTCTTCAAAGAGAGTCCTATAGACAGTGCGATACACTAGTCCAAGCTAGAGGCTACCAGTCCATGGATAACAGATCAGGCATATGACCCTCTTCCACTGCACCCCTTCCCCCACAATTAGAAACAAGCCATTTCCTCAATCACATTACGGTCACGGACAGTAGAAACTGTTGCAACATTTGGTGGCTAGATTTTAGCAAGTGAGATGGCAAATTTTCTATTATTCAACAGAACATTTAGTACAGGATGTAAATTAAAACAAGCCAGTTCTCTTGCAATGCAGTAAACTAAGGGTGTAACCTTATAGGCTGTACCCTCACTGCTTGGAAGCCCCCCAAACTCTCAGAGGCTTCCGAGATTCTTCTGTCCTGCTGGGCTGAAGCCGACAGGGCAGGAGGAGACAGGGCAGGAGGAGCGGCAGAGACAAACTTCACCTCCCTGTCTTGTGTTTTGTGATTTCCACTAAATGGGCTTTTCAACCCATCTAGCAGGGTGCTTTGGAGGGGAAGGGCAGGATGAAGCTCAGAGTATCTCATATGCTGGCCTCTCCAGTCTCCTCCCCTCCCCTGGAACACTGCCTTTCCTTCTCGGCTGCTTTTCTGATCCCAGAGTGCAGCCAGTGTAGTTCTTTCTGCACTGGCTACGAGTGGTGGGTGGGTTTGGATCGCTGACTCCCCCTTCTGAAGCCAGGACACTGTCTTCAACCACGGAGTGAGGACTGGGATGCTCACCTAGGGACCATAGGATTGCTCTCTAAAGGTGCCTCGTCATGTGCCTTTCACAACACTCTCACAAGCTTTTACATCAATCCCCAGCCTTGTAGAAGATACTTTAATATATCCTTATATTGTGCCTATAGTACACAGATATAGCACGTCTTGCTAGTACTGCTATTAACTAATTGAGGATTTTTATCATTTAGTCTTGCTTTAAGTCAGGGATGAGGAAAAGTGTGGCATGCCAGATGTTTAAGTCAGGGATGGGGAAAAGTGTGGCATGGTGTGTGGTAGAGGGGAAAAACACCACTGGACAGGTGATAGACGAGAGACAGGCTCTGGTGCTATTGAAAAGTATAAAATCTTTAATAGTTCTTTTTGTATCAAAGATTTTATACTTTTCAATAGCACCAGAGCCTGTCTCTTGTCTATCACCTGAAATGTGTGGCATGCCAGATGTGGACTGCAAGTCCCATTAGTCTGCACCATTGCCTTTGCTGGGGAGGCTAATGGGAATAGCAGTCCACCCACTTTGGAAGCACCACATGTTCCCCAAACATGCTTTAAGTGATTGCTCAGCTCCACAGCTCCCCTGACCCTCTCCAGGAGGTTGGAGGGGCTGATGTGGGGTGGGAAAACCTGCCTTTGGCAGCCCAGGTGCATGAGCTTAAATCTGGATCCAAACCACCAGCTACAATAATTTTAGGTTATGTAGCTAGTTTTTAATAACTTCATTGCTACTTTATTGCTTCCTCGATTTTTTTTTTAAAAAATGCACCACAGATACATAGGAAAAATGTTAATAAACCCACTTCACAAGGTGAAAGGGTGACATTTCTCATATTACTTTTCACTAAGTCTAATGTAAGCTTTGTTAAAGCCCGAACATCTGCATGTCCCCAGTCCCATTACTTTTTAGTGCTATTGTTTTATCTAAATTCCCCATTTCTGTTTTCAAAACATTCAGCAGCATCCTAGAACTTTCCAAGATCTTCTCATAAGCCAGCTCGGTTTCAGCAAGCATTTTGTCAAGTTCCTTCTGTGCAGCATTTTTCCATGCTAAGCTTTCGCATGTGCACTCCAAACGCTTCGTCAGGATCTTGATTTCATCCTGGATCTGATTCTTCTCCTCTTCTGCTTGCCCAATTTGCTTGTTCAGCTCTTCTCTTTGTATGCACAAAGCTTCTATGTGTTTCACCAGTTCGTTATTATAGCCTTGCAGAACAGCTCCTTGATGAGTCATTCTCCTGGCTCCTCCCTCCTGAGGAAGAAATGTCTTGTCTTCCACTGGCTGTGCTCACCACCAACTTCCTATACCCTTATCATTTAAATAAGGAAAGAAAGAAAAAGCACTAATCATCTTTGAGCAACACCCTGCAAAGCCAGCACACTTACAGTGGAAAAACCAACCAGTAAAGTGCAAGTAAGGAAATCATTTTTAGAAGCTTCCAAAAATTTTACTTTTCAACTGCTTGAACTTTTTTTCAGTCAGATATGTGAGCGATTGTGGCTTTTCTAAGACATAATTTAGCTGCTGATATTTTAAGACCTTTGCTTGAAAAAGTTATTACATTCATTGTAGAGCAAATACTGTATAGTACTCACTAGGAAATTAACTATTTTCTTTAACATATTGGGATGGATTCAGATTTAGTCATGTATGCATATATTGCCCAGTTCAAGGTTGACACTGAAGTGGACAGTATCCACAAAAGATTATGCTACAATAAATAAATCTGTTACGCCTTTAAGGTGCCACAAGACTCTTTGCAGTCATACTTGGGAGTATACACAGTGAAATCAAGGGTTCAGAGAGCTGATCATCTTCCAATGTGATACACGTTATCATTTGCCAGCAATGCCCTACTGCATTCCACGTAGGCCAAACGGACCAGTCACCATACAAAATAACACATGGACAGAAAACTGCATCAGAAATGACAATATTCAAAAACCAGTGGGGCAACACTTCAGCCTCCCAGGACACTTTGTCACTCACCTTAAGGTGGACATTCTTAAACAAAGGAACTTCAAAGACAGACAATGTCAATGCAAAACAGTTGAACATTAAGGTTCAGTTCTATATCCTGTGGCTTGAATAGCTACAAAGTCTTTTTCCCACCCTACTCTTGTTAATCAGCTTATCAATGCAAGGAGGTCTATATTATCACTCAACAAGTTTTGTGAATGGACACTGTTACTAGGCTAATTTTAATTCCCTTTGACCTCATTGTTTACAATTCCTCCCCCATCCCCGACCATGTCTACATGTACTTTAAAGTTACACAATAACATTGTATACATCTGATGAAGTGGATTGTAGTCCACAAAAGCTTGTGGGCATAATAAATCTGTTAATCTTTAAGGTGTCAGAAGACGCTTTGCTATTTTTGCAGCAATGGACTCTTCTGGAAATTAAGTCCCATTGAGTCCAATGGTTCTCCATGCTGAGCAGGTGTGGCATGAAGGCAAGAGAGAGTGTGAACAATAAGTTGGCATCCTACCGCCTGACCCAACAAGGGTACCAGAAGTTCAGTCCTACCCTAGTAACCTATATGCCAGCCTTCCCCAACAGGCTGCCCACCACATGTATTGGACTACCATCATCCCCAGGCAGCACACCCATTGTCCTAGGGATGATAGGGGTTGTAGTCCAACACATCTGGAGATTGCTTGACGCAAATTAGGAACAGCTGCACTATTGGTACAAAGCCTGCTGTACGCAAAATGCATCTCTCTATAAAAGCCCACTTCATCCTTTGAGAAGGTCTATTCATGTGCTGCAGTTTTCAATGTTAGCAGCCCTGCAGAGAGCAGGGCCCAGACGTAACAGCCCAACAATGGAACCGGGGGATTCAGTTTTATTTATTTTTTGGCCCTAGATGTCTGACTATTTCTCTCTAAGGAGAACCGATGCAAACGACAGGAATTTCCGTACCAAAGACGGCAGTGTAGAAGTAGGGTTGGCTTTCGTCAAGGCGGGGATGACAACAGCTGCGCCTACTCTCTTTGGCACATCTGTAACAGCACAGGTAAAGAGAAAGGAGCTCGGCCCGCCGCCCTGCAGCCGGTTTCCCCCTTTCGACCCTTCCCTCCGCTGAGACAGCCAAAGGAAAAAAGTGGCGGCACCCACCGATCCGCTGGAAGATGCCCACGAGGCAACCCGCTGCCGCTTGCCTCCGTAGTTGGCAGCTGCTCTTGCCGGGACCCAGAATAGCCCAGCGGCCGCCCACGTGCCTCCGAGAATAGCCTTGTTGCCATCCTTAGTAGAAAACGACGGCGGCTGCCGCGGGTCAGTCGGCATTAAGGGCCGGGAGAAGGCGTGCCCGGGCGAGCCACTAGGAGCCTTCGGGGTGGAGACTTCCGAGGAGGCAGCTGTGCCCGACACAGCTGGGAAGAGGCATGCCGCGCGCGCGCCTGCGCAGTTCTATGTCTGAAGTCGCAAGGGTAATTTCTCTGCCTTTCCGCAAGCGGATGGGTTGATGCGCAGGAGCCCGATTCAACGCGTTCCTTAGGCCAGCCTTCCCTGACACGCTCACTGGGGGATGCTGGGAGTTGTAGTCCAACACATCAGGAGGGCACCAGATTGAGAAATTGGCCTTAAGTATTCCGAAGCAAGTCGCCCGCAGCTCGAGGGCGCTTCCTCCCAAGCTGAGCGCACGCATGTTTGCCTGGAAAGAAGTTCCATTTGGATTCCATGGGGCTTGCTCTCCAAGTTAGAGCGCAATCCTATGCGTGTTTAAACAGAAAAAAACTCCTACAACTCCCAGTATGCCCTAACCAGCCATGCTGTAGGGCTTTTTCAGTCCAAACACGCATAGGAGTGCACCCTAAGTGTGCATATAGGGTTCTAGTAGCCTTGAGGATGCAATTCCATGCCCACTTTCCCGAGATTAAGCCTAGCTCAAAGCAATGGTATTAACTTCTGAGTAGGATTGCCTGTGAATGGGACATTTGAATGCTTTCTTGGAGATTGGTAAGAGCATAGGAAGAGCCATGCTGGATCAGACCAAGGGTCCATCTAGTCCAGCACTCTGTGCACACAGTGGCCAACCAGCTGTCGACCAGGGATCCACAAGCAGGACACAATGCAACAGCACCCTCTCACCCATGTTCCCAAGTAATTGGTGTATATAGGCTTATTGCCTCTGATACCGGAACTCTTCAAAATCTTAAAAAATGCTTTATTATATACACCACATAAAAGTGGTTCTGGATTTAAATAGCAATCATCATCATCATCCCAGTGCCATGCATACCAAATGCTTTACTGGTTCCTCATCCTCACTCCCGGTTACGCGTATGAGCTAACTCTCACCCCGGTGACTCTAGCGTTGTCCGGCATAGAACGCAACACGCCTCTCCCGTCGCTGCGGAGAACGTCTTTCAGCTGGAGCAGGACCGAAAGAAAATCCGCCTCAGCCAATCAGAGTTGGAATCCTTCCACCACTAGGCGAGCCGCTTTTCAGAGCATTCCCCGGGGAGGTCACGGAAATAGTCGATGGTTGCCGCGTTCTTTGCTCTTCCTCTTTGCGGAAATAGGCGATGTCCGATCGCTGACGGAGAGAGTCGATGTCGGCTTGACGGAAATTACCGAGGTTTTCCGAAAGCGGAGTCTCAAAATCAGCGGCGGGGAGGGGAGAAGGTAGCATAGGCTTAAAATTCACGGCGAAGGCTTGCCGGGACGTGACGGAAATCACCGATGTTTCCCGAAGGGGAGTGTCTCAGAATCCAGACTGGAAGAAGGCGGGACGTAGATCTAAGAAAGAGGAGGGAGTATTTGGGGGTGGGTTTTTTTAAGAATGGGAGGAGCTGTGGCGGAAAGAGCCGACAACAGCCGACGTTAAGCGAAGGCGTCGTCGTCCGAGTTTCCCGGATGTAGTCGGACGGCGGTAGTGTTGGGAGCAGTGACTGAGGAAGGGGGGAGGAGGCAGCGGAGGGCGAGCGAAGGCGGATAGTGGCGGCGAGGGGGACGTCGTCGTCGTTGTTTACCGCACTCCTCCGTGTGTGTGCGTGCGCGCGCCTCCGGCTGCGGCGTCTCTCCTTCTCGCTGGTGCGGAGAGGAGATGGGCCCGTGAGCGCTGCTTCCCCTCACAGCCGAGCTGCCTGAGCCGCCCCTCCTCCTCCTCCTCCTCCCTCCCTTCCCCTCCTCCTCTTCCCTGTCCCCGGTCGGAGCGCTGCTTCCCCCTCCCCCCTCGGCGGCGCCCGTGGCCCGGCCGCGCCCTCCTGGTCCCCTCAGTCTCTCACACACAGGCCGGGCATTGATGGTAATGTATGCGAGGAAACAGCAAAGACTCAATGATGGGTAAATAACCCCCCTCCCCCTCCCCGTTCCGCCCTCCCGTCTACTCTTCTCTTCCTTCCCCCCCCCGCCTCCCCGCTGCCCCCCGATACCAACGGCCAGTAACGGTCGCTCGCTCGCTCACGTAACGTCTTTCTCTCTCTCTCTTTCCAGCTGTCACGACCGCAAGGGGGACTCGCAGCCCTACCAGGTACCGACTTCTTCGGCCGCCGCAGTCCCCACACTGATAGGCCCTGCGGCGGCAACAACTGGAGTGTGGGAGGGCGAGCAAAACTACTCGAGCGCAGGCCTCGGCCGCCCCTGTAGGCCGCGCAGGAGCAACCGCTTCCCTTTCCTCTGCTCCGCGCGCGCGGCGGCCGAGGACCGGGAGCGGCTGCAATAGCGGCGGCGGCGGATTCCCTTCCCCGAGTGCGAGGGCCTGGTCGAAAGCGAGGCAACGAGAGGCCTAGGCCCGATACGGCCGCAGTAGGACGGGAGGGGGGGGCGCATTGTTTTTTCCTACGAATGAAAGAGGTGGTGGTGGTGGGGTAGTAATGCGTTGAAAATTAACATTCGAAGAGGGCTATATTTTATTCGCCCCCCCCCCGCCCCCGTTCGCGCTTTCCTAAGGGAGGAAATATGAGCAGGATAGTTTCTAGGCCTTGGGCTATAGTGACTAAAGTCCGATGGGAATTCTAGTTTTTCACATTCTTTCAGTGAGAAAATCTTAAATTGGAAGTAAGCAAAGGTACATATAAATATACTTGAAAACACTGGGATGAGGTGCAGAAACATTGGCTTTCCCTCTCACATATGCACACAAACGGTTTGGAAGAACTAGGGGTGTAAATAGGATTACTTGACCATTGCACTTTCATACCTAACTTATCAGGTAAGAAGTAAAATTTGACAATTGGAGGCTGCAGTCAGTGACAGTTGCATCTAATATAAACATCCAGCACCCAGAGGCTTGCATTGTGAAAACATGCAGGTGAAAAGAGCTGCTGACCAAAGCAGCTTACAGTGTGCTGTGTTCAGTATAATAAAAGGTGCTGTTGGTGCTAAATACATATATAGTAGTTCTAACACATGTAGACCATATCCCTTTTCTACAACTACAAAGTTTATAGCATTTCTAGTACTTTTATGAGAAATGTTTATGTTACATATCAGTCAGCCTGGCTTTATAAACAAGCGGTCCCATTGAATAAAATGGGGTGTTTATATTGTTTATGTGGAATAAGCTATTGAGGTGGGGAAAAGTGAAGAGGTGTATACTAGTATCAGGCGCCCCATAGGCTTTGCCATGTCACTTACGCACTTGTATGTGGTAATAAGTCATTTTTCATTAGTTAAGTATAAAATTGTTGTTCCCCACAATCGAAAGAATGTTACTACACTGCATGTGTATGTCATAGTCTTTAATACCTCGTGAAACAATTAAGATTGTAATCTTGTACCTACTTATTTGGGCATAAGCCTCATTGAACTTGGTGGGGTTTACTTCTGAGTAAACATGCATAGGATTGCACTGTAAAAAGGTAATTCTGTGAACATTCACTTGGGATTAATCGCCATTAAACAGTGGGACAGGTAGAGGGTTGTGAGGTAAAATACTTCAGAAGAAAGCTTGAATCAAATGAACATGCACATACTGCCCTAAATGCATTACTTTGAATAAGTTTTAATGATCAGAAGTAGAACTTGTTTGTGATAAATTGGGAGTAGGGATGAAACAGCCAAAATTACTTGTTGCTAGATTTGAAAAATGACGAGTTATGGCTGGGATCTAGACAATTGTGAAACTAGTTCCATGAATCAAGAGGGTCTATAGGCTGTCATCCCCCCCAACAACTTTTCCTAGATGGCAAGGGTTTCTGAAATGGGAATGTTTCAAAAACAAGTTTGTGAGATAGTATGGAGGTCAGCTATTGAGGGTGGGGGAGTAAAAAATTCTTTTAGGCTACCATGAGCCCTTTGTATATGCCTAAGGGCACAATCCTATGCATGTTTAGACAAAAATAAGTCATATAACTCTTAGCATCCCCCAGGCAGCCATGCTGCTTGGGGGATGCTGGAAGTTGTAGGATTTATTTCTGTCTAAACATGCATAGGATTGTAACCCTGAGTAACTCTTTGGATGCCAGTCATTGCTTGGACATTACCTAACATTATATGAAAACCTAGAGGATAAAAGTATTGGTTGTAAATTCTGTGGCTGCTACTGAAACCACAGCTTAGAAATTTGTTCTTCTGTTGTAATTTTTTCCAGGCTCTTAAATACTCATCAAAGAGTCATCCCAGTGGTGGTGATCACCGGCATGACAAGATGCGAGACACCACAGACCCTTCACCACCAAATAAAATGTTGCGGAGATCTGATAGCCCTGAAAACAAATATAGTGACAACACTGGACACAGTAAAGCTAAAAGCATACATACTCACAGAGTTAGAGAGAGGGATGGTGGTGAGTTATCTTTAACTTATTTTAATACGAAATTCTGCTAGCTATTAAAACTTGCATCAAAATAAAGCATATCAATGAAGTGAAGGATTTACCTCAGCATTATTTCAGTCCAGTCACAACACTACCTAAAAATGAAATACACAGATAGTGTTTTTTGTTTCAATCTACTTTATTTTCCTTTCGTTATACTTAGATGCTTGGCTTTTCATATATTATAAATGAAAGCTTGCTGACCTGATGACCAGAAGATTAAATGATACTTCCTTTGAATTTTCAATCTTCTTAATTTCTTGAATTTGTTTTCTACTCAAACTTACTGTCTTGCAAAGTTGGAATTACCTTGGGACTAATATCAATTCTGTAGCAAGATATAGCAGGCTCTAGAGTAACTGACAGCAGTTCATTAGTTACATCAAATATACAACATAGCATGGAGTGCTCCTAAAATACACTGTTTGGGTTACTATTTAAATAAATGGAAGGTAACTTAAAAACATGATCAGTGGCGAAGGGGGTTGGAAGTGGAAAACTGAGATTCTAACTACATTACAATCTCCAGTCCTTTGTTGATAACTTTTGCTGCAATCTGTATATTTAGGCTTCTGCACTTGGAAAGCATTGCTGGTTGTCTTTTTGCCAGAGTGCTGTCCAAGGTAAAAACACCATGCCCCAGCAAATGAGGCTGTATATGTTGTCATTCTTGCTGTTTTGGGCCCTACGCTGATCCAAGTATTTAGAAGGAGGTGGAGGGTTGCCACTCAAATCACTGGCCTCTGCTTAGGATGTGTATATGGATCTCTGTATCCAGCAGCTGCTTGTGCTATATGCAAAGGTTTGAAGATTGGCAGCTTCGTTCTTACTAGTAACATTTCAAGTTAAGTGTAATGGGCAAATATGGATTTCTTGGATTTTTATTAGTATTGAGAGATTTTACTTAAGTGATGATTTCTAAAAAGTTTTTTCCCCTGTTTCATTGTAAGTATTTATAGTACTGTTTTTTAAAAAACCAAACCAAAACAATTTTACTTCAAGCTCTGTGTATCTTATGTATTTAGAATACATAACATTTTTCATTCCTTCAATCAAAGTGTGATAGATGTTTTGAGCATATGTTTCAATTTAGAATAGGGTTATGATTAAATTAAAAATAATTTGGCAAATCTGAATGAGAAAGAGGGCATTTGCTGGTGTACAGTCCCAGTTGTAAAGTACCCATGGCACTTTACAACTCACAGTTTTTGTGTGCGTATTGCTTCAGTTCTTAATCAAATTTTCTCATAAAATAGGACTTCTGGGGAAATGCTTTGGCATTTGCACATGGGTGTTGTCCTCCTGAAAACAACCATTGTTCTCTGTGTCGTTGGGTCGTGGAGAAGTCCACGAAGTCTGAATATGTAACTTGAGATCAGATTATGAATGTGAGGCAGGAGGAAAGGATTTTGAGCCTTCTAAGGCAGTGGCTTTTTAACTGGTGGGTTGATCACCAATGTAAGGCAGGTCAAATCAGATGTGATGCCACATCTTCCTTGTTTGTGGAAAATACTGCTTATTTCAGAATAAGAACCAGAAGGAGAATAAGAGGAAGGAAGAGGAGAGGGAAAAACTACTAAAGGTAAAGGATGGATGTACACAATTTTAAAAAAATATTAAATATTGCAATTGGGGTTAAACAACAGATTCCAGGACTTAGAAATCTGAAGAATGAAGGATTTAATTACAGTAGGCTATGGGGTCTAGGAGTTATGTCAGTCACTTCATGGGAAAAATAATTAAAGTTTTACATTTGAATTTTATTATGTCGTTTATAACAAGCTATTTAAGTGAAACAATTACATTTGAGTTCACTTTTGAACTACACCTATTTAAAGCAGATAATAGATAACAATATAATAATGAATTATTGCCCTGAGAGATGGCGAACAGCTTGCATGTCCTACATGTTAGGAAATTTAGGGAAATCTTGCTGCTTTGAACCTGTTGGTCAGCCAGCATGGCTTCGTAGAACTAGGCTCACTTGTAGGAACTGTAGTGGTATTTGTTTCCCTCCAGTGCACTTTACTACAGTGTTATTTGAAGGAAAAGAGATTGTATTGTGGCTTGTAGGGAAGCAGGTCTGAATTTCAGCTTGAGAGGCAGTGTGGTGTAATGAATAGAGCATGGAACTGGAAAGTCCTGGTTTCAAATACCCCACTTGGCCTTTAAGCTTTCTGGGTGGTCTTGATCTCTCAACCAATCTCCTCATTCAGGGCTATTACGAAGATAAAGAGGGATTACTACAAATACACTACCATGAGCTACCTGTTGAAAGAGTGGAGTAGAAAAGTGATGGCAAAACTAGTTTAAGTACATAATCCTAAGAGATCGTTGCCTCATAGAGGCCTCTGAGGTTGGAATTCTCTGTTTATCCTATGACCTGCTGGCAGGAACCAGGTAGGGTGGGAGGAGGATGGTGGTAAATATGCCTCTCATCCCTGCTTTACTTTACAGGTTCAGCTAGACAAGCTTCTTGGATTGTCTAGCTGACTAATTCTGTTGTGGGTGGGATCAGCAATGGTTTAGGATCCTGTGGATCTTGGCCTCTTCTCTCCATCCTGCTCTCTTTTCCCTCTCACCAAGCTCTTTCATTGTTGTTGGTGTGATCTTGGAAGAGCAGCCAACGTGCTGCTTTCTGTAGTGGCTGTGAAGGGTTGGGGGGAATGGTTTGGTCTCTCCTGAGGTCATAGCAGTGTCTACGGCATCAGGTTAGGGGAATTTGCCATAACTATTGGTCCCTGGTGTGGCCTCCCAGGGACCGTAGGATTGCTCTGAGAAGCAGACTTCTCAATGAAGCCAACAACATTTTAACCTGTTGGTTGTTTTACTGTGGTTTTAGTTTTTGTGAACCGCCCAGAGAGCTTTGGCTATTGGGCGGTATAAAAATGTAATAAATAAATAAAATAAATAATAAATATTTAACGAAAAAAGGAGACTATATGCAGTGGGTTGTTGACACAGTTTTTGTGCTATGATTTTATATGCTTGGAAATAGAGGGATGTATTGTCTCTATGAAGTCTTTTGTTAAAATGTAGGCTATTATGAGTCTTGGCACAATGATATTTTTGGGTGTGGGGTGGGGAGAAATTGGTGTGGTAGGTATACTTTACAAATATTTGGCGAATGGATCTGACATACTGACTATAGGTTCCATTAAATAGTAAAGATTGTGACAGACAACCCTAATCCTGTTCTCTTCTTTAGCTGTTGTGATGAAGGCATTATACATCAGGTGTAATTGCCTCTTTAAAAAGTTTCTTTCTACTACTTCACCAGTGAAGTAGTAGTGCTGCTAGATGAGTGAGGCTGCTTCTGTAAACGCACAGTGGAATGATTGAAATTGTGTGTGTTCTACATCTCCACCTTCCTACCCCTTCCCCCAAGTCTGATGTTTAGGGTCTTCTCCAGTATTGCTGCAATAGTGTTGAAGCCTGCTGTTGCCCTGGTACAGGTAGCAACAAGGGATGAAGGCCTGTGTTGGTTTCCTTGCCACACTGAAGCAGAATAATGGGCCTTTACTAGCATTTGCCCTTGTTAAATATTCCTATGTCACAAAAATGCACAATTCTAGGTACTATACATTTGGGAGTCGCGTAGGTTCATCATTTAAAACATAAGTGACTTGTCGCTTGCACGAAAGCAAGGTAGCAGAAAAGCATTATAAGCTGATGTTTTATATTTGAAAGATCTTAATCTTTTGTGTTTCTATGCTAAGCTTCACACTAAAAGCTAAATATATTGCATGAGATCAGGCTAAAATGTCATCTTCCTTCCATATTGTGTATAGAAATAAATGCAAGCAAATACATTCATCCTGACCAATTTGCTTGGAAGTAAATTCCATTGAAATCAGTGGAAGTAAGTTTGGGAAAAAATAGGACTGAAATGTTAAGGGTTCTCATCCCTTCCAAGAAAATACTTCAGGCCTCAAACTGAGTTGCTTACAACTTAAAACATACTGTTAAACACTATTGATAACAGGATTTGTTTTTGTTGAACCTCCTTTAGGAATTGACAGTGTCATAGGCAAACACTAGTTTGTTAAGCAAACCGTCAAGTCTCATGATAAGGGTAAGTTTTTCCTAGGTTGAAACTCTTGATGTGAAGAGTTACATTGAAAATCTGGAAATGGGGGGAAAGATAGAAACTGCTCATTTGTCTTTCCCATTCCAGAATAGCGCTGTAAAGGCGTGGACCCCCGCCCTGAAAAAGTAGGAAAACCCCTGTTTTTCCTCATTTCCCCCCCCCAAAGACTGCCCCCCCAAAATTGAACAGCTTTGGATTATGATTATATATTTTTTTAGAATTTAAGACCAAGGATTTATATATTGTTACTCAGCTTTTATGCTCCCAAAAATTATTTCTAAAAACTATGTAATGAGAATACTTTTATAGAAAGATTAGAGGTTTATAAAAAATATACAAAAAAACAAAGCCAAGGGGGAAAATGTTTTTTAATCCTTTCTGTAAGATTCCCAGCATAGTTATTTCTTTCATTCCTTATTAAAAATTATTGATCTAAAGCATATTTTACTGATAGACATGCTTAGTAGAGTCACCATTGTGCATACTTGACAGTGTGGGTTTTGTTCTTTAGAGTCCTATTCACGACGCTGTAGCAGTCATTTAATGTAGTTCTAATCTAGTCAGACAATAATTATAAATTTAATAACTGAGTTTACTTTTAAAAGTTTTAATATATAATGATGATTTTATGAGCAAACTAAGTTATATATAAAATAACTTTAAGAACAGAAAGGCTGCTTTATGTTCCTAAAGTAGCCATCCCCAACCTGGTGCCCTCCAGATGTTTTGGACCACACTGCCTTGCATTCTTGACCATTAGCCATGCTGCCTGAGGTTGATGGGAGCTGAAATCCAAAATATCTGGAGGGCACCAGATTGGGGAAGGCTGTCTTAAAGCAACAGACTTGAGATGTGTGAAGAATTCTAAAAAGTATTGCTTATTTTTCAATTTTTCCAAAAATTTTGTGTCCCCCACCCCCACCCAAAAAACTGGGTGGGGGAAAACATTCTCCCCCCCCCCCCCCGCATCGCCTCAAAATTTCTGGAAGTTTTACATCACTACTCTGGAAGTATATTGTTCCTGTGTGGTGTGCAATAGGTCTTGGTATCAGTGGGGACTGATGCGGGTTCTTAGATTTTTTTGTGATTAGAAAAGACATCCTTGATCCTTTTCCTCCATATGAAAAGTGGGATGAAAGAGTGGTGTGCATCAGTTCTGGGAAAACAGGACTGTAACAGAGATCTTTCTGAGTTTCCTGAAAATGACACATTTTTTAAAAAGCACAAGAGGAACTAATTGAATGCCTGACCATGAGGAGGACATGAATTAATAGATAAGGTGCTGTCTTTAGAGCATGGGTACTGTCAAATGCTCTAGGTTTGAAAGCCAGGGATACTATATGTATGTATTACTTAAAAAACTTCAGTAAAGATGCTCCATCTCATTTTCCTAGATGAATTTTTCATAATGCATAACTAGTTAGGATAGAATGTTAAATATACCAGTAATACAAATTTAGATATAATAGCTTAAATATGGAAGGTTTATTTTATTGAAATGTCGTTCAGTCCCTATATCCTTGTTTTTTTACCTGAGTAACATGACAGTTGTAATGGTTTTTATCAATTGCTTAATGAATTAAGACTGCGATCCTATACCTATTAAACTTGGAACAAGGCCTACTGAACTCCGTGGGACTTCTGAATAGATATGTATAGATTTCACTGTCAGCGATTTTGCTCATGTTAGAGTGTTTTGATTAGCATCATTCCATCAGGAAAATAGTTTCAGCAATTGTCTTCTGGTAACCCAGATTAGGACAAATTTAGTTTAGCAGTTAATCTCAGGATGTGGCTAAAAGCACTGAATCTTACTTTTATTAATTAAAGAGTTCACACACTTGAGATGCAATTTCTGAGATGGATAGTGAAAAAGAGCATAAACTTGTAAGTGCTCATGATTTTGCTAATGTTCTGAATAAAGAGTTCTATACCTAACTTGTCACTTCAGCAAAATATAAGGCTGCACAAGTTTTTCTTCAGATCAGTTCTTATACTGGATGGGAGTTGGGATGTATCTACTTGGGTTTTCTTTAAAGCTAAAACAGAACAGTTTACAGAAAGTAAACATATCAGGTATTACAGCTCAACAATTTGTCATTAAACACAGAGGATGTATAAAATTAGGAATCAAGTAAGTAAATGCCTGATTTTTTAAAAAAAAATGCTCTAGGAGTGGGCAGAAGTTAGGTCTCCAGATGTTTTGGACCTCAACTCCCAGAAGTTCCTGACAGTATGGCCAATGGTCAGGAATTTGAAATTCAAAATATATGGCAATCTATTCTTTGTCCACCCTGCTCTATTGCAGCCTTTCCAAGTCTAGAGCTCTCCAGATGTGTTGTATTATAACCCCCATCATTTCCAGTCAACATGGACAATGATTGGAGATAAAGTAAATCATTGTAGAAGTGTAGATGCATCTGGAGGGCACAGTGTTGGGGAAGGCTGCTCTAGAGATTAAAAAGTGACTTGATACCAGTGATTGCCTAAGGTTCTATGGCTCATATTGGAAAAGGCCACTCCTAAGGTGACCTGGACCCCAATCATGTAGTGGTGGTGGGGATTAAGGCTCAAAACCAAACCGCCTGAAACTTATTTGCAGCTGGGGCTGCTCTCTAGAATTGAACTATGGACTACTATAAGTTGCTAGCATGGGTATGACAACTTTGACTTCTGAGGTAGTGAATACTTTGTTGAGAGAGGGAGTGGTTCCTGCTGCCTTTAAGGAAGCAGTAGTGAGGCCTTTGCTAAAGAAAGCTAGCACAGACCTGATTACCTAGGGCACTTAACGACCAATCTCTAACCTTCCCTTTTTTGGCAAAGTTCTTCAGAATGTCGTGGCATCTCAACTCCAGATGGTTTGGGAGGAAGTTCATAGTTGGATCCATTAAAGTTCACATTGACGCCTGATTTGAGGCACTGTATTGTGATGATTCTAATCTTTCCTGTGGGTCAGTCCCAGAATATGGTGTTGGAGGATTTCTGTTACACTCCATGGCCTTTAGCTTAGGGGGTGTCTCAGGGTTCCAGTTTGTCCCCACTGCTATCTGGCTTTGGTGGGGGAAGTTATCTGGATGTTTGGGCTGCACTGTCACCACTGTTCAGGTCACCACAACTCTACCTTGCGTTTTGACCTACAAAATCCAGGGAGGCTATGGAACTCTTGAACATGTCTGGAGGTGTTTTGGGGATGGTTGAAGATCCACAGACTGGAACGTAATCCCGTTAAGACGGAGTTGCTATGGGTTGGGAAGCTAGCTGATCTGGATGGAGCCTGGATGGAGCTGATATCTGCCAGGCTTGTACTATTCCTGAAGGACCAAGATTGCAGTTGACCTTATTACCATATGTGGAGGTGGCAGCAGTGACCAGGAATTGCTACTTAACATCCAGTGTTAGATACTGTGATGCTCTTTACGTGGGGCTAGAGATGTAAAATTTCTGGAAATTTTGAAGCCATGGAAAAAACCTGTTTTTTCCCCGTTGTTTTTTTAAAAAAACAGAATTTTTTGGAAAAATTGAAATAATGCAATATTAGCAGTTTTTACAGATTGAAAGTCACTTTGTTACTTTAGGAACATAAAATGTAATTATGTCCAAATTGGTTTGGCATAAAATTATTACATTTGGTATATTAAAACTAGTGTATTCAAACAATTATTACAAATTTAATTTACTTTTTTTACTTTTTTTTGGTAACAAATGGAGCTACAAGCTCCTGAACTGTTAGGAAAACCTGAACTGTAAGAAACCTCTTTGGTTCTGCCAGTTTATGAGGAGCAGGCAAAAAACAATTTTAAAAAACAACTGAAGAAACCAACATTAGTAACAAAGAAAATTATGTCTCTGCTAGTCCTCCAGTGTCAAGACATAAAGCCCCCATTCCCATAAAAAACTGAGAAAAATGGAGGGAATGGACCAAAATTCAATGAATATGCATGAAATTTAATCAGACTCATTTTCTGACCTATAGCTATCAGTATTAGTTTCAGTCTCTGCTTCCATGGAAGTGCCCCTTAGAGGTAGAAATGCATCTTCCTCTTGTATTTGAGAGTTTTAGTCTCAGTTTGCAACCTAGGACTTGCTTGTCCTAGGTGCACAGACATTGTAATAATCTGATACTGTACATTTTTTAGAAACCATTTGGAGAAGTAAATATCTGAACACCTTGTCTTAAACATTTTATTTATCATGCTAAAATAAAACATCCCGTAATCTGTTTTTTTGTCATTTTTTTCAATTTTTCAGAAAAAAACCAAAAATGGTTTCGGGGAAAAACCATTCTCCCCCCCCCCCCCCGAATTTTTCCATTTTTTTTCCCAGGCCTTCACATCTCTACCTTTGAAGTCTGTTTGGAAACTTCAGTTGGAGCAAACTGTTGCTCACCTGGCTATTGATCTGGGCCAGGAGATAAAGCATGTAACACCAATTTTACATTAGTTGTACTGGTTGCCAGTACATTTCCAGGGCCAATTCAAGGTGCTGTTGTAAATCTGGCACCAAAATGTTTAGGGCATTAAAGGTTATCTTAACAATTGCCTTCACCAGTATGATCCTACCCATTTGTAAAGATCAGGTACTGTGCTTGCCAATAAGATCAATTAGGTTGGTGGGCATGGGAGAGAGGGTCTTCTCAGTCATGGTCCTGCAGTTGTGGAAATCTATTACAACTAATCTACACATAGCCCTATAGTGCAGGCGTTCAAACAGGCCTTAAACATCCTCCCAAGACTTCTGCTAGTTTAAAGTGTTAAATGTAAATATTTGTGGAATAGTTTATGTCTACATTGCAAGGTACTCTCTCAGTGCTATATGATAATTTTTATGTACCTTTTAAAATGATGCAGTATTTTATGAAATATGTTTTATTCTGAATATTATATATTTGACAATGTTAATGATATTTTTTTAAATTTATTTTTTATTTTATTTAGAGTATTTTTATCCCGCACCTCAGCCAAAAGGCTCTCAGAGCAGCTTACAATTTATCAATAAAGAAGACAGTCCGTACCCTCAGGCTTACATTCTAAAAAAGGCACGACACACAAGGAAAAGTGGATGGGGAGGGAAGAGGGAGAAAATAAAAAGAAATTAAGGAGACTGTTTAAGCTGGTGGGAAGGCCCTGCTCCATCCTCTCATCTCCCAATGGAGGGGCAACAGCTCCTTCTTCTTCCCCACAGGGTGAAGATGGCAATTAGCCCTGTGGGGGGGTGTCCAGCTGAAGCAGGCTCTGATGGTCCCTGCCTGCTCCAGTCCCCCTCGCATCTTCTTCCCCACAGGGTGAAGATGGCAGTCAGCCCTGTGGGGGAGGGGGGGTCCAACTGAAGCAGGCTCTGATGGTCCCTGCCTGCTCCAGTCTCCCTCGCATCTTCTTCCCCACAGGGTGAAGATGGCAGTTAGCCCTGTGGGGGGTGTGTGTGTCCAACTGAAGCAGGCTCTGACGGTCCCTGCCTGCTCCAGTCTCCCTCGCATCTGTATTTTTACAACTGTAACATCATTTCACTTCAGATACAGACTATGATTTAAATTCAGAGCTGATTTGTTGTAGGCACTAAGTACTATATGTACTGTAATGCATCTTACTTGGTGTTGTATGGTGTCTTGTGAGGGCTATGCCCTAGGAAGTTGGCCTAGAAATGCTTAAATAAAAATAACTGTATGAGGAAACATTGTTGGAGTTGTTCATGTACTGTTACTGTATTCTGATGTTCATCCTAGTTGTCATTTCAGAAGCTTGTTTTTGGTTTGACTGAGATTTCACAAAATTAAGACCTAAAGATGGTTTGATTTTAATACTGTATTTTTTGGATTGTGTGCTCTTATCTTTCTCTTGAAAATTAACTTTCATATGCTAGATTCTATCTGTTTTAAAGTTGTGCAGAGCATAAGAAACTTCAGTGCTTACTCCAGTAAAGAATTTTGTCATCACACAGGTCTCATTACTAGTAATAAAATCACTTATATATGTTTTAGAAATAATTCAATGAAAACTCCTTTGCTTTCATAGCTTCTTGTATTCATGACTTCTTTCAGTTTACAGTCGTATGAAAAAGAAAGTACGCCCTCTTGGAATTGTATGATTTTACATATCAGGACATAATAACAATCATCTGTTATCATACTGTTTAGACCTTAGCAGGTCTAAAAATTAGGTAAATACAACCTCAGATGAACAACAACACATGACATATTACACTGTGTCATTATTTAACAGAAATAAAGCCAAAATGGAGAAGCCATGTGTGAAAAAGTAAGTACACCCTTACTGCTTCCATAGGAATTAAGATGCTAAGCAGCAGACAGGTGCTGCTAATCAAATGTCTGTGATTAATTGATCATCAGCAAGTATGACCACCTCTATAAAAGCCAAAGTTTTTTCAGTTTGCTGGTCTGGAGCATCCAGGTGTGTGTTAACACAATGCAAAGGAGGAAAGACATCAGCAATGATCTTAGAGAAGCAATTGCTGCTGCCCATCAATCTGGGAAGGGTTATAAGGTCATTTCCAAACAATTTAAAGTCCATCATTCTACAGTGAGGAAGATGATTCAAAAGTGGAAAACATTCAAGACAGTTGCCAATCTTCCCAGGAGAGGACATCCCAGCAAAATCACTCCAAGGTCAGACCGTGCAATGCTCAGAGAAATTGCAAAAAACCTGAGTTACATCTCAGACTCTACAGGCCTCAGTGAGCATGTTAAATGTTAAAGTTCATGACAGTACAATTAGAAAAAGACTGAACAAGTATGGTTTGTTTGGAAGGGTTGCCAGGAGAAAGCCTCTTCTCTCTAAAAAGAACGTGGCAGCACGGCTTAGGTGTACAAAGTTGCATCTGAACAAACCACAAGACTTCTGGAACGATGTCCTTTGGACAGACGAGACCAAAGTGGAGAAGTTTGGCTATAATGCACAGCGCCACGTTTGGTGAAAACCAAACGCAGCATATCAGCACAAACACCTCATACCAACTGTCAAGCATGGTGGTGGAGGGATGATGATTTGGGCTTGTTTTGCAGCCACAGGACCTGGGAACCTTGCAGTCATTGAGTCGACCATGAACGTCTCTGTATACCAAAGTATTCTAGAGTCAAATGTGAGGCCATCTGTCCGATAGCTAAAGCTTGGCCGAAATTGGGTCATGCAACAGGACAATGATCCCAAGCACACCAGCAAATCTACAACAGAATGGCTGAAAAAGAAAAGAATCAAGGTGTTGCAGTGGCCCAGTCCAGACCTCAACCCGATTGAAATGCTGTGGCGGAACCTTAAAAGAGCTGTGCATAAACAAATGCCCTCAAACCTCAATGAACTGCAGCAACGTTATAAAGGAGTGGGCCAAAATTCCTCCACAACGATGTGAGAGACTGATAAAGTCATACAGAAAATGATTACTTCAAGTCACTGCTGCTAAAGGTTGTTCTATAAGCTATTGAATCATAAGGTGTGCTTACATTTTCACACATGGTTTCTCCATTTTGGCTTTATTTCTGTTAAATAGATCATGACACGGTGTAATACGTCATGTGTTGTTGTTCATCTGAGGTTGTATTTACCTAATTTTTAGACCTGCTAAGGAACAGATGATTTTTATTACGTCCTGATATGTAAAATCATACAATTCCAAGAGGGTGTACTTTCTTTTTCACACGACTGTATATGTTGTAGATCAACCCAGTCTATTGATATGCTCAGCAAATCTGAAGCATTCCATTTAAACTATTTCCCTTCATTTAATAATATCTTTTATTACCCATGATGTCAGACACAGTCTTGTAATGATCTTAATATATCTCATAATTCTTGAGGACAGGTATTCTGTATTTTGCAGTGGACATTAACGATTCTTTCCCAAAGTCTAACGCAAGATTTCTGTGCTACAAATAGCAGTAGAAACATTTGTTTTGAAATGATCCCTTTCTGCAAGCCTGTATTGAACAATAATTTTTCAAAACCTGAAAAGCAAAGCAGGTTTTGCCTAGTCAACTTTTCTAATAAAAAAATGATAATATCAAAATAGTTCTGTAATAGTCTTTCTACAGCTGCTCAGCATTTCAAGTTATTAAAGTGGTATGTGTGCATTCTTAAATTAATCCAGGTATGAGAGAGACGAGCATGGATTCCAGCAAACTGAATGAAAATATTCAACCTAGGGTTGCTAAAAATCAATTTTTTAAACTGGAAAATGTTTTTAATTATTATTTTTAGTTTAAATTAGATTTTGATTTTTTTAAAAAGAATTAGTTAAAAAAGAGCCTAGGTCAAAGATATCATCATGAATAATTACACAACTTCTAATTATATTGGAATCCAGTAGTTTATGAAGAGGGATCTAACCTGATCAGTCCTATTCTGCACTGCAGGTTGTGTACAGAAGTGTATGCTCTCCCTCTCAAGTCCTTGTCTCTCTAAGTGCAAAGACAGAGAAAGTAAATGAATAGAGAATTTGGGGACATGGAATAGATCTGAACAAAAAGGAGGAGTCTTGATATAAATGCAAGAGATAGGAGAGAGAAATAAAAAGTGAAACCAATAGTCAACTGAACATATTCATGCAGTCCTGACTCCTGAGGAAACTTCTACTGTATATATATCCTCCATTTAGAAGGGAAATACCTAGCATGGCAGCAGCAGGCTGTACAAAGAGAACCCATTTGGGAATATTTTGTTAATGTACCTTTGGTGGTTGAAATTGCCTAAATTTTCTTTTTTAAGAACTTTTACTTCCGTTTAAAACTGAAATAGTTAACCATTCAAAAAAATTCATGTGTGCTTTTTTGACTGGGTTCACACAACAAGCTAACCCATGATGGGATGTTTTCTTGAACAATCCATGATGGGTGAATGTGTTGTCTGTGAGCTGTGTTTCCTACCCAGAGTGGCTTGTTTCCCCCCAAACAACCCATCTGTAGAACCCATGGTCTGTTTTGCCTATGGTGGGTTAGCATGTCATCTGTTGTGTCAGCTTGGTTTATGGAAATTGCCTATAGAGGTGCTTGGCAAGAGTGGCCAAAATGCTGTGCTCCTCTGTTTCTCTTGAACAATCCCTGAGCAAACTTGTTTTCCTACTACATTCAGCTGTGTTTCTGTCTCCAAATCAGCTCTGCGCAGTTCCCAAGCAGTTTCACGTGTGGATAAATCCTCACTTTTCCATGAAAATGCGAAGTCCTGCAATAATCTTGTAGTGCATGTGGTGGCTCCTCTTAATAGGAAGCTATATGTTAAAGTTCATTACATTTTTTTCAAACTTTCAAGGAGTAAGAGCTCCCCGCCCTTGTTGTTGGACATGTGCAGAGAAAGGGGACCTGGAAAGGGGTTGAAAATCTGCAAAGCAAGCTGGGATACCTGCCTGACTGGGCAGGATTACTGCATGAGGAGTAGGGGCCAGGGGAGGAAGAAACCCACTGAGCTGCGTAGCGTGTTTGTCAGATCATCTGATGGGAACACAGTAGGTTGTTTGCCAAACAACCTATTCTGCATAGCTTTTCACCCACCATGGGTTAATTAGCGTGATGTGTGAACAGGCCCATTGTGACTATCAAGTAGAGCTATTACCAAGTAATTTCTAGAAGGGGTCTGAAGTCCTACTGTGACCAGTTTGCAAGACATTTTGCAGATAAAATCACTTGCATCCGCTCTGACTTGGGTGACATGTTTATTTCAGAATATGCCTCTGTGGTCATAAGGGCACTGTCTAACCACCTTTGGATGGCTTTCAGCTTGTGTGGCCTGAGGATATGAGCAGGTTATTGGAGAGAAGGCATCTTTATCTTTCATTAGAAGGTGTCTGGTTTAATCTTATAGATGTTGCATTACCATTTTAATTTTGATGGTGTATTTGTTCTGAAATGTTTCTCACAGATTTTGGTGACTGTTCTTTGCTTCACTTGTTCACCAGCCTCTGCCTTTATCCTATGCTTTGTATAAGCATTTGTATGCTCTGCCAGAGGGGAGAGAAAGCTAATGCAGCAGTAAGAAACCTGCTTTTTCTTCAAAAACTACTCTGAGCCTGGGTTCGGATGACACACTACTCAGTGGTTGATTAAATAGTCCACGGGGGATTAAGTAGTCCACTGTTGACTATTATTGTGTCTGTCGAGCATTTTTCACACAATGGTTGGTTATTTCCCAGAAATAACCAACGCAAATAATCAACGATGTGCAGAGTTGATGATCTGCACAACCATTGATTATTGTGTTGTGTGGCGGGCTCCGTTAACTATTTCATGTGCTTACAGAGTTGCGAGGCAAGAGCAGCAAAAACACCTGCAGCTCTTGTCCAGCGGGGCTCTGTAGGCGTGTATCATTCATCCCAGGAAGCGCGTGGGGAACCACCAATCATGCAGCTCCCCCACGTTTCCCGGGAAGTGGAATTCCATGACAATTTGAATGTCCCGAGAAACTGTCAGTTAGTTCTTCGTATGTTTCTACTGCAAGCAGACTTTTCTGGATTAACTACAGTTCTGCTTAGGTACTTTGGGGCACTGATGTTGCATTTGATTTTTTTAAAGCCTCTTGCTGTACATGCTATTGGATGACATTTAGCATATCTGCAGCAGCAGTGTTTTAGCAATGTTATGCTAGTTGAGATTACTTCTGTACCTTTTGGAAAATACATTGTATTCCTTGCTAAATGAGTTAATTCTGAACTAACATCCAGTCTGTTTTTTGTTGTTGTTAGTGAAGGGCATGATGTGAGTGTAAATTGGGGTTATTGGTCACCTGTCATTAATTTTGAGTTTACTTGGTAAGAGTAGGGGTCCAGTTGCTCTTTCCATCGTTTAATATGTGACAAGAGCAGGAGGGAAACTACTTTCTTCTTTCTTTTCCCATCCAATGTTAACCATGTTGGTCTTTAAAACTAACACTGTCACACTTTTTAAGATGTAAAAAATTAGATAATGCAGATACTCTGCTTCATTCTTCATATATGATAGTACAGAATTTATTAGCCATTACTCATATTATCAACATCTGTTGCCACTAATGCATGAGTTGCAACAAGTTGATTGCTTGGATTTATTTTCTAATGAGAACTTCACATAGTGGAAAGCAGGAAAGGGTCAGTTCCCACAGTGCTTGCTGTGTTTCTGTTTCTGAGGGTTGGAGGGGAGGTATGGCATAGTTAATCTCTTGATATACTGAGGTAAAGTCACTTTAGGTTGTGCCAACATAGGGTAGCTGGATTGGTTGTCAAGTTTAAGAGGATTTTTATCTAATTCCTTAACTTTGTCAGAATACTGTGGCCTGAGGTCAGAATGGGTAGAAGAGTGGGAATGAAGAGAGCTTTCTCGCCTTCTCCTGAGTTGTGCTTCAGTGACAGCAGGCATCTGTTCCACCACTGGGAAGGCCCTCTCCCTTGTTGCCATCCTCCGAGCTTCCCTTAAGATAAGGAGAGCTTCAGTTAAGTATTTCTGCCTCTCTGAACTGTTGGTTTTTAAAGCAATAGCTGTAGTGAGACAAAAATTACTGCAAACTGAAACAAGGAGAGACTCCTGCCTAACCTCATGCCAGACGTCTGGAAAAAAAAATCAAAACCTAAAAAGAAAAGTCACTGCTCCCAAGCCTAAACTTGGGAGCTACTGATTATGGAAGGCAGAGCCAAGACTGAGTTCTGTTCCTCCCCTTCAAGGTGGATACAAGTCAGATCTGATTTGCCCTGCCTTCCATGGAAGTGGGAGCCGATCCTTTCCTGCCTGCTCCACTCCCCTCTGAACAAGAATGCTTGTTTCTATTATTATTATTTATTTATTTATTTATTTATATGGCACCATCAATGTACATGGTGCTGTACAGAGTAAAACAGTAAATCTCAAGACCCTGCCGCATAGGCTTACAATCTAATAAAATCATAGTAAAGCAATAAGGAGGGGAAGAGAATGTAAACAGGCACTGGGTAGGGTAAACAGGCACAGGGCAGGGTAAAACTAACAGTATAAAGTCCAGTGGAGCTTCCTTCTGCAAGTTCTGCTGACCTGACCTGTTCCAGAAATAATTGGGGTTATGTTTAGAACTGTTTTAGACCAACTCTGTTGTGCTAGCAGAGGTTCTGCTAGTGCAGTCAGGCTTAGATACTGCCGGTGTCTGTACAAATTAATTAGTAGTTAGGACAAGAAAGAGGTTTGATCGAAACTTATTTCAGTATACAAAGGTGAACAAGTTTAATCTTTCTATTTGTATATGCTGGTTTGAATTTTCTGAAAATTACATTTTGTGTAGAATCTGGAGAGCCCCAACTTCATAAAACTGTTGGAGTCTTTTCCTGCAGTTAAAATGCTTCTTAGGTTGCTCTTCTAGAATTAGAATCCCTTCTCCTTACATGAACAATTTAACCTATATGTACTGGTATTCTATAGTTCTCCCTTTTTCTAATGCTTAAGTGTTAAGTAGAACGCATCCCAGATAAACAGAAAGTTATAGAGCAGTGCATGTAATGGGTGGTTATAATGCTCTGGTCAGAATAGAATCTTCAGGGGTGCACGCATCATAAGTAGTAATAAATGGACATTTATGTTCAGTTAGTGTTTAACTAGCATTTCATTTTTTGAGCTGTAGTCTGTTCAGATTTGCACAAGTTCATACTTGTCCCTCTGTCAATAACTTAACTGCTTTCCAGAAAATTATCCTACTTCCACTTTACTTGCTATTATGTAGTGTAAGAAAATGAATGGTAATAGCAGTTTGGTCCTGAAGAGGAGTGAGCTGTCCAGCATTCAAGGACCTGGGTTTAGTGCAGGGTAGACTGATTTGATTTAAATCAAGGAGCTAAGCAAATTTGAGATTGCCAAAGAATAACACCTGATTTAAAATCAGGTTTTCAATTTATATTTTAGGAAATTCCTGAAAAATAAGGCTTGCAAAAATTATTAAAACATCCACAACTAAATTAACCTTTAGACTGGGTGGAGCATATACTTATTTATTTATTTATTTATGGATTTTTATGCCGCCGTTCAGCCAAAAAAGGCTCTCACGGCGGCTTACAAAAGTATTTCTTGACAGTCCCTGCCCACAGGCTTACAATCTAAAAGACATGACA
Source organism: Elgaria multicarinata webbii (assembly GCF_023053635.1). Lineage (NCBI taxonomy): Eukaryota > Metazoa > Chordata > Lepidosauria > Squamata > Anguidae > Elgaria > Elgaria multicarinata. The sequence continues at coordinate 26,190,272 of NC_086171.1, forward strand.
CAAAAGGAAAGGGGATTGGGAGGGAGGAGGAGGAGGAGGGGGGGGAAAAGGAAAGCAAATTCAGGCACTACAATCTTAAACTACTTAAACAGTAGTTTCCTAAATAATTATCAATATAATGCTTACAAAATCTACTCTTTTCTAATTTGTGCCGAATTGCATGGAAATACTAACAAATTTAATTATTTGCACCACAAAATGAAAATGCAATATGCATTGCTATTTGCTTCTCTATTTACATGCACAAAGATACGAAGCAAATCTATTTTCTTGCAGACTAGTGCCCATCAGTTTCCAGAATGGTGAGCTATATTAGTTAATGGGCTAAATACTTGAGAGAAGCAGTAAATGTTCAGATTGTTGACTGGTAGATACAATAGTGAGAAAAAGTTTGTGAACCCCTTAGGATTGTCACATATTTCCAACCTAAAATGTTATTAATCCTAAAGGAAAAACCTGACTAAACAAATACACAAAGATGGTCTTTCTCAATATTTATTTATCCACAACTGATTCAACATTCAATATCCATGTGTGAAAACATATGTGAACCTTTAGATTTAGTACCTGGTTTCACTCTCTTGAGCAGTAATTATTTTAAGTAAGCATTTCCTGTAACTGTTGGTCACTCACATCAGTTTTGAGGAATTTTTGGCTCATTCCTCCTTACAGAACTGTTTTAACTCAGTGACATTTGAGGGCTTCCTTTCCCGAACAGCTCGCTTCAACGTTTTGATGAGTTTAGGTCCAGACTTTGATTAGGCCGTTCTAAAAGACAGATTTTTTTCGGCAGCCATTCTTTTGTTAGACATGCTTATATGTTTAGGATCATTGACCCACTTTTGGTTCAACTTCAGCTCATGGACAGATCGCCTGACATTCTTCTCTAGAATCTTCTGATACATTGCAGAATTCATAGTTGTGTCAAAGATGGCAAGTTGTTATTTATTTATTTATTTATTTATTTATTACATTTTTATACCGCCCAATAGCCGAAGCTCTCTGGGCGGTTCACAAAAATTAGTTGTTCAGGTCTTGAGGTTGCGAAGTTGACCCAAATCATCACATTCCCACCACCATGCTTGATGGTTGGGATGGGGTTCTTTTGTTCAAACTCAGTGTTTGTTTTTTGCCAAACATAACTTTTCTCATTGAGGCCAAAAGGTTATTTTTGACCTGAATGATGCACTGCTTTGTTCTTGGAAAGATTTTGGTAGGATGACCTCTCCTGCATACAGTGACTGTGGTCTTGCACCTTCTCATTTGTAAACTATTTGTCTGACAGTGGATTGGTGAAGCCCCAAATCCTTAGAAATGGTTTTATAACCATTTCTACACTGACAAGCAGAAATGACTGCTTTTCTGAAGTCCTCAGTGATGTCTTCTGATTGTGGCATGAGGTGTTTCTGCACAACCACATGGTGAAGACCAAACTCACAAAGTTTCTGTTCCTTTTATGGGGGGGGGCAACTTCACCCCTGAAGATCTACCTAATTAATTAAACACCTGATTCTAATTATTCTCTTTAACTGAGCTGATGCAACCAGGAGTTCACTTACTTTTGCACATACCCTGACTCTTAAGTACTCATTGCCTAATTTATGCATCATTTTATTTCACGAGACACAAAATTCGTTAATATAAACCTCTTGGATATTTAAAAAAGTAATGGTTTGATTCAAGAAAGCTCTCATGGTAAAAGTGGAATTTCCATAATTATTAGGATTTACTAACATTTTCTCAACACTGTAATGAATATTTTCGACTTACACGTAACAGAGTAGGCAGAATCATAAAACGGGAGTATGAGATTACTCAGTGTTACTAGATGGTTGTGGTTTACGACAGTGGTTCCCAATTGGTGGTCCGCGTAACCCACCCAGGGGGTCCGTGGCACCATTCACCTATTAGCTCTGCAAGGTCCGCATTTTAATAAAAGAAAATGCGCTGTCTCCCGCGCTCTGTTTGCTTCGACGGTGACGTCATGCGCGAAAGCACCCGTGTGATTTAGCGATTAGCTTCAGAGATTACTTCCCTTTACTTAATCCTGAAAACTCATGTAGAAGGAATCGTTTTGAATGTGGTGATGTACAACTAACAACTCTATCTGCGGAAGAGCAAGTTGCACTTGTTGATGTGACTTGTGATGGTTCATTGAAATCATTTTTCAAAGAATATAGACTGGACCAATTCTGGGTGAAGGTTTTTCCTGATTATAAGAAGTTAGGTGAAAAAACTTTGAAACATCTAGTTCCCTTTTATTCCACATATCTTTGTGAACAAACATTTTCGACATTTTGTTATATGAAGAACAAGCACAGAAATCGGCTCAATGTTGATCCAGATTTGAGATTAAAAGTAGGAGATATTGAACTGGATGTGGAAGGGATTGTTCGGGACAAAAAGAGGCATGATTTCTCCCATCACATTTAGGTTTAGTAGCTGCTAGACATGTCATAATTTGTTCAGTTGTAAACTAGACATTAATAAAATAAAATTTGTCTTTATATTCCTAACTAAATCATTGTCATTTTTGTGTGGTACTATCACAAATTTTATGGTCTGTTTTTTAGTATCCCTAAAATCCTTTGCTTATTAGGGGCTACCCCTTATTTTCTCCAAAAAATTGCTTCGCACGGGTAACTACCATAGAGATAACAAAATTTTCAAAAGTAGGGGGTCCATGGCTTGGCATTTGAAAAACAATGGGTCCAATTAGTACTTAGCTAATTGGGAACCACTGGTTTACGAAACAGATTGTGGAGCCAGGTGCAGGGGTCTATCTAGCCTTAATGATGATTTGACAGTCCCTGTTCCGTATCTAAACCATAATAGTAAATACATGATCTATATTGGCTATACTTATAATGGCTAATTTCTCATAGTTTGTTCTTTACATAGAAAAGCAGTCTTTGAACTCAGTTGTTTGATACAGTGTGCCTATATCCTTTAAATATGGACAAGAGATTGAGGTGTCAGATTATGTGCTTGTTTCACTGGCTCTTAGATGCAGATTTCAGTGTGTGCAATGGGGCTGGTGGAAGCAGGCTTTCCTGCCCCCTCTTCACCACAGCAGCCCTAAAAATGCTGCGCAGTATTGGCGAACTCTACTGAATGGTGTAGGTTCTGATGGGGGGAATCCCCCCAAAACTTGGCAGAGGTATCTCCTGGGTGCTGGAGCTCCTAAATCTGGATCTAACCCATAGTTTCTGAACAGGTGTTAGCTGTCACTTGTTTTTAAGATGCACTAAAACCATTATTGAAATCCTGTTTTCAAAGCCTGGTTAAGAACACACCCAGGTTAAGATTAATTACGGTTTAATTTGGTGCATCAGCCATCATGAGTAACCGTGATCGGAAGTGTTGAATCTTCACTGGTCATGGGTTATTGTGTGTTTAGATCAGGGGTGGGCAATTTGTGGCCCTCCAGATTCTTTGGTGTACAACTTCCATCAGCATAACCAAATAGTCAAAGATGATGGGAGTTGTAGGCCAAAACATCAGGAAGGCCACAAGTTGCCCACCTCTGGTTTAGATGGTCATGGATTTAAAGAGATTTGATAGTGTAAGCTTTGCTTTGATGTGTGGTTGTTTAGTTTTTCAGGGTAGATTTGATTTAAACCACGATTTAAATCACTACTTAGAAAAACTCGATTTAATCATGTGACTCCCCCCCCCCCAAAAGTGCACTCTTCATCGCTATATTTTACACAACTCAGAGTTACCAAAAACTCATTCTTGCTGGTATAATCTTAATATTTACAACCAGATGAGGGTTTCATTTTTAGAATAGCAACTCTTCAGATCAGTTTTACAGTTATATTAAAAAAAATACTGATTTGGTTATACTATTAGAAACACATCATAGATAGATAATTATGAAATTATTGCGAGGTGAACTATCTCCAGTTTAATAGGTTAATCTTTCATATTTGGACAACTTTTCTGCCGTACTTTATTGGAAAGAGAAAAATAATCTTACAGAAACCCCTGGAAGAGTAGAACATTGTGAATGGATGAATGGAATTCATTTACCAAAAAATTTAAACAGCCTCATGCTACATAATTAAAAACTAATCCTTATTTCATGATGAATAACCTTTGGACTATAATGTATCTTAAATAGAAAACTATCTTTAGATAGATTTTTCCTCAAAAAGCATTTTTTTTAAAAAAAATCCAATTTAAAAAAAAAATCAATTTTAATTAAAAAAACAGACTTTTTTATTTTTTTAAAAAAAATCATTGATTTTTATCCATCCTGGTTTTTATTTTTAAAATGGGTTGTCTTCAAAAGAGATACTTGTAGAATTGAAATTGAGGGTGGAATCCTATGCAGAAGGCTGTAAGCCTCCAAATGTGAGGTTTATGGTCATCCAAAGCAAAGCAGGAGGTGTGGCAGAGGCGATCTTTGCCTCTGTACTCCTCCTGCTCTGTGTTTTCACTAGATGGGCTTTTTCTCCCATCTAGTTGAGGCGTCAGGGAAGGAGGCTGGGGAAGCCTGGGAATACAGTGCAAGCTGTCCCTTCCCTGCCCACCAGCATGCCCCTTTCCCTTCCCCCGAAGTTGCCGGCATGGTTTTCTCCTTGCTGGCTGTCGGGGAGGGGAGCTCAGAATCCTGGGTCCATGTCGGAGTGGTCTCGGATCCAGGAATCTGACCTATCCTGTGCCCCCCTAGACTTTGATCCCCAGGATTGCTGTCTAAATTCCGAAACATGATTACTATTTTTAAACTTTTTTTGTTTGCTTTAAAGTACAACAGTCACCAAGAAATGTTCTGGTGTCAGATTTCTTTTTCCCAGGAAAAAAAAATGTTGTAAAGTTTACATTAATACCAGTCATTGTGCCTTTTATAAATGATAGGAAAAGTTTGATAAGTTTAGAAATGCTGAGATGGCAAGTGAATATCTTGGTAGTTTTGGTAAAAGAGAGACACAGACAAAGCAATATACTCTTTTGCTGGTAGCAATATGGGCCTCTTAAATAGAAGGACCAAACTTAACTTTCAGATATTATACAGCTCTTACTGCTATCTTATGTCATAGTCTATTAGATTTTGGGAAAGGATGGTCAGTCCCAGTCCCTGGCAACTCCGGCAGTCCCAGACCCTGGCAACTCCGGCAGTCCCTGGCAAAGATGTGGGGAGTTGTAGGACTTTTCTTCACTGACGCAAATGCTGTGCACTATGTGGCGGCTTCTCTGTAAAATGGCCACCGGAACCTCGGAATTCTGAGGATGAATCTTGCACAGCCCTATTGGAAAGGAAGTTTGGAATTCTCTGTGTTTAGTCTTTTTGGGTCTTCTTTGTCATGGCTACTTGAGCTAAGTCTCGTAAATGTCTCAGACCTACCCCTTGCTCTAGCAAAAATGCAGACTTGTGGATTCAGCTTGTTATATTGGAGGAAAAGCAGGTTATGCATCAGATATTAAATTCTAGTGCTACTAGTCTGCAGTGCTGTTTGTCTCTTTTCTGGTTGTTACCTATCTGTCTATTCATGTGTTTTATAGATCCCATCTATGAAACCCCTGAGTCTTGGCCTCAGTTCTGAAAGGACATGTGAACAACAGGCATCTACGATGTTTGTCTTTGGTAGTTATGGGCTGCTTGCATTGGCTGCCTATATGTTTCTAAGCCCAATTCAGGGTGCTGGTTTTAACTTATAAAGCCTTACACAGCTTTGGACCACAATACTTGATGGAATGCCTCTCTCGACATGAACCTACCCATACTCTATGCTCAGTATCTAAGGCCCTCCTCTGGGTGCCTTTTCCGAGGGAAACTCAGAGGATGGCAACAAGGGAGAGGGTCTTCTCAGTGGTTCCCCCCCCCCCATTATGGAATGATCTCCCTGATGAGGGCTCCTGGAGCCAACATTGTTAACTTTTCGGCGCCAGGTCAAGACTTTTCTTTCCCCCCAGGGATTTAACAGCATATGATGAGTTTTTAATTGACCCCAGATCTATATTTAGGCCTGGTTGAATATATATTTATAAGGCTTTATAAGTTAAAACCAGCACCATGAATATATTTTAAATATATATTGTCCTTGCATGTTGTCTGTTTTAAATTTTGTATATTGATTTTTAATGTTCAGTGTTTTAATCTTTGTAAAATGCCCAGAGATCTTTGGCTATGGGATGGAATATTATAATGATGATGATGGGGCTAGCTCTGGCCCATGGGCCTATTGCTTAGCTAATTTAGATGATTGGTAACGTTAACATCTCTTAATATATGCAAGTGCGAAAAATATAAAAAAGTTGAAACTAAAAGCCACCAGCATCGTAGTAAACAAAAAGAAGTTTCTATTATCTATGCTTAGGAAAAGTATGTAGAACTCAGCATTATCCTGCAGAAACATTATCCTGAGAATTGAAAAATAAGCGTCTGATCCCTATATATATCTAAGTATTAGCAATTGATGTGAATATTCATTACACTTTGAACTCTTCAGTAGTATAATTGGTCATAATAGTTGTAGATGGACATAAGTAGCTATCCATATTTTCTAGATTTACATCCTACTTTATCCCAGTCAATAATATAACATTGAAAATAACAGAACTAAGCTTAAATTATGCTGTTGTCAGAATCAGTATCTGAAAGATTCATCATTTCCTCTATTAATGAAGTTGAGTGATCTAGTGCCTGCAAGGGGGAAAGGGGCTAAAGGAACCAGGCATTTGGCATTGTGTGGCTCTATCAGTTTAGTTTCTGGTTGAGAGACTATATGTTGGGTGAATTAAGAAAAAAATGGGAAAATGGGAAACAGGTTGAAAGTAATTGAGACCTGGAATATTAGATGTTTTTGAGAGGAAAATGGGTGGGGAGAAAGGAAAATTGTTTGTTCATGCTACTAATAGTTTAGGGTTCTGAGGGATGTATGCTATGAGGTTAAAAAAACCCATTTTATGTGGGGATGTTTCATGAAGAAGTAAAGAAAAACTGACACCTCCGTTTTGGACTAGAAGCCAAATCTTAACCCTATGGCACAGTTAGTAGGTCTGAGCCTTAGTCTGAGGCTCAGGGTCTGAGCCTTAGCAGTTGTAGGTTCAAGGGTCAAAGAGTTACAAGGTGCTTAGCACAAACAGGGATCAGGCAAAAGTCCAGCTCATGGGCAGCACAGCAGACAAGGGGCAGGCGTAAAGAGAGTCAGATTCAGTCCAGAAATACTCATGCCAGGAATCGGTCAAGGAAGCAATCTAGAGTCAAGGCAAGGGAAGCTGGGTTCAGGAATCATAGAATCATAGAATAGCAGAGTTGGAAGGGGCCTACAAAGCCATCGAGTCCAACCCCCTGCTCAATGCAGGAATACACCCTAAAGCATCCCTGACAGATGGTTGTCCAGCTGCCTCTTGAATGCCTCTAGTGTGGGAGCGCCCACAACCTCTCTAGGGAACTGATTCCACCGTCGCACTGCTTAACAGTTAGGAAGTTTTTCCTGATGTCCAGCCAGAATCTGGCTTCCTTTAACTTGAACCCGTTATTCCGTGTCCTGCACTCTGGGAGGATCGAGAAGAGATCCTGGCCCTCCTCTGTGTGACAACCTTTTAAGTATTTGAAGAGTGCTATCATGTCTCCCCTCAATCTTCTCTTCTCCAGGCTAAACATGCCCAGTTCTTTCAGTCTCTCTTTATAGGGCTTTGTTTCTAGACCTCTGATCATCCTGGTTGCCCTCTTCTGAACATGCTCCAGCTTGTCTGCGTCCTTCTTGAATTGTGGAGCCCAGAACTGGACACAATACTCTAGATGAGGCCTAACCAGGGCCGAATAGTGAGGAACCAGTACCTCACGTGATTTGGAAGCTATACTTCTATTAATGCAGCCCAAAATAGCATTTGCCTTTCTTGCAGCCATATCGCACTGTTGGCTCATATTCAGCTTGTGATCTACAACAATTCCAAGATCTTTCTTGTTTGTAGTATTGCTGAGCCAAGTGTCCCCCATCTTGTAACTGTGCATTTGGTTTCTATTCCCTAAATGTAGAACTGGGCATTTATCCCTATTAAATTTCATTCTGTTGTTTTCAGCCCAGCACTCCAGCCTATCAAGATCACTTTGAAGTTTGTTTCTGTCTTCCAGGGTATTAGCTATCCCACCCAATTTTGTGTCATCTGCAAATTTGATCAGCATTCCCTGCACCTCCTCGTCCAAATCATTAATAAAAATGTTGAAGAGCACTGGGCCCAGGACTGAGCCCTGCGGCACCCCACTCGTTGCCTCTCCCCAGTTTGAGAAGGTTCCATTGATAAGTACTCTTTGAGTCCGATTCTGTAGCCAGCTGTGGATCCACCTAATAGTTGTTCCATCTAGCCCACTTTTAGCTAGTTTGTTAATCAGAATGTCATGTGGTACTTTGTCAAAAGCTTTGCTGAAGTCAAGATATATGACATCCACAGCATTCCCACAGTCCACAAGGGAGGTTATCCTATCAAAAAATGAGATCAAATTAGTCTGACAGGATTTGTTCCTGACAAATCCATGTTGGCTTCTAGTAATCACTGCATTGATTTCAAGGTGTTTACAGATTGACTTCTTTATAATCTGCTCCAGAATTTTCCCAGGGATGGATGTCAGACTGACTGGTCTGTAGTTCCCAGGTTCCTCCTTTTTGAAGATAGGGACAACGTTAGCCCTCCTCCAGTCGTCCGGCACCTCACCCGTCTTCCATGATTTTGCAAAGATAATAGACAAAGGTTCTGAGAGTTCTTCTGCTAGCTCCTTCATTACTCTTGGATGCAGTTCATCGGGCCCTGGAGATTTAAACTCATTCAGGGAAATTAGGTGTTCTTTGACCATTTGTTTATCAATCTCAAACTGCAATCCTGCCCCCTCAACTTCTGCTTCACTTTTTCCAGGGGGGTCATAGACCCGCTTTTGGGAGAAGACCGAGGCAAAGTAGGAATTGAGCATTTCAGCCTTTTCTTTGTCGTCTGTTATCAATTTGCCATCCTCATTAAGCAGTTGAACCACCATTTCTTTCCTCTGTCTTTTACTACTCACGTATCTGAAGAAAGCCTTTTTATTGCTTTTAGCATCCCTCGCTAATCTCAGCTCATTCACAGCTTTAGCCTTCCTGACGCCATTTCGGCACTTCTGCGCCACTTGTCTGTACTCTTCTTTTGTAGCCTGGCCTTCCTTCCACTTCCTATATGTATCCCTTTTTGTTTTCAGGTCATCTCTAAGCTTTTTGTGGAGCCACATTGGTTTCCTCTGTTGTCTTCTATCTTTTCTCCTTGTTGGAATTGTTTGTAACTGTGCCTTTAAAATTTCATTTTTTAAATACTCCCACCCATCCTGCACTCCTTTTCTCATTAGGCTCCCTTGCCACGGGACCTTACTTATTATAGTTCTGAGTTTATTAAAATCAGCTTTCCTAAAATCCAGAGTACGTGTATGGCTATGCTCGACTTTTGTCTCCTTCATAATCAAGAATTCAAGTATGACGTGGTCACTTTCCCCCAGAGTTCCCGTGACTGCCACTTTATCCACTAAGTCATCCCTATTGGTCAATAACAAGTCAAGGATTGCCGACCCTCTAGTTCCTTCCACCACTTTCTGTAGGAGAAAGTTATCACCCATACATGTCAGGAATTTCTTGGAAGGGCCGCTTTTGGCAGTAATGGCCTCCCAACAGATATCAGGGTAATTGAAGTCCCCCATCACTACTACATCACACTTCCTTGAAACACTGGCAATTTGTTTCTCAAAAGTTTTGTCCTCGTCTTCTCCTTGATTGGGTGGTCGGTAGTAGACTCCGATTATCATATTCTTTTTATTCCTAGCCCCATTTATTTTAATCCAGACGCTCTCGACGGGGCTCCCAGTCTCATCCGCCTGTATTTCTGTGCAGGGATAGGTATTTTTAACATATAGTGCAACTCCACCTCCCTTTCTATTTCTTCTGTTCTTTTTGAACAAGTTATATCCTTCAATTGCTATATTCCAGTCATGGGAGTCATCCCACCAAGTTTCAGTTATACCTATCAAGTCGTATTTGCCTTCATGTAATAAGAGTTCAGGTTCATTCTGTTTGTTTCCCATGCTCTGGGCATTAGTATATAGACATCGAAGACCATGTGTTTTATAGTCTGGCTTTGTTCCTACCTTGTTGCAGACACTATTTGGGGACACTGTTGGAGCTGTTCTCTGTACTGTGGTGCATTGGCCTTCATCATTGTTGCCTCAAAATTTACGTCTCCCACCCCCGTAAGATTCAGGAAGGTCTGGTCAACATGAGTTCCATCAACTCTCTTAGACTTACACTGATGTTTTTTATGCAGAAGCTATTAGAGCCACACCCAAGCCTCAGCAGTGAACTGTTGGTGACTGCAGCTGAAAAGGAGCTTGTGAGCAAGTCTCCTATGTGCAAGTAGACCTTTTCTCACAGGGAGCCCTTTGGCTCAGTCTAGCACTCTTTTGGAGTTCTTGTCTTTTCAGGCAGCGTCTCCTCCCCTGAAGGCTTGGCAATTTCTCTGCTTCCACCTCTTGAGGCAGAGTACTTGTCCTCTACTGATGATGTCCTCATGATAGTGTGCCTGATTTGAAACTAGCTTCTCAACTAGTTTCACTTACTAGTTTGTTCATGGACTGTGTGCCTGTTTGATGCAGAAGATGAAGGAATGGCTGGACTAAATACCTTAAAAAATGTTGGAATATAGAACGTCTGCAGATATTTGGTGTGGGTGTGGGAACTGGGAGCCTTCCAAATTCATTGCTCCTGTCAAAAGGTTTATACCTTCTGCATCAAACAAAACAAAGTGAGTGAAAGTAGATAATCAACAAACAAACTTAAGCTGAATTGGGCTGCTGTTTCAAGGATATATATTTTTATTCTTGTATAAGTTATTTTTTCATTTCCCCAAATTTCCAATTTTTACATTTCTGGCGAAGGGTGGAGGAGCATTGTGCCCTGTTCCCTGGCCGTTTCTGCTTTTATATCTCAGGGGCAAGTACAAATTTGATACAATTGCGGTTCAATAAGTGAGTGACACCCAAGCATCTTTATAGGCTATTAATTATGCTATCATAGGTTTAGGTTCCTGTAAAATCTATATGAAGAGGTGCTTGAATTCTCACAGCCCAACATTATGAAGTCTGTGCACACTTTCATTGAGGTGTATTGGTATACTGGCCTTTACAGTGAAGTAAACTTAATATCCTATAGGTTTGATCCACATTTAGGTGTGTGCAACTGGGCTAGTGGAAGCAAACTTCCCAGCCCCTTCTTCCCCAGGGCAGCTCCCCATGGCAGGGGATCCTTGTGAGTTGTGTGGTGTGTGGAGAAAGCTGTGGTGCAGAGGGAAAGGGGAATCCTTGAAAATAGGGTTGAGGCACTTTCCATGAGCCCTTCTGTCCATGGAAAGTATATCTTGGATCCAATCCTATATTTAGATCGCTAGATGTTATAATGTGTTAACTTTAGATTTTTGTAGCGATTAGAGTCTCTTGACTTATGTGCATACCAAATTTCAACTTTCTGAATGGTATAGAAATAGCTTAACCATTTTGGAGTACGCTTAGTATGTCCCCATTTTGACAGATGTGTTCAAATGTGGCCCTTTCTGAGTTGCCTGATCCTTAGGGCTTCTTGGACTTGTAATTTAGCTTCCAAGATTTTGTGGAATTACCATCACAATACCTTGGTTATATGTTGGGACTCCTCCCATTTTGAGAGAGGGAAAGACTCTTGTCCTATTTTCACTTTTTTATAGTAATTGAGGTTGACTGGATTATGAATATTTATTTATTTACTTACAATATTTATATATTCCTCATACAAAAGATTTTGGAGCAGTAAGGGGAACCACCATTTTAAATATTACTATTTTAAAAAGAAGAAAGTTCTGATGAAACCAGAGTTCTGTTAAAACTGCAACCGGTCTGAAACAACATTTTCAGGAGGCACCGGAAGTTTTGTGAACCGCCCAGGGAGCTTCGGCTGTTGGGCGGTATAAAAATGCAATAATAATAATAATAATAATAATAATAATACTTTGGCACTTGCCTCACTTCCAAAGGCAAGGAATTCCATAGGAAGGGGGCAACCACAGTGAAGGCTTTTCTCCTGGGGACTTCAATCGGGCCACAGATCCATGTTGGAACCACCAGGAACATGCTAGGAATATACCACATTGTGGTATATACACAGTGCAAATAGCCTGTTTTAGAATCCTCTGAAGTAAGTAACCTGATGTGAAGCATTGGTGACTTACAGTGCAATCCTATGCATGTCTACTCAGAAATAAGTCCTATTGAGTTCAGTGCGATTTATTCGCAGATAAATACATAGAATTGCAGCCTTAAGTGGATTTGAAATCATTCAATCCAGATTTATGTTGAGTAATATTTTTTTGCTTGCATCTCTCATAGAAGTTTGCAGTTTATATTAGGTACTCTACCTTTCACTGTGTTTACAGTCAACTTCACAAACTAATCCTACTTTCCTTGAAAGTTACTCATGGTTGTGTTAGTTCAGTGAAGAAAATTTATGCAGAACCAATACAGATCAGGATTATGATTATAGGCTAAATCTGACAATGTGTGAACAGACTTCTTTCCACACAACAAGACTTTTCTCTCCTCTCATTCACCTGCTTGCACTCTTGAGGATTGCCTGGCCCTTGGAGCAGATTTGTGGGAGGGGATGCAGGGAGAAGGGGAAATCTGTTCTGCCAGTGGTTTCCCCTCCTGTGGTGATACGGCACAGCTGAATCTAAGCCTATGTTTTGGCCTGTGATTTACTTCAAAATGTATTAAGAATATTTAATTTGTACATGAAAATTAATGCAAACTTTCAATTGTATTTTCTAGGGACCAGTTACTCTCCACAAGAAAATTCTCATAACCACAGTGCTCTTCATAGCTCAAATTCACACTCTTCTAATCCTAGCAATAATCCAAGCAAAACTTCTGATGCAGTAAGTATTGATGTGAATTTACCCAACTCCCTTTTGCCTAACCATAACAATGTATAGGCAGTGCTTTTCCTTTTCCAGAAATCAGACGTTAAAATTTTGCATAATTTGACTTAATAGAAATCAGTAGAAGGTGAAATCAGTGGACTGTTCATACTGTGTTCTGGGGAATTTCTGTTCAGAGTAATCTTAGAATTTGAGTTCTATGCAAGTGGTATTGCAGGAAGTTGCTGTCTTGCATTTTGTTTTGAACTTATTATTGGAGATTGGGGGAACTTTGTAATTTTCGCAGATACGGTGGGAAGTTCAGCCTATGTCCAATAGAACGTGCCTAAGAAACCTAAGGGAAGAATAGATAGTTGTACAGTTGCAGATAATTAGAGCCTCTGTATGGTAACATTAACATGGGTTTGGGGTGCTCACACCCACACCCACACCCACCATTTTGTCCCTTAGCTTGCTTGGTTTGAATTTTTAACTTTGTGACAATCCTAGATTTTTTCCCCAGAACCTTGATTCAATCTAATTCGAAAAAAAGTTTGGGTTGTCCCCAGATTCATTTGAACTAGGGTTTAAAGCTGAGTAAATGGGATAGGGCTATGGCAGGCACTAAATGAAAACTGATTAGTTTATATCTTTTTCAATGTTCAATTTCACATTAGTAATATAATACATGCATTGTGCTATCATCATCATCTATTTCTTACCCGCCTCTCCACCTGGATCAAGGCTGGGAACAACAATGAATATAAAACACATTAAAAACTGATTAAAAACATAACAAACATGATTAAAACATGCTTAAAAACATCCTCAACCGAATTTCTGCTGAAAATAGTATTTTCAGTGAAATATACCTTAAAGTCCAATATTGGGAAGATGTTATTTGTATAATGTATTGAATTGATTCGATCCTTGTTCTCCCCCCCCCCTCCCCCAAGTCCTATGATTCTGCAGATGATTGGTCTGAGCACATTAGTTCTTCCGGCAAAAAGTACTACTATAATTGCCGAACAGAAGTTTCACAGTGGGAAAAACCAAAAGAATGGCTTGAAAGGTAAGCACTGAATATGATAGGTGCCCTTCAGATATTTTGGACTTCAACTCAGCCCTATCAGTCCTAACCAGCATGGCCAATGGTTAGGAATATTGGGGATTGTAATTCAAAACATCTTCGGGGTGGGGGGGCACCAGGTTGGGAAAGGTTGGTGTAATGCGGTGTGGTGCACTTGATAACATTTTTCACTGTTTGCTTTTTCCACTTTAGAGAGCAGAGACAAAAAGAAGCAAGCAAAATGTCTGTCAACAGTTTCCCAAAAGACAGAGATTACAGAAGAGAGGTGATGCAGGCAACTGCTGCTAGTGGTTTTGCTAGTGGAAGTATGTATGTTTTAATACAATAAAATCTTTTGTGTTCCCTTGTCATTTTCAATGTGTTTTTATGTTGAATGAATTTTATAAATGTCAGGTTTTATTTGTGTATATGTTTTAAATTTATTATTACATTTCTAGCCTGACTGTTTTCCTCTTACAAGGAACCCAAGGTGGCTTACATGATCCTCCTCATCTCCATTTTATCCTCACAACAACCAATCCTTGGTTTAATCATGTCCAATTCTTGTATATATCCTGAAATAGTTACTGGGATTTATTTAATTAATATGTATTGCGTGATATCTGGAATATTCTGTTGTCCTTCTTAGTTTTTGCTTTTTGAATACCATCAAAGCCAGAGATCTTACAGATGCAGCAGATATTATTCTTTGTTTGCCAAACACCTCTTAGATAAAGCATCATAAGCTGCTTTTAACACCTGAAAGTTTAAGCATCAGCATCAGATGAAATATGAGATTGCTTTGCAGCAAAGTAAATAAATGCTGGCTAGTGTGTTGAAGTTTTTTGCCTGGGTTGAGACCCAGACTTGTGTTGTGTATTTGGTTTTAATTATTCATTTTAAGGAAGTGCCAATTCAGGAATTATGATAGAATATTGCCTGTTCCATTTTTTGTGGGGGTGAAGGGTCCAGTACAATTGCAGTATTATATGTATTAAAGCACGTGGAAGGTTAAAGTTACATACCTATCCACACTTTCCTCAGAGTAAGTCCCACCTAATTTCATGTAGACATGCATAGGGTAGCACTGTAAATCTTTTAAAAATCATTCCTGTGTATGCCTTTATTGCATTGCTGTTATCATCATAGTAGTAACAGGGCACATTATGTTTGAATAGAAATAATACTGAAGTTGAAGTACTTAGTTCTGAGGTCTGTTGTTGGATTTCTAACTCGGCGATGTCAAGAAACGTACCATCCGAAACCTGTGGTATTTGCCAGGACATTTCATTTTGAAAGCATCGCAACAGCGACGTATTTTTTTAAAAATTATTTAAAAGTGTCATTATTTGTAATTGGAACTAGAGTAGAAAACATCTAGTAAATACAAATGTTGGCTGTTTACTTGGTCAGTATTAGTGCTCTAACTTGGTCTTTTCTGTTTCTCATTGCAACATTGTGAATGATAAACAAAAGTGGAAGAGAAGCATTCCAGTGATGCTGCTAATATGCTCCCACAGAATATTTTGTCTCAGACAAGCAGACACAATGACAGAGACTACAGACTGCCAAGAACAGAGACTCACAGTAGTTCAACTCCAGTACAACATCCCATCAAAGCAGTGGTTCACCCTTCTTCTACCCCAAGTTCTGTTCCTCCTAGTCCATTTTCTCTACAATCTGATCACCAGCCAAAGAAATCGTTTGATGCAAATGGAGCATCTTCCTTATCAAAACTGCCTACACCCACCTCTTCCATCCCTTCACAGAAGACAGAGAGAAAAAGTTTGTCAGGTAAATAACATTTTTACATTTGTTCTTTCATGCTGTTGGATCAGCTGGCTAGAACATGTAACTTTTAGAACAATTGCCTGCCCTGACCAGAATCCTGGAAGTCTATATCAGGTAGGCAACCTGTGGCCCTTCAAGTGATGAACCACAACTCCCATATTCCTGACCATTGGCAGTGCTATCTAGGGATGATGGGATATGGAGTCCAACAACAACTGGAGGGCCAAAGGTTGGCCACCCCTGAACTATATTAACCAAGCTCAAAATGTAGATGATCAGCTTTCTTCGTTGTTATCCAGAGATGTCTTGTTGAGTGAAAAGGTACTTTCCTTGGTGTGCAAGGCAGCCCTGCTGAATTCTCCTGATTTCCCCATTCTGCTACCCCTTGTATCCCATCACATGCTGTTCCAGAGTGTTCTTTGAACCTCAGTGGCTTTTGGAGGTGTGGGATGGGGCGGACCCAGGAAAGCCCAGTTATGCAAGTGGAGTTCCGTTCATCTATCTTTAGATCGAATCCAATTTTATTTTGAGTCCTTTATAAATTTTATTTGCTACATTGAGATGGTATTTTCAGTAAATCACTCAGTTTCTTAAATTGTAAAAGTATGCTTAAGCATGGAATTGTTTTAAGTCTTTCCAGGGCAACATAATAGACATGACTGATTTGTTTGGTAACTTCATGATTAGTATTCAAACATGGCACCTCAGAAGCCACTGTGTAAAATGAAATGAGCAAGAAATAATTGGAGTGATTCATAGCACACAGAAAGTTTAGACAAAAGAACAAGAGAGCTTGACATTCAATATTGCAGCTTAGAATACCATGTGCAGATCTTGTTGCCTCTTCTCAAGGAAATCATGATGAATGGAGATCATATAGAAAAGAACTAAATAATCAAGGGGTTGAAACATGTTATTTTAGAGGTATAGCAGGTTGGGGTGCTTTACTTTTAGAAAAAGATGGCAATAGGAAGACTAAGGCCTTAGCTAGACCAGCGTTTATCCCGGGGTGAACCCCAGGATCGTCCCTGTGTGTCCAGATGATGCACAGGGGATCCTGGGATCAGGGAGGGATCATCCCTCCCTGGCCCCGGGATATAGCCCTACACTTTTGGCCCGCTTTTTCCATGGTCTCAGGCTGAGCCTGAGACCGCGGAGTGTGTGGCCCATTTCTGCGGGTTTACCCGGCTCCACGCAATTACTCACGTGGAGCTGGGAGCTGCGCCCATCGGGGGTGGGGGGCGAGTGGGCTAATGACTTCATTTTTTAAAAAAAAAGCCTTCCCTTTGTGCATGAGCGTTCGTGCGCTCCATCTTCTTTAAAAATTAAAAAATGGCAGGCGCGACACCTCTCTTCCTGAGGTCGCCGCACCTTATGTGTAAACGAGGGTGAGATCTCGCGTTAATCGCAATCCTCCTCCATCCAGGATTATCCGGTAGGTCTAGCTAAGGGCTAAGATGGACAGCTACAGCTACAAAGTTATGATATGGAGACATTGAATGAAATTATTACTCCCTCCCACTTTCTTTTCTTTCTTTTCCCCCCAAAATAATAAAGCTTGGAGTTTGTGAATGAAAGGTATAAGCAGTAAAATGCTTAGTTCGCTTAGATAACTTCCATAATGCCCTTCTCTAGGTGCTGCTACCTTGTGAGCTTAGATGGGAGGCTACTGAAAGGAGGACTTTGTTACTGGTGTCCCTCATATTCTGAAACTCTCTTCCTAGGCACATGCATTTATTTATTTCATTTCCATGCCATACAATAGCTGAAGCTCTCTGGGCGTTCAGCAAAAAATAAAATAAAAAAAATGAATGCAGCAATTCCCAAATGTGATTAGTTTTTCCTAAGGTATTAGGAATTTAAGAACATAAGTACATAAGAGCAATGCTGCATCAGACCAAGGGTCCATCTAGTCCAGCACCCTGTTCACACAGTGCCCAACCAGCTGTCAACCAGGGAACCACAAGCAAGACCCAGTGCAACAACACCCTCCCACCCATGTTCTCAAGCAACTAGTTTATACAGGTTTACTGCCTCTGATACTGGAGGTAGTACATAGCCATCAGAACTAGTAGCCATTGATAGCTTTCTCCAGGAATTTATCCAACCCCCTTTTGAAGTCATCCAAATTGGTGACCATCACCACATCTCGTGGTAATGAATTTTATAGCTTAACTATGCACTGTGTGAAGAAGTACTTTCTTTTATCTGTCCTGAATCTCCCACCAATCAGCTTCAAGGGATGACCCTGGATTCTAGTATTATAAGAGAGGAAGAAAAATCTCTCCCTATCCACATTCTCCACACTGCATAATTTTGTACACTGCTATCATGTCTCCCCTACCCTTTTTCCAAGCTGAACAATCCCAGCTGTTGTAATGTTCCCTTATAGGGGAGATGCTCCAGTCCCATGATCATTTTAGTTGCCATTTTCTGCACTCTTTCCAGCTGTACAATATCTTTTTTAGGTGTGATGACCAAAACTGTACGCAATAATCTGAGAGTGGTTGCACCCATGTCACACCATAGATTTATATAAAGGCTGTATAATACTGGGAGTTTTATTCTGAATTCTTTTCTAATAATACTCAACATGGAGTTTGCCTTCTTTATAGTGGCCACACACTAGGTTGACATTTTCGTCAAGCTGTCCACCACAACCCCAAGATCTCTACTTTGGTCGGTAACCGCCAACTCAGATCCCATCAGGTGGTGGTTTTAGGGAAATGAGGCAGTCCACTTCAAATGGCTCCCCATAATGGTTGTCTCTATACAGCAAATAATTTCATTACTATTGTTTTAGATGACAAAGTTTGACCAGTGTTTTCAAACTTCTAATGGCATTTGAAGCTTTATGATATTTCCTTAATTGGACAGCTGTCCCCAATGTGTTCACAGGCTTTGTAGGGCTTCGTCTACCTCTTTCCATTGATTGTTATTGTTTTAATTTGATTTTGTTAGCCATTTTGAGGCACATGCAAAAAAGCAAGATATAAATCCATGAAATATAAAATTAAAATAAAAGTGTCTTAAATAGCCAAAATAGGATAGCATAGAGCCCACAAATTTTGATATTTATACCTTTGGTACATCTTAATGACAACAGGAGATGGTTATATTCCAGGTTATATTTCTTTTGAGGGATTACAGTATGCTAAACAAGCAAAGTAAGCCCTATTGTGCTGGTTTGTTTTAAGTTTTTGTTCTTTTTAAATATTTTTCAGAATAATATACTGCTAATAATGGCTGAATGTAGTTAGCAATCCTAATGACTCTAATGCAGGGGTAGGCATTTGGCAATTTGAGAAACTGTCATGGGCACCACCATAAATGGCTACCATGAGTGGCATGACTAGTACAAAGAACAAGTAATCTGCTCAAATGACAAGGCAGAAGTGGGGTCTCCTGAACCCACAGTTTTCAGCACCTTTTCCCCCCCCCCTTTTTTTTCTTGGTGGCTTGGTGCACTACATAGGAAAGCATCTGTCTGCAGCCACCCACAGTCTTCATTTCCTAAGAATGTCTCTGAGCCCCATCATATAATCCAGAGTATTAATGGGAAATGAAGATGGCAACGATTGGAGGTTCTCACATTGCTTAGTAGTTATCCCAGTTTCCAGAAAGATTTTTTTTTTAAAAAAAAAAGAGGGAAAGCTAACGCATCTTGGCCGGATAAGGTGTCCAGGCAGAGGGCAAATGGATGCCCACAGGCCTCCGTATTGCCTACGTACACTCTATTGTCAATAGCTTCTATTTTCAGCTTTATTTTTCTTACTTTCCAACTAGCAAAAACTAAAAACACACACCTTAAAATAGATATCTAGGGTGCAGAAGCTTATGGTTCAATATGTATTACTGGGTATTGCTTTATTTTCATTTATGTATTTTTTTTACATTTTTATACTGTCCAGTATCCAGAACCCTCTGGGTGGTTCACAGAAATTAAAACCACAAGTACAGCATAAAACATAATAAAATATAAAATCTTAAAGCTACAATATATAATTTTATTGGAATATTTGTAAAAATGTAAAAGACAATAGCATGTACCTATATTGTTATATTGCTCTTACATTGTTTACATTCCAAGAAAAAAGTGTTGACATATTATTAATTTAAGCAACCCCCCAAAATGTGCATAATATGCTGACAACCATTCACCTGTTTCAACAGTTTTCAAATCTTCCACTGTTGTTGGGGCAGCTTCGGTTTTTCTAACAGTATTTACTAGTTGCATTTTAGCGCATGTCAATAACATATATGTATTCTAGGGGTAATCATTTGAAAAACATTGGTTACAACTTTGAAACTGCCAAGCTTGCCCAATACTGTATTTTCAATTGGCATACATTCATTTTTATGAATGAACTTATGAAATGGAAAATCTTCTGCAGAAAAATAAAGCACTAGAAAGTTTTCTTGCCCACATTGCTGATTACAGCTTATTAACCTGAGCTATGATCGTCCAAATGTGGCTGATGTGTCTTGGGCTATATCAGGGATATGGACTGTGTGGTTCACTAGATGATGTTGGATTGCAGTTCCCATCATCCCTCACCATTGGCCATGCTGATGAATATTGCAGTCCAATGACATCTGGAGAGCCACACTTTCCTTATCCCTGCACCTTTCTAATTAGTTTGGAAGTTCTCTTAACTATTGTGGTTAGAGTTGGGTGTCAGTCAACTGACAGCCGCTTATTTGACCATTATAAAATATTCCATGGCGTCAAGAATGTCATTCTACATGGCAGCTTACTTGCTTTATTTTGCTATGGTGTCATGTGTACGCAGTGGCGGAAGTGTGGGTTGCTTGCTCCCTAATTTTGCAGTAGTAAGGCTCTTGCCCCTTGCTATAACTGCAGGCATCTTGGAACAGGAGCACAAGTAATAGTCTATGGCAAAGGTTACTGCCTAGGGATGACCTATGACTCTATTTTGTTTTTGGCAGAACGAGGGACTCTCCCCTCCATATAACCTAGCTGGTTTTTCTGCTAATTTGCTTTATTTGTGTTTCTTTTTCTTTTTAATTTGGTAAGTATAGGCTGTGCCTGCTGTTCTCTTTTCATTTCAATAAAGCTAATATTTATCCAATATTTCACTGCTCAGTTGACTAAAAAACTTTTTGACCAGTCAAATTCTGGTTTGAGATCCAGCTGCGCCCCCATTTTGAGGGAGAGATGTGCTTAGGCTATATGTATCCCAAACTTTAAATTTCTAGATAGTGTAGTAGTACATTCATAATTAAATTGAAATTGAAGGAATGAAATGCTGAATGTTGCAGTATCTATTTGTATAGGAATTAGATTTCCAGAGACTACTTTGACACACCAATAATGGATGGTCAGCCTGCAGAAAAACTTTGAATACACCATTGCCAGTATTGTGGCAAAGTTGATATTGGAAATTATAAGATTAAAAAAGATACATTAAACAAACTGCTGGAAAGTCTATTTAATCTTTTCTTAAACTGATTTATACTTGTTGCAAATGCTATTGAGCATCACAGCTAAGTAAAACTATGTTCATCCTAGAGCATGAAAGAAAGCTTTATTTGCCCATCTAGAAGTGCTTCATGTATCCATTATAGGGATTTTATTTACATATTCTGATGGTGTCCAGCAACTGATGGTGTCCAGCATCAGGATCCCTGAACAAATAAACTCTTGTTCTGAAGAGGGCATTGCCCTTGGCAACAGGGTGTATGCTATTATCCTATACTTGATAATGCCAGCTAATTTCTGTATCCTTACAATAATATACTAGCCTGTATATTAAGATTCAGTTATAAGATCTTGCAGGTGCCACTACCATCAAACTAAGGTAGACTTCTACAGGTAACTTGCTTGTGAATCTCTCTGCCATGTGCTTTGTCCTTTTAGGAGAGTTGTACGAGTTTTTTTTTTAAAGGCTTTTGTTCTAAATTCAGAAGCTGTATCAGGTGTTTGGTTTTTTTTTTACAGTTCTAATGTTTTGTTAAATGTTTGTTGAATTCTAGTACTCTTTTTTTAATTCCTTAGCTCAGGGATCTTTTGGGCCAAAGTTTCCCCATAACTCTGGACTACAGAGGTCCTCTCAAGCCTCCCCCTCCCCCCCCCCCCCGGCCGTCACAGCACTAGAGAAAGGCAACATTTCTCTACTGCTAGGAGAGGAAGCTCCATTTATCTCCCAATAGTGATTGGAAATAACATTAGGGGTTTCCTTTTCCAGTGAAGAGAGGGGATGCTTTTCTCTGTTGTTGAAATAGGTTGCCCTTTTCTCCACGCAGAGAGAGGGCGTGATGTAATTGCATTGTGCCTTTCTCTGTTCAGAGAAACTCCCCAATGATGGCTGGAACTTTGGGGAGGAGCTTTGTGAAGGAGACTTCCAGGGTGTTATCTGGAAAGCAGTCCAGCTCCAGGTTGGGGGAAACAGTTCCCCACCTCTGCTGTAGCAGTACTTTATTCGGTTAACTACCTTAGGAATTGAAAAGTGGGTTATAATGCAGTTTATAAAAACAACTTACTTTAAAATAAATAGGAAAAAGTAACCATTTGTTTACCTAGAGTATGGGTGCACAGTCTCAGGCATGGGGCCCAAATCTAGCCTTCCTGGGGTCCTAATCTGATCCTCTGGGGTTCCTCTGGTGGCCATGCTCCCTTTTCCTGGCCCCATCTCTTTCCCATCACCACCTGGCAGATTTCCCCCCCCCCTCCAATTTTAAAAGGTTAAAATGCCTTCTGTTTCTTAGTTACTGACAATAAGAACTTTAAGCTGAAATATGCTGGTATTTTTGGCCCTAACCCCTTTAGCCCATCTCACCGCTGGAATGTGGCCCCTAACAGCTTCTTTGAAATTGAGTTCAACCCTCAGGTGAAAAAGTTTCAACAAAGGCAATGACTTAAATATCTCTGTTCTTTTCAGAATCTGTGTCTATGGACAAGTCTCTATCCCACTCATGCACAACTCCTTCCACATCATCTGCTTCTGGGCTGAATCCAACTTCTGCACCAACTTCATCTACTTCTGCAGTTCCTGTTTCACCTGTCTCACAATCGCCAATTCCTCCGTTACTTCAGGACCCAAATCTCCTTCGACAGTTACTACCTGCTCTTCAAGCCACCTTGCAGCTTAACAATTCTAATGTAGATATATCCAAAATAAATGAAGGTAAGACATTTTCTAGTGGTTTATGCACACACTTTATATTGAAAAAAGTAATTACCTATCTAGAAATTCCAGTTTTATTTGAAGGCAGATTTTTTTTAAAAAAGGAACCCTATTAGTAAAGCAACATAAGACATTTTAAAAGGACACATTTAAATGTCACCTTATATTAATTATTATATTATGTTCTGACTCCTAAGAAGGTGCTACATGTTAATTGTATAAACATTTTCCCACACCAACATTTGTTAAAACACTGTGAGATGGGGAAAGGAGATCTGCAGGTGAGAAGTAACAAATGGACATTGGGTAATTCACACTTTCCACATCTACTGATTCTTCTGCGGATTCCGTCGTTCCTACTCTTTCTTCCTATTCTGGCTCACTACCAGTCTCAGAGACTGACTGGGAAAATATTATTTCACCCTGCAGTGAAATAATTAAAAGAGCTCGCTCATTTCCCCCCTGTAAAAAATACCCTTCCACTTTTTAAGTGTTACAAGCCAAACTTAGGGTTGGGAACCTCTATGTTGCCTTATAATGTATAGGTCTGCCCTTTGTCTTGGATGACGCTAAGTCTAGCTTTGTTAATTTAGTGTGGTAGGAAGTAGGATCATTAAATAAAACTACTTGCATTTCAGACAATAACAGTTGATTAAAATGTTACTATTTAATTTCACAAAGTGTGTTTTAGGCTGCAATTATGTATTCACTTATTTAGAAATAAGTCCTCCTGAAGTTGGTGGGGCTTACTTCTGAGTAGATATGTGTAAGATTGCATTGATCCTGTAGTGCCAAACAAAATGAGAGAATTTCTTGTGCTGACAAAATACATCTCCCTAAACTAAGGGTAAAATACAATGTGCAGTGCAGTAGTGCACATGTCTACTCAGAAGTAAGCCTCATTGAGTTCAGTGCAACGTCTTCCTAGATAAATTGGTTTAGGATTGCAGCCTTAGTGACTGAGTAGCCTGATCATCTAAAATGTGCTAAATAAATCAGACAAAATTCACTGGGAACACAACCTTATTTCCTTTTGAATTCTCCCTATCTTCTTGTGCACAGAGATTTTGTGCTGTTATAGGATACCACACATACGTAACAACAAGCATAAGGAACCAGCTGGATCAGGAACCTAGGTTTTGTGAATAGCAAGTGCCCCACATTTTAATTGCCTTTGTGTACACTGATGGTGCTATATAAATAAATAATAATAATAATAATAGCTTTAGGTTTAATGTGTTTATTCAATTCTGTGCCAAAAAAAGCCAAAGGCAAAGAGTAGAAATAAGGATCTTTTAATACAATAATAATAAAAAACTTTGTTTAGGATTCTTAAGTCCTTCCTCATCCTTTGTTTGAATGTAAGCAATATCATCTGCTTTATAACTTCCATTCCCCTATGCTAACATATAGTATAGGAGATTGGGGGTTATGAAGCAGATGATATCGCTTAAATTCTAACAAATACCCAGAGGAAGGACCTAAGGTTCCAAAGTGCATTGGAGTTCTTTGCCTTCAGCTTTTTTTGGCATTTCTTGTGGGGTGTTCTCCCTTTTCTTGGCTTTGATTTTATTTAATTCTGGTCAGCTCATGGCCAGCATATTAATTTGAGAGCTCTCTTTAACAGTAACTCTGTCGTTGATGGTATTATGCCACTCTGACAATGTCATAAGTGGGAGACAGAGCAACGCCCCTTCCATTGACCTGCTAGACCAACTAAAGGTGGCATAAAGAGATGGAGAAGCAGTGAGACCTCTCTGTTGGTCTGCTGAGTGGTTATATTTTGTAATATTGGTTGCTCTTGTTTTCAGAAAAGGAAAGATATAGAATGCATTATTTAGTTCAGGGAATGAAACTCTGATCATCTTAATTTGTATGTTAGTTCTTACAGCTGCTGTGACACAAGCTTCTCTGCAATCTATACTCCATAAAATTCTCACTGCTGGACCATCTGCTTTTAATATAACTTCCCTGATTTCTCAAGCAGCACAGCTTTCCACACAAGGTATTTTGAAAGTTTCTTGTTGCAATCTAGAAAAACTTATTTAGGATTTTATGGTGGTGAGGTTCTGGTATGTGAATTTAAATGCTCCCATATAATTATTAGGCTAATCGGGTAAGGGATGAAGTTTGGTGTGAAATTTTGTGTAAATATACTAAAACCAGCAATTGGTACTAGATACATTCTGTTTGATGTATCTACATTTGTGAACATATATTGTTTCTATTCAATGTCCAGAATGGACATTGAATAGAAAACATGGCAATTTTTTGCGAGCTAATAGTAATCTAGTTCAAGATTTGTTTGGGTTATTCTTAATACCTAAAATAGGCTTTCTAGAGAACTTTTGCTAGGTCCCACAGCCATTTAAACTCAGTGGAAACATTGGAAGTTCCATTAATTCTGTGAAGAGCTTGTAATGATCATGAACAGAATGTTATTTTAACTAAAATTTGCCAAATTTTCCTCCCCCCCCCTTTTTTTTTTGATCTTCAGGATCTATCAAATAAAAAATAAAATGTGAGATTCCCTGTTTGGGGGCATTTTACAGTTAAAATTAGTATGTACATACATTTTTGCTGACATTAGAAGTCCTCCTAGGTTCCAAATCAAGGCATTCTGTGTGTTAAGAGGGAAGTCCTACACTCATTGGCCCAGTTCAGACAATTATCGTAGGCTAAACAAGACAGAGTGATCATCCGAATGAGGTCATTCTAGTGCATGTGAAACTTGACTGTCTGGCTGCTATTTCAATATTCCATATGATTGATACAAATATCCTATTTTCAGAGTCTAACAAGTATCTTGAACGATGTGTGCTAAATTTCAGTTTTATTGGTTTACATATCCTAAACATTTTGATATCCCTATCAGTCAGTCTGAGGCCCAAATAATTTAGTCTATATGGATAGCTGACATATGTATGTAAGGATAAGATTCATTTTTATATAAACTGGTATGTGGGATCTTTTTAATGGTTTAAGCACAACCATCACACAAGTGAAGTTTTCATTCAGATTTAGCTTCTGTAGATAGTTAAAGAGGTTCTAAAGCTTTAAAACCTTTCAGCATCCAGCTTCAACAAACAATTGTGATATCTTCTAGAAAATACTTTGTTTTGCTGCATAAATAGCCTCTGAATATTTGCCTCTTCAGTTGAAAAGTGTCCCTTGTGTAATATCATCTGCTTAGTTTCTTAGCTTTCTCTTCATGTAATTACAAGTCACTACCCATTTCTTAAAGCTTTCCAGGCTTCCTGTCCTAAGAATACAATTTCTGGGGAATATATATTTTTTAATGGGATTCAGTAGGATTTTATATAACTGTCATTGTCTTATTCACAGCTCAGCCATCTAATCAGTCCCCAATGTCTTTAACATCGGATGCCTCTTCTCCAAGGTCATATGTATCTCCAAGGATAAGCACGCCTCAGACTAACACGGTTCCTCTGAAACCTTTGATAAGTACACCCCCTGTATCGACACAGCCAAAGGTAAGATTTTGATGAGTTTTGATGATAGGTGAGAATGTTTTTAAAGCAGACATAAGACTCCAGCATTTTAATGCTTTACATTTTAAAAAGCTTTTTTTGGGTGTTCCTTGTATGAAATGAGAGCAAATGCATCTTAATTAATCTTCTAGTAGAACAGTTTTCTCCAAAATGTCTTAAATAGGTCCGATTCCTGGTAGAATAAAGCAGTGGCAATATTATTCTGTTGTTGTTTTTCCTGTCACTGGTTTAATTTTTGTTATAAAGTGGCTAGGATTGCAGCCCTTCAGTTGACAATGGGCCATAGGTAATGCTGTTTTGCTGTCTAAGAGGAAAGCTGTATGCTGGGATAATGTTTGTGAAGCACTTTAAGGCAGGGGTAGGAAACATGTGTCGCTCCAGATGTTGTTGGACTGCAACTCCCATCAACCCTCGCCAATGGTGAAGCTTGATGTGAGTCTAACAAAATCTGAAGGGCCACAAGTTCCTCATCCCTTCGTTAGAGTGTTCAAAGGGTTTCATAAGTTTTTAAATATTGGTTGCTGCATTATCCTTTACTCTTACATCTGGCATAATTAAGTATTATGCCAGAAATAAGATGCCTGGTTGGTAGGGAAGTCACTTAAAGTTATCTGGAGTAATACCGCAATGTAATCACATTTTGAACTTGCAGGTTACTACTTCAGGTGTTAAGCAAGGACCAGTTTCACAATCAGCATCTCAGCAGCCAGTGATTACTGACAAACAACAAGGTCATGAGCCTGCTTCTCCTCGAAGTCTTCAGCGTTCAAGGTATGTGTTAGATTGTTTTAAGTTTTGACTTCACAATATTCTAACTTCACAATATTCTATCTGAGCAAATGTTGATTTCTTGGAGACTCACTTTGAATTGCATGCTGTCTCATCTACCAATGTACTTTGTCTAGGATTGTGGGATTCAAATTCAGGGTGACATTGCAATCTGATAACTACATTCAATGACCCATAAACATACTTCTGCTCTCACCATGAGATATTCTCTTTCCACCTGCAGCCCCCTTCCCCTGGTCCCCAACCCCCCAGAGCAGATTTGAGGGGAGGACATGTGGGCTGCAGAGAGGAGAGGGAACCATTCTGCTAATGGATGCTCTTCTGTGGATAAACACAGTTGGGTTTCACCCTCAGTGCAGTTGCAGGACAAATTACTTACACGTAGTTGGCTATAGGAGTTAGTGGGCTATTAACTGTAGTACCTAGAATGCATTTTTTATGTTTGTTTTTAGTGAGCTGGCATCTGTCCATTCTGGAATTTTGTTGCCTTAAGTTATAAATGAAGAACAGAACAGACTTCACAAGCTGTTTCTTCGCCCAAGCATTTGTTACCAGTGCCCAGACATGATATGAAATCTTGGGGCCTTTTTTATGTATTGTCTATGAATTCAGTATAAGCTGTTAATGTTAATAAACCAATACAAACGAGGCAGGGTTTAAACACCTCTGTGCTCTTAGTGAATGTAAAGCTAAATAGTTAGCATCAGTGTTAATTAAAACTAAAAGGTAGCATGCTGAAAGAATTTCTGTATCAAATTCCTAATGTTGTTTTAAAACCTGTGTTTTACGATTTGCACCAAACAGTTTGAGTATGCCTTTCCTTATGGTATTTCAGAAATATCCCTGGTGCTGTATATGTGTGGGCCTCTTGGTTATGGAGGCACAATACATTTTGAGTTAAAGGAAATTTATCATTTTAGTTAAGTCATAATCTTTAAAGTGTTATATGATTTCTTAAGTATGGATCTGTTGTCTGTTAAGCCTTTAAAATAGATTACTTTGATTTGTTCTTTTTCGTAGCTTTGATCTTAAAAGTTTGACGTTTTGTAAAGTAGACTGCATCTTGCCTTGAAAAATTTCTTTTTAAAAGCAAATATTGACAGGAAAAGTAATGGCTTGCATGATATGAAGGCAACGGCCTGGTTTGGAGTAGCAGCATCCCATGGTCATTGCTTTCTCCAAACTAGGCCATTATCCAGAAACAAAGTGGAAGTGCTGAGTGATCAGGAGGAAGCACACTCGCTTGCTCCTACAATCCATGGGTTAAACAACTCATGAGTTGTCTGGGCCGTATGGAAGCAAGCAAGTTTGCTGCTGCCTTGACCACTCGCCGTTTTCTCTTTATTTGTGGATTACAAAACACCCCAGGAACTGTGTTGTAGTCGTGTGTTGTGGTCAATGATGTGCAAACCTGTAGCTCTGGATTGTTAAAAGAGACACAACCCATAGTTTTAACCCATGGTTCATTGTTGGTTTATAACTCTGGCCTTGTTTACACATAATGGCAACACATCTTTTTAAAAACCGATGCGTTGTCATGGACTTGCAGCACACCAGCCTTTGCAGTTTTAGTACACAATCCAAAATTGGCTCCTTCATTGGTTGTGCAATGTGATGTATGAGCCTGGACCAACAAATCCAGTGGTTTGCTTTTGGATTAGCTGCTGGGTTGTTTTAAACTGATAGGTGCAAACTTCTCTTCTGGATTGTTTCTTCCTCAACATCCCAGAGTTCCATGCCATGGAGCACAACCCAGGGTTGCTTGGGTTTGTGTTGTAAGTGGGAAACAAAATGGAAGCGGCAAGGGGTCAGGAGGCTGCGGGCTCGCTCACTCCTGCGCGTTCCCGACTAACGGTGGGTTTAGCAACCCATGGTTGGTCATTTGTGTGAACCAGATCAATGTTAAAATAAAAGGTGGGTGAAATTCTTGATCTGGTTGGTTAAAACTGAGGCAATTAGTCTCTTAATGTGCTTTCTTCAGAATTATTTGGTTACTAGATGGTAGGTTTTTCTAGTGATAGGATTGGTGAATAAATAGTAGGAGCAAAACCATCTTATATGTACTGGATTAATTGCAACGAGTTTTCCCCCAGCTATATTAGAGCCAAGTGCCTGTAAAAGCATGCACATGCACAAATACTACTGAGTGAAATTGACAAAAATAACTTATTACACAGACTTGAATGAATATACTAACTTTCCTAACTTTCTACAAGTGGCTTGTCTGGATTTTTGCTACTCTGTGCCTAATGGTAGAATAGTTTCAGTAGTTATGCAGAATTTGGATCCACAATTATTTACCATTGATAGCTAATTCCTCAAACTCGAAGCAGGAAACTTTTAGTGTATTGAGATTAGTCAAGATCCACTTCACTGCAGTCACTCTGCAGAATCCTAAGCATAGCTTTCTATATGCCACAAGACATTTATACTGTCTTTTTTACAGCATTAAGAATTGTGCATTAAGCACCCAAACTACTTTATATTTCTCTGTATTTAGGCAAGGCTATATGAGAGGTGCATCTGTTTTTCAGATAAATAAAATGTAATGCTTGGATAATATTATCTCTTTAAAATATAAGATGTTTCCCCAAACTCCCACAGTTTAAAAAGAATGGTGATGCACTCATTCCTTGCAGAATTCAATAAGGTTTTTCTGATTCATCTTCACAAAGATTTTTTTTAAAAGTCCATGACTGAGCTCGTACATTCAAGCATAGTACTAGCTTGTCCCTAAGCTATAGAACAGAAAGGACTTTAGGTCTGGAAAACCATTAATTCTTAAGAATGGTGAAATCATATTACACATGTGATGTGGGGCGTCTTCACGAGTGTGTGTGCTTTAATTGCCCTGTGTAAATATGCCATGCAGTGCTATCAAACTTGAGCTCTTTTCACAAGTTCCATGGAATGCCTTAGTCTTAATGCCAAAAAGGTGGTGCCTTTGTGTTTATGAAAAATTAACGTAACTTTTTTTTGCACATGTTAAGAAACTATTTTATCATTTAGGGTTTTCATAGGGGATTCTGCTGTAAATAAAAAGGAATTATAATTTAAGAATGAAAAATGTCTGCGTAAATCTTCCAATTTCCCAATAAACACCAAGCTGCAATAACTGTATGTCTACTTGCACATTTTTCTAAAGTGTTTTTCAGTAAATTTGTGCACTTAGCTGTGTGCACAGCTGACTTATGGCAGATCATTCTCTCTTACACATGCATCTGCATAATGCAGCATTCATTTAGGTATTGGTTATCATGACTAAAGTATTGTAGAGATTAAATTCCATTGCTACCACTTAAAAAAATGAGTGAAAACTTCATGTTAATCATGGAAATTGACCACTAAATAGCCATAAGAAGGTAGAATAGGCTGTGTTTAGCTGGTCCCTTCTGCTGTTTTGGCCACCTGTTTTGGTTAAAATGAGATTATTATGGCTGTGTTCAGACAATCAAATCTTGACTTAATAAGTTAGGATATGCATAAACTTCACAGTAAAACCTAACCCTTCTCTATCTCTTGAAAATCCATTGTCTGCTATGGACTTTTTCTTCCATCCCTCAAGGTAAGGAAGACTGCTTGGCCTTAATTTTCAGAGCAAGCAATGACATGGGCTGTATTTCCCCCGAGTCCACACAGACTGAGAAAGAAGAAAAACATACTCTAAAATTTACACCTCTTTAGGCCACTTCCATGGGCTGAGCAGTATGCTAAGTGTCCGTATCTGTGAACATTTTATGAAACTAAAGAGAACTTGGGAGAGAGCAGAAAACTAACATTGATTGGATGCTGATCCTGACTCCCACTTCAGAATACGCCATCAAAGTGAATAGTTGAAACAGGTCCATGTCTATGTTGGAACTAGGCCTTGTCTGCCCTGGGCATGCCTCAGCTGAAAATGCTCTCATTGTAAGCTACTAAACTTGCTTTTAGGAATTATATTGAGTGTAAGGATCAGCTAGAAATCTGGTGTATTTTTATTTCAATACAGCAACTATTTCTCTAACTCAATTTCTTCTTGAATCTTTAATTTTTTTTAAAAAAAAAAGAATGAAAAGAAACCTGCAATTAAGATGTGTTTTTACTTAGAGGATCTCATACACGCGTACGCACACACCACCCGAGTGTTCTTGTTAATGCTACTGAATTCCCTGAGGGAGAGCGATCCCTTTCCCATGTTTAAAATACTTTAGGTCTGGAATTCATTCGGACATCAGAACTGATAGATCACACTATTTTTGGTCCAGGTCAGTTTATGTGTTCCTTAGGTCATGTGCTGCAGTAATCTTTGGGTTTTTCTTTTTTTAAAAAAAAAATCTGTATGAGAATGCATGTTTTAATGCACATTTTATGGTAAAATATGCACTTCCTAGTTTGGTGTGAGACGGAATCCAACAATGGATTAAGTCTACCTCCCAGGAAAGGCAGGGATCGCATGACTTAGTACTGATGAACTTGGGGTCTTCCGCCAATTTGTCCCTGCCTGTCGTCCAGTATAGAACTGACCCCTTCATTTGTTTCTTCCTCTTCATTTCTACTCTAAGCTTCTGATTTCTATTGATTTCATAGCCTCTTTGTGCTCGTTACTTGCTAATTTTCCCTTCTATTAAAACAATCCTTTGAATCCTCCTGCTTCATTCCCCCTGAGTCCTTCTGCTCTTCTCTTCATTTCTGACTGTCCAGGCTATGGTGCCAACAGGAGAAAAGATCACGTCTAAACCTGCAAAACAAAAGATTAATGTGATCAATCATATACAAGTGTACATCTCATTTGGTGTCCACTTTTCCATCCTGATCTCTTCCTCCCTTTTTCGTGCTGAAAAGACATGCAATTTTTCTTCCCAGCATAACATTTTTACTTTCTACTAGAGTCCCCAGGACCTCCTGCTGAGATTTTCTGATCTAACACAGCAACCTCTGACTCAGTGCAGAATGTCAGGCCTGGGATCCCAATCCAGCCCGCCTGGGATCCCAATCCCACCCTTCAGTGTTGCCCAGATGGCCCTGCCCCTTTCCCCTAACCGCTTATGGTTTGGTGGTTTCCTGGCTTTTGTACCCTCCTAAGGCTTAGTTATTGATAGTAAGAGCTTTAAAACATGCAGATAGTTTTTGGTATTTTATCCATGCCCTCTTTGCTGTTGGTCCCACCCATCACTGGAATGTGGCTCCCAAGAATTTCTATGAATTGGAATTTGTCTCTCAGGCTGGTTCAACACCTCTGCCCTGGCTATTCTAACCAGGCATTGCAGCTGGCATCCCTGTCAGGTCTGGAGGACAGGCCTGTTAGCAAAAATAAGCAGGCAGTCATTTTGGAGCTCACTGACCAAATAATACTGCAGCAACAGGATACAGCCAAGCAATCTCACAGGAGATTCAGTACTGAGCGTACGCATCATTCTTCCCCTTTTTTGCATAAACGAAAACAGCATGATCAACTCATAAGTCCTCACTCACCATGTGGCCCTCTCCCACTCATTTGAGGAGTTCACAGAGGAGTCTCCTAATTCATGTAGCTGAGCAATGGGGAAGTCACACACTTTTAAGCCAAAAATAAATAAATCACAGGGCATAGGATAGCAACAGGGATGCTCTCAAATTCCAAACCAGAGACTAAGACTTTTCAATGCAGGGATGCTCCCCTCAGATATTTACCAAATACTGGTAAGAGGTAATCTGATATGGCACTCAATCTCATGAGATGGTGGCACTGGCCATCCAAGAGCCTCATCCCCTCATTGTTTCCTCAAGCATCTCTCTTGTGAGTGAAAAGACTTCTGAACAACAAGAACCTAGACTGGGCTATGCTCTCCCTGGCTGATTGGCCACTGTGTGAAGAGAGTGTTGGACTAGATGGACCCTTGGTCTGATCCAGCATCAGGGCACTTCTTATGTTCTTAAATTCTCTATGGGTATTTGGCAAAGTAATGTTTTCAGTGGTTGCACACCTATGTCCCCAGGACATCCACATCTACCCGTATGTGGACAGTCTTCTTCTCAAGTTCCTATCACCAACCCTGTCTTGCCTGTCAAAGCATGGGTTTCTGAAAAATACCAAGAAAATCTCTCAGGAAGGACAATTCATCTAGGGACACTCATAGATATTCCCTCTTCCCAGAGAGAAATCAGAAGCAAGTGCCAGACATCAGAATCCTTTGACACAAGAGTTTGGCCAATTTAATGTTTATAGAACACATATGTCTCATGGTCTAACCGTTAAGTCATGTTAAATTGCATCTAAATAGAACATTATTTTCACTGTTTTGTTCTTACAACCAGGCCTCACATTTCTTAGTCACAGTTTTCTTTTGCACACTTCTTCTTCTTCTTCTTCTTCTTCTTCTTCTTCTTCTTCTTCTTCTTCTTCTTCTTCTTCTTCTTCTTCTTCTTCTTCTTCTTCTTCTTCTTCTTCTTCTTCTTCTTCTTCTTCTTCTTCTTCTTCTTCTTCTTCTTCTTCTTCTTCTTATTATTATTATTATTATTATTATTATTATTCATCTAGAGAGGGAATGCCTTTTAAATATTCCCATAGGGTGGGGAACCTATGGCCTGTAGGTTGGATTCAGCTTACTGAGTTTCATCCTACACATGATGCCCAGCAAACTCCCAATATTGCATGCGGCCAGGCACACACTCCCTTGCAAAAACAAAGTACAAAACAAAAATGTTTCTGTTACTGTGCAGAGTGGAGCAGTTTATTTTTATCAGGTGAAAATGAAATACTCATGTTTTGTAGGTGGATTGTAATTTTTTATAGTTCTTTAAGCCAAAATTTACAAAATATAGGTAAACACCTTGTTAATTATGGATGACATTATATGTTCAGGTATTGCTCCTGCATTTTCAGTAAATATTACCTAAAAGGAACTCATTTTAAATTATTTTCTTTAAATTCTTAATTACATGCTAATGTGCTCAGGATATTTGGATAAAGAATTGAAATATAAAATGAATTTTATGCTTGTGTGATGGAAACTAGCATTATATATTTTTTAACTTTTAAAAATGATTGCAAGTTGTTCAATATCTCAAAGACATTTAACCTTTCCTTTAAAATACATGAAGGACATGAAATTTATTATTGATGATGGTTTGTTTTAAATTCTATATGATAGGAAGCCTAAAGAAATCCTCAGATTGACAAAGGTCTGGAATAAGACATGATTAAATTAATACTGTGTAAGGAAGGAAGATAAAATTACAGTTATATTAATCAGAATATTTGAATTTCTGAAATGCAACGTGCTCAATTAATTAAGTTGCCTTTTATTACCCAATTTTGCTATAATGCTGATCTATGTGCGAAAGGCCTTGGATAAGTGTCTTTCCCTTAAAGTATGTGACGGGCAGGAAACACCATAGCCCTCCATTTGAAGTGTTCAGATGTAACATACCAAATTTTCCATTAAATGCATAAGCTACTCCAAGTCAAAAGCTTCTAATCTCCTTTAGAAGCAAGTCATAACCTGTCATTCCATCTAAAAGTGGCATATGATAGTTGCTGTGAATTAGGATCAGAGTTGTTTTCCTGATTTGTGAGCACCATACTTGACTGTAGCGCAGTGTAGAACACATGTTTTTCATGCAGAAGATCCCAGATTCAATCCCTAGTATCTCCAGGTAGGGCTAGGAAAGAATCATATGCGACTGCCAGTCAGTGTTGACAATACTGAACTAGTTAGGCCAATCACCTGACTCGGTATACGACAGCTTCCTATGTTCCTGTGTGCTTTGCCTAATCCACATTCAATGGCAAGCTATGGCTTGCTGCTAACTATTATTAGAATAATAATTCTAATAATTATTATTAGAATAATTGTGATGAGCCCAAGGCTGTTTGTGTATGTAATGCTAAACCATAGCATAGTGTTATGCCTGAACAGCTCTATTCTGTCATGGACAAATGTTTCAGTAGTAAAGTAGAATGTGAATTGAAATTAAATGTCCAAAAGTAAATAGCCACTTGCTATTAGTAGAAAAGGAATACGGCTATTGACAAAAACTTTACCAGAGATTTGCTATAAAATATGTATGTGTGAATCTAGCCCCAAGAGACTGATAGTCATTATCCAGTTTAGCATGAGATTTTTTCCCATTTTCCTTTGAATAAAATCTGTTAGATTGTGTCTACCATGGAATTCACATTTTAAGGATTTAAATTCCCATTCCAAAGCAAAGCATTCAAAACTGTAATGCTGTTTACCTAAAGATGGGCTGGGAGGGGTAAGCAATGCTAAAAAAGATTTTTAAATTAGGATACCTTTCATTGTATGCTGTTTATGTTATAACTCTAGTCAATATGAAGAAAACTCATGTATTATAGTGATGTGTGGAACTAATGCAAGTGATGTCAGCTGGAGTATTCATTTAGTATAATACCCTGGTTACTGAACTGGTTATATTGTTGGGTTCCCTTTAGCTGAATTCACAGGGGCATTTGGCTTCTCCTCAAGTGAAATTGTGAAAGAGAAAAGGCTATGAATATAAAGCTTAATAGTACTAGGGCTGGCATAAGACATTGTGATGACTGAGGTGGAACATGCTACTGCCTGTTCCCCACTTGCCTTTTTTAAAAAATTGCTACTGTGTTAGTGTTGGCAGTACAGGCGACTTAAAGATTTCCAGTGCCATCTCCCCCCTCAAGGCCACACTCAGAGCGAGGCATTATGGGTGAGGTGGTCTCAGAGTTCACTTGTGCCGCCACTTCTTTGCATGACAGCAGCAAATACTGCTTAAATTTTATTTATTTATTTATTTATTTATTACATTTTTATACCGCCCAATAGCCGAAGCTCTCTGGGCGGTTCACAATAACTTTAAGCGGTATTTGTCACCATCATGGCAAACCAGCTGTGGTGCAGTTGGTTTCTAGGACTACCTCATCCACAATGCCTCAC
Source organism: Elgaria multicarinata webbii (assembly GCF_023053635.1). NCBI lineage: Eukaryota > Metazoa > Chordata > Lepidosauria > Squamata > Anguidae > Elgaria > Elgaria multicarinata. The sequence continues at coordinate 26,226,378 of NC_086171.1, forward strand.
TTGTTTTGTGGAAGGGCCAACCCTGAAGAGTAGAAAGTCAGCAATGGCATTTGAAGCCTTTAGTACAGCCTTCCCCAACTTGGTTCCTTCCAAATGTGTTGGCCTGCAACTCCCATCATCCCAGATGTAATGATGAGAGTTGTAGTACAACACATCTGGAGGGCACCAGATTGGGGAAGGCTGTTTTAAATTTACCTGTGGGATTTGATTTTCATAGGAAAAATGTTGTTGGTGGGATGTTGGCAATCATGTTAGCTGTTGGTCTTTGGACATTGGCAAGTCACATTTTTCTTACAAGCACATAGCAGACATGTTAAGCCTATTTTAAATATACTTCAGGAGAGTTCACCCCACCCCCCAATTGTACTTTAGTTGAACAACAGTTAGTTTGAAGGAAGCTGAAAACACAGCCGTAAAGACTTTTTAGATTCTGGTCTGTATTTGTGTGATTTTATAGCGGTTATATATTTACGTACTATTTTATATCAGCTGTTGTTTTTGCTTTTATTGCCATTTTAAATTTTGGAATTTGTATATTGATGTGATCTGCATGGGGGAGGACTCAGCCTAAAAATGGGCTAGAAATTCATTAAATAATAAAATTAAAAGAGGGTGGTATGGCACTGATCCAGTTCACACATAATGCCAATTTGTAGGTTATTTACCCACAAATTTGCAGGAGTGAGTGGATACGAGCAGACACAGTGCCTCCAAGCATGCGTCTCACTTCGGCTTTCAGTAAACACCCCTTTTGCAGGTTGTTAGTCTGACATCAAACACAGGCACTTGGGGTTTTTTAGGGGTTAAACAACCCATAGTTAACCCTTAAAGAACCTATGGTGTCCAAATTCAGCTCTCACACTCACAACCTATGAATTGGGTGGTCGTAGCCTGTTTACCAAAAGGGGAAGTGAGAAGCATGCTGGAGGCAGCGCACTTACTCGCTCCTGCCTGACCACACCGTTGCAAACTGAATCACTATCTTCTCCAGTCAGCAGGATGGAGATGCAAGCAGAGGTATTTCTTCATTAAGTGCAATTTTTCTGAGCCTTTGTTCTTGATCCACACAAATCAAAAGGCTTCTGTGAAGCAATGAAGAAAATATACACTCTTTCTCCAACAACTTGGTGATTGTCTAGTCACAGCCAACTGTAGTGTGACCATTTTACAAATAGTAGATATGTAATTTTCAGATGGGTATTTTCTCATGGAATAGCTAGGAGCAATTCTCTGTAGTCCTCATATGTCTACTGAATTATTTTTATTTATTTATATAATTTATATACTACACCTTCAACATAAATTTATGTTCCCACAATGGCTTGCAAAGTAGAAGAGAAACAATAAAAGTACACTAAAAATAAAATAAGATACAAATTAACACAACAAACAGCACTATTCATTTTTTGTTTTTATTACAGTAGTCAGAGAAGTCCATCTCCTGGTCCAAATCATACCTCCAGTACAAGTGCTTCAAATACGACGGCACCACAGAATACATCTGCACGACCTACGTGTTCATTAACACCCACATTAGCAGGACATTTCAATGAAAATCTTATAAAGCATGTCCAAGGATGGCCTGCAGATCATGCAGAAAAGCAAGTGAGTGCACATTCTGCAGTGTTACTTTCCTTTTGATGTGTTAGTTTGCCTCTATCAGAACTTTTGTGAACCCTGGTTGTCTTTAAAGCAGTTATTCATGATAGTCAATTTTGAGGAGCAGAGGGGATTGGAACAGGCTGTAGAAACAGCATAGATGGGTTGCTGAGGCTTAGCCAATAAACATGGATTATTACAATGCGTTGTATGTGGCTCTGCTTTTGGAAATGGCCCAGAAACCTCTGTTAGTTCAAAATAGGGTGGCTAGACTGCTAACTGGGACTGGCCAATATATTCCAGTACGTCTCCATTTACATTGGCTTCCAGTCCGTTTCTGGCTGAATTCAGAATGCTGTTTCTAACCTTTAAAACCTTGACTGGGGCCAGGAACGTGAAGGAAGTTTCCTCCCTTATTTACCTACCCAGACATTAGGATCACTATCTGAGGCTCTCCTTCAGGTGCCCATCTCCAATGTAGTTCCCATGTGCTCCAGGGTGAATTGATTTAAATCAAGGCCATTTAAATCAGTGATTTAAATCAAGGCCATTTAAATCAGTGATTTAAATTGTGATTTAAATTAGCAAGAAAAATCACTGTTTTAAAACATGTTTCCTATTAAATATTTTTCATATATTTCATGAGCCATGGTACAAATTTGACCACCAAGCCATTTTAATATTGAAACTAACTAGGGTATTATTTAACGCCGTTTCATTCTTACAAGTAGGCTTTGCATCTCCTTTTCTCACTGAGGGATTCCCCCTGCCCCATGCTGCAACGCAGCCTATTCAAGTGGGTCCCCTGACTCTTTGTAGCATTTACAGGGGCTGCACTTTGAAGGAGGGGGCAGGGAAATCTGCTTCCACTAGTGCAGTTGATTCAGCTTAAACCTGGATCCAAGCCCTTGTCTTGAACATTTTATTCATAATTTTAAAAGAAAATATTCCATAATGCAAACTCGTTCCATTTTTCAGGGAAATATATCTGTTTTTTCCTGGGCTGTTACATCTCTACCTGTGAGGGGTGTTGAGAGTGACAGAAGGCCACTCAGTATGTTCCATGGCTTAATGAGATTTGAGCTTGACTTGCATCCAAACCCAAACATCTATTTCTAGGAAAATCTGCATACTTGAGGAAATACAAATGAAGCTAAGGGATTGTAAGAAAAGCTGGTTGTAGCATGGAGAGGCTTATGAAAAAAGTATTTGTGCAGCATTGAAATAGTTGTCCTATTCTTTAGGATAGTGTCACTAGAAATTGTAACACGTTGGTTTGTTTTAGGCTTGTGTGTATGTTCTGTCATCTGTAACTTCTGCTGTTTTGATCTTTGAATAAAATAAGCCAATTTGGGAATTTAGTGAAATGAATGTTGTGGCTTTTTATTAGAGATTCTTTCCCTACAGTCCTCCCCACAATGCCTTACCTTGACCCTGCCTACTGTGTTCAGATTTATGAAGATTAAGGGAGCTCCCTGCCCAGCCAGGGAACTGTGGCAAAGCTGGGAGTAGTGGCAGTAGGATAGCAGGCTATATTTTATACATTTAACACTGAAGAGCTTCCCAGGTCATGGGGAGATGTTAGACATCACATCCTGTTTTTAACCAACCTTTTTATAGTCCAAGAATCTACTCCAATCAGTATACTCAAGAGTTAAATTATAGTACGATCTCTGTGCTTGGCATTGCCTAACCTATTGTTTTATGGCTTTGTTCCATCACACATTTTTAAGATATCAATTCTCAACCATCTTTTGCAGTTGCGTCCAATACATAAGGAGTGCTTTATGTACTCCCATTTTGATAGGATGCACAATTTCCACATGCACAATTGCAGCCAGTATATCATTAGTAGGCCTGGATACAGGCTTTTAAGAATTGGTTTGGGATTACCTACAAGGCGTTATAACTCTGCAAACTGCTTGCCCCATGCAATATTTGGGTAATGATAACAGTTCTGTCATGGATATTTGAGAAAATATGGACTCAACATCACTTGTTCTTATTAGCTTCGTTTTATTAGCTTTGTGTTTTGTCCCCAAGTCTTTGCACGCTTGTTTAAATGTTCTTATTCTGCCTTTTTGAACTTTGTTAGTTTCTTGCACTCTGTTACACTGCCTCATAATATTTATCTTACTGTTTCCTATATCTTATAGAGTATATGGAAGGAAATATGAAAATAAGAGTTAGATACACTCTCATATTAAGCTTGAATCATTCCAATTCTAGCAAATGCTTTCACTCTAATTGACATGCTGTAACCTTTCACTCTATTTTTTCATCTCTGACCTTGTTAACCTAAGTGACACAAATGACAAAAATGAATCTTTTCCCACCTAAAACCAGGGGAAAAAAACAGGTAAGCCGTTCAAAGGAAGGCTACCTAGTTAGATAGTAAAGATAATGTCAATTATTTTTTTTACTACTGGCATAAATGAGTGAAGATGTGATGAAATATTTTGGAGTGAGTAGAATTCAAAGCAATTGATGGTTAAGCTAGCTCAAGACAATAGGGGTTGTAATTTCAGGTTTTTGGGTTCCTACACAAGGTGCTGTTCATGTTGTAAGATGCTTAAGTAATTTTTTTCTAGTTAAAATTGTACTATGCTCAGTGTTTCTTTATATCCAGCAGATAGGCTTCAAAACCTAGAACAAGCTTTCAGACAGTTGTGTTTAACTCTCTCTCTCTCCATCTCTCTTTAGGCATCAAGATTACGTGAAGAAGCTCATAACATGGGAAGTGTCCACATGTCAGAAATTTGTACTGAATTAAAAAATTTAAGATCTTTAGTTCGAGTATGTGAAATTCAAGCAACTTTGCGTGAGCAAAGGTAAGAATTTATTCTGTGTGCATTGTCCTGATTTTTTAAAAAATCTTTCATCTATTTCTGGTTTCATAACTTTGATAAATGCATGAGCTACGTTCCCTAGAGTACAGTAAGGGCTAGAAACTGTTAACAGCTTAACATACAGGATGATATTGACTTAAACAGGCATAATACCTCCCTCCACAGCCATTGAACTACTGAAGGTGCCCTTGTGTACTCCTGGATCTTGAACAATTATTTAGTCCATTATGTGTACCATTAAGGTAGGTCAACCATTTCTAGGCCCAGCAATTTTGCCCTTCTTTAAAAATAAATACAAAACTGTTTATCACAGTATTCTCCATCAACGTGTTGTAGATTGAATAACTAATTTAAAATATGCATGTCTTTTGTTAAAATACTAATTTTTGAGTTCAAATGCTCATCTAAGAGTACACATGACATGCTCTGTACTAACTGCTTTCTTTTCCTTTTGTAGGATACTATTTTTGAGACAACAAATTAAAGAACTTGAAAAACTAAAGAATCAGAATTCCTTCATGGTGTGAAAAGTTGTGAATAATTGCACATGGGTTTTGAGTACAGGAACTGTAAAACTGGTTGCCCAGTCTTAACATTTTTGAGCTGCATTTGAGTAGACTTTGGACCGTTGAGTTGGGCAAAGCAAAATGACATGGGAAAAGGGGACAGGAGGGGAGTCATTCAGGGGAAGGATACAAGGTTGATTTGTAAAACCCTTGAAATGTAGATTTCTTGTAGATGTATTCTTCACGTTGTAAATATGTTTTGTAGAGTGAAGCCATGGGAAGCCATGTGTATCAGAGCTTAGACATCCAAAACTAATCAATGCTGAGGTGGCTAAATACCTAGCCTTTTACATGTAAACCTGTCTGCAAAATTAGCTCTCTTTTTTAGTTAATTTATCATTCAGAAATCTTGCATTTCCTAAAATTCAATGCAAGCGCCAGGCGATCTGTGTCTCAAGGCTGCAACAGTTTGAAACAGTTTGGGTAATGTACAAATATCATGAAACAACTGTTTCCACACTTGCACCGAATCAAGAGCAGTGCTTTTCCATTTCTGTTTTACAGAGCAGTGTTTTTCATTTTCTTTGTTCATTTTTCCCTTTGAAATCCTAGATCTGATTTTATCAGTTTTTTAATTCTTCTAATTTCCTCCTTTCCTAAGGCACTGTTGCTATGGCACTTTTCTATAATCTTTTCATTCCTGTGTACAGTAGCTTAAAATTGCAGTGATTGAGCATAACCCACTTGTTTGTATAAATTATTGAAATGTATTTCCATTTGCACCCTGTAAGAATGGACTGGTAGTACTGCTGGGCATGTGTGCTGAAAGTACATCCCTTTCTCAAATTATAAGGAAATAGCCCAATGAACATGTCAACATGGTTGTGGGAGGGAAAGAAGGAAAAAAAAGCTAGTCAGATGTGAATTGTATCTGTTGTAATAAACATGTTTAAAACAAAGAAACACTGGTTTTCATTTCCTTGGTCGATACATATTAGAATTTGGACTCTTTGGGGATTCTTTATCAGAGCTATTCTTGTTGAATACTTTTGTATTGAAAATAAGCCCTCAATGGAGGTTTTGTTTAAAAAATTGTAAACAGAAAATTGTGTATAAAATATTTAATGACATTCAACAAGGATCAGTGACACCTCCCCAACAGTTGTCATATGTTAACTCCTGGTTTTACCTGTCTTGCTATTATGACATTTCATTTCAAAGGATGTTTGTGTTGTAGCTAACTGTTCAAGTCTGGTGCTGACTGCTGTTCTTTAGCCATCACAAAATGCTGACTTTGTGTAATTGGAGTGTCTCACTGTTTGAAAATGGTGGGAAAGCTCAGCTTTGTATATTGTTTCCTAAAGTATATTAAAAATAAAAAAGAAACTATTGCTACTACAAAATAAACTTGGGTTTTCTTTGCAAAAAGCTGCTAGTCATGACTTGATGCTACAAATCTTCATACATTTCTAAAACTTGCCTGTTTAGCGTTCTAGTTGTGGCTGAAATCTGCTTTGCAACTGTTAGTGTATTGATTAAACTGCTGAGATCTCATAAATAGGTATCCTACGGAATCCTGGCTTTCATACTTACCTTCTAATTTGCCTGTGAAGCTTCTGCCTTGTATTTTCAGAGATCTTGTGTTTACTTTGCTTTAGGCATGGCAATTTACTATAAAATGATACTATGTCTTCCCCTTCAGGTTTCTAAACAACTAGGAACCTCCCATTCCTGATTTTGTGCCATTTATCAGAGACAGCAATCCTTAAATTCCTTGATCTGGTATTATATAATGAAGGTGGCTTTACAGAGTTAGGTTACAGGGTAGTCTTGTGAATATGTCCCCTCTGCACTTTAGGAGAACCACCTCTGACTGTTGTGGTCAGCTGAAGATTTATTTTTACTTGCCCCAAGCAATCAGGTAAGTGGCTATTTAGAAGCCTATTAAAACATGGTTTTTATTTTTGCCTATTAAAATCTTCAAATGTTTTGGATTGAGGAACTAACTGGTAAGGAATAATCTATTTTGGTAAACTCTCTCTTCCATATACATTGCATCTACTCAACCTCCATGCATTTCAGTTGGACATCTTTCCTTTTGTTTCAATCAAACCTGGTTACACATCCACAAGTCTTGGTGGCTCACTTAAGTTTGCCATCATCCCTTCATCTAGTATTTAATGTACTTGATTTTGTAGGTGAGAAACCTGATTTGTGTTTTTAAAAGTCATGGACTTTTAAAATGTGTATATCTGTCCTCATCAAGATACCGATGACAGTTTATCAGACCCACCAATGCTTTTGTCATTGCTCATTAAAGTGCTATCTGGTTTGGTTCACTATTCTCTGCTAACTTGCATAACATCTGGTTGGTCTTGTAGGTCAAATCTTTGGAGTGTCCCATGAATAAGTATGCTTATACTGAAAAGCATTAGAGCTTGTAAGCCACTTAACACTTCCTCTGTTCTGATACACTGAATCAGCTTCTTAATGAGATTAGCTTTGTCAAATTAGCAGTTTTAACAGATCAATGGAGTTTTTTTTTTACATATTAATAGTGTTGTTGGGAGAACCTTTGTAGTGAGTCCCCACCCCAACTAAGTTATATGTGAGGGCAGCTATATGCAAGTTGAACATCTACCTTCCATGGAACTGCTGGTTGACCCATTCCTGCCTGCTCCACACCTCAATGATAAATTTACACCATAGTAAATCCAACTTTCAGATTATCACATTTGCTGGTTCTGTATAAGTGGATTTCCTGTGCAAACATTGAATCATCACTGACAGGAGCATCGTCCTTTTAATCTGTTTTTCGACGTTTCTGAAAAGCGTTCTAGATTTTTGCATAGAAAACCTAAAAAATATCTCCATGTCTTTCTCTTAACCTCCATTTCTCACACATGTAATTTTTTAAATACAACATCTGTGAAGGTGATCTTGGGGTCCAGGAAGGTATGTGGAAGGAGACAATTCTTCAGGTAACCTGGCCCCAAGCTTTTAAGGCTTTGAATACCAATACCAGCACTTTGAATCTGGCCCTGGAATGGACTGGCAGCTAGTGCAGATGGAGAAGTACTGGTATAAAATATGTTGACTAGTCTCCATTAACTAACTTGCTGACCAGCTGAAGTTTCTGTACTGTTTTCAAAGGCAGACCCATACATAATGCATTGCAGTAATCCAGATGAGAGGTTAACAAGGTGGATAATTGTAGTTATACCATCTATGTCCTTGTCTGGGTTAGATAGGCTATCAGTTCTTTCACTCTGAGCTCTTCCTTGGCTGTTCAGCTTAGGCTGTGAATGGCCCAGAGAGCTTTAATACCGAGTACATGTTTTATCTCATGGGAAAGGATTTCAAGCACCACCATTGGCAGATGGATCAAGACATGCATTTCCACAGCATACAAGGCCCAGCACCTTCCAAGGCCACTACAACTCATGGCTTGTTCCACACAAGAAGTGGACACTGGCTGCTTTTATCTACCAATGCTGCCTCATCCAAAATCTGTAGGGTGGCCACCTGATCATCTAGAAGCATTTTTGCTTGCCCCACTGCAAATTAGCTACGTTTGCTTCAGCTTGAGGCAGCATTTGGACAGAGGGTGTTAAAGTAGGTTCGAAGAACGCGAGAACCATGCTGAATCAGACGAAAGAAAGGTCAGTCTAGCCCAGGGGATGCAGCCATGCTCCCTGAAGTCAGTTCCCTCAGTTCAGAAGCAGACCGTGTTCCTCCCAGCACTGGAAGTTCCCAGCGCCATGGGGATGGAGCATGTTGCACAAAAGAACTGCTGGCACTGGGGAGAGCAACCACTTCTTCCAGTTCTGGATGAGTCCCACCACCACCTGCACCTCTGCTGCTATCTCCTGGCTTTCACCCTCCTATCTAGCAACTTAAATTTGGCTTCCAGGACCTTGCAACTACATTTCCCCATGTCATGCGCCCCACCACTGACTCCACCCCAGCACTATCTACATGATGTGATACCATCGACCTTTGCACCAGGCAGGCAATCGATGTGAGACACAAACCCAACCTATGTCTCCAATGGTCGAATTTCCACTGTCACAAGGCCTCCACCTGCCAGAGGCATATCCTTGGCATGGAGATATCTGTTTAGCCTCCCAAAGACTCAGTCCCTTCTAAGGGATCATTTTCCTCTTCCTTGGAGTGACACCCTCATTCCTTGAGACCTCCATTTTCCATGACAGCTGAGGAGCAAACTTGTTCCTTGAGGGCCAGGAGCTCATTACACCAAGCTCACACCCATGACTTTTGTCCAGCAGGCACATAGTTGTACGAAAAGCTGGATAGTTTACTACCTGTGTATCTGTTTCATTTAAGAACATAAAAAGAGTTGTGCTGGATCAGACAAGGGTCCATCTAGTCCAGCACTCTGTTCCCACAGTGGCCAACCAGCTGTCGTCCAGGGACCCACAAGCATGACATAAGTGGAGCAGCACCCTCCCACCCATGTTCCACAGCAACTGGTGTATACAGGCTTACTTCCACGGATACTGGCCTCTGATGTTGTTGTTTGGTTTGTTTACCTGGAAAGCCAAGGAGAAAGCAAGGAAGGGTTGACTGCCCTGGCTGCCTTGCCATTTTTGCTAAACTTGCACAAGGGTTTAGCTCATCCATTTCCTCACTTTTTACCTTGACGTTTGCTCATAAGCTGAGGCGCTTACTGCCTCTTGCACTTGCTGAGCTGGGCTCCCTCCCAAGCTGACCTACTTTTATAGCCTTGGCCAACTTGCCTCCAACTGCTGCTGAGGCCAATTAGATTAGAAGGTGTCATTTGAGAAACAAGGGAGGGTGTGGCTTAACCACTGGTCTTCACTAGGGGGGAAAAGCTAGACCAGTTTAGGCCTCTGGGAATGGATAGACCTTTTTTATCAGGGGAGAAGAGGTAGGGGATTAAGGAGAGTGTCGTTTGAGCTTCCCTGGGAATGCAAGGGCTTGAGTCCTGGCTCAGTGTGCACTCTAGACTTACACTTCTTTTTTAAACTAAATAAAAAGCTGAACTCTTAACTTGGGCTGAGAACTATACCTAAACTTTAGTTTATGAGCTGCCCTTAGAGCCTGAACTGAAGCTAAGCCTACAATTTTTGTTTATCAACAGATTTTTCTACTAGCTATACCTGCAGTGTGGCCCTTGTTAATATAGAGCTATCTATTCAAAATATGGGTTCTCCCTCAGCCACAAGGAGGCTAGCCACCAGCCCATCCTATTCGAATGACTAGCTTGGACACATCTCATTCCTACAGATGACTCCTCACACCAAACAGAAAATGGAACACTGGGTCTTTGCTGTGAAAATCCATATTGATTTGGTGTGTTGGAAACATCCAGCCCCACCTTTCTCCCATGGCTGAGTACCAGATACATTAATTGGTCAATGCCTTGACTGCATGGTGGCCAAGCCTTCGCAGTGAACAGTGCTTCTTGTCTTCTTTCATTGGTATCTTCTTCATCTAGTAAGTACTCCACATCCAGCACTGTATCTCAGCTTAAGTTCCATGGGACAGAACTGGAGGTAGAGTCAGAGGACACCTAGTATACTTTTTTCTTTTAAAAAATCATACTTTATGTAATCCCTCCCTTCTTGGGCACCCTTTGGACGCCTCTGTCACACCAAACCAAAATGGAAGTTCATGGTAAGTAGCCACCGTTTCATGGGTTGCATTATAGTTCTTGCCTGGTTCAAGTTAGTCACTCTTTGAACCAAATTGGAACTGGTGAATCTGTTGAAAGGAGCCAAAATTGTTGAAATGACTGTTGATTTCAACAAAATCTGTTGAAATGAGCCAACAATCTTTTTAATAGATTTTGTATACCCCTTCCTGAATTATTTTGCAAGCCCAGACAACAGAGGCATCATAGGGGTTGTGCATGCAAGAAGAAAGCAATTTTGTTTATCCCTTTTTGTTTTAAAAGTCCCATGTGTTTTGGGTTGCGTTGCTTTCAGTTTTCATCCCATATTCATCTGTTCGCATCTTTTCATGGATTTCCAGTGGGTGACCTAGCCAGTCCTCTCCTGGCTGTAACTTTGGGGGTTTGCATCCAAATGGCATGAGGTTTTCAGGCATCTTACACCCCTAAGACATAAGACCTGCCAAACTGAACAAAGGCTCCCCATTTTATAGGCAATTTAGAAGAGTGTGCATCCTAAAAAAATTCCGCTGAGTTTGATTTCAATGGGAGACTTGGCTGCATCTGTCCTGCTTAGGTTCTGTATTTACCATCCAAATTGCTTCACATTCTCGAGTATTCTGCTACTCTTTCAAGGTGTTAATCATACCTAATTTTAGACAGATCCAATTATTATTTTTATTTATTATTGCACTTATATCCCACCTTTTTTCCTCCAAGGAACCTCTCCATTTTATCCTCACAACAACAACAACCCTGTGAGGTACATTGGGCTGATTGTCTGTGACTTGCCCAAAGTCACCCAGTGGGTTTCCATGGCTGAGTGGGAACTACAACCCGGATCTCCTGACTCCCAGTCCAACACTTCAGCCACTACACCACACTGGCTCTCGACAGATTCAATTAAGACAGGTAGACTGGCACAGCCCAACTTCTGTGTAAAGCAAAATGCGCTGTCCAGTCTGTCATTCACCATGCACATGCTCTCACTCCTCTTCCTTCCTCCAGGGTTTGGTTGGCCTGGACATGCTGTTACAGATTGTTTCCATTCCTCATCCCAATAGATTTTCGAAACAAATGAAAAATGAACGAAAACATCTATTTTGCAGGAAAGTTGATCCTTGACCTGCAAGAGCGCCCCCTCCCCCTGCTCCCCGCGTACCCCCGTACCCCTAGGAAGCAGCACTGGAGAGAGTGGCAAAGCAGGCTAGCACACAGGATTCGGTGGCTTTGTAATGCTCGGAGACTCATCTCCCTCACCCGGTCACACACTTAAAAGAAAGAACCCTGGAAGAACCGGCAAGCTGGAGCTGTGCATGTTATGTTGTGTAACTAGCTGGCTTGGTCACTGTTGCAAGCCTTGCTGTGCTCACCATGGGGTAATCTTTCTCAACCACCAAAAATACAGGCTGCACAGCTTAGGAGAATCCAATGAAAAGTCCGAGTGTGACACCTAGAGGCTTGTGAGGGATGCAACGAGGACTGAAGCAAAAGGAAGTGAGCTGTAGACCCTGTTCTCCCAAGGTGCCAGGACCCAGACTTCGGACGGCACGGCTGGAGTTTGTGCTTGAGTTCACCCAAATAATCCTCCCCCCCCCCGGGTATTTTTATTCTCTTGTCCTTTCCTCATTCATTTATTCAAAGTATTTATAGGCTGCTTTTTCAAGCCAAGTCATCACAAAGGAATGAATACAAAATAAATGAATCAACCTATAGGCAGGTGATGTGTTGTGCACGATACAGCACTCCAAAACCAAAACAAACAAGCACTAGTAGTGTCACCAGTTTCTACATTTTTGTAGATTAAATTTAATTTTTTAAGGAACATGTAGATCTAGAAACAGATTTTAAAATGTGGAATATTTCGGGATGAACACTAGCTTCAGTCACAAACAAGAGTTTCCTACAATGCCACTTATAAGGTAAGCCAAATCACTGAAGGGACCAAGTGAATGTGAAATGGAAGGGAATTCCACAACTGTGGGGCCACCACTGGGGAAGACCTGTCTCCTGTGCTTAGCAACGCAGATCTTAGGTTACAGAAGAGACATGTGGTTTAACACTTTCAACTGGTTCTGGCTTACCTTATATGTGGTATTGTAGCATACAGTACTCTTGTTTGTGACTGAAGCTGGTGGTTTATACTGAAACGTTTCACATTTTAAAATCCATTAGGAAACCAGCATGGGCACACAACCAATATGGAGGTTAATTTCACTACCTTTGCAGCAATCTGTGCATCATCATCATCATCATCATCATCATCATCATCATTTCTTAATGTGGTTAGCAGGAACCAGCAGAAGTAAAATAATAAAAATAATAAATTAGAATAAAAATAGAATAAAATAAAATAAACAATGATGACAACAAAACACAAATGGCTCTGCAGTTTGGAAATAAAGCATAAAACATAGACAGCTAAAAGGGTATAGAAACCAAATGAATTTATTGGAAGAGGACTTGGAAGCTTGGATCATGGAGTCAAGGATGCCTGTGTACATCAGTTGCTGGGTGCTGTTGCAGCAATGTCCTGCTTATGAGTTTCCAATGGAGATCTGGTTGGCCACTGCGTGAACAAAGTGCTAGACTAGATGGACCTTGTTCGGCACACAGACATACAGTCTGTGGGCTTAAATATGGAACACAGATGACTTAATTTAGAACATAGGAAATGCAGATGTACCACACCAAGCTATGTGACCACCTGCCCCTATATTGTCTGATCTGATAGGAAAGGGGTTTCCATAGCTTCAGATAGAGGTCTTCTAATCACCTGCTCCCCCCACCCCGCTCTTTCACTCTCTCTCTTTCCTCTTTTAACTGGTGATGCCAGCTATGCACCCCCACCCCAGTTTAAAAAGAAGTACAATGCCAAAGAGGGCAACTCATTGTTTTTGTGCTATGTGCACTGTTTGGCACAGAACAGTACTTTCCTAGTTTTACCTGTCTCCCTTGGGACTTAATCACCTTAATTATGGCTACATTTCGCAATGGAAATTGGGGCTTTGACGTCAGTAGGCAGTGAATCCGCTTCGGGTTTCAGCTAGAACTAGTTAGAACTCTTAAGGAACTATGCCAGGTGCACTTTGGAGTTCTGGCTGGTTCTGACTAAAACCCGGAGTGGATTCATCACCTACTGGCATCAGAGCCACCAGCCTCCACTGCATTTACATACCAGTAATGTACAGTGCCTTTTTTTTGTCCAGATCGATCTTTACAGAGGGCAACCCTCCCTTTGAAGAGCTGTCTGTCGGAAGTCTGGTTCAAAGCAGCAGGGGCTTTGAAATTGCCTGTCAACACTTAGTACCTGGTAGTAATTGGTAGTAATTTAGGGTGACCATATGAAAAGGAGGACAGGGCTCCTGTATCTTTAACAGTTGCATAGAAAAGGGAATTTCAGCAGGTGTCATTTGTATATATGGAGAATCTGGTGAAATTCCCTCTTCATCACAACAGTTAAAGTGCAGGAGCTATACTAGCATGAGCAGATTTAAAAGAGGGCAGGGTACCTGCAGCTTTAACTGTTGTGATGAAGAGGGAATTTCACCATATTCTCCATATATACAAATGACACCTGCTGAAATTCCCTTTTCAATACAACTGTTAAAGATACAGGAGCCCTGTCCTCCTTTTCATATGGTCACCATATAGTAATTATTTCAAAAATTGCACCTATACATATACGTTAGCATATGCAAATATTATACACGTCTGGTCTGTGTCCCCTTTTGGGAATGCATTTCCTCTTTTTGGGCAATCTGTAAGTGAACACCTTTGATATTGGTCACGATCCCAAGAACTGTCCTGTTAGCTCCAAATGGTGTAGCTTTAAGGAGCTGCTACCAGGGCGTGGGGTGTGGGCGTAGTAAGCCTTCTACCTTCACAAGTGTAGCCATAATGGGCTAATATAGCAGTTACTTTTGGGAGAAACACTGGAACCCACTAGATGGCAGCAATATACTAGTAATTCCCGTTTAGTCCATAAAGTCCTTTCCCATATATCCTTCCTCTTTCAAGCGCCTTTCATTTTCTTCTGGTTTGCTCCTTTATAATGTAGGTGCACTGATGGGTGCTCTGGCAGTCAACCTGCACCCAGGCATTCTGTAACCGCCAGTAGTAAGATCTCGTAGCAAAGCGGCCATTGTGGGAAATATGCACTATTTCTATTCATACCCATCCACCTCCGGGTCTAAATATGCAGACACTGAGGGTGGAAATGGATGGATGGATGGAGTTGGGGCTGGGGTCAGACCAGTCCTTTGCCCGCAATGCCCTCACTGCCCACAACTCCCCCGCCCCAGTTGCTGTTCTCTGATGCCAGGGAAAATCTGGCCCTAGAAAGTGGTGCTCAGATGTCCAGCAGCTCTCCCCTCCCCCAATGGAAACAGAGTAAGAACGGGACAGGTTAGGCACCCCTCTGTCCTCAAATCCCAAACCTATCATGGTGGCCAGAACAGCGTGAGGGGTGAAACAATAAGGTGATCCCCTGTGGGGCCTTGAGGGAACCAGATGAGAAGACCTGGGCCACCCCAAGTTCCCCTGGCCTGCCAGATGAAAGTCCCTCTTCATCACAACAGTTATAACTGCAGGAGCTATACTAAAGTGACCAGATACAAAAGAGGGCAGGGCTCCTGCAGCTTTAACTGTTGTGATGAAGAGGGAATTTCACCAGGTGCTGCATGCATACAAATGACACCTGCTGAAATTCCCTTTTCATCATAACAGTTAAAGCTGCAGGAGCTATACTAGAGTGACCAGATACAAAAGAGGGCTAGGATCCTGCAGGGATCCTCCTCTCTGCCCTCCCTTCCCTCCCTCACCAGCCTGAGAATTCTTCTTGTTCCAGAATTCCTCTGAAGTTCCTTCATTATTGTAGGGTGACCATATGAAAAGGAGGACAGGGCTCCTGTATCTTGTAGAGAAAAGGGATTTTCAGCAGATGTCATTTGTATACATACAGCATCTGGTGAAATTCCCTCTTCATCACAATAGTTAAAGCGGCAGGTGCCCTCCTCTCTTTTGTATCTGGTCAAGAGGGCAGGACTCCTGCAGCTTTAACTGCTATGATGAAGACAAAATTTCACTAAGTGCTACATGCATTCAAATGACACTTGCTGAAATTCCCTTTTCTATACAACATTAAAGATGCAGGAGCCCTGTCCTCCTTTTCATATGGTCACTCTAATTATTGCAACCTGTTCCTTTTGGGATGGCAATGTTCTGACATCTCAACTGTTTGAGTAAGCAATAGAAAAGGGATCATTACTGTTCTGGGTTCGAATTGGCATCCCAGTGAATAAAATATAACCAGCGGCAAGGATCACAGACTTTGAGCACCTTTTGGTGGAACAGTGGAATACAAATTCCAATTGATCAATAAGACTGTTAGCAAAACAAGTAGAACTGTTTATAATCAAAACACGAGGCTCAGTAGAGAAACAATTGAGAATAGTGCAGAAGGGGGAAATAATATAAAAGAAATAAAGTAAGAGAAGATAGGAAAACTGAAACAACAGGAAGGGTAAATAGGGAGGCATAAAATGGGGTCAAGGGTAAGTGACTATGGGTCTACTTACATGATGACTGCAAAGATAAAAGGATCTGCTCCCATTTCTGATCAATAGAAAAGGATGTTTGTCAAATCCAGTGGTTCCTTGAGTCAAGTGGGGCTGGACTAGCCGTGAAAAGCACCTTCCTGAGATGGGAATTGAAACTGCATCCCTATATAGATCAACCTTGCTCAGCATGCTGGCCTCCAGATGTATTGGATTCCTGACCATTGGCCATGCTGGGATGGAGCAGAAGTCCAAAATATCTAGAGGGCAATAGGTTTGGAAAGGCAGAGATACATACTAAGTAAGACAAAGTGGGGGGAACTCTCCACAGAATTCTCTAGCCAAAATAAAAGTACCAGAAAAGGTTCACTATAGGGCTTTGCTAAACGAGCAATTTATAGCACGCTTGTGACTGGCCACTCACAGAAGTTTGCAGGGCAATTATATGAAGGAGTCAACAGCCAGGATGTCTCCTGCCCTCCCCTCACACCCTGTTTTCCAAAAGATTGGAGATAAACTGGAATAAACATTTAATGGCTTCAAATCTAAAAGTTCTGACTTTTATACTGTTAGTTTTACTCTACCCTGTGCCTGTGTGGTGCATTCTCTTCCCCTTCTTATTGTTTTATCATGATTTTATTAGAATGTAAGCCTATGCAGCAGGGTTTTGCTATTTTATTGTTTTACTCTGTACAGAACCATGTACATTGATGGTGCTATAATAATAATAATAATAATAATAATAATAATAATAATAATATAAAAAAATCTGCAGTGTATAAAGCTGGCATTATGCTATGGACTTGCCGAGGAACGATTTTTCATGTATGTGATTGGAGGGAAATGGTAAAATGCCTCTCTGCGACAAAAGGGGACAGATCTGATCCCCCCACCCCAAAGAGCATCCCTTTAAGTTCAATGGGCTTACTCCCAAGGGTTGCAGACTTACAGCGTGATCTTAGGTCTACTCAGAAGTAAGCCCTGGCTTTCCTGGGGGCTGCAAGCAAACAGCATAGCACAACATTTTTATTAATGATTTGGACGAGGAGGTGCAGGGAACGCTGATCAGATTTGCAGATGACACAAAATTGGGTGAGATAGCTAATACCTTGGAAGACAGAAATCTTGATAGGCTGGAGTGCTGGGCTGAAAACAATAGAATGAAATTTCATAGTGATAAATGCCAAGTTCTACATCTAGGAAATAGAAACCAAATACACAATTACAAGATGGGGGATACTTGGCTCAGCAATACTACAAACGAGAAGGATCTTGGAATTCATGTAGATCACAAGCTGAACAGTGCGATACGGCTGCAAGAAAGGCAAATGCTATTTTGGGCTGCATTAATAGAAGTATAGCTTCCAAATCATGTGAAGTACTGGTTACTCTCTATTCAGCCCTGGTTAGGCCTCATCTAGCGTATTGCGTCCAGTTCTGGGAACCACACTTCAAGAAGGATGAAGACAAGCTGGAGTGTGTTCAGAGGAGGGCAACCAGGATGATCAGGGGTCTGGAAACAAAGCCCTGTGAAGAGAGACTGAAAGAACTGGGCATGTTTAGCCTGGAGAAGAGAAGATTGAGGGGAGACATGATAGCACTCTTCTAATACTTAAAAGGTTGTCACACAGAGGAGGGCCAGGATCTCTTCTCGATCCTCCCAAAGTGCAGGACACGGAACGACAGGCTCAAGTTACAGGAAGCCAGATTCCGGCTGGACATCAGGAAAAACTTCCTGACTGTTAGAGCAGTACAACAATGGAGTCAGTTACCTAGGGAAGTTGAGGGCTCTCCAACACTAGAGGCATTCAAGAGGCAGCTGGACAACTATCTGTCAGAGTTGCTTTAAGGTGGATTCCTGCATTGAGTGGGGGGTTGGACTTGATGACCTTATAGGCCCCTTCCAACTCTACTATTCTATGATTCTATGATTCTAAGTTAAGTGAAGAAAACAAAGCTCCCCCACTCCTTTGCACACATGCTTGGGATGGAGGGAGGCACTCCCTCGATTCAAACAATGTTTCTGCTTTTTAAAGGAGCCCATTCCACTACCGCAGAGAACCTGAAAGCAAACAGCCACAGTAAGGATGTAGGTTTTTGCAGGTTTTTGCTTAACCTAGAGACACTCAGAGTCAATTACAAGGCTAATAGTGCTTATATGGATCATTGTAAAGTTGACCAAAATTTAGGATGACCATATGGAAAGGAGGACAGGGCTCCTGTATTTTTAACAGTTATATTGAAAAGGGAATTTCAGCAGGTGTCATTTGTATGCATGCAGCACCTGGTGAAATTCCCTCTTCATCACAACAGTTAAAGCTGTAGGAGCCCTGCCCTCTTTTATATCTGGTCACTCTAGTATAGCTCCTGCAGCTTTAACTGTTGTGATGAAGAGGGAATTTCACCAGGTGCTGCATCCCTACAAATGACACCTGCTGAAATTCCCTTTTCTATGCAACTGTTAAAGATACAGGAGCCCTGTCCTCCTTTCCATATGGCCACCCTCCCCAAATTGTTCCATGGTTTACATACAAGTTCACAAGAATTGTTCCCAGGTTTACATGCACATCATGCTGTCTCAGAAAGCTGACACTTAATAACGATGAAAGTGATAATACAGTACAATAAAAGTATCTTAGGTGAATGACCTCTAATCGTACCTTTTATTGTGGTCCTTTTGTTCCAGCGGAAGATGCATACTAGACACATCATAAACACATAATAAATACAATAATTTCCAACCCTTTTTTTAAGAGTTCAGGGCAACGAAGCTTCTTGTCTTGTTCTCTCAACAAAGCTATGAGATACTTTGACAGAGGCTGACGAAGCCAAGGGCACTCCCACATTTAGAAGATGATCATATGATCATGGGGTTTCCCAAGTCCAAAATGCCATCTTTAAACACCCTCAGCAGATCCCCTAAAGTCTGCTATTTAGACATAAAAAAAATTCTTGCAGAGAGCAACTCAACACTCTGTGTCTCTTTTCTGATCTCTCTGTCTGAACTCAAATTGCAGATCTATTGTTTTTTATACAGACTCCTTCCTTCCTTACATCACCCCATGCTGAGAGGGAGGAAGCTGGGCAGCCCTCTTTCTGCCCATTCCCCAGTCATAGTAAGTCATTTACCTGTAATCAAATCTCAGTGTCAAAGGCAATTCTTGCCAGGATCATTAAAGTAATTTGCAGCAGGCCTACTGGTTCCAACAAAGTAGCAGATCGCACTCAAAATCACAGGGTCGGAAGGAATCTCAAGAGATCTTCCTCCAATCTATAACACTGTCATTTCTCAAACAGAAGAGAGTTCTGCTAGAGAGTTCTGGCCTATCTAGGTGACCCTATGACAGGGCTGGTGAGCCCTACCTTCTTGACCAGATACAAAAGAGGGCAGGGCTCCTGCAGCTTTAACTGTAGTTAAAGGTGCTGCAGGCACACAACCCCTGCTGAAATCCCCTTTTCTAAACAACTGTCAAAGATACAGGAGCCCTGTCCTCCTTTCCATATGGTCACCCTAACTATAAACAGCCACTCTTCGTACATTCATTCCACTTCAGCCACCCCTTTAATGAAGACACATTTATAGTACTATTTCATAGTACCCAAACCATCCAGTGGTTTCCCACCATTTTTTAAGTGAGCTATTTTACTCCCTGGGCAAAATTAATCTTCACCTTAATAATCTCCAAGACTCATCTTAAGACTCTTAAAATTCTTATTGGGGCTGTTCAGCTGACACACTAAGCCATGGTTAGGCCTCTAACCCCTTTGCGGCAAATGGTTAGGAAGCATGTTTATTTATTTTATTTATTTATTTTATTTATATACCGCCCCATAGCTGAAGCTCTCTGGGCGGTTTACAAAAGTTTAAACTGTGGTTATGTAGCCACCACAGTTAAGAATGGATTGCATGACATGCTAAATCATGGTTCACACAACACGCTAAGCCATAATGTTTAGCCCAAAATGCTTAACCACTGCGGCTTAGTGTGTCGTCTGAACAGGGTCATTGAGTTCTAGGCACTCTTCTCTCATTTTTTGGCCTCCCTTTCCCCAAATGTGCGAGCGCGCCTCACGTAGGAATAAGGACAGAAAAAATGGAGCTATCAGATGTACTGAGGCCTTGAGTGCCACCAAATATCACTTCAAACTTGAAGCCTTTCCCACCCCCACCCCAGTCACTGTTACCCTTGAAAACAAAATGGAAATGAAATGCCCTGAAGTGTTTGTTCCTTGTCTTCCCTTTCCGTCAGCTCCCCCCTCCCCCTCCCATATTGTGGTGATAACAAGGAAAGAATGAAGGAAACAAGTTTTAGATGAGCGTGAAGAGAACTGCAAGCTGTTTCTTGGACTTTGTTTCATTTGAGAACTTCCAGAGAATAAAAAAAGAATATGCACAGGTCCTTTTGTCAAATGTTCTCTAAATAGTCGATTAGATTTTTCCAAGCACCTTTCTTTGTGCGACTTTTTAGCTTCTATGTCTATGGGGTGGAGCAATCTCTTTTCCTTGCTGTAAAGTGTGTGAGCCTCTTTTTTGGTGGTCATCCTCTGTTGATCGTTCTGTCTCTCTGCCCCCCACAATGAAAGAGCAACTCGAAATGTAACTATAATTCTGCCAAAGTGTGTGGAATTCTTTTTCTTTTCATTTCACAAACTGACTTGCCAAATCGAATGAGGAACAACTACATATAATCACACCTGCTGGATCAGCCCAAAGGCCTCTCTTAAGCCAGGATTCTCTTCCCACAGTGGCCCAACAGATACCTCTGGGAAGCCTAATAGCTCACTCCCAATGTTCCCTGGCAACTGTTATTTGTACACCCTGGGCCTGTTTGCACTGAACACTATGCCACTATGGGTTAAACAACCCTTGAATAACCCATGATGCCCGAGTTCACACAACACGACAAGCCAAGATGTCGACATGATGTCAACACTGGCTGGCAGCCACTCGCCAGGATTTTAGGTAGGAGTTTTTCCTATCCTACTTGGAGATACCAGGGATCGAACTTGGGACCTTCTGCATGCAAAGCATGTCTTCTACCACTGAGCTACGGCACCTTCCTGTTTCAGTAAGCCTGGAAGATAGGATGGCTCATCTGCCTTCAGATCTGTCCAACATGGCAGAAGAGGATTGCTCTGCTGTGTGATTTTGAGGTTAGGGCGCAAATATCTGATTATGCCATCTTCCATCCCATGTCACCTTATGATATTTAATATTTTGGACCGTTTGGTCTATTTGAAATGGACCTTCATAAGCTGCTTTGAGTGCCATTTTTTGGTGGAAAGGTGAAGTAATATATATGACCATTGAAATGTAGGTAAGAAATGGTGGCCATGTTGGGAACTATCTAAAGCAGACTTTCCTAAGCTGGTGCCCTTCAAGTCCCATCACCTTCAGCCAGAAGGGGCATTGCTCATGCTGGCTGCAGATTATAGGAGCTGTAGTTGAACACATCTGTAGGGTGCTGGGTTGGCTATAAATGACTTTATTTGCAGGGGAGGTTATTTTTATTTGGGGTGAAGAGTGAAATTGAGAAATTGCTGCTCTGACAAGGGAAAGAAGGTGAGTTATATAAAGGGTGGCTTTGAAATCTTCCAAAAGGCCTTTGAATGTCCATCTGTCCAATATTGGGGATTATTCCTACAAGGAAGAGCCAAAGGCTTCAGTGCTATTTCACTTCCCGCCACAAGAGGGCAGAAACACACATGACAGGATGTGACTTTTCCCCTTCTCTTGGAATGTGAAATGTAGCACTCTGCATAAAGACTGTATTTGGAAACTGCAGCACTAAGCAGAAAGCAGGCCAGTTCAGACAATACGCTAAGCCATGGTTAGGCCACTAACCCTTTTGCAGCAAGTGGTTAGTGAGCATGTTTAAATTGTGGTTATGTAGCCACTAGGGGTGTGCACGGACCCCCTGCTCCACCCCGTGGGCCGATCTGAAAATTTTGGATCGGCCCGCTCTGCTCCGCGCCGCTCCGCCCATACTCCGCTCCTCTTCGCTGCGGAGCTCCGGCTCTGAATCGGAGCTCCGCAGTGGAGGGGAGTGGTGCCAGGTAAGGCCAGAAGAGGAGGGCGGGGGGTTTTTACCGTGCGGCGACGGCGGAAGAGCCCGGTAAGGGACCAAGGGGGAGGGGGGGCCTTACCTGCCTCCATCCGCGGTCCTTCGGCTTCTTCAATTGAGCCCGCGGCCTAGACTTCCTGGTTGAACTGCGGGCTCAATTGAAGAAGCTGAGGGACCGCAGACGGAGGCAGGTAAGGGAGAGGAGGGGGGGTTACCGGGCCCTGCTGCTGTCGCCGCATGGGCGACAGCGACAGCGGCAGAGCCCGGTAAACCCCACTTACCTTTCCGGCGGAGCTCCGGATCGAGGCGAAGGATCCGCCTTCACCTCGATCCTCTTCGCCACGCTCCGCCGGCCCCCCAATCCTCTTCGCCTCCGCCTTAAGGGGAGGCGAAGCACCCCGCTCCGCTTCTAATTCGCCGGTCCGATTAGAAGCGGAGCACATCCCTAGTAGCCACCACAGTTAGGAATGGTTCACACGACACTTTAAGCCATAATGTTTAGCTCAAGACGCTTAATCATCATTGTTTGGTATGTTGTCCGAACAGGGCCAGTGGAGACAAAGATGCCTCTAGAGAAACCTTCCTGTACCAGAGCCAGTGTGGTGTAGAGGCTAGAGTGTTGGACTGGGAGCCGGGGGATCCAGGTTCTAGTCCCCACTCAGCCGTGGAAGCTCACTGGGTGA